>NC_080169.1:111069492-111669492 GCF_950295315.1 Erinaceus europaeus | reverse complement strand
CTGGGTCCCCTAAAATTGCTGACTCTCAATTGTTCCAAAGGGATTGCAAGAAACTGAAGAGAGTTTATCTGGCTCAAGGAATTAAAAGGGCATGTCATGGCAAGCAATTACAATGGGTGACTGCAATAAAGAAACTATTATCCCAGCTGAGTTTTCCTCCTAACTACATACCCCCACCCCCATCCCACCCTAGTTTGGCTTTTTTTTTTTCTTCCTGGTTTGGTTTTAACAGGTTAAATTATTTTCTGTGTTTACTGTATACATAGTACTACAACATTGGTGGTCTATAAAACCTAAATGCATTAATAATTGTACTCTGATAGTAGAATTTGTTTTGTGATTGTGTTAACAGGCCAGCCCAAACTGCTTTACCTGAAGTCTCATCAAGTGGAATCTCAGGAGTTGAAATTAATGTGCGACTAAAGCAGAGGAAAGGCAACCAAGGAAGTTCCAAGGAAGCTCTAACCACTGAGCAAATGTGGACAATTAACTAATAATATGACTAACTGAGGGGAGTCTAAAACTCCCAGAAAGAGTACATAAACATTCCCTCCCTACCTCCTTCCTTCCTTACTAGTGCCTGCCTTCCGTTCTTTCTTTCCCTCCCTTCCTTATTGCTACCATGGTTATCACTGGTGCTCAGTGCCTGCACAACAAATCCACTGCTCTTGGTGGCCATTTTTTAAAAATATTTTTTATATGTATTTATTTATTCCCTTGTGTTGCCCTTGTTTTTAATTGTAGTTATTATCGTTGTTGTTATTGATGTCGTCATTGTTGGATAGGATAGAGAGAAATGGAGAGAGGAGGAGAAGACAGAGTGGGGAGAGAAAGATAGACACCTGCAGACCTGCTTCACCGCTTGTAAAGTGACTCCCCTGCAGGTGGGGAGCCAGGGGCTCAAATCAGGATCCTTATGCTGCTCCTTGCGCTTTGTGCCACCTGCGCTTAACCCGCTGTGCTACCTCCCGACTCCCCTTGGTGGCCATTTTTCCCTTTTTGACAGGACACAGAGCATTTAAGAGGGGAGGAGGTGGGGAGTTGGGCGGTAGTGCAGTGGGTTAAGCGCAAGTAGTACAAAGCGCAAGGACCGTCGTAAGGATCCTGGTTCAAGCCCCTGGCTCCCCAACTACAGGGGATTCGCTTCACAGGCGATGAAGCAGGTCTGCAGGTGTCTTTCTCTCCCCCTTTCTGTCTTCCCCTCCTCTCTCCGTTTCTGTCCTATCCAACAATGATGACATCAACAACAACAATAATAACTACAATACTACAACAAGGGCAACAAAAGGGAATAAATAAATAAAAACTAGAACAATAAAACAAGGGTGTTGGTATGCTTCTAAATTCTGCTTCTAAGACCCCTTCTGTTACACTGCTTGAGGCTGTGGTCTATTTACATAATCACTGTATTCACGGGTTTAATTCCCACTGGTTCACACTCTATTTTCCTTCTCCCCACCCCCTATCCTACGTGCTTCCTCTTCCTGACATTTCCGCCTCAAAAGATATATATAGGACAAGATTGTGATTAGATATAGCTAGATCGAACTGCATCCCCACTTGGCAATAAAGATTGAACTGCGTTTCCAGCTCAGCCATGAGTTCCTGGTTGTCAGTCTCCCGCCCGCGAAGCTAGATCTGCAACTGGTGCCCCGAACTGGGACCGGCAAATGGTGCCCGAACAGGGACTGGCATATGGCACCCAACCAATGTGGGACCTAACCCGCCCATCCCCCAGAAAAGTAAACTTGGCTACCCATCTGCCATGGATTGCCTCTCTACTTATGAAGAGGTTTCCCAAAGCTTCTACTCTTTCTTCATGAGATAGTTCCTATGTCTCTGGAACATTTTGCTCTGGGCTACACTTTGGTTCCCTGACCAGGAACTTTGGTTCCTTATGACTGTGACCATAAAGCTTGGAGACACGTGGTTAGTTCTACCCTCCTGATTCGATTCTTCGATGGGAAGACATTTTTAAAAATGTGTGCCTGCAGCAATCCAGCAGGAACTGTAAGAAGCACCTTAAATGGAATTTCGAGGAGCTTTTTGGACTAGGACGCCCTCCAGGGACTCATGATGCTACATTGTGAGATCTGGATAATATGGTTCAAGGTGAAAGAAGCAAAAACTGCCTATCACTTTTCTCTCGATGCCCCCAGAGGCAGAAAATGCCCTTTCCCCTGCTAAGCCTTGGCCTTTGAGGCAGGAAACGGCCCCCTCAGGGCTCCCCTTGGCATCACACTGGTTCTTGCTGCTCTCTTACTTGTTCCTCCATGTCTTGTGCCAGTTCTTTTGAAAATGCCTGTATGATATAGGTTTCTGTTCACCCCACACTCCTGATACTATGGCCATTAGTTAAAAAGAAAGGGGGAAATGTTGGTATGCTTCTAAATTCTGCTTCTAAGACCCCTTCTGTTAGACTGCTTGAGGCTGTGGTCTATTTACATAATCATTGTAGTAACGGGTTTAATCCCCACTGGTTCACACTCTATTTTCCTTCTCCCCACCCCCTATCCTACGTACTTCCTCTTCCTGACACTTCTGCCTCAAGATATATATATATATATATATATATATATATATATATATATATATATATATATATATATATATATATATGACAGGATTGTGATTAGATATAGCTAGATCGAAATGCATCCCCACTCGGCAATAAAGACTGAACTGCGATCCCAGCTCAGCCATGAGTCCCTGGTCGTCTGCCTCCCGCCCGCGAAGCTAGATCTGCAACTGGTGCCCCGAACTGGGACTGGCAGAAGGGCAACAAAAGGGAATAAATGAGTATTAAAAAAAAAGAGGAGAGGTGATAGGGAGAGAGAGAAACAGAGAGACACCTGCCATACTTGCTTCATTGCTCATGAAACTTCCCCCTGCAAGTGAGGAGTGGGGGTTCAAACTAGGCTACTTCTACATGGTAGCATGCACTGAAGCACCACAACCCAGCCCTCCACAAATATTTTCTTTTTGGGAAGTCAGGTGGTAGTGCAGAGGATTAAGCCCATGTGGTGCAAAGCACAGGGACTGGCCTAAGGATCCCAGTTCAAGACCTGTAAGGATCCCAGTTTGAGACCCCGGCTCCCCACCTGCAGGGAAGTTGCTTCACAGGTGGTGAAGCAGATCTGCAGGTGTCTATCTTTCTCTCCCCTTCTCTGTCTTCCCCTCCTCCTTCCATTTCTCTCTGTCCTAACAATGATGACATCAATAACAACAATAACTACAACAACAACAACAACAACAAAAGACTTAAATAAGGGCAATAAAAGGGAAAATAAATAAATTTAAAAATTTTAAATATATATATTTTCTTTTTGTCCCTTTAAAAAAAATTTTTTATTATCTGTATTTATTTATTAGATAGAAACAGACAGAAACTGAGGGGGGAGGGAGGGAGAGAGACCTGCAGTACTGTTTCACCACTCATGAAGCTTTCCCCCTGCAAGTGGGGATGAGGGCTTCAACCCAGGTCCTTGGGCATTGTAACACATGCACTCAACAATAACAATAATAACCACAACAAGGTTACAACAAGGGCAACAAGGGGGGGGAATGGCCTCCAAAAACAATGGATTCATGGTGCAGGCACTGAGCCCCAGCAATAACCCTGGAGGCAAAAAAAAAAAAAAGGGAAAAATGGCCTCCAGGAGTAGTGGATCTGTAGTGCAGGCACTGAGCCCCAGCAATAACCCTAAAGGCAAAAACAAACAAACAAACAAAAAAAAACTGAGAATGAGGGGGCCCAGCAATAGTACCATGGGTTAAGTGCACATGCCCCAAAACACAAGGACAAGCATAAGGATCCCAGTTACAGCCCCCAGCTCCCCACCTGCAAGGGAGGGGGGTCACTTTGCAAGTGATGTAGTAGGTCTGCAGGTTTCCATCTGTCTCTCTCCCTCAGTCTTCCTGTCCTCTCTCAATTTCTCTCTAGTCTACCCAACAACGATAAACAAAAGGGCAACAAAAGGGGGAAAATAGCCTCCAGGAGCAGTGGATTTGTAGTGCAGGCAGTGAGCCCCAGCAATAACCCTGGAGGCAAAAAAAAAAAAAAAAAAAGACATGGGAATCTCTTAATACCATATTCCACTTCCTTCCCATGATAAACATGGCAAATTTGAACTTGGCACGGTCATAGAAATGTCAAAACTTGAACTTATCTACTTAATGTTTATATACTCAAAGTAAAGACAAATAATGGCAAATAGTCATACTGCCATTCCCCCCAAGAGAACATTCAGCAACTGATAATATACACTGTCACATTACTTCAAAGAGTAAGGCAACAGGAAAGTGGCCTGGGAGGCAGCCCAGTGGACAAAGTGTTGGACCCCTAACCGTAAGGTCCCAAGTTCAACCTCCTGCAGTGCATGTGCCAGAATGATTATTTTGGTTCTCTCTCGGCATAATTTTTTTTTTTTTGCCTCCAGGGTTATTGCTGGAGCTCAGTACCTGCACTACAAATCCACTGCTCCTGGCAGCTATTTTTTCCATTTTATTAAATAAGATAGAGAAATTGAGAGAGGAGAGGGAGACACCTGTAGACCTATTTCACCACTTGTGAAGCATCCTCCCTGCAGGTGGAGAGCAAGGAACTCGAACTTGGATCCTTGCACTTATGTACGCTTAACCAGGTGCGCTACTGTCTACCCCCCATAATTTTCTTTAATAGACAGGGAAGTGCTGTGCAGATGTCCCCTCAGGCTAGTGCCAATTCCCACGAGAGTTAATACAATTTTCTCGAAGAACCCTTCCCCACCAATCCTGTCTCAGCTCATCACTCCCGGTTTTTGCCCTATAAAGCCCTTCTTCTTCCACCCCCTCTCTTGCCCGGTTTTCACCTCAGTGGTTAGACGCAGAAAAGGGTGCTGCACCAAGGCGGCCATTTTGGCTAGCTCCATGTGGTCCGAACCACTGTGCTCTCACCCAACTCTGAGGTGCCCGTACGAATAAAGAATTGTGTTCCCTCTCCGCTCCAGATCTTCTCTCTCTCGCTCCTCTGCGTCGCAGCATGACACTTGGCGCCCGAACAGGGACCGACCCGCCCAGACGCAGGTAAGTATATAGCCGCTTGACTCTCTGCGGCCTCATGTTCCTCTCCACCATGGAAGACTTCCCATTTTACAAAGAGGCTTCCCAAACCCTTTACTCTTTTTTAATGGTACAGGTTTTCTATCTCAGAGACGTTTTACTTGGGGCCACACCATGGATCCTCTTGGCTATGTTTGCAGCCTTCGGGATATATATAGGGCGCCCTGCCAAAAAGTTAAGGGACCTTGAGGCTGAGATACAAGAGTTAAGAGATATTGTCTTGGCGCTTACCCGCCCTAAGCTCTCTGCATTTTTCCCCAAGGGTTCCATTTTGGCAGACACGTGTTCGGCTTCTCTGGCTGCTGCTGACGCTCCTCAGGCGGCTTCCACTTCCGTGACTCCTTTCCCCACTGCTACCTCGTTATCAAAGTAAGTCCACACCTTCCCGGTAAATGTGGCCCCCAATAGAAAAAACCCTCAGCTGTGGCATCCATACTCCTCCAAAGAACATAAAGAGCTCTGCCAGGTAGTTAAGGATGACGAAGTTCATGCTCCATAAACCAAGTCCATTTTACAAGGCTTTCTCTAGCACCTTAATAGCCCCCAAGATTAGAGGGACGTAGCTTGTGCTACGCTCCCAGACCCCCTCTACCTGCAATGGGAGGCATATTTTCGTGATGAATGCTCAAAACAATCCCAGAGAAATAGTCAGAATCAGCTGGAGTGGAATTTTGATGCACTGTTTGGAGCGGGAGAGTTTGAAACCGGAATTCAGCAGGCAGAATCCAAGTTTCCAGTCGGTTATTTTGAATAGGTACACATCTGTGCATCACAAGCATGTGAGAGGTTAACCCCACCCACAGGAGTGGCCTCAGTCCCCATTCTATCCCTTTGTCAAGAAACCAATGAATCCCTAGCTAAATTCATTGCCAGGGTGTGATCAAGCTTAGAGAGAAAGATTTATAATCCTGAAGACTGTTTTCTCCTCCTGCGTTCTATTGTCTGGGATGGAATGCTAGCGGAATTCCATCAGGCATGCCTCAGTCTAAAACATGAACACCCAGATAATTGGATTTTAGCGACACAGGAACTTAGACCAGGCTCTTAAGGGGCACCCATTATGACACAGGTTTATGCAGCTACCCCACATAAGCAAAAGGCAGCTTGCCTTCAGTGCAGTTGCCAAGGGCATTGGCGTAACCAATGTCCAGATAAGCCACGATCCTGCCTCCAGTCAGGGCAACCCCGCCTCCAGTCAGGGAGCCAGAGGCCACGAACACCTTGTCATAGATGCCAGAAAGGTTTTCACTGAAGGAGAGATTACTGGTCCAAGTTTCATAAAAATGGCACACCCCTGGATGGTGCAAATTCAGAGCCTGAGATTTTGTGGACAACTCCTGTTTTAGAACGAGGTCACCCTACTATAACAGTAAGGATTGGCAATATTCCTTTTAAATGTATGATTGACACGGGGGCAGAAAAGACGATTTTAAGGCTAGGAGAGGTTCCCCAGAGTTGGGAACTTCTCCCAGGGCCCCATTTACACAGAGTTGGAGGGTTGACCCAAGCCTTTCTCACACAAGATTCGCTTATGTGGGGAGATCCGGAAGGGACTACCGGACACTTCTGTCCTTTGGTAGCTGATATTAGCACCAACCTAGTGGGCAGGGATATTCTGGAATCTCTTGATGTTATAATATCCACAGATGCCTCTGCAGAGCACAACACCCACTCCTGCGAGACTTCTAGATCTAAGCAGCACCCCCAATACTAACTGCCACTATTCGTAACCAAACTCCCTGCTTAGATTGGCTTTCTAACGAGCCTGTCTGGGTGGAACAGTGGACTTTGCCTAGGGAAAAGCTAGAAATTTTAAAAGAGCTCGTCCAAGAGCAGTTGTCCTTGGGACACATTCGTCATTCCCAAAGCCCAAGGAATACTCCTGTCTTTGTGATTAAAAAGCGCTCAGGAAAAGAGCACCTCCTCCAAGATCTCCGTGCAAGTAATAAAACCATGCAGGTCTGGGGTTCCCCACAAAGGGGTTTGCCTCTTGCTTCTGCAATTCCCACGGGAATTCCAATCATAGCTATTGATATACAGCATTGTTTTTTCTTTATTCCCTTGCACCCACAAGATTGTAAACGCTTTGTCTTCTCTGTTCCTTCTATTAATAATGCCAGCCCTGCCGATAGATATGAATGGGCAGTACTGCCCAAGCCCAAGGCATGGCCAATAGTTCTACAATTTGTCAAGAGGCTGTTAAATATGCCCTGTTTCCATATATTCGTAAGGGCCTTAAGGTTCTTAATTATACGGATGATGTCTTAATATGGGGAGAATAAGATACAGATCTCTGTGCCCTACGTGATTTTCTTATACTTGCCTTAAAGAAAAGTGGCCTTAATGTAGCTCCTGAGAAGGTACAGCCAATTCCTCCAATATCTTTCTTAGGTTGAGAGATTTCTCTAACGCAGATTTGTCCCTTAAAACCTTGTGTTACTTTTCCTTCTAATCTCACTCTTGCTTCTTTACAAAGTTTTCTTGGAAATTTAAATTGGCTTAGGCAGTATCTTTGTCTGCCTACTAGCTGCCTCCAACCGCTGTTTGACCTGTTAAAAGGAAACAAACAGCCCTCCTCAAAATGTACATTAACTCCCGAAGCATCCTTGCCACTGGAAAGGGTTAACCAGGCCCTCCAGGACATGCACCTTGTTAGATTCTCCCCCTCCTCTCCAGTAAACCTTCTAATCTTTAACTCTACCCCCACAGTAGTGGGGGCACTGTGGCAGAACCATGGGGTTCTCAAGTGGCTTCATACGTCAGTAGACGGAGCTCCAAGACTCCTTACCGAGATAGATGCATTAGCATTTATGGTTCACCAAGGAAGAAACAGATTGGTGCAAGTCTTAGGAAGGGAGCTAGATTCAATTATTCCTCCCTTTTCTCTCACAGATACAGAGTGGCTCATACGCCACCATTCTCGTTTTGCCGTAAGTTTAGTGGGGTTTCCAGGACGAATAGATAACCATTTTCCTTCTAATAAACTGATAGATTCTTTACCTCTTTTGCCTCTACTAGCACCTAAACTTTTCTCTCGGGATCCCATTCCCTCTGCTCCTACAGTCTTCACTGATGGTGGAAAAAAGGGGGCTACTGCCCTTATATATTATCCAGACAAGCAATCCCCTAAACCTCTCTTTACTGAGCTTCCTGAGAATTCCCCTCAGTACAAAGAACTTTATGCTGTTTTCCTTGCATTAAAAGCTGTACCAGAATCCTTCAACCTTTTTTCTGACAGTGTGTATACTGTTAACTTACTTCCATGGCTTGCTCAGTCTTACGTGAGAACTGATGACAACCCACTTTCTCCTCTCAATTCAAATTGCCTCTATGCTCTGTTCTCAAACCCAACCACTGTATTTCAGCATCTTCGTTCCCGCAGCCCTCTTCCTGGTCTCCTGTCCAAAGGGAATGCTGCAGCCGACCGCCTTGCCTCCACAGGAATTCTCCTAGTCTCTGTCTCTAATCCTGATGACTTTCATTCCCTAACCCATGTTAATCTTAAAGGCCTTCAAGCTCGATTTCCTGATGTTCCTTTAGCACAGTTGAAACATATTCTTGCTACATGTTCTTCCTGTGCAGGTCTCATAAAAACACCTGCTATTCAAACTCTTGGGGTTAACCCCCGAAGCTTAAAAGCCAACGCTCTTTGGTAAATCAATGTCATCCACATACCCAACTTTGGCAAACAAAAATATGTGTTTGTCTCAATTGATACCTTTTCTAAATTTATGTGGGCTACAGCTCAGATGGGAGAAAGCTCGAAAAAGTTTATGCCATATGCTCTCTTGTTTTGCTATAATAGGCTTACCTCTTCAACTGAAAACTGACAATGGGGCATTTATCAGGAAAGAATTTAAAGATTTTTGTTCCCTCTGGAACATTACTCATACCACAGGCATTCTCTATAATCCACAGGGACAAGGCATTGTCGAGAGGGCCCATCAAACCCTTAAAGCTCAATTAAATAAAGATAAAGGAGGAATGTACCTCCCAAAATCCAGCTAGCAAAAGCCTTAACTACATTAAATCTCTTTAATATTTACAAAAACTCAGACCTACCTCCTATTATTCTTCATTGGCAAACACCATCCACCCTCCCTGCTATTAAGGTCAAATAGAAAGACCCACTCAATAAAATTTGGAAAGGGCCTAACCCCCTATTGACCATGGGGATCGGTTTCGCATGCATTTTTCCACAGAATTACTCCAAACCTGTCTGGGTTCCTGCCCGCCATGTCCAGCAATACCCGTATGATGGCGCTGCAATCCCTGAGGAACAAGAAATACTGCAAGAGGACTAGATGCAGGATGCACCCCAGGACCCATAACACGACATGGCGGAATCTGAAAAATCTGGCTCACAGAGACCCCTCTCCTACCCCTTCTCTGAATATCTTATGCTATGACTGGCCAGTTGTGTTTTGTGAGTGTGTTAGATGACAAAAAATTTTTGTATGACCCATTTTTCTCAGAGTACTCTGAAACTTAATTGACTTTATATAAAAATGCTGGACGCAGCCAAGGTTTCTGGAGACATCCAGAAACATTCCAAAAAAAAAATTTTTTTTTCCCCTCTTGATTTTTTATATGTAAGTCTTGGTATAAATGTAAAGTGCTTAGTCTTAAACTGTGTGAATATAGACAGATCTAAATTTGTTTTTAAAATGATATGTTTTCGTATCTCCTCCTGTGTGTTATAACTAAATGTTTATGGGTATGTTTCAAGTTTGGTAAACATTAATGGTTAAAAGTGTAAACTTGAAGCTACATTATTACCAGACAAGGTAAAATTAATTTACTAAAAGTAACTATTTAAAGTAAAAGTCTAAATATTTAACGTGACAATACATCCCCAAAACTAACATACAAATTCTCTATACAGGACGCTTTTGGAGGGCCCCCAAAAGTGCCCTGTAAGCTATCTTGTGGAAATTAATCCACAACAGATCTGGCATCAATCTGACACTGTAAATATTAAAACCATTATCACTAACATGCATTAACTCTCTAAGCAACCTGAGTCTGTTTATAGTACAAAGTAAAAACAGTTAAAAAATCAATATATATATTTTAACTAAAATTGGTCTGAAGATCCTGCTGTAGAGACTGCTACAGGAGGTCACATTAGATGACCTTGAAACAAAATTATAAAGATACTTAAACCAATTATAATAATTGAATTATCAATTATAGTAAACTTCTAACTTGTTAAAAGTTTTTTTTTCACAAGTAATTGACTACAACTATGTCAAAGCCTTCACATGAAGAAGCATCTGCTCATGTGGTAAGGTATTAAACTATAAGAAGTTCCTCCATATACAACTTATGTGAATAACGACATTCACATATTTTTCTACATTTATCTGGTGTATCTCGCCCTGCCACTATATGCCTGCCTTCTTGTCAGCCAACAATTTAAAGATGTTTCCCTTTATAACATCACCCATGCCACAGACATCCCTTACTACCCCCAAAGACAAATGATTGTTGAAAAGGCCCGCCAAATGCCTAGGCTCAATTAAGTAAGGAAAAAAAATAAGGGGAGATACATCCCCCCAATATTCAGTTGGCTAAGGCACCAAACCTCTTTTTCTATAAAAAAATTCAAATCAGATGCCCTGCTAACCACGGGAAGAAGACTGTTTGTGTTTCTTTCACAGGAATCTCGGGAAAAACCATCTGGACCCCTGCACACTCTGACATCCCCCACTAGAAGGCACGACTACAGCGGCACACCCCCCAAAACCCATGATATGACCTGACACGATCTGAAAAACCTGATTCACAGACTCCAAGGACAGAACTTTCTTACTGCCTGTCTGCCCTTCCTGCTTCTGCTTTGCCTATCACGTTTTGGTGGTTCCAGCCCACTCTCTACAGTAAAACCCTTCCCAACCAATCCTGTCCCAGCTCATCACTCCCGGTTTTTGCTCTATAAAGCCCTTCTTCTTCCGCCCCTTTCTCTCTTGCCTGGTTTTCACCTCAGTGGTTAGACACAGAAAAGGGTGCTGCACAAGGCAGCCATTTTGGCTAGCTCCACATGGCCCGAACCACTGTGCTCTCACCCAACTCTGAGGTGCCTGCACGAATAAAGAACTGTGTTCCCTCTCTGCTCCGGATCTTTTCTTTCACTTTCTTTCTCCATCTCTCTCTCTCTCTCTCTCTCTCTCCCCTCCACGTTGCAGCACGACAGGGAAGGGAATAACACAAAGCTTTCAATACAGTGTACTCCTCATACAAGTGTACACTCCCTATAGTATCTGTCATTATTGCCTTTCAACTAAGAGAACTGTGTCAATCCTTCCCTACCCAACTGCTGCAACAGCAGGCAGGCCCTGTGCTACGTGCTGGGGTTCACTTCCCCCTCTCCCTCAAGGGGCAGCCTGCTCCACTTGTGCAGTTCCCCTCCAGCTCAGACACTGCCAGAACTGAAAAGTAAAAGTCAGGGGTGTGATCAGCTACCAGACATTAATCTCCCATAAATAGTTATGTTAAAGGAAAAAAAAGGATTCGTTATGTGTACAGATTAAGAGTGACATGAGACCAAGCAAAGAGCATCTTATTTGCATACAACACTTTAGTTTCCCAATGCCAACAATCTATCAACATTTTCACACAATGGTTAATGTTTCGTGACACTGACAGTGTCCAATGTTATAAATTTGGCTACAGGTTCTTATTTTCCCCTTCCAGATAAGGAGCTCACAAGAGCCAACTGTTTTCACTGAGGTTATCCAGCTGTATGGAATGACAAGGTTAGAATCAGAGTCTAGTATTAACTCATAGTCCTGTGTTCCTTCTTTTTTTTTAAGATTTTATTTATTTATTAATGAGAAAGATAGGAGGAGAGAGAGAAAAAAACCAGACATCACTCTGGTACATATGCTGCCGGGGATTGAACTCAGGACCTCATGATTGAGAATCCAGTGCCTTAGCCAGTGTGCCACCACCCGGACCACCCTGTGTTCCTTCTTAATAAAAAAAAAAAAAAAAAATGCTGCCACAGTCCTCTCACACACCTGCATTCTACAAAGGGTAAAAATTAAATGTTTGTGTGTGTGTGTGTGTGTGTGTGTGTGTGTGTGTGTGTTCTTCAAATTCTGACACCATTCACCAAACAAAACCTTTGGTCATCAACAGCATGTTAGCTGTTGGGCTCAGGCAAAAATTAGTAGTCATGTGTCCCCTGGAACATACCTATAATAGACGTACCAGCTTCTTCCAAAGTGGAGACCCTAAATCTCATCTGTTATATTCTTGCCTTTAGGTTCCTGATTATTAAACAATTTGTTCTTCTTTACAACGTAATGCTTTTTCAGCCACCAAGTTGCAGATGCTACCATGATGCCAACTTGACACTTCCCTGGGCAGACGATCTAACCTATGTGTCCTGGAACCCCATCCCTCCAGAGCCCTGCCCCACTATGGAAAGACAGAGACAGGCTGGTGGTATGGATCCACTTGTCAATGCCCATATCCAGTGGAAAAGCAATTATAGAACCAGACCTTCCACCCACTGCACCCCATAATGATCCTGAGTCCATATTCCTATGGGGATAAAGAATAGGAAAGCTTTCCAGGGAGAGGATAGGATAAGGAACTCTAGTGGTAGGAACTGTGTGGAACTGTATCCCTCTTATCCTATGACCTGTTAGTATTTTTATTTTATAAATAAATTTTTTTAAAAAAAAAGCTGTTTCAGGGGGTACTGATAAACGTGGTTCCACAGGATTCACTTTTCAATGTTCTTGGGAGAACCAGAAAAGATAATGTCATGGTGGTATCTTTTCCCCCAAGGTTATTGCTGGGACTCGGTGCCGGCACGATGAATCCACTGCTCCAGGTGGCCAATTTTTCTATTGTATTAGATAGGACAGACAGAACTTGAGAGGGATGGGGAAGGTAAAAAGGGGGGGGGGGGAGAAAAACACCTGCAGACCTGCTTCACTGCCTGTGAAGCAATCCCCCTGCAGGTGAGAAACAGGGGTTTGACCCCAGATCCTTGCATGGGTCTTTGCACTTTGTACTATGTGTGTTTAACCCAGTGTGCCACAGCACCAAGCCCCCAGGTCTTGCTTCTCATAACTTATATTTTAACAAGTTGTCTTGCAGTAGCTAACACCACAAGATAGGTGGGGACCAAGTCTTCCTACAAAGCCAAAAATATGAGAAAATTTCTAGTCTTTGAATTTATTTTACTATCTTTATTTGATAAAGGCAGCTAGAAATTGAGGAGGGGGAGATAGTAGGGAATAGAGACAACTGCAGTCCTGCTTCACCACTTGTGAAACTTTCTCCCTGCAGTTGGGGAGCAGGGGCTTGAATCTGGGACCTCACACACAGTAATGTATGCTCTCAACCAGGTGAACCTCCACTCAGCTCCCTGAGAATTTTTCTTTTTTCTTTTTCTAAATATTTTTATATCCTTATTTATTTATTGGATAGAGACAGCCAGAAATTGAGAAGAAGGGGGAGACAGAGAAAGGTAGACACTTTTAGATCTGCTTCAACACTTGTGAAGTATCCCCACTGCAGGTGGGGAGCAGGGGGCTTGAACCTGGACCCTTGCCTGGGTTCTTGTACATAGTACTATGTGCACTTAACTGGGTGCACCACAGCCCTTCTCCCCCTTACATGAGTTTTTATGAGCAAGATGATTTCAAAGAAATTTTGTGCTGCTTCTGAGTGATTCTGAATCCAAGTGTCTAGAGGCACAGCCATCTGCAAACTCTTCAGAGATAGGGAGGTTTCAGAACTACCATCTTAAGGGAGTAAAGTAGCATTTCTAGGCTAAGGAGACAGCATAATGGTCATGCAAAAGACTCTCAAGCCTGAGACTCTGAGTTCCCAGGTTCAATCTCCAGAGCTGAGCAGTGCTCTCGCCTTAGTCTCTCTACCTTCCTGTCATTAAAATAATTAAGTAAATAAATAAGGACTCCCAGTGGCAGTAGACAGAAGATTGAGAAGTCCAGGTGGCTGCCTTGTTCCTGCCCTGTATGGCCTGAGATCAATTAACATTGGGCTCGGAATCTCTATTTCTTCCCCTTCACCTAAGATGTGGTCAATATGTCATTTTGTTATAAAGATTGGAAATAAGATACATTAAGCAAACTGCCTAGATTCTAGAAGGACTACAACAAATGATGATTACTCTTATAACTATCACAAATTGATCAGGATCTTTGACTAAGAGTTCAGTTAGGTGGTCCGGGAGGTGGCACAGCAGATAAAGCACTGGACTCTCAAGCATGAGGTCCTGAGTTCAATCCCCGGCAGAACATGTACCAGAGTGTTATCTGGTTCTTTCTCTCTTCTACCTTTCTCATGAATAAACAAATAAAATATTAAAAAAAAAAAAAGAGTTCAGTTGGATTCAGTTTGTGAGAATAAGATGAGGTGGGCAGTGCTTCTAAGCCCTCCTCATCAGTCCCAGAAAGAACACAGGCCGACAGGATAAAACTGCCAGGGTGAGGAGTTTCTTATACTCACATATTTCATCTCAAATTTCTTGGCCAACATTTCCACTTCTTGCCTCTCTCGATCCTCATCACTGAATGGGTCTTCCGTGTGGCTGGGCTTCTTCTGATTCAAAGGCAATGTAAAGAGAGAGACATGTTAGCATTACTTTGACCAGTCCTGAATGTATACTTAAATGTAATTGTGAGGTTTCAGAGCATTAACAAATACATTAGGAGCAATTAGAGTGAAATGTTGGTCTGCAGTTGTTTGTTTTTTTAAAATTTTATTTATTTTAATTAGATATGGGGAGACACAGAGAGAGAGAGAGAGAGGGAGGGAGGGAGGGAGGGATGGATGGATGGAGAGTGAGGGTGCATAGCTCAGCTCTTGCTTATCATGGTGCTGGGGATTGAACCTAAGATCTCAGAGCCTCAGGCGAGAATGTCTTTTTTACAGAACCATTCCGTTGTCTCCCTAGCCCAGCTTGCAGTTTTAATACCATGTTATACAGTTTCTTTGGTAGGTAAAAACTCAACAATGCAAACTGTTTCCAGCTGCAAAATGATTGTGTGGTCACCCTGTTCAAAAAGGCCAGAAAAAAACCAAAGAAAATTAGTTGAAAATGAAAAAGCTCACTTAGAACTCTAGCTTGTTCTATGCGGAACTATACGCCACCAAGCTAGAGAATCTGGAAGAAATGAAACATATGCCCTTCCAAAACTGAACCAAGAAGAACTACAAAACCTAAATGCACCAATCACAGACAAAGAAATCAAAACAGTTATTAAGAATCTTCCCAACAACAAAAGTCCTGGATCGGATGGCTTCACAAACAAATTCTACAAAACCTTCAGGAAACAGTTAATACCCATACTTCTTTTTTTTTTCCTCCATTTTTTTTAATTGGGGAATTAATGTTTTACATTCAACAGTAAATACAATAGTTTGTACATGCATAACATTCCCCAGTTTTCCATATAACAATACAACCCCCATTAGGTCCTCTGAATCCTTCTTGGACCTGTATTCTAACCACCCACCCCCACCCCACCCCAGAGTCTTTTACTTTGGTGCAGTATACCAATTCCATTTCAGGTTCTACTTGTGTTTTCTTTCCTTTTTTTTTTCTTTTTATTAATGTTTTACATTCAACAGTAAATACAATAGTTTGTACATGCATAACATTCCCCAGATTCCCATTTAACAGTACAACCCCCACTATGTCATTCATCATCTTTCATGGACCTGTATTCTCCCCACCCACCTACCCACCCCAGAGTCTTTTACTTTGGTGTAATACTCCAATTCCATTTCAGGTTCGACTTGTGTTTTCTTTTCTAATCTTGTTTTTCAACTTAGGCCTGAGAGTGAGATCATCCCATATTCATCCTTCTGTTTCTGACTTATTTCACTCAACATGATATTTTCAAGGTCCATCCAAGATCGGCTGAAAACGGTGAAGTCACCATTTTTTACAGCTGAGTAGTATTCCATTGTGTATATATACCACAACTTGCTCAGCCACTCATCTGTTGTTGGGACACCTGGGTTGCTTCCAGGTTTTGCTATTACAAATTGTGCTGCCAAGAACATATGTGTACACAGATCTTTTTGGATGGATGTGTTGGGTTCCTTAGGATATATCCCCAGGAGGGGAATTGCAGGATCATAGGATAGGTCCATTTCTAGCCTTCTGAGAGTTCTCCAGACTGTTCTCCACAGAGGTTGGACCAATTGACATTCCCAGCAGCAGTATAGGAGGCTTCCTTTGATCCCACAACCTCTCCAGCACTTGCGCCTGTTATCTTTTCTGATGTATGCCATTCTTACAGGAGTGAAGTGGTATCTCGTTGTTGTCTTTATTTGCATTTCTCTGACAATCAGAGACTTGGAGCATTTTTTCATGTGTTTCTCAGCCTTTTGGATCTCTTCTGTGGTGAATATTCTGTTCATGTCCTCCCCCCATTTTTGGATGGAGTTATTTGTTGTCTTGTTGTTGAGTTTGGCAAGCTCTTTATATATGTTGGTTATTAAACTCTTATCTGATGTATGGCATGTAAAGATCTTCTCCCATTCTGTGAGGGGTCTCTTGGTTTGGGTAGTAGTTTCTTTTGCTGTGAAGAAGCTTTTTAATTTGATGTAGTCCCATAGGTTTATACTTGCTTTAGTCTTCTTTGTAATTGGATTCGTTTCATTGAAGATGTCTTTTAAAATGTACGCGGAAAAGAGTTCTGCCAGTATTTTCTTCTAAGTATCTGATAGTTTGTGGTCTAACATCCAAGTCCTTGATCCACTTGGAATTTACTTTTGTATTTGGTGAAATACAGTGGTTCAGTTTCATTCTTCTGCATGTTTCAACCCATTGTTTCCAACACCATTTGTTGAAGAGACTCTGACTATTAAATTTAAACTATTTATTTAAACTATTAAATGTTTCCCCATTTAATAGTCTGAGCCCCTCTGTCAAAGATTAGATGTCCATAGATGTGGGGGAATACCCATACTTCTAAAGCTTTTCCACAAGATCAAAGAAACAGGAATACTCCCTTCCACCTTCTATGAAGCCAACAACACCCTGATACCAAAAGCAGATAGGGACACAACAAAAAAGTAAAACTACAGAACAGTATCTCTGATGGCCATAGATGCCAAAATTTTAAACAAGATCCTGGCCAACCGAATACAGCAGTATATCAAAAAGATTATTCATCACGACCAAGTGGGATTTATCCCAAGAATGCAAGGATGGTTCAACATACATTAAGTCAATCAATGTTATTCACCACATCAATAAAAGCAAAACCAAAAACTACATGATTATCTCACTAGATGCAGAGAAAGCCTTTGACAAAATCCAACACGCATTAATGCTCAAAACACTACAAAAAAATGGGAATAAGTGGGAAATTCCTCAAGATAGTGGAGTCCATATGTAGCAAACCTACAGTCAACATCATACTCAATGGACAGAAGCTGAAAGCATTCCCCCTCAGACTGGGGAGTAGACAGGGCTGTCCACTGTCACCGTTACTCTTCAACATAGTATAGTATGTTCTTGCCATAGCAATCAGGCAAGAGAAAGAAGTCAAAGGCATACAGATTGGAAGGGAAGAAGTCATGCTCTATTTGCAGATGATATGATAGTATACATAGAAAAACCTAAATAATCCAGCAGAAAACTACTGGAAGTTATTAGGCAATAGAGCAAGGTGTCAGGCTACAAAATCAATGTATAAAAATCAGTGGCATTTCTTTATGTAGTTTTTGGTTTTGCTTTTATTGATGTGGTGAATAACATTGATTGACTAAATCTGAAGAATACATCCACAAATCACTCCCATTCACTGTTGCAGCAAAATCAATAAAATACCTAGGAATAAAGCTGACCAAAGAAGTGAAAGACTTGTATACTGAAAACTATGAGTCACTATTCAAGGAAATAGAAAATGATACCAAGAAATGGAAAGACATCCCATGCTCATGGATTAGAAGAATCAGTATCCTAAAAATGAATATTCTCCCCAGAGCCATACACAAATTTAAAACAATACCCATCAAAGTTCCATCAAGCTTCTTTAAGAGAATAGAACAAAAATTACAATCATTCATCTGGAACCAGAAAACACCTAGAATTGCCAAAACAATCTTGAGGAAACAAAAAACAGAAATGGAGGCATCACACTCCCAGATCTAAAACTATTATTATAAGGCCATCATCATCAAAACAGCCTGGTACTGGAACAAAAATAGGCAAACAGACCAATGGAACAGAATTGAAAGCCCAGAACTAAACCCCCCACACCTATGGGCATCTAGTCTTTGATAAGGGGGCCCAAGGTATTAAATGGAGGAAGGAGACTCTCTTCAATAAATGGTGCTTGGAAAACTGGGTTGAAACATGCAGAAGAATGAAACTGAGCCACCTTATCTCACCAGAAACAAAAATCAATTCCAAATGGATCAAGGACATGGATGTTAGACCAGAAACTATCAAATACTTAGAGAGGAAAACATTGGTGGAACACTTTCCCACCTAAACCTCAAGGACATTTCTGATGAAACAAACCCAACTGCAAGGAAGACTAAAGCAGAAACAAACCAATGGAACTACATCAAATTGAAAAGCTTCTGAACAGCCAAAGAAACTAACACAGAATGGGAGAAGATCTTCATATGCCATACATCAGACAAGAGACTAATAACCAAAATATACAAAGAGCTCAGCAAACATAGCAACAACAAAGCAAATGACCCCATCCAAAAATGGGCAGAGTATATGAACAAAATATTCACTACAGTGGAGATCCAAAAGGCTAACAAATATATGAAAAATTGCTCCAGGTCACTGATTGTCATAGAAATGCAAATAAAGACAACACTGAGATACCACCTCACTCCTGTGAGAATGGCATACATCAAAAAGGACAGCAGCAACAAATGCTGGAGAGGTTGTAGGGACAGAGGAACCCTTCTGCATTGCTGGTGTGAATGTAAATTGGTCCAGCCTCTGTGGAGAGCAGTCTGGAGAACTCTCACAAGGCTAGACATGGACCTTCCATATGACCCAGTAATTCCTCTCCTAGGGATATACCCCAAGAACTCCATAACACCCAACCAAAAAGATATGTGTACACCTATGTTCATAGCAGCACAATTCGTAATAGCTAAAACCTGGAAGCAACCCAGGTGCCCAACAACAAGAGATGAGTGGCTGAGAAAGCTGTGGTATATACACACAATGGAATACTACACAACTATTACGAACAATGAACCCACCTTCTCTGACCAATCTTGGATGGAGCTAGAAGGAATTATGTTAAGTGAGCTAAGTCAGAAAGATAAAGATGAGTATGGGATGATCCCACTCACAAACAGAAGTTGAGAAAGAATAACAGAAAGGGAAACTCAAAGCAGGATCTGACTAAATTTGTAGTAGGGCACCAAAGTAAAAACCCTGGGTTGAGGGTGAGGGTGGTCAGCTTCATGGGGTGGGGGATGGGATGGGGAGAGGGGGGATGGGATGAGACAGTCTTTTGGTGGTGGGAATGGTGTTTATGTACACTCCTACTAATTTGTAGTCATATAAACCACTATTTAAGTAATGAGAGGGGAAAAACTGATTGAATGTCTCAAATTTTTTAAAGCACAGACTGAGACTTTTCAATACATAGGTTGAATCTTTGATACATTGACTCTTTTAAAAGCTTAGTCCAGGGAGAACAGATGCAACCTGTGGTATAGCGATATACAAATAATGTCAAAGACATAAAATATGGTGATGGTGTGTATGATACAGCAAATCCTAACAAAGGGATTTTTCAAAGTTAACCCAATTGCCAAACAATGTGATTATCGCAATAACTAGCTATTGTCTTCTTAAACCCTAAGACAGCAGGAACCTCCCGCTTCCACTATATAGCCTGTATCTCCCCCAGTCCTGGAACCTCTGGGGCTCACTTTCCTGCATGCTTCTCTCAAGTCATACCAAATGATAATGCATCCGCCGATCCCAACCTAATCAATTCAACAAGTACCACCTCAGCATGCTTCACTTCAGACTGTGTCCAGAAACGTCAGGCATGGAATGCCAACCCTTCACCCTCATTACTCAGGTGAGACCTTTCCTTTCATGGTATTCTCTAATTCCATTCCAGGAGGTTCACTTCCTAACAAAGTCCCAAAACCTAGATACAGACCAGTTCCCATAAGATAGAGCCTATGTTCACATGTACCCATAAATTAGGGCAAAAAATATACCTGAGAGCAAAAATACACAATAGTCTGTAGTGAGTCAGTATCAAGTTCATAATTAAATAGTGTCCACTTAGAATTAGGTACCCTCCTCACCTACTTCCTATTACAATTCTCTCATTCACTCCAAAGCTAACCTTAGCAAAGCAAGGACTGCAAAAGCTGAATAAGGACAAGAGACTGGCATACTTTAACGATGACTCTTTAGTCACTATCAGGCCATTCCATCAGCTGGGGCTCTAACTGGGGAGTCCTGAGATTCCCAAACAGACACGATGGGCCTATACCTCAAATATATCCCTCTCTCCATTGTTACCGGTCATTTCTATAAGGAACACAAAATAGACCCCTTTGTGGGTTCCCACAGGACCTTGTCCTCAACTTGGATCAACAACAATACTCTAGGCTACACCTGAGGAAGATGGGTTGATATTGGGGAAGAATGTTCCTAGTCATGACAGCAGAATGTGAGCTCAGATCTACAGGGATGCAGAGGTCACACAGGCTCCTAAGCTGAATATGGGCCCCAGACCAAATCAACTCGATGGGGTTTACAGTCAACGATATTTATACCCCTTTCCCATATTAGGGAGCTACTCTCTTCCCTGATCCAGCTTTCTGGTGCTTTTCCCAGCCATGACATCATCTCCCCAGACAATAACTTGGATCTACTGGCATATCAGATTTCAGGCTCAGGGGCAAAAAGAAAAAAAAAAAAAAAAACTAGCATAGCCACAGGCCCTTTGGAATTTAACTAAAATATGCCTACTAGCTATCTACAAAATGGAGGACCCCCCCCCAACTCTTCATCTGCACTATTCCATCCCTTAGGTCCATGATTAGTCAACAATTTGTTTGGCTTTGTATGTTAACTCTCATCAACCACCAGGTTCCAGATGCTAGCATGATGCTGACCAGATTTCCCTGGACAGACGACCCCATCAATATGTCCTGGAGCTCTGCTTCCCCAGAGCCCTTCCCCACTAGGGAAAGAGAGAGACAGGCTGGGAGTATGGATTGACCTGTTAATGCCCATGCTCAACAGAAAAGAAGCCAGACCTTCAACCTTCTGCATCCCACAATGATCTTGGGTCCATAATCCCAGAGGGTTAAAGAATAGAAAAGCTATCAGGAGTGGTCCAGGAGGCGGCACAGTGGATAAAGCACTGTACTCTCAAGCATGAGGTCCTGAGTTCAATCCCTGGCAGCACATGTAGCAGAGTGATGTCTGGTTCCTTCTCTCTCTCCTCCTATCTTTCTCATTAATAAATAAAATCTAAAAAAAAAAAAAAAGAAAAGGTATCAGGGGAGGGGACGGGATACAGAGTTCTGGTGGTGGGAATTGTGTGAAGCTGTACCCCTCTTATCCTATGGCTTTGTCAATGTTTCCATTTTATAAATAAATAAAAAATTAAAATAAAAAAAAAAAGAACTCTAGCTTGTGAAAGTGTCTCAAAAAGATTGACTGCTGTGGTCGGCAATTGCTTCTGAAAAGACCTCTAGATTATTAAGTGGAGTCAACATTTAATCATCCGCCCTGAGTTATCACCAGAGCATCTGTAGCTGCTCTGGCCTTCTCCCTCTCTATCACTTGCATCCTGGCAATGGCCAGCCGTTCAAGCAAACATACTGCTTTTAAACAAAGCTAAGGAGGCGATGACTCTGCAAATAGATTGCTGTGGCACTCTTCCTGCAGGAGAGAGAGAACGTTTATAATTCATGCTTAAGTTAAGAAAAGCACTCAGAGCTGGCAAGACAGCTCACTCGGATAGCGCACCTGCTTTGTTCCGGGCAAGCCCCCATTATACAGAAGGAAGCTTTGGCTCTGTGTTGTCTGTCTGTATCTGTCTTTTTATCTGAAAAAGTCACCCTGGAGCACTGAAGCCCCAATGACAACAAAAGGTAGAAAAGCACAGAGCTAGAAGCCCACATTTACTTAGAGAAGCAAAATAATAAATCACATCCCATCCTTGACTTGTTTACAAGTACTACGTATGAATAGAAGTGCTATTTTTATCCAACTATGGACAACTTACTTTCTAGAAAGTTAATTAATAAAGGGGGGGAGAGGGCAGGGGCGTGCAGAGGACTTGTATGGATAAAGCCCTGAATTCCTTCCCTGGCACCAATATGCTCTGGTTCTATTTCTTGCTAATATATCTTAGACAAGTAGGTATAATTTTAAGATTAATGAAACAGAGAGTGAGAACAAACACCAGGTATGACTTAGGCATACACAATGCCAGAGATCAAACCCAGGACCTCACACTTGTCAGCTGAGACCTCTCTAGCCATTGGGCCACAAAACAGAGATACTAAAAAAACAGGGTAGCTCTACCTTCTGCAACCTATAAAGAATTTTGGTCCACACTCCCAGAGGGATAAGGAAGGAAAAAGGGAAGCTTCCAACAGAGGGACATGGAACTCTGGTGGTGGGAACTGTATGGAATTGTACCACTGTTATCTTACAGTCTTGTTAATTATTATTAAATCACACATACACACACATAAAAAAAAAAAAAAGGTAACTAAGTGTTCTTATTAAAGCAGAATCTTCAAGTGTCAGGGAGGTAATGCAGTGGATGAAGCAGTGCACGTGAGGTACAGAGATCAATCCCTGGCATTGCACCTGCCAGAGTCATGCTCTAGTTCTCTCTCCTGCCTCACCCAGAAGTATATAAATATTTAAAGTAGTATACTCAAGTAATTAAAAATGAAAAGCACACCAACTAAAATACTGACTACAGATGTAGCTGACAATGGAAGGCAAGGGGCAACTACACAGAAGAAATTACAATCACACACAATTTGAAAGTGAAATCATTCACTGGGTAGTGTGCCTTGTCCTCTGCACCTCAGGCTTGAACCCTAACAACTCCCACTAAGATCCCTAAGAGGTGCTATGGGGGTTGGGGGTGGCTATGATGTCTTTCCTCTCACTTTCTGAATGAAAAAGGGATGCAGAACAATGAAATCACTCACATGTAAGGTGCCTAACTCCTCCAAAAGCAAACACAACAAGAGACCCTTTATGCTAGGTATTTAAGTGGAGATATAATCTGTGTAAAAACTATGACAGTAAAAATATGGGAAGAATAAATACAAAACAGTGACTTTACCTAAGGCCGTTCAAGAGATAACTCATCAACACCACTGTTGAGAGCTATTTCCTAGATTTTTAAAAAATTTTCTTGGGAGTCGGGTGGTAGTGCAGTGGGTTAAGCACACATCATGCAAAGTGCAGGAACCAGAGTGAGGATCCCAGTTCGAGCCCCCGGCTCCCCACCTGCAGGGGGGTCACTTCACAAGCGATGAAGCAGGTCTGCAGGTGTCTATCTTTCTCTCCCCGTTTTGCCCTCCTCTCTCCATTTTTCTATCCTATCCAATGATGACAACAACAACAATAATAACTACAACAGCAATGAAACAAGGGCAACAAAAAGGAAATAAATAAACATTTTTTTAAAAAAAATTCTTAACTTTATCTGATAGAACAGAGAGAAATTGAGAGGGAAGAGGAGATAGAGAGGGAGAGAACAAAAAGACACCAGCAGGCCTGCTTTAGTCATGAATCTTTCCCCCTGCAGGTAGGCATAGGGACTTGAACCTGGTCCTTATGCATGGTTATACAAGCTCTTAACCAGGTGTGCCACCACCCAGCCTCTATTTCTGAGACCTTATCCTATGGTGTATGTAAAATGTCAAAGGAAATGAACTGTAGGATCAGTTTAAAATAGTCTATAATAATCCCTCAGTTAAAGCCTTTATCCCCAAAGGAGTTATGACTTGAGACTGAAGACAAGGGTTGTGAGCGAGCACAGCTCCTTGCTGTTCATTAGGAATTTACTCCTCAAGGTCACTGTCAAGTCCACTCACAAACAGATCTCATTAACTCTTGACAGTAAGCTTAAGTAAACGCACTCTTCTAATTTTTTTTTTGGGGGGGTGGATGAGACAGAGACAGAGAAAGAGACCACAGCACTAAAGTTTCCTTCAACATGGTGGGGGTGGGGCTTGAACTTGGGTCACACACAGGGTGAAGCAGTGCACTATCCACGTGAGCTATCTCACAGACCAGAGATCTGTTTATTCATGGGAGACAGAGAAAGAGAACCAGAGCACCACTCTGGCACATGTATTGCTGGGGATCAAACTCTGGACCCTGTGCTTGAGAGTCCAGTGCTTTATCCACCACATCACCACCTTCTGGACCAACCATCTCACTTTCCTTTCAGTTAAATATATAGCCTTATCTCTAAAACAAAGCTCAGTAAGTTTTCTTATTTTTTTTTAAATTTATTTCTTTATTGGGGAATTAATGTTTTACATTCAACAGTAAATACAATAGTTTGTACATGCATAACATTCCCCAGCTAAGTAAGTTTTCTGTTTTCCAGGTTAAAAAAAAAGAAGTCTAAAACTAGTCAACACCAAAATCACCAATTACCTACAGGCAAAAACTGGCACAATTTTCTCCACAGAATCGAACTCATTATCACCATTTTATTTTTTTATTTCCATTTTTAAGATGTCCTTCTGTCTTATCTGACACATGCTCTAAGACAAGTACTGAGGTGCTCAGGAATTCTCTAACAGTATAATTACTATAATTTTTTCCTTACAATAAGCACTCAGTCAATCTGATTACAACTGGATGGTCCTCCAGTTTATACTTAGAGATTTAAAAAAAAAAAAAATCCTGGTGGTCCAGAAGTGGCACAGTGGATAAAGTGTTGGACTCTCAAGCATGAGGTCCAGAGTTCAATCCTCGGCCACCCACGTGCCACAGTGATGTCTGGTTCTTTCTCTCCTCCTATCCCTCTCATTAATAAATAATTTTTTTTTTCTCCAGGGTTATTGCTGGGCTCAGTGCCTGCACCATGAATCTACTGCTCCTGTAGGCCATTTTTCCCCTTTTGTTGTCTTTGTTGTTGTAGCCTCGTTGTGGTTATTATTATTGCCATTGTTGATGTTGTTCGTTGTTGGATAGGACAGAGAGAAATGGAGAAAGGAGAGGAAGACAGAGAGGGGGAGAGAAAGATAGACACCTGCAGACCTGCTTCACCGCCTGTGAAGCGATTCCCCTACAGGTGGGGAGCCGGGGGCTCAAACCGGAATCCTTATGCCAGTCCCTGTGCTTTGAGCCACATGCACTTAACCCACTGCACCACCGCCCGACCCCCAATAAAATATTTTTTTAATTTTTTTATATTTATTTATTTTCTGGAACCTTTTTTGCCCTTGTTTTATTGTTGTAGTCACTGAATTCGTTGTTGTTGGATAGGACAGAGAGATATGGAGAGAGGAGGGGGGGACACGGGGGGGGGGGGGAGGAAAGAAAGACACTTGCAGACCTGCTTCACTGTCTGTGAAGAGATTCCCCTGCAGGTGGGGAGCCAGGGGCTCGAACCAGTAACCTTCCTTATGCCAGTCCTTGCGCTTTTCACCAAGTGCACTTAACCTGCTGCGCTACCGCTTGACCACCAATAAAATATTTAAATAAAAAAATTCCTGGTGAATCAATTAATTACTGCCAAAACTGGTTTCTAAATCGCGTGATTTCCCTTTAGCCACAAATGGTGAGCAAATTAACCTTGCAGGACAGAAGTGACTATAGCGTCTTAGTCAGGGCCTGGGATTCCATGCTGCTTAGTAATAAGGCTAAGTGTTCACCTAGCCAGTATTTAAACAACCTGGAAGATGCTTTAGTTTTCCATACTTGCCAACATGTGCTCATTTAACTGTGCTTTCTCTCATTAACATTACAGAAAAGGCTTCCCCTCATTAACACAGTATAGGGGGAAATTCTGACTGCCTGCCGTTAATCAGGGTTTTACCGTTCACTTAGGAGAATGATTTAAGTGCACACAGACAGGGATGGTGTGTGATCATATATTTATCCCCGTGAATTAAGGATCCGTACCCATGACCTCCAGTCTTAGTAGCAATCTTGTATCAGCGACAGATGGCTACTACCAAAGTTTTGGAACCTTTGTTTTTTACAGGGTTCCTTTTATTCCTCTTACTACTCTGACCCTGTTACATTAATTAAAGCTATCTTGAAAAGATTACAACATTCCTAATACCTGGTTTCCCCTTGATGACAAGAAAAACCAAAATGGGAGTTTCTGATTTTCAGACCAACTCTAATGGTCACACAGAGCTGAAAGTCTCTCTTCCTAGAATTTCTTTTCATGGAACTATGACAACTTTATGTGGAAAGGTGGTTTCTACACTTTCTTATGTAATAAGCAGGGTCATAGGGAATAAGGACAGAAAAAAAATACGATAAATCTTTGTTGCAACATAGCAAATACAAACAATGGACTTTTCTGCACTGCACTATGACAAATAGTGTGTGGATGAGCCCACATGAGAACCTGGACTAGACTAAGCACAAGGATCTAGGTTTGAGCCCCTTGGCCCCCCACTTACAGGGAGGGATGCTTCATAGCAGTAAAGCAGGTCTGCAGGTGACTCTTTCCCTCTCCTCTCTCAATTTCTCTCTGTCCTATCTACTAAAACGGAAAAAAAACGGACACCAGGAGCAGTAGATTCACAATGCCAGCACCAAGCCCCAGAGAGAACCCTGGAGGTAATAAAAAAATGGACACTAGGCAAGCAAATGCCTCAACTGGGGCCAGCATGTGGTTCACCTGGTAGAATACACATGTAACAAGGGAGGGCCCAGGTCTGAGGCCCGAGCCACCAAGCAGGAGCACCTGGAGTTGAGGAAGCTTCACCAGACGTGAGGGGTCTGCAGTATCTCTCCTCTCTATCAGGAAAAAGAAAAACCTGGGGTGGGGGGTCAAACAGTTTGCCCACATAGTGTGCTGCTTTGCCATGTACTTGACCCAGGTTCAAGCCTGGCCTCATTGCTGTGGTCTCTCTCATGATCTCTTTGCCTACTGCCTCTATCTAAAAAGATCAAATAAATAAATGAAAATGAGCTGCAAAAAGACTTTCATAACTGAGGTACCAAAGGCCCCAGGTTTAATCCCCAGCACCACCAGAAGCCAGAGCTCAGTAGTGCTCTAGCAAAAGAAAAATATACACATACAAAGCCAGCCCTAAACTGACAGCATAAGCAAACAAAATAAACAGAATTTTTCATCTTTCCCTCATTATTTGAAAAAAATAATTTTGATATTATAAATTTAGCAAGGTAGCAATGTCAAAAATAGTGTTATTTTTTCATTTGTTTGTTTGCCTCAGGGTTATCACTAGGGCTCCACGAATCCACTGCTCCTGGAGGCCATTCCCCCTTTTTTTTAAGTATTTATTTTTTTTAAAATTTAAGTATTTATTTATTTATTCCCTTTTGTTGGCCCTGTTTTATTGTTGTAGTTATTATTGTTGTTATTGATGTCGTCATTGTTGGATAGGACAGAGAGAAATGGAGAGAGGAGGGAAAGACGGGGAGAGAAAGACACCTATAGACCTGCTTCACCGCCTGTGAAGTGACTTCCCTGCAGGTGGGGAGCCGGGGCTCGAGCCGGAATCTTCATGTCAGTCCTTGCGGTTTGTACCATGTGTGCTTAACTTGCTGCACTACTGACCAACTCCCTCCCCCCCTTATTTTGATTGGATAGGACAGAGAGAAACTCCTGTTAAGAGTATGAGGAGATAGACATACACCTGCAGACCTGCTTCACTGTGAAGCAAACCCCCCCCCCCGCAGGTGGGGAAGGGCTCGAACTAGGGTCCTTGCACTTCATACTATGTGTGCTTAACCTGGTGCACCATTGCCCAACCCCCCAAAAAGCAACATTTAACATAATTAAAAGTTACAAATTCAGTGACTGCTCATGGCATGTGCTACAGTATAAAGAGGGTGATCATAACCGAGGTCTATGGGTTCTATTATCTTTTATTTAGATAGAAGGCAGAAAAAGAGACCACCACACCAAAGCTTACTTGAATGGGGGGGGGCGGGGCGGGCCTGTGTTGCAACCTAGGTCATACCCATGGCAAAGCAAATTAGCTATTTCCCTAGTCCCAGAGTATTTCTATAACTCTGAGCTCTAGTTCATTTTGGCAGAATTCTTTTTAATTTCATTCATACTAGTTAAAAGTAGAAATTTTGTTTTACTAAAGAACTGACACTAGTATGGAAGCGTCAAGTGATATAAATTAACTGCTTTTTGCATTGGCCTCGGTTTGTAAAGTGAAGACACAATGCTCTCGCCCAACTCCATGGGACTAAACCCAGTCAGATGCTCTTACCAGTGACTGTGTCTAACACATAGTAAGAACACAGTAAACTTTGCCCACTATGTATTTTTATCCAAGTATAATGCATCTTGCATGTAATTAAGCAGAGATGGGAGGAGGTGTAAAACTGCAGCCCTACTTAGAAAATTAAATATAACTCATCTGAAAAAAAAAGTTCCAATTTGGGGTGCTGGGCAGTGGTGCACCCTGTAAAGCACACACATTACAATGCACAAGCCCCAGGTCCTACCTGCAGGAGTAAAACAGTGCTGCATGTGTCTCCCTCACTCTCCCCTCTCAATTTCTCTGTCCTATTTAAAAAAAAAAAAAGTTCCAATTCCATATTTTCAAAATCCCACCCTCCCAGTGTATTTGTACACACTTAGATGCATGTATACACTGTAAGGTGACATATAACTGAACTGAGCTATATAGTAATAACTCACTAAAAAGGGTCTAAAAGGGCAGAACTGTGGAAGTGGCCAAAATGACATCGACCTTTAATGATTCGTTCTGGTTGCAATGCCATTGACCACACAAGTTTTTGTAAATACGGATCAAAACACAGATTAGTTGGCCACAAAATAAACCAGTGTCACTAGTATATTTTTATGCTGGGCCATTCGTCTCAACTATATAGTGTCGTAAGATGAAAACAAACTCGTGCCTTTCTTTGCTTAACCCTACACGCTAAAGCAAAACTTTATAAACAGCACGATCTCTAACTCCCTGCGGAAACTGTTACCTTTTTACTGTTACTCTATCATTTCCCCTTCTCAGTTCACTTCTGAAGGTCACCGACCAAGAATAATAAAATTAGTTACCAAGAAAGCTTGTCTCCCTTCTCCACTACTCCATCCAAAGCTTAAATACACACTTGCCACAGTTCTTTTTAAAAAAAAAATCCAAAGCTTTTTTTTTTTTTTCATCGAGCTCCACAGACAACGACCCAGTGCAACAGACTCCCAGCCGGACCTATTCGGTGACACACACTTGGACAAGACTAGGATATGGTTGACGCCAAATCAAACAGGAGAAACAACTTCCCATTCAATCACAAGGCGGACGGATTTCACAGAGGACAAAGCTAAAATAAAGACCACCAACACGACCGAGAAAATAATAAGCAAGCAGCTAATGAACCGACCCACATCTGCTTCATTCCTAAAGTAGAATCCTTACTGAAATCTTTCAATTTACTTTTTTTTTTTTTGGAAGAGGGGGGGATTCGGGCCTACTTTCTTAGCTAGAGACAGACGCACAGAGACAGAAAGGGAAAGACTCCACAGCACGGAAGCTTCCCCCCAGTGTAATGGGGGAGCTGGAAGCTGGCTACTTCTCCAGTCCCCTTCCATTAAGGAAAACACCCGAGCACAAGAACTAAGCTAAGCACAGCTAGCACTTAGTGCTGACCATTAGGATAATCCAGGAGACAGATGATAGTGATAGTGTGTGTGTGTGTGTGTGTGTGTGTGTGTGTGTGTGTGTGTGTGTGTGTGTGTGTGTGTGTATGGGGAGCTGCACGATCCCTCCAGCTCAGACTGGGGGGCGTGTCCCCCCAGGTTTTTCTCTCCCTCCCCAACCAAAGGTCAGCTGGGGCGCCCCAAGGAGCACCCCCCGCACCACCACCAAATGCAGCTCGCAGGGCCCCGAGATACAGCGTGGGGGAGCAGCAAGCAAAGGGAAGGAGGAAACCCCGCGGACTGGAAAGGCGCAGAGAAAAAGGGGAGGGGGCACCCCTTAGCCCACCCCGAGGCAGCCCCCGAGCCGCGCCAGGTGGAGCGTGGGAAGGTGCCAAGCCGGGGGTGGCCTGTACCCGTTCTCCGCACAGCAGCAGCTCCGGGTAGCTGAACTCCACGCAGCTCTCGTCCGTCGGATCCTTGAGCACCAGCTCCAGGCGCACCGTGGCCCTCGGCGGCCCCTGCGGCGGCTCGGCCCGGGACTCCCGCGGCGGGGGCGGCGGCAAGTGCAGCTGCGGGGGCGGCGGCGGCGGCGGCTCGGGCCGCGGGGGCTCGCGCTGCAGCGCCATGGGCGGCGGGGGGAGCGGCTTGTCCCGCGCCGGGGGCTGCGCGTCCGCCCAGGGGGTCGCCTCCCGCGGGGCCGGCTGCTCCGCCCGGGCCGGCTCGCGGAACGGCTGCGGGTCCAGGCGCGGGGGCTCGCGGGGGTAGTCGGGCTCGCGTTCCAGCCCCGGGAACTCGGCCTCGCGCCGCCTCACCGGTGACAGGCTAATAAACGCTACTCGCCGCGGCTCCGCCATCCCCACTGTTCCGGCCCTCTGCCTTCGCCCGCGCCGGCGCTCGCTCCTCCGCCGACCGACCGCCCTGCCTCTCTCTCTCCGTCGCTTTTCAGTCCTCCACCGCCCTCAGCCGTCTCCGCCGACGCCACCGTGAGTGCGGACCCGGCCCCGTTGCCCGCCACTATGTTCTGCTGGGATCCAGCACCATCGCCAGGGTCGCCGCAGCCGCCATGTTGGATCCCCCACATAAATAGAAGCAGGCCGCCGCGCGGGCGCATGCGCACTCGGGAGACGCTCGCATCCACCTTCGTGGCGGGGCTCAATTTTCTTTCCAACAGTCGGGCTTCCAGACAGGTCGGCGGAAGTGACGCAGGGCGGGGCCCCGTTGCCCTGGAGACGGGGACGCCACCTGCGCCCTGCCCTGCTAGGGAGGAGCCTGGAGTTTCCCGCGAAGCTTCCCATTCGCACCCGGAAGCCGGAGCCGCGCCTGGGACTCGCCAAGGGCGAGCTGCGGGATGTGCAGGGGACGGACCTTGTCATGGCGCCGGGGCCCGGTGGGGTTGTCAGCTGGTCACTCAGGGCAGTGAGGGGAAAGAGAAGGGACACGCGCGGACCGGCCACTCCCACTTGCTGCTCCGGAGCCCCGAGGACCCGAATATCTTGGGAAGAAAGGAAATGGCTCGCTGCAGCCGACTCGCCCTGCAGCTCCTTCCGCAGAGGGCGCAGTGACCCCCACGGCCTCCCCCCCTACACACCGCCACTGTCCTACACTGGCCCCTCATTTTTCCGCCCCCACGCGGCTACCAAAGCCTCATTTGCTTCCGAACGAGTCAATAAACCACTCTGGGCTCGTCCCTAAAGTCCAAGCTATTGGGACGCATAGAAAAATCGAGAAGATTCGATGACATTTTTGGTCCTTGGCAAGTAGAATGCTGGGGTGGGTGGGTGGCTGGAGGGAGGAGCCTTCATTGGCACGTGGTCTGGCACGCCTCGGATTAGCTAACCCCAATGAAGACTAAAGAGGATGAGAACCTCCGTCCCGTTTTATTGCCATCAGCAGAAAGTAGGAAAACTACGTTGTCTAAATCGCATCCAGTAGGAAAACTACGCTGTCTACATCGCATTAACTGGATTAACAATGTGACTCGCACCGGCGAGTTCCAGGAGTCAGTGTGACGTCATATAAGCAAATTCTGAGTTTCCCTATTCGAATGGAGAGAGGGATGGAATTACGGTTCCTCCAAACTCTGAAAATGCTTTCCTCACTCCCACCCCCTTACCTTTCCTCCATTTTCTCCCACTGCCTCTAGTCAGATTCCGCAGTAGGTTTTCGTTTCTGGGTTCTTTTATTAGCACCCAAGTCATCTTTTCTTCCTGCCATTTTTGCGATGCCATTGTATTAACGGGTTTAAACATGTTTTGTTTTGTTTTTAATTCGGTCATTCTCTGTCCTAATTTATATGTGGCTTGATTTTTTTCTTTTTTTTAAACAAAAGCGTTGCCAGGCTCTGATTTATGGAGGTGCTGGGGATTGAACCTGAGACTTCAGAGCCCCAGACAGAAAGTCTTTTTCCATAATTACTATGCTATCTTCTCATCCTCAATCCCATAAAGTCCGGTGGTTTATTTATACCTGGCTTGTGGTGTGGGGGATTGTATCTGGGACCTTGGAGCCTCAGGCAAGAGAGTCTCTTTGCATAGCCACTATTGCTATCTGTCCTCACCCAGGCCTATGCTTTATATCCTTCACAATTTAGCTCAGAGACAGTGATTTGGGACAAGATGGTCTGAATGTTTGTTAGTTACAATGAACTACAACTAGCAGAAGTAAATTTTACATTGTAACACTGACACATACATAGCTGAAATAAAGTTTCAGAATTCTTAGTGTATAGCATGAGGAATAACAGTTAATATAAGCATTGTAGAAACCAATACACACAAATAAAAAAATAAAGGTTTTATTTAAAAGTCATGAGGGGGCAGGGACAGAGACTCTCATACCTGAGGCTCCAAGGTCAATCCTCCACCCCACCATAAACCAGAGCTGAACAGTGCTCTGGTAAAACAAACAAAAGTCATAAAGTCCTTGTCTGTTCAAGTCTAGGAATTGAGAATAATGCTCCATAACATTTGCCCTGTTATTGACCCTGGTTTTTAATATATATTTTTAATATTTATTTAATATTTATTTATTCCCTTTTGTTGCCCTAGTTGTTTTATTGTTGTAGTTATTATTGTTGTCGTCGTTGTTGGATAGGACAGAGAGAAATGGAGAGAGGAGGGGAAGACAGAGAGAGGGAGAGAAAGATAGACACCTACAGACCTGCTTCACCGCCTGTGAAGCGATGCACCTGCAGGTGGGGAGCCAGGGGCTTGAACCCGGATCCTTAGCCGGTCCTTGCGCTTTGCACCACGTGCACTTAACCCGCTGCGCTACCGCCTGACTCCCTATTTATTTATTTTAATGAGAGCTACAGAAAAAGAGACCAGAGCACTGCTCCTCTCTGACTTATGGTGGTGTTGGGGATTGAACCTGAGACCTCAGAGTTTTAGGTATGAAAATGTTCTTTGCATAACCACTACACTATGTCCTAGCCCCTATTTTCTTTATTTTTAACAGGTAAAAATTGAAAATCATAGTGGAGGGGGATGAGAAAAGGGTATGAGATAGCTCTGCTATTATGGTGTAGTCTGGGAGGTGATGCAGTGGATAAAACATTGGACCCTCAAGTATGAGTACACAACTATGTACATATACCAGAGTAATATCTGGTTATTTCTCTCTTCTCCTGTCTTTCTCATTAATAAATACATAATCTATTGTTGTTTTCTCTCTAGGGTTATCGCTGAAGCTTGGTGCCTGCACTACCACTGCATCTTATTTTTTTCCATTTTATTGGATAGGATAGAGAGAAATTGAGAAGGGAGGGGAAGACAGCTGTATCTCTTGCTGCACCCCCCACCAGTTTGTTTGTTTACTTATTTGTTTTTCCTCTGTTATTTTTAAAATTTTTCTCTTTATTATAAGGAAATTAATTTTTTCTCTTTTGTTGCCCTTGTTGTTGTTGTTAATTTATTTTTTTAATTACTTTATTTCTTTATTGGGGAATTAATGCTTTACATTCAACAGTAAATACAATAGTTTGTACATGCATAACATTCCCCAGATTCCCATATAACAATACAACCCCCACTATGTCATTCATCATCTTTCATGGACCTGTATTCTCCCCACCCACCCCAGAGTCTTTTACTTTGGTGCAATATGCCAACTCCAGTTCAGGTTCTAATTGTGTTTTCTTTTCAAATCTTGTTTTTCAACTTCGGCCTGAGAGTGAGATCATCCCATATTCATCCTTCTGTTTCTGAGTTATTTCACTCAACATAATTATTTCAAGGTCCATCCAAGATCGGCTGAAAACGGTGAAGTCACCATTTTTTACAGCTGAGTAGTATTCCATTGTGTATATATACCACAACTTGCTCAGCCACTCATCTGTTGTTGGGACACCTGGGTTGCTTCCAGGTTTTGGCTATTACAAATTGTGCTGCCAAGAACATATGTGTACACAGATCTTTTTGGATGGATGTGTTGGGTTCCTTAGGATATATCCCCAGGAGGGGAATTGCAGGGTCATAGGGTAGGTCCATTTCTAGCCTTCTGAGAGTTCTCCAGACTGTTCTCCACAGAGGTTGGACCAATTGACATTCCCACCAGCAGTGCAGGAGGGTTCCTTTGACCCCACACCCTCTCCAGCATTTGCTGCTGTTACCTTTTCTGATGTATGACATTCTCACAGGAGTGAAGTGATATCTCATTGTTGTCTTTATTTGCATTTCTCTGACAATCAGAGACTTGGAGCATTTTTTCATGTGTTTCTCGGCCTTTTGGATCTCTTCTGTGGTGAATATTCTGTCCATGTTCTCCCCCCATTTTTGGATGGGGTTATTTGTTGTCTTGTTGAGTCTGGCAAGCTCTTTATATATGTTGGTTATTAAACTCTTATCTGATGTATGGCATGTAAAGATCTTCTCCCATTCTGTGAGGGGTCTCTTGGTTTGGGTAGTGGTTTCTTTTGCTGTGAAGAAGCTTTTTAATTTGATGTAGTCCCATAGGTGTATACTTGCCTTAGTCTTCCTTGTAATTGGATTCGTTTCATTGAAAATGTCTTTAAGAGTCGCTTCACAAGCGGTGAGGCAGGTCTGCAGGTGTCTGTCTTTCTCTCCCCTTCTCTGTCTTCCCCTCCTCTCTCCATTTCTCTCTGTCCTATCTAACAACAACGACATCAGTAACAACAATAATAACTACAATAAAAAACAAGGGCAACAAAAGGGAATAAATACATAAATAAATAAATATTTAAAAAAAAAAAAAAAAAGAAAATGTCTTTAAAATTTATGCGGAAAAAAATTCTGCCAATATTTCCCTCTAAGTATCTGATAGTTTCTGGTCTAACATCCAAGTCCTTGATCCACTTGGAATTTACTTTTGTATTTGGTGAAATACAGTGATTCAGTTTCATTCTTCTGCATGTTTCAACCCATTGCTTCCAACACCATTTGTTGAAGAGACTGCTTTCCCCATGTAATAGTCTGGGCCCCTTTGTCAAAGATTAGATGTCCATACGTGTGGGGCCTCATTTCTGGGCTCTCAATTCTATTCCACTGGTCAGTGTGTCTGTTCATGTTCCAGTACCAAGCAGTTTTGATGACAATGGCCCTATAATACAGTTTGAGAGCTGGGAGTGTGATGCCTCCGGTTCTGTTCTTTTTTCTCAAGATTGTTTTGGCAATTCTAGGTCTTTTCTGGTTCCAGATAAACATTTGTAGCATTTTTTCTATTATCCTAAAAAATGTGCTTGGGATCTTGATGGGAATAGCATTAAATTTGTAGATGGCTCTGGGTAATATATTCATTTTGATGATGTTAATTCTTCCAACGCATGAACATGGAATATCTTTCCATTTCTTTGTGTCTTTTTCAATTTCTTTGAGTAGTGACTCATAATTTTCAGTATACAAGTCTTTCACTTCTTTGGTTAGGTTTACTCCTAGATATTTTATTGTTTTTGTTGCTATAGTGAAAGGAATTGATTTCTTGATTTCAATTTCTTCTAACTTAGTGTTTGCATAGAGGAATGCCACTGACTTTTGAATGTTAATTTTATAGCCTGACACATTACTGTATTGCCTGATGATTTCCAAAAGCTTCTTGCTGGATTCCTTAGGTTTTTCCATGTATACTATCATGTCATCTGCAAATAAGGAGAGTTTGACTTCTTCTCTTCCAATATGTATGCCTTTAATTCCTTGCTCCTGCCTGATTGCTATGGCAAGAACTTCCAACACTATGTTGAATAGTAATGGTGATAGTGGGCAGCCCTGTCTAGTACCTGATCTGAGGGGAAATGCTTCCAGTTTTTCACCATTGAGTATGATGTAGGCTGTAGGTTTGCTATATATAGACTCCACTATCTTCAGGAATTTTCCATCTATTCCCATTTTTTGTAGTGTTTTGATCATAAAGGGATGTATTTTGTCAAAGGTTTTCTCTGCATCTATTGATATGACCATGTGGTTTTTGGTCTTGCTTTTGTTGATGTGGTGGATCACATTGATTGATTTACGTATGTTAAACCAACCTTGCATGCCTGGGATAAACCCCACTTGGTCATGATGAACAATCTTTTTGATATACTGCTGTATCCGGTTGGCTAGAATTTTGTTCAATATTTCCGCATATATGTTCATCAGAGATATTGGTCTGTAGTTTTCTTTTTTGGTTGTGTCCCTGTCTGCTTTTGGTATCAGGGTGATGTTGGCTTCATAGAAGCTGGCAGGGAGTATTCCAGTGTCTTCAATCTTCTGGAAGACTTTTAAAAGTAGAGGTATTAGTTCTTCTTTGAAGGTTTTGTAGAATTCATTTGTAAAACCATCTGGTCCAGGACTTTTATTTTTGGGGAGATTTTTGATAACTGTTTCAATTTCATTAGCTGTGATGGGCCTGTTCATGTTATCCACTTCCTCTTTACTTAGTTTTGGAAGTTGGTAGGTATCTAGGAAATCATTCATTTCTTCCAGGGTCTCTAGCTTGGTGGCATATAGATGTTTATAGAAGCCTCGCATGATATGTTGCATTTCTGCGGTGTCTGTTGTGATATCTCCTCTTTCATTTACTATCCGATTTATTTGGGTCTTCTCCCTTTTTTGTTTTGTGAGTCTGGCTAAAGGTTTGTCGATTTTGTTTACTCTTTTGAAGAACCAACATTTACTTTCGTTGATCTTTTGTATGGTTTTCCTATTCTCAATATTATCGATTTCTGCCCTAACTTTAGTGATTTCTGTCCTTCTGGTTGCTTAAGGTTTCCTTTGTTGTTCTTCTTCTAGGTCTTTAAGATGTGCAATCAGGCTGTTTATTTGTGCCTTTTCTTGTTTCCTAATGTGTGCTTGTATAGCTATGAACTTCCCTCTTAGGACTGCTTTAGCTGTGTCCCAAATATTTTGATAGCTTGTGTCTTCATTTTCATTGAACTCTCGAAACATTTTGATTTCTTCCTTGATTTCCTCTTTGACCCAGAAGTTGTTAAGAAGTGTACTGTTGAGCTTCCACATTTTGGGACTGTTACTAATCTTTTGTTGATTGTTAAGTGTTAGTTTAATTCCACTGTGGTCTGAGATGATGCTTGGGATGATTTCAGTGCTCTTGAATTGGCTGATGCTGTCTTTGTGGCCTAACATATGGTCTATCCTTGAGAATGATCCATGTGGATTTGAGTAAAATGTGTATTCCAGTTTCTTGGGATGAATGACTCTGAAAATGTCCAATAGTTCTAGTTTATCTATCTCTTCATTTAGCTCCCTTATGTCTTTACTGATTTTCTTCCTGGATGATCTGTCAAGTTGAGAGAGTGGGGTGTTGAAGTCCCCTACTATGATTGTGTTACTGTTAATATATTGCTGTAGCTCTTTCAGTAGAAGTTTGATGTATTTAGATGGCTTCTCATTGGGTGCATAGATATTAATAATTGTTAAGTCCTCTTGATTGACTGATCCTCTGAGCATTAAGTAGTGTCCATTCCTATCTTTTTTAATCTTATCTATTTTAAAGTCTATCATGTCAGACATGAGAATAGCTGTTCCTGCCCTTTTTTGTGGGCCATTGGCTTGTATGATAGTTTTCCATCCTTTCACTTTAAAGTCTGTGTTTGTCTTGTTGAGTTAGGTGAGTTTCCTGTAGACAACATATTGTTGGGTTGTGTTTTCTGATCCATCTTCCTACTCTGTGTCTTTTAATAGGTGAATTCAGGCCATTGACATTTATTGATATCAAAGATTGAAGATATTTTAACGCCATTCTTGTAGAGTTTTAGAGTGTTTTGATATATGTCCTATTTGTGGTGGTCTGGCTGTTTATAGGAGACCTTTCAGAACTTCTTTCAGGGCAGGCTTGGTGATAGTTGCTTCCTTCAACTGTTGCTTGTCTGAGAAGGTTTTGATGCTTCCATCTAGTCTAAATGACAGTCTAGCAGGATATAGTATTCTTGGCTGAAAACCTTTCTCATTGAGCACTCGATAGATATCTTGCCATTCTCTTCTGGCCTGTAGTGTTTGTATGGAGAAGTCTGCTGCTAATATTATGGGTTTTCCTTTGTAGGTGACTCTTTGTTTTTCTCTTGCAGCCTTGAGGATCCTTTCTTTATCCTTATTCCTTTCCAATCTAAGTATGACATGTCTTGGTGTCTTTAGGTCTGGGTTAATTCTGTTTGGGACCCTCTGGGCTTCTTGAATCTTTGTCTTTGGTGTTGTCTAGACTAGAGAAATTTTCAGCTATTATGGCCTGGAGAATGCTTTCTTCCTCCCCTTCTCTTTCTTCCTCTGGTAAGCCAATAATGCGTATATTGTTTCTTTTGAAGTCATCCCATAGGACTCTGTTGTTGTTTTCAGCATCTCTTAATCTCTTTTTGAGATCTATTACTTCTTTTTTCTAATTCATCCTCAATCTTGCTAATTCTGTCTTCAGCCTCATTAATTCTATTCTCTCTGCCCTCTATTGCTTTCTGGAGTTCATCTATTTTGTTGCCCTGCTCTGATACTGTTTTAGCTTGTTCAGGTAGTTGCCTTCTTAGCTCAGCAATTTCAGCTTTCAGCTCTCTAATAACCATGAGATAATTAGAATTTTCTTCCATATTCTCATTTGTTGTTCCCATATTTCTGATTACAATTTTTTCAAATTCTTTACTCACTCCTGTTATTATTTCCTTAGCTAATGTTTGGATGTTGAACTCGTTATTTTGTGCTTCACCCTGTGGAGGACTTTTAGCTGGACTCTTGTCCTGGTTCGAGTCTCCAATATTTTTTCTTGTTGTTTTTAACCATTTTATATATTATGTTATGAGTTCCCTTTATCAGTACTTTTCAAATTATTGATTACTATATCCTGGATTGACTTGTGTCTAAGTAATTTAATTAAAGGGTTTACTGTGGTGGAAGTTAACAGTTTTTTCAATCCCTGAGTTGGAGCTCAGTGGTGTAAAAGCCACTTTTTTTTTCTTCCCTGTAGGCTATGGAAGCCTGAGGGCTTTTAAACTATCAATAGGCTTCTTAGCTTAATCACTGACTCCTGACCAAGAGATAAAGCAGGGTGTGGCAGAGATAATCCAGTGGTTATGCAAAGAGACTTTCACAGCCCCTCAGCTATGCCACCAAGGTAGAGGTCTTCTCCTGAGTTTCCCGGTTAGGTCTCTGTCCCCTGGTGTCCCTCCCTGTTGCTGCTCCAGATTCTGAGGGTAGTAGCAATGGAGACTCAGAGTTGCACTTGGTGAGTCTCTGGGGAGTCCTTTCCTCCTTTCAGCTGTCCCCTTGTTGTGGAGCAGACTGGAGGTGGTGTCTCCATTGATAAACTGTTGAACTGTTAGCAGTCACTTAATCTCTCCTTAGGCCCCTCTCTCTTCTCTGTCACCAGCCACGAGTGTTTGTACTCCCTGGTGATTTACTGGGTTCCTGTGGTCATTCTAGTCCTGTCTTGTTTTGGTCCAGGTGGTCTCCTTTGGTATTCCTAGTTGATCCGGGAGAGGAGAGGAGAGGAGAGGAGAGGAGAGGAGAGGAGAGGAGAGAAAGGAATCTGCTGCTCGTAGCTCCGCCTCTGGAATTCGAATCCTTGTTAATTTTTTAAATATTTATTTTTCCCTTTGTTGCCCTTGTTGTTTTTTATTGTTTTGATGTCATCGTTGTTAGATAAGACAGAGAGAAATGGAGAGAGGAGGGGAAGACAGAGAGGGGGAGAGAAAGATACACACCTGCAGACTTGCTTCACTGCTTGTGAAGCGACTCCCCTGCAGGTGGGCAGCCAGGGGCTAGAACCAGATCTTAAGCCGGTCCCTGTGCTTGGTGCCATGTGTGCTTAACCCGCTGTGCTACCGCTTGACCCCAGGGAATTAAATGTTTTACAGTTGACAGTAAATACAATACTTTGTATATGCATAATTATTTCCTATTTTCCACATAACAAAACAACCCCCACTAGGTCCTCTGCTATCATGTTCCAGGACCAATTTATTTTTTTTTATTGCCACAAGAGTTATCATTGGGGTCCACCATTTTTTCCTCTTTTTACAATTTTTTTTTGCTAGGTAGGACAGAGAGAAATTGAGAGGGTAGGAGGAGACAGGGAGAGAGAGACACCTGCAGACCTGCAGACACTTCACTCCTGTGCCCCTTCCCTTAGGTGAGGATTGAGGTCTTGAACCTGATTCCTTGCCCATGGTAATGTACAGTCAAATGGGTGTGCCTCTACCTGGTTCCCTCTCTCTCCCTCTCTGTTTCCGGCTCTCAATTCCCCACTGTCCTGTGAAGTTAAAAATAAAGATACACCTCCACTGAAGACCAATGTGTCCTGGAGCTTCGCTTCCCTAGAGACCCACCCTACTAGGGAAAGAGAGAGGCAGACTGAGAGTATGGATCAACCAGTCAGCGTCCATGTTCAGCAGGGAAGCAATTACAGAAGCCAGACCTTCCACCCTCTGCAACCCACGACCCTGGGTCCATGCTCCCAGAGGGATAGAGAATGGAAAAGCTGTCAGGGGAGGCGATGGTATATGGAGATTGGGTGGGGGGAATTGTGTGGAGTTGTACCCCTTCTACCCTATGCTTTTGTTAATTTATCCTTTCTTAAATAAAAAATAAATTAAAAAAATTAAAATAAAGATACAGAGAGATCAGAGCACTGCTCAGCTCTATCTTATGGGGGTGTTGGGAAGTAAGCCTGTGACCTTAGAGCTTCAGGCATGAAAATCTTTTACAATCATTATACTGTCTCCCCAGCCCAACTAAGTAAACTTTCATTTGAGGAAATGTATGATCTTTTTTTTTGGTTTGTTTTTTTGTTTTATTTTTTTTAATTGGGGAATTAATGTTTCACATGCAACAGTAAGTACAATAGTTTGTACATGCATAACATTCCCCAGTTTCCCATATAACAATACAAACCCCACTAGGTCCTCTGAATCCTTCTTGGACCTGTATTCTCCCCACCCACACACCCCAGAGTCTTTTACTTTGGTGCGATATGCCAATTCCATTTCAGGTTCTACTTGTGTTTTCTTTTCTGATGTTGTTTTTCAAATCCTGCTCCTGTGTTTCTCACTTATTATTTGTTTTTGTTCTAATAACTATCGTTTCTTAGAGAGCAATCTATATGACTTTCACATACTTTAGTATACACACATGCACATACTGATGACATCATCCTCGTCCCCAAAGCATAGGTAATGTTCTTCACTGAAACTCAGTTTCTACTAGTCAATAAAATCCCAAACTAATAATAATATGAGAGAAGTCTATTTCAGGTCCTGGGTCACTTCTGAGTTAGATAAGTCTCTTTGCTGTTTAAGAACAAAGATATTGACCAGGTGGTGGCACACCTGGTTGAGTGCACATGTTAGTGTACAAGGACCCAGGTTCAAGCTCCCAGATCCCACCTGCAGAGGGAAGGCTTTGCAAGTGGTGAAGCAGGGCTGCATGTGTCTCTCTTTATCTCTCTCCCTCTCTATCTCCCCTACCCTCTTGATTTCTGGCTGTCTCTATCCAATAAATAAAGATTATAAAAATTTTAAAAAGGGAGTCGGGTGGTAGCGCAACAGGTTAAGCACACATGGCGCAAAGCACAAGGACCTGTGGAAGGATCAAGATTCAAGCCCCCGGCTCCCCACCTGCAGGGGAGTCGCTTCACAGGCAGTGAAGCAGGTCTGCAGGTGTCTATCTTTCTCTCCTCCTCTCTGTCTTCCCCTCCTCTCTCCATTTCTCTCTGTCCTATCCAACAATGATGACAACAACAATAATAACTACAACAACAATGGAAAACAAGGGCAACAAAAGGGAAAAATAAATAAATATAATAAAAAAAAATTTTTAATTAAAAAAAAAAGAACCACGATATTGGAGGTGGCTGGGTGGTGCACATGGCTAAGCAAACGCACTACAGTGCACAAGGACTATATGCTTTATCCATTATGCCATTCCCCAGACTCTCAATGCATGAGGTCCCCCATTCAGTACCTGGCAGTACATTACCAAAGTGATGTCTGGTTCTCTCTCTCTCTCTCCTGTCTTTTTTTGTTAATAAATAAACGTGGTTTTTTTTTTTTTTTTTGCCTCCAGTGTTACTGCTGGGGCTCAGTGCCGACACTTTGAATCCACTGCTCCTAGAGGCTATTTTTTTCCTTTTTGTTGCCCTTGTTATCATTGTTGTTATTATTATTGTTATTGCTGTTGTTGTTGGATAGGACAGAGAAGTTGAGGGAGGAGGGGAAGACAGAGGGGGAGAGAAAGATAGACACCTGCAGACCTGCTTCACCACTTGTGAGGCGACCCCCCTGCACATGGGGAGCCAGGGATACTTACACCCATCCTGGCATCCTTTGATCCATGTGCGCTTAACCCACTGCACTACCACCCCCCAATATATATATATATATTTTACCAGAGCACTGCTCAGCTCTGGCTTATGGTGGTGCGGGGGATTGAACCTGGGACCTGACAGAGCCTCAGGCCTGAGATTCTGTTTGCATAACCATTGTGCTATCTACCCCACCCCCAATATTTGTTTTAAATTATTGGTTTATCGGAAAAGCGATGACATTTTTTCATATGTTTTTCTGTGAGAAAATGCATCATAACTTTTTCGACAAACCCATAGTTTTATTGTGATAAAATTGGGCTGTACAATGTTATCAGTGCAACAATTCAATGCGAGATTTCCAATTGAAATGCCAGTTCCTGTCACAACCCTCCGACCCCCCAGACCTCCCCAGAGAAGGATTTGTGTGGTGCATTTGACATGTTCTGTTTGATTAAATGCTGCTGGAATCTATTTGATTTTTTTTAAATATTTATTTTATTTATTTATTCCCTTCTGTTGCCCTTGTTGTTTTGATTTTTTTTTAATGGTTCCTTCTGTCCTTCAAATTTGATTTCAAGTGGTGCACCATGTTAAGCACACATATTACGAAGCTCAAGGACCTGTATAAGGATCCTGGTTCGAGCCCCTGGCTCCCCACCTGCAGGGGAGGTCTCTTCACAAGGGTGAAGCAGGTCTGCAGGTGTATATCTTTCTCCCCCTCCTTTATCTTCCCCTTCCCTCTCAATTTCTCTTTGTCTTATCCTATAAAAATTTAAAAAATGGCTGCCAGGAGCAGTGGTTTCCTTGTGCTGGCACCGAGCCCCAATGATGACCCTGGAGGGAAAAAACAAACTGAATTTGTTTCACACTCCTCTAATGGCTTGCATCCACAGTCTTGAAGTAGAGAGCCTTCTTAGCATTTATGGGCAAGGAAAATTCATCCTGTTGCCAGGAACTCTTTTTTTTTCAAATGTTTTATTTATTCCCTTTTGTTGTCCTTGTTGTTTTATTGTTGTCGTTATAGATGTCATTGTTGTTGGATAGTACAGAGAGAAACGGAGAGAGGAGGGGAAGACGGGGGGGGGGGGGGGCGCGGTGAGAAAGATAGACACCTGCAGACCTGCTTCACCACCTATGAAGCGAGCTAGGAACTCTTTTGGGGCGAGGTATGTCTACCTTTGTTTCTCTGCAAAATTTGAAAATCCTGTTTGTTGAGTAGTGAGGGGCCTGTAAGCCAGTTGGAAAGACAGCCAAGTCAATCCCTGCTGGGGAAACAGCAGGGGCTCCAATAGTAATACATTCTACCATATCTAAGACACTAGCAGTATCCAGCAGTAGTACTGTAGGATAATGTGCTCTTTTGTAATACATGGCACAACTTGGGCCGGGGAGATAGCATAATGAGAATGTAAAAAGACTTTCATACCTGAGGTACCAAAGCTCCCAGGTTCAACCCCCCACACTACCAGAAGCCCGAACTGAAAAGTGCTCTGGAAGAAAAAAAGAGGAAGAGGAAGTGGAGGAGGAGTAAGAGGAAGAGGAGGAGGAGGGGGGAAAATGAAAGAAAGAAAAAGAAATAGAATGGAAGGGAAACATCGTGTGAGATTGAGCAATTCACACTGCTTTTGTGGATACTATCTAACTAAAACAACTTCAACACGGCCATTTTCATAATCACTCCAACTCTTAGATCTCCTCTTGAAGATTAAGGTTCAACCCAGGATGTAGTAATCTCATACCTACAAGGAAGTGTTCATGTAGAAAGGTGACCAATCTTACTTTTCTTGTTTATTTTTTCCTTCTTTCTTTCTTTCTTTCTTTCATCTGAGCACTGTTCAGCTCTGGTTTATGGTGGTATGGGGGGACTGAACCTGGGACTTAAGAGCCTCAGGCATGAGAGTCTGTTTGCATAACTATTATGCTACCTACCCTCCATCCTATTTTATTTTATTATTAGTGATTTAAGTAGGATTGACAAGATTATGGCATAAGAGGGATACAATTTTATACAATTCCCACCAACAGAGTTCCATATCCCTTCCCTTCCATTGGAAGTTTCTTTATTCTTTTTTTAAAATAATATTTATTTATTTATTTATTGGCTAGAGACTGCCAGAAATTAAGAGGAAGGGGAAGTAAGAGAGACAGAGAGACACCTGCAGTACTGCTTCACTACTTGCAGAGTTTCCCCCCTACAGGTGGGGACCAGGGGCTTGAACCTAGGTCCTTGTGCATTGTAATATGTACATTCAAGCAGGTGCACCACCACCTTGCCCCTCCCAATTTCCCTATTCTTATCCCTCTGGGAGTATGGACCAAAGATCCTTACAAGGTGTAGAAAGTGGAAGGTCTGGCTTCTGTAATTGCTTCTCCACTGGACCTGGGCATTGACAGGTCGATCCATACCCCCTGCCTGTTTCTATCTTTCCCTAGTGGGGTAGAGCTCTGGGGAAGTGGGGTTCCAGGACACACTGGTGAGGTTGTCTGCCCAGGGAAGTCAGGTTGGTGTCATGGTAGCATCTGCAACTTGGTGGCTGAAAAGCATTAAGACATAAAGCAGAACAATTTGTTAATAATCAGGAACCTAAAGGTAAAAGTATAGCAGATAAAATTTGGGGTCTTTGGGGGTCAGGCGGTGGCGCAAAGTGCAGGGACCGGCGTAAAGATCCCGGTTCGAGCCCCCGGCTCCCCACCTGCAGGGGAGTCACTTCACAGGTGGTGAAGCAGGTCTGCAGGTGTCTATCTTTCTCTCCCCCTCTCTGTCTTCCCCTCCTCTCTCTGTTGGTATGCTTCTAAAAACCCTTTCTGTTTCATTAGTTTAATCCCCCCTGCTTAACACTATTCTATTTACATAACCACTTCATTCTATTTACATAACCGCTGTTAACAAGCACCACCCTCCCTCCAGGGCATTGGTGGTTCAGTGGTAGAATTCTTGCCTGCTCCGCCCCCTCTTCTTGTCATACCCTGATTTTCACCAGTCACTTTTCTCTCCACCCTCTCTGCGTTGCATCCTGTTCCCACCCTACTGGGCTAGTATATTGATAAGGACAAGATTGTTTGTAGGTTAGTTTAGCTTAGCTTGTTATAGATTGTGCTGTGTCCTGCATGAATAAAGAGATACTGCGTACAACCCAGCCATGAGTCATCTGTTACCCGCCCGTGAAGCCAGCTGGGCGAAAACAACATCTCTCCATTTCTCTTTGTCCTACCCAACAACGAACAACATAAACAATGGCCATAATAATAACCACAACGAGGCTACAACAACAAGGGCAACAAAAATGGGGAAAAATGGCCTCCAGGAGCGGTGGATTCATGGTGCAGGCACAGAGCCCAGCAATAACCCTGGAGGAAAAAAAATTGAGGGTCTTCATGTTGGAAGGACTTAAGGAAGTCTATTTTAGGTATATTCCAAGGGGCCCATGACTTTTATTAATTTTTGACTGAACCCAACAGATAACATGCATGTGGGCTATGAGTATTGTCTGGGAAGATGGTGTCAGAATTGAGGATAGGATTAGAAAACTTGATAAGGGCAGAGAGAAGTTCCCAAATATGGGAAAAGTATATAGGTGCTGGGATAGCCTGAGGGTGCTTCTTCCCGAGCACATGCTCTCTGGGTTGGAGAGAACTCAACTGGAGCCCATCTAGGCTGCTGCGTGGGAGAGGGATCACGAACTCGTGCCGCACCAACTTCGCAGGAGATACACTCTGGAACTCTCAGAGCCGGAAAGCAATTTCCAAGTGTCTTTAATCAGAAGAGCAGCTGTTTTTATACTCTCCAAGTAGGGTGGAAACAGGATGTGATATAGAGAGGGTGGAGAGAAAAGTGACTGGTGAAAATCAGAGTGTGACAAGGAGGGGGCGGAGCAGGCGAGAATCCTATCACTGAACCACCAATGCCCTGGAGGGAGTGCTTTATGTAAATGTAAAAGTGATTTATGTAAATAGACCAAAGCTTTGAATGGGATTAAATCTATCCCTATATAGGCATATGGTTAAGCAGAAGCCAGGGGGAGCTGGCATACTATCCAAATATAAGTACCATTTACTGTAAACCCCATCTATCTAACCTAAGGCCCATGTCTATTCATATTTACAGGAGCTTGTGTAACAGCCTGTGTGACCTCTGCATCCCTGTCTGTCTGAGCTCACATTCCACGGTCACAGCTAGGAACATTTTAGGCTGCACTCATTTCAGGACCAATCTTCCTCAACTGCCAGAGTATGTTGACCCAGCCTCCCTTTGGAGAGTGGGGCAATGTCTACCACTGTTGTTCTAAATTGAGGGCAAGGTCCTACAGAAGCCCACAAGAGGGTTTATAATGTTCCTGATGGAGATGACCAGTGATGGTGGAGAGAGGGATCTGTTAGAGGTCTAGGCCCATCATATCTATATGGGAATCCAAGGATTCCCTGACTAAGGCCCCAGATGATGGGGTGGCCTGGTAGTGACCAAAAGGACCATTATTAAATTGTGCTGGTCTCTTGCTCTTATCCAGCTTTTGTAGTCCTTACTTTATCTGACATAGTTGGACTTACAGTGATTGAGGGAAGTGAAATAGGGAGTAGGTGAGAAGTGTATCTCATTCTTTTTTTTCTTTTTTTTTTAAAATTTTATTTATTGATTCATGAGAAATGAGAGAGAAAGAGAGAGAGAGAAAGAATCAGACATCACTTTGGTACATGTGCTGCCAGAGATTGAACTCAGGACCTCACGCTTGAGAGTCCAATTCCTTATCTACTGTGCCACCTCCCAGACCACGTATCTAGTTCTAAGTAGAAAATATTTGATTAAGTACTTTCTGGTGTCTATTTTAGGTCTTTCTACTTGCTTGTTGCACTTAATCGAGTCACTGTAGACTATTGCACACTTTGACTTTAAAGTGTATATTTCCCCCAACTTATGAATGCATGTGCACATGTGCCCTATCTCATGGGCTCTGATCTGTATCTAGTTCTGTACTCGTTCCTTGCGCTTTGCGCCACCTGCGCTTAACCCGCTGTGCTACCGCCCAACTCCCATCTGCCTTTTTTTAAACTTAAAAAAGTTATTTATTTATTAAAATTTATTTATTCCTGTACAGAGACAGAAATTGAGAGGGGAGAGGAGAGAGGGAGACAGAGAGAGAGGGGTGGGGAGACAGCATAATGGCTATGCAAAACACTTTCATGCTTGAAGCACTAAAGGTCCCAGGTTCACTTCTCATGTGCAAGGACCTGGGTTGGAAGTCCCCTGCACCACATGGCAGCACCAATCAAAGGTGATGCTTCGTGAGCAGTCAAGCAGGGCTGTGGTGATTCTCTTCCTCTCTTCCTCTGTCTCTCTCTCTCCTCTGTTTCTCTGAATATGAAAGGAACAAAAAGTGTCTGCCAGGAGTGGTGAGATTGTGTAGGTGTGAAGCCCCAGCAAAGCCCCAGAAGCCGAGAAACAAGCAAACTGCTTTTTGAATCCTGTGCCATGCCATTCATTCACAACTGCTATTTCTCTGTTGAGCTGTGGACACTTTATCATTCAAAGTGGGTTTCTTTGAACTTGCCTAATGATTCTGACCTGGATTCAACCGTCTTTGCTGGTGGCACCTGCTCTCTTTATATCTGCACTTGCCTAATTGTCCTGTTGCCCATTTTTTTATTGTCAGCATTTATGCCTGGCTTTGTCCAGAGCTGGTGTAAGCAGCAGCAGAGCTGACTTGTGCTTTGTGATCCAATCTGCTCGTCTGTTTCCCTTAATAGGTGAGTCAAGCCCATTTGCATGTTAGATGGAGAGCTCTGCGTATGCATAGATCTGTCCCATTACTACACGCCACAAGCTCCCCTCAGAACCTTTGTAAACAAAAGTCTCCACGGAGTGATCTATTTGCTTTCTCTTGTGTGTTTTGCTTCTCATTATTAGGGAGGCTTATTCTTTTATTCTAATAGAGTGATTTTTTTTTTTTGTAATGTGCTTCATCCTCAGTTCCTTAGAGCATTGTCTACAATCTCATACCATATAACCAATGGTGACATGTATGTGTTTTTTTCTTTTTTTCATACTTTATGTTTAACTTGGTATTACAAAATATGCATATACGCTTTGTTGTATGCTTTACATTGAGTTCTAGTTCTCCCCCGCCAAGAGAATTGGATCAGTCCCGTTAATTTCGCGGGCCTGCTTGGCCCTGCCCCAAGGAACCCCCGCGAGAGTTCCACAGTTGGAGAGTTGAAGAGTTCCAGAGTTCTGGAGTTGGAGAGGGACAGAGTGAGAGAGAGTGCTTGCGCCGCAAAGAGACAGCAGAGTTCTGTTTGGTGATTAGTTTGGTTTAGTTTATGAATCGTTGTTCCTGAATAAAGGAATACAGCTTCCCTGCCCAGCCGTTGTCTCCGCGTCTCTGTTACCCGCCCGTGAAGCTACCCACCCAGCTAGAGCCGCCGAAAATTTTAACAACACTACTTGATTTATTTTCTTTTTAAAATTTATTTTTATATTGAATATATACGTGCGTGTATTTTTTGCCTCCAGGGTTATTGCTGGGGTTCAGTGTCTGCACTACGAATCCATTACTCTTGGAGGCCATAGTTTTCCCCTTTTGTTGCCCTCGTTGTTTTATCGTTGTTGTGGTATTATTATTTTTGTTATTGCTGTCGTTGTTGTTGGATAAGACAGAGAGAAATGGAGAGTGAGATAGAGAGGGGGAGAGAAAGACAGACACCTGCAGACCTGCTTCACTGTGTCCCCCTGCAGGTGGGGAGCCAGGGGCTCAAACAGGGATCCTTCAGCCAGTCCTTGCACTTTGTGCCATGTGCACTTAACCTGCTGTTACGCCCGACACCCCACATATTTTTTTTTAGTTTGATAGGAACACTCATGAAGCTTCTTGCCTGTAGGTAGGGAGTGGGGGGTTTGAACCTGGGCATTTGCAATGGTGACATAGGCATATTGATTTCCTTTAAATTCTATCTTAGAGAGGAAATATCAAGGAGCCACCACTGTTTTCCACGTTGCTTTATTTTTTCCTCTAGGATGATTGCTGGGACTCGACACTGGCACTATGAATCCACTGCTCCACATAGGACAGAGAGAAATTGAGAGTACGGGGGAAGATAGGACAAGGGAAAGATAGACTCCTGCAGACCTGCTTCACTGCTTGTGAGGTGACCCCTCTGCAGGAGTTCGAACTGGGAGATTTGTGAGGGTCCTTGCACTTTGTGTTATGTGTGTTTAGCCCAGTGCACCACCATCTGGTCCCTGTTTTCCACATTTATTTCCATATATGTTGGGCAGTACGCCAGCTTCCCCCTACTTAACCCTGCGGTCTATTTACATAACCTGTTACCTAAGAACCGCCCTGCCTGCAGGGCATTGGTTTAATCCCACTGGTTTGAACTGTCTTTTTGCTCCGCCCCCTCTCCCAGTCACACCCTGATTTCCACCATTCTCTTTTCGCTCCACCCTCTGTAAGTCATATCCTGTTTCCACCCTACTTGGTGACTATAAATACAGCTGCTCTTCTGAAGTAAACACACTGGGGATTGCCTTCTGGCTCCGAGACTCCTAAAGTCTCTCTCCTGCGAGCTAGCTTGGCATGAGTTCCTGATCCCTCTCCTATTCAGTAGCCTAGGCTGGCTCCAGTCGAATTCTCTCCAACCCAGAGAGCACTTGCTCAGGAAGAAGCACCCTCAGGCTATCCCAGCACATATATATATTCCCTTTTGTTGCCCTTGTTTTTTATTGTTGTTATAGTTATTGTTGTTGTTATTGATGTCATTGTTGTTAGATAGGACAGAGAGAAATGGAGAGAGGAGGGAAGACAGAGAGGGGGAGAGAAAGATAGACATCTGCAGACCTGCTGCACCGCCTGTGAAGTAACTCCCCTGCAGGTGGGGAGCCAGGGGCTCGAACCGGGTTCCTTGAGCTGGTCATTGCGCTTCATGCCACGTGCTTTTAACCTGCTGTGCTACCACCCGACTCCCTGTTTTTCACATTTCTATCAGAGTGAAATATTTGGTCTTAACTTTCATTGGCTCTCTTATGGTATCCATGGTTAGACTTTCTCCCTCTTTCCCATTCCCCTCCCCCTTCCTCTTCCTCCTCCTCTTCTTCTTCATTCTTATTCTTTTTCTCTTGCAGAGTTGGGAATCTTGCACATAAGTAGTGATTTCACCACTCCTGACAACCCACCTTTTCCTTCCTTCCTGATTTATGCATTTATGTATATATATATATTTATTTATTTATGATAAAAAGGAGGGAGGCAGAGAGGGAGGGAGAACTAGAGCATTACTCTGGTACATCCAATGTCTGGGGTCCAACTTAGGACCTCATACCTGGGAGTCACTTTATCCATGGTGCCACCTCCCAGGTTGCCTCCCCTCTGTCTTCTCCCTGGTTGTGGTGCTGCTCTTGGTAGCATGATCCTACCATAATTGCCCTACTGAGACCAGGATCCTCAAGGCTTCCTGCATCCCATTTCTGCCATTTCTCCCCCGCAGGACTCAGAAGCCTCCTCCTCAAGACTGCAGCTCACAGAGGTAACTCAGAGGTTACTGAGTCCTGAAAAACTGTCACCTCCTCTCCCTTCCATCTCCTCCCCTTCCTTTCCTTCTTTCTCCTCCCCCTCCTCCCCTTCTTCCCCCGACTCTTCTTCTCTTGCCACTCTTTCTCCTCCTCTTCTTCCTCTTCAACCTTTCTCTTCCCCTCCCTTTCTTTCTCTTCTCCCACCACCTCTCCTTCCCATTCCTTCTTCACTTCCTCTTCTTCCTTCTCTGTCACCTTCTTCCTTTTCAGGCCAGAAGATGAAGAGGAGTCACCACAGCATGGTAAGAACATGCCCTTGGGGAGTCAGGTGGTGGCACAGTGGGTTAAGCACATGTGGCGCAAAGCGTAAGGACTGGCACAAGGATCCCGGTTCGAGCTCCTGGCTCCCCACCTGCAGGGGAGTCGCTTCACAGGCAGTGAAGCAGGTCTGCAGGTGTCTATCTTTCTCTCCCCCTCTCTGTCTTCCCCTCCTCTCTCCATTTCTCTCTGTCCTATCCAACAACAACAACATCAATAACAACAACAGTAATAACTACAACAATAAAACAACAAGGGCAACAAAAGGGAATACATAAATAAATATTTTTAAAAAATGTTTAAATCATGCCATTGGCCACCAGCACAGCTTTTTCACTTGGTGGCCTTGCCCCACCTTCAGTCCAGGTTCCAGACTCCCCCATGTCACCAGAAGGTGGGAGTGGCTCCAAGACGAAAGAGGGTCCCCAAGAGCACGTTTTTTCCCCGGCTATTTTTCATTCAGAGAAAGGGAGAGACATCATGGTACTAGAGCTTTGCTTTTCTTTCACTCTATTTTAAAATATTTATTTATTTATTATTGGATAGAGACAGAGAGAAATTGAAAAGGAAGGGCTAGAGAGAGAGAGAGAGAGAGAGAGAGAGAGGTGGGGTCCGGGTGGTATTGAGTCAGGTTAAGTGCACATAGTAAGAGGCACAAGGACCTGCATGAGGATCCAGGTTTGAGCCCCCAGCTCCCCACCTGCAGGGGAGTCACTTCATAAGTGGTAGAGCAGGCCTGCAGGTGTCTGTCTTTCTCTTTATCTTCCCCTCCCCTCTCAATTTCTCTCTGTCCTATTCAAAAAACAAACACAAACAAACAAAAGACTGGGAAGAATGTCCTCACGAGCAGTGGATTCATGATGCAGACACTGAGCTCCTCCCTGGAGGCAAGAAAGAAAGAAAGAAAGAAAGAAAGGAAGAAAGAAAAAAAGAAAGAAAGAAAGAAAAGAGAGATAGAGAGACCTGCAGTCCTTCTCCACCACTCATGAACCTTTCTCCCTACAGGTGGGGACCAGAACTTTGAACCCCAGTCCTTGTATACGTGTGTGTGCGCGTGTGCGCGCGCGAGCGCCACCACTTAACCCCTCTTTCACTCTTTTTATTTGATAGGACAAAGAGCAGCCCTGCTGTACTGTAGTTTTCCCCTGCAGGTGGGGACTGGGGCTTGAACCCGGGTCCTTTTGTTTGGTAATGTGTATGCTCAACCAGCTGGGCCCTCACCTGGCCCCATGGCACTGAGCTTCCGTGGGTATCCTGGCATCGCTATATGCTCTGGAGGCTCAAATTTGGGCTTTCACCCCACCTGCTGAGCCAGAGACAGAAGCCTCTCACACACTCTTCTGTCCCTGCACCCTTCCTCTCCCCCCACCCTCCATCCTACTGCCTTTCCTCTTGAAGCATTGCCCTTCTCTGAGCCCAGAATTCATCTTGAAGGCAGAGGGGTATCTTCTCTGCTCCAGGGCTCAGTGCTTCCTGCAAGCGGGTCTCTCTTTGGGAGGCTCCAGTATGCTGAACTTGCTCTGTAGAGTCACTACTTTTTTATTTTGCCTCCAGTGTTATCACTGGGGCTCGGTGCCAGAACTAGGAATCCATTGCTCTTGGTGGCCATTTTTTCCATTTATTTATTTGTTTTTCCATTTTATTTGATAGTATAGAGAGAAATTGAGAGAGGACAGGGAGATAGAGGGTGAGAGAGACAGCTACACATCTATAAATCTGCTTCATCACTTGGGAAATTACCCTTAACAGGTGGGGAGGAGTGGCTTGAACCTGGATCTTTGTGCAGGTCCTTGCTCATAGTACTATGTGCACTTAACCGGGTGCACCATTGCCCAGCCCCCAACCCCCAGAATCACATTTTAAACTACCTTTTTTAAAGTGTGTATTTGATTCGACTTCCGGAGGCGGAGCTACAAGCAGCAGATCGATTTCTCTCCTCTCCTCTCCTCTCCCGGATCAACTAGGAATACCAAAGGAGACCACCTGGAGCGAAACAAGACAGGACTAGAATGACCACAGGAACCCAGTAAATCACCCGTGAGTACAAACACATATGGCTGGTGACAGAGAGGAGAGAGGGGCCTAAGGAGAGATTAAGTGACTGCTAATAGTTCGACAGTTTGTCAGTGGAGACACCACCGCCAGTCTGCTCCACAACAAGGGGACAGCTGAAAGGAGGAAAGGACTCCCCAGAGACTCACCAAGTGCAACTCTGAGTCTCCATTGCTACTACCCTCAGAGTCTGGAACAGCAACAGGGAGGGACACCAGGGGACAGAGATCTAACGGGGAAACTCAGGAGAAGACCTATACCTCGGTGGCATAGCTGAGGGGCTGTGAAAGTCTCTTTGCATAACCACTGGATTATCTCTGCCACACCCTGCTTTATCTCTTGGTCAGGAGTCAGTGATTAAGCTAAGAAGCCTATTGATAGTTGAAAAGCCCTCAGGCTCCCATAGCCTATAGGGAAGAAAAAAAAGAGGCTTTTACACCACTGAGCTCCAACTCAGGGATTGAAAAAACTGTTAACTTCCACCACGGTAAACCCTTTAATTAAATTACTTAGACACAAGTCAATCCAGGCAATAGTGATCAATAATTTGAAAAGTACTGGTAAAGGGAACTCATAACATAATATATAAAATGGTTAAAACAACAAGAAAAAATATTGGACACTCGAACCAGGACAAGAGTAAAAGTCCTAAAAAGTCCTCCAGAGGGTGAAGCACAAAACAACGAGTTCAACATCCAAACATTAGCTAAGGAAATAATAACAGGAGTGAGAAAAGAATATGAAAAAATTGTAATCAGAAATGCAGGAACAACAAATGAGAATATGGAAGAAAATTCTAATTATCTCATGGTTATTAGAGAGCTGAAAGCTGAAATCGCTGAGCTAAGAAGGCAACTAGCTGAACAAGCTAAAACAGTATCAGAGCAGGGCAACAAAATAGATGAACTCCAGAAAGCAGTAGAGGGAAGCGAGAATAGAATCTATGAGGCTGAAGACAGAATTAGCAAGATTGAGGATGAATTAGAGACAACTAAAAAAGAAGTAAGAGATTTCAAAAAGAGATTAAGAGATGCTGAAAACAACAACAGAGTCCTATGGGATGACTTCAAAAGAAACAATATACACATTATTGGCTTACCAGAGGAAGAAAGAGAAGGAGAGGAAGAAAGCATTCTCCAGGCCATAATAGCTGAAAATTTCTCTAGTCTAGACAACAGCAAAGACATAAAGATTCAAGAAGCCCAGAGGGTCCCAAACAGAATTAACCCAGACCTAAAGACACCAAGACATGTCATACTTAGAATGGAAAGGAATAAGGATAAAGAAAGGATCCTCAAGGCTGCAAGAGAAAAACAAAGAGTCACCTACAAAGAAAAACCCATAATATTAGCAGCAGACTTCTCCATACAAACACTACAGGCCAGAAGAGAATGGCAAGATATCTATCGAGTGCTCAATGAGAAAGGCTTTCAGCCAAGAATACTATATCCTGCTAGACTGTCATTCAGACTAGATGGAAGCATCAAAACCTTCTCAGACAAGCAACAGCTGAAGGAAGCAACCATCACCAAGCCTGCCCTGAAAGAAGTTCTGAAAGGTCTCCTATAAACAACCAGACCACCACAAATAGGACATATATCAAAACACTCTAAAACTCTACAAGAATGGCATTAAAATATCTTCAATCTTTGATATCAATAAATGTCAATGGCCTGAATTCACCTATTAAAAGACACAGAGTAGGAAGATGGATCAGAAAACACAACCCAACAATATGTGGAAGCTCAACAGTACACTTCTTAACAACTTCTGGGTCAAAGAGGAAATCAAGGAAGAAATCAAAATGTTTCGAGAGTTCAATGAAAATGAAGACACAAACTATCAAAATATTTGGGACACAGCTAAAGCAGTCCTAAGAGGGAAGTTCATAGCTATACAAGCACACATTAGGAAACAAGAAAAAGCACAAATAAACAGCCTGATTGCACATCTTAAAGACCTAGAAGAAGATGAACAAAGGAACCCTAAAGCAACCAGAAGGACAGAAATCACTAAAGTTAGGGCAGAAATCAATAACATTGAGAATAGGTAAACCATACAAAAGATCAACGAAAGTAAATGTTGGTTCTTCGAAAAAGTAAACAAAATCGACAAACCTTTAGCCAGACTCACAAAACAAAAAAGGGAGAAGACCCAAATAAATCGGATAGTAAATGAAAGAGGAGATATCACAACAGACACCGCAGAAATTCAACATATCATGCGAGGCTTCTATGAACAACTATATGTCACCAAGCTAGAGAACCTGGAAGAAATGGATGATTTCCTAGATACCTACCTACTTCCAAAACTAAGTAAAGAGGAAGTGGATAACATGAACAGGCCCATCACAGCTAATGAAATTGAAACAGTTATCAAAAATCTTCCCAAAAATAAAAGTCCTGGACCAAATGGTTTTACAAATGAATTCTACAAAACCTTCAAAGAAGAACTAATACCTCTACTTTTAAAAGTCTTCCAGAAGATTGAAGACACTGGAATACTCCTTACCAGCTTCTATGACCCTGATACCAAAAGCAGACAGGGACACAACCAAAAAAGAAAACTACAGACCAATATCTCTGATGAACATAGATGCTAAAATACCGAACAAAATTCTAGCCAACTGGATACAGCAGTATATCAAAAAGACTGTTCATCATGACGAAGTGGGGTTTATCCCAGGCATGCAAGGTTGGTTTAACATACGTAAATCAATCAATGTGATCCACCACATCAACAAAAGCAAGACCAAAAACCACATGGTCATATCAATAGATGCAGAGAAAGCCTTTGACAAAATACAACATCCCTTTATGATCAAAACACTACAAAAAATGGGAATAGATGGAAAATTCCTGATAGTGGAGTCTATATATAGCAAACCTACAGCCTACATCATACTCAATGGTGAAAAACTGGAAGCATTTCCCCTCAGATCAGGTACTAGACAGGGCTGCCCACTATCACCATTATTATTCAACATAGTGTTGGAAGTTCTTGTCATAGCAATCAGGCAGGAGCAGTAATTAAAGGCATACAGATTGGAAGAGAAGAAGTCAAACTCTCCTTATTTGCAGACGATATGATAGTATACATAGAAAAACCTAAGGAAACCAGCAAGAAGCTTTTGGAAATCATCAGGCAATACAGTAAGGTGTCAGGCTATAAAATTAACATTCAAAAGTCAGTGGCATTCCTCTATGCAAACACTAAGTTAGAAGAAATTGAAATCCAGAAATCAATTCATTTTACTATAGCAACAAAAACAATAAAATATCCAGGAGTAAACTTAACCAAAGAAGTGAAAGACTTGTATACTGAAAATTATGAGTCACTACTCAAAGAAATTGAAAAAGACACAAAGAAGTGGAAAGATATTCCATGTTCATGGGTTGGAAGAATTAACATCATCAAAATGAATATATTACCCAGAGCCATCTACAAATTTAATGCTATTCCCATCAAGATCCCAAGTACATTTTTTAGGATAATAGAAAAAATGCTACAAATGTTTATCTGGAACCAGAAAAGACCTAGAATTGCCAAAACGATCTTGACAAAAAAAGAACAGAACTGGAGGCATCACACTCCGAGATCTCAAACTGTATTATAGGGTCATTGTCATCAAATCTGCTTGGTACTGGAACATGAATATACACACTGACCAGTGGAATAGAATTGAGAGCCCAGAAATGAGGCCTCACACGTATGGACATCTAATCTTTGACAAAGGGGCCCAGACTATTACATGGGGAAAGCAGAGTCTCTTCAACAAATGGTGTTGGAAACAGTGCGTTGAAACATGCAGAAGAGGGAGGCGGAGCTACGAGCAGCAGATTGCTTTCTCTCCTCTCCTCTCCTTTCCCGGATCAACAAGGAATACCAAAGGAGACCACCCGGACCGAAACAAGACAGGACTAGAATGACCACAGAAACCGAGTAAATCACCCGTGAGTACAAACACGCGTGGCTGGTGACAGAGAGGAGAGAGGGGCCTAAGGAGAGATTAAGTGACTGCTAACAGTTCGACAGTTTGTCAGTGGAGACACCACCGCCAGTCTGCTCCACCAACAAGGGGACAGCTGAAGGGAGGAAAGGACTCCCCAGAGACTCACCAAGTGCAACTCTGAGTCTCCATTGCTACTACCCTCAGAATCTGGAGCAGCAACAGGGAGGGACACCAGGGTACAGAGATCTAACCGGGAAACTCAGAAGACCTATACCTCGGTGGCATAGCTGAGGGGCTGTGAAAGTCTCTTTGCATAACCGCTGGATTATCTCTGCCACACCCTGCTTTATCTCTTGGTCAGGAGTCAGTGATTAAGCTAAGAAGCCTATTGATAGTTTAAAAGCCCTCAGGCTCCCATAGCCTACAAGGGAAAAAAAAAAAGGCTTTTACACCACTGAAATCCAACTCAGGGATTGAAAAAACTGTTAACTTATTTAAAATGGTTAAAACAACAAGAAAAAATATTGGAGACTCGAACCAGGACAAGAGTCCAGCTAAAAGTCCTCCAGAGGGTGAAGCACAAAACAACGAGTTCAACATCCAAACATTAGCTAAGGAAATAATAACAGGAGTGAGTAAAGAATTTGAAAAAATTGTAATCAGAAATGCAGGAACAACAAATGAGAATATGGAAGAAAATTCTAATTATCTCATGGTTATTAGAGAGCTGAAAGCTGAAATCGCTGAGCTAAGAAGGCAACTAGCTGAACAAGCTAAAACAGTATCAGAGCAGGGCAACAAAATAGATGAACTCCAGAAAGCAGTAGAGGGCAGAGAGAATAGAATCAATGAGGCTGAAGACAGAATTAGCAAGATTGAGGATGAATTAGAGACAACTAAAAAAGAAGTAAGAGATCTCAAAAAGAGATTAAGAGATGCTGAAAACAACAACAGAGTCCTATGGGATGACTTCAAAAGAAACAATATACGCATTATTGGCTTACCAGAGGAAGAAAGAGAAGGGGAGGAAGAAAGCATTCTCCAGGCCATAATAGCTGAAAATTTCTCTAGTCTAGACAACACCAAAGACATAAAGATTCAAGAAGCCCAGAGGGTCCCAAACAGAATTAACCCAGACCTAAAGACACCAAGACATGTCATACTTAGATTGGAAAGGAATAAGGATAAAGAAAGGATCCTCAAGGCTGCAAGAGAAAAACAAAGAGTCACCTACAAAGAAAAACCCATAATATTAGCAGCAGACTTCTCCATACAAACACTACAGGCCAGAAGAGAATGGCAAGATATCTATCGAGTGCTCAATGAGAAAGGCTTTCAGCCAAGAATACTATATCCTGCTAGATTGTCATTCAGACTAGATGGAAGCATCAAAACCTTCTCAGACAAGCAACAGTTGAAGGAAGCAACCATCACCAAGCCTGCCCTGAAAGAAGTTCTGAAAGGTCTCCTATAAACAGCCAGACCACCACAAATAAGACATATATCAAAACACTCTAAAACTCTACAAGAATGGCGTTAAAATATCTTCAATCTTTGATATCAATAAATGTCAATGGCCTGAATTCACCTATTAAAAGACACAGAGTAGGAAGATGGATCAGAAAACACAACCCAACAATATGTTGTCTACAGGAAACTCACCTAACTCAACAAGACAAACACAGACTTTAAAGTGAAAGGATGGAAAACTATCATTCAAGCCAATGGCCCACAAAAAAGGGCAGGAACAGCTATTCTCATATCTGACATGATAGACTTTAAAATAGATAAGATTAAAAAAGATAGGAATGGACACTACTTAATGCTCAGAGGATCAGTCAATCAAGAGGACTTAACAATTATTAATATCTATGCACCCAATGAGAAGCCATCTAAATACATCAAACTTGTACTGAAAGAGCTACAACAATATATTAACAGTAACACAATCATAGTAGGGGACTTCAACACCCCACTATCTCAACTTGACAGATCATCCAGGCAGAAAATCAGTAAAGACATAAGGGAGCTAAATGAAGAGATAGATAAACTAGAACTATTGGACATTTTCAGAGTCATTCATCCCAAGAAACTGGAATACACATTTTACTCAAATCCACATGGATCTTTCTCAAGGATAGACCATACGTTAGGCCACAAAGACAGCATCAACCTATTCAAGAGCACGGAAATCATCCCAAGCATCTTCTCAGACCACAGTGGAATTAAACTAACATTTAACAATCAACAAAAGATTAGTAACAGAGCCAAAATGTGGAAGCTCAACAGTACACTTCTTAACAACTTCTGGGTCAAAGAGGAAATCAAGGAAGAAATCAAAATGTTTCGAGAGTTCAATGAAAATGAAGACACAAGCTATCAAAATATTTGGGACACAGCTAAAGCAGTCCTAAGAGGGAAGTTCATAGCTATACAAGCACACATTAGGAAACAAGAAAAGGCACAAATAAACAGCCTGATTGCACATCTCAAAGACCTAGAAGAAGAACAACAAAGGAATCCTAAAGCAACCAGAAGGACAGAAATTACTAAAGTTAGGGCAGAAATAAATAACATTGAGAATAGGAAAACCATACAAAAGATCAATGAAAGTAAATGTTGGTTCTTCGAAAGAGTAAACAAAATCGACAAACCTTTAGCCAGACTCACAAAACAAAAAAGGGAGAAGACCCAAATAAATCGGATAGTAAATGAAAGAGGAGATATCACAACAGACACCGCAGAAATGCAACATATCATGCGAGGCTTCTATGAACAACTATATGCCACCAAGCTAGAGAACCTGGAAGAAATGAATGATTTCCTAGATACCTACCAACTTCCAAAACTAAGTAAAGAGGAAGTGGATAACATGAACAGGCCCATCACAGCTAATGAAATTGAAACAGTTATCAAAAATCTTCCCAAAAATAAAAGTCCTGGACCAGATGGTTTTACAAATGAATTCTACAAAACCTTCAAAGAAGAACTAATACCTCTACTTTTAAAAGTCTTCCAGAAGATTGAAGACACTGGAATACTCCCTACCAGCTTCTATGAAGCCAACATCACCCTGATACCAAAAGCAGACAGGGACACAACCAAAAAAGAAAACTACAGACCAATATCTCTGATGAACATAGATGCAAAAATATTGAACAAAATTCTAGCCAACCGGATACAGCAGTATATCAAAAAAATTGTTCATCATGACCAAGTGGGGTTTATCCCAGGCATGCAAGGTTGGTTTAATATACGTAAGTCAATCAATGTGATCCACCACATCAACAAAAGTAAGACCAAAAACCACATGGTCATATCAATAGATGCAGAGAAAGCCTTTGACAAAATACAACATCCCTTTATGATCAAAACACTACAAAAAATAGGAATAGATGGAAAATTCCTGAAGATAGTGGAGTCTATATATAGCAAACCTACAGCCAACATCATACTCAATGGTGAAAAACTGGAAGCATTTCCCCTCAGATCAGGTACTAGACAGGGCTGCCCACTATCACCATTACTATTCAACATAGTGTTGGAAGTTCTTGCCATAGCAATCAGGCAGGAGCAAGGAATTAAAGGCATACAGATTGGAAGAGAAGAAGTCAAACTCTCCTTATTTGCAGATGACATGATAGTATACATGGAAAAACCTAAGGAATCCAGCAAGAAGCTTTTGGAAATCATCAGGCAATACAGTAATGTGTCAGGCTATAAAATTAACATTCAAAAGTCAGTGGCATTCCTCTATGCAAACACTAAGTTAGAAGAAATTGAAATCCAGAAATCAGTTCCTTTTTCTATAGCAACAAAAAGTATAAAATATCTAGGAATAAACCTAACCAAAGAAGTGAAAGACTTGTATACTGAAAATTATGAGTCACTACTCAAAGAAATTGAAAAAGACACAAAGAAGTGGAAAGATATTCCATGTTCATGGGTTGGAAGAATTAACATCATCAAAATGAATATATTACCCAGAGCCATCTACAAATTTAATGCTATTCCCATCAAGATCCCAAGCACATTTTTTAGGAGAATAGAAAAAATGCTACAAATGTTTATCTGGAACCAGAAAAGACCTAGAATTGCCAAAACGATCTTGAGAAAAAAGAACAGAACCGGAGGCATCACACTCCCAGATCTCAAACTGTATTATAGGGCCATTGTCATCAAAACTGCTTGGTACTGGAACATGAATAGACACACTGACCAGTGGAATAGAATTGAGAGCCCAGAAATGAGGCCCCACACCTATGGACATCTAATCTTTGACAAAGGGGCCCAGACTATTATATGGGGGAAGCAGAGTCTCTTCAACAAATGGTGTTGGAAACAATGGGTTGAAACATGCAGAAGAATGAAACTGAATCACTGTATTTCACCAAATACAAAAGTAAATTCCAAGTGGATCAAGGACTTGGATGTTAGACCAGAAACTATCAGATACTTAGAGGAAAATATTGGCAGAACTTTTTTCCGCATAAATTTTAAAGACATTTTCAATGAAACAAATCCAATTACAAGGAAGACTAAGGCAAGTATAAACCTATGGGACTACATCAAATTAAAAAGCTTCTTCACAGCAAAAGAAACCACTACCCAAATCAAGAGACCCCTCACAGAATGGGAGAAGATCTTTACATGCCATACATCAGATAAGAGTTTAATAACCAACATATATAAAGAGCTTGCCAGACTCAACAACAAGACAACAAATAACCCCATCCAAAAATGGGGGGAGGACTTGGACAGAATATTCACCACAGAAGAGATCCAAAAGGCCGAGAAACACATGAAAAAATGCTCCAAGTCTCTGATTGTCAGAGAAATGCAAATCAAGACAACAATGAGATATCACTTCACTCCTGTGAGAATGTCACACATCAGAAAAGGTAACAGCAGTAAATGCTGGAGAGGGTGTGGGGTCAAAGGAACCCTCCTGCACTGCTGGTGGGAATGTCAATTGGTCCAACCTCTGTGGAGAACAGTTTGTAGAACTCTCAGAAGGCTAGAAATGGACCTACCCTACGACCCTGCAATTCCCCTCCTGGGGATATATCCTAAGGAACCCAAAACAGCCATCCAAAAAGATCTGTGTACACATATGTTCTTGGCAGCACAATTTGTAATAGCCAAAACCTGGAAGCAACCCAGGTGTCCAACAACAGATGAGTGGCTGAGCAAGTTGTGGTATATATACACAATGGAATACTACTCAGCTGTAAAAAATGGTGACTTCACCGTTTTCAGCCGATCTTGGATGGACATTGAAAAAGTCATGTTGAGTGAAATAAGTCAGAAACAGAAGGATGAATACGGGATGATCTCACTCTCAGGCCGAAGTTGAAAAACAAGATTAGAAAAGAAAACACAAGTCGAACCTGAAATGGAATTGGAGTATTACACCAAAGTAAAAGACTCTGGGGTGGGTGGGTGGGTGGGGAGAATACAGGTCCATGAAAAATGATGAATGAAATAGTGGGGGTTGTATTGTTAAATGGGAATCTGGGGAATGTTATGCATGTAAAAAAAAAAAAAAAAGAAGTAGAAACGCAAAGCAGAAATTGACTGAGTTTGGAGTATGGCACCAAAGTAAGAAAGCAGAAGTACACTAGAGTTTGCAGTGAGTACCTCCCTAATACTTCCTCTCCACTTTTCCAAGCTTTGGGTCCATGATTGCTCAACAATTTGTTTGGCTTTGTATATTAACTCTCTTTTCAGTCACCAGGTTCCAGGTGTCATCAGGATGTCGGCCAGACTTCCCTGGATTGAAGACACCACCAATGTGTCCTGGAGCTCAGCTTCCCCAGAGACCCACCCTACTAGGGAAAGAGAGAGGCAGACTGGGAGTATGGACCGACCAGTCAACGCCCATGTTCAGCGGGGAAGCAATTACAGAAGCCAGACCTTCTACCTTCTGCAACCCACAATGACCCTGGGTCCATGCTCCCAGAGGGATAGAGAATGGGAAATCTATCGGGGGAGGGGGTGGGATATGGAGATTGGGCGGTGGGAATTGTGTGGGGTTGTACCCCTCCTACCCTATGGTTTTGTTAATTAATCCTTTCTTAAATAAAAAAGAAAAAAAAACATGCAGAAGAATCAAACTGAATCACTGTATTTCACCGAATACAAAAGTAAATTCCAAGTGGATCAAGGACTTGGATATTAGACCACAAACTACCAATACTTAGAGGAAAATATTGGCAGAAGTCTTTTTCACATAAATTTTAAAGATATTTTCAATGAAACGAATCCAATTACAAAGACTAAGGCAAGTATAAACCTATGGGACTACATCAAATTAAAAAGCTTCTTCACAGCAAAAGAAACCACTACCCTAACCAAGAGACCCCTCACAGAATGGGAGAAGATCTTTACATGCCATACATCAGATAAGAGTTTAATAACCAACATATATAAAGAGCTTGCCAAACTCAACAACAAGACAACAAATAACCCCATCCAAAAATGGGGGGAAGACTTGGACAGAATATTCACCACAGAAGAGATCCAAAAGGCTGAGAAACACATGAAAAAATGCTCCAAGTCTCTGATTGTCAGAGAAATGCAAATAAAGACAACAATGAGATATCACTTCACTCCTGTGAGAATGTCATACATCAGAAAAGGTAACAGCAGCAAATGCTGGAGAGGGTGTGGGGTCAAAGGAACCCTCCTGCACTGCTGGTGGGAATGTCAATTGGTCCAACCTCTGTGGAGAACAGTCTGGAGAACTCTCAGAAGGCTAGAAATGGACCTACCCTATGACCCTGCAATTCCCCTCCTGGGGATATATCCTAAGGAACCCAACACATCCATCCAAAAAGATCTGTGTACACATATGTTCTTGGCAGCACAATTTGTAATAGCCAAAACCTGGAAGCAACCCAGGTGTCCAACAACAGATGAGTGGCTGAGCAAGTTGTGGTATATATACACAATGGAATACTACTCAGCTGTAAAAAATGGTGACTTCACCGTTTTCAGCCGATCTTGGATGGACCTTGAAAAAGTCATGTTGAGTGAAATAAGTCAGAAACAGAAGCATGAATATGGGATGATCTCACTCTCAGGCCGAAGTTGAAAAACAAGATCAGAAAAGAAAACACAAGTAGAACCTGAAATGGAATTGGCATATTGCCCCCAAGTAAAAGACTCTGGGGTGGGTGGGTGGGGAGAATACAGGTCCATGAAGGATGATAAATGACATAGTGGGGGTTGTATTGTTAAATGGGAAACTGGGGAATGTTATGCATGTACAAACTATTATATTTACTGTTGAATGTAAAACATTAATTCCCCAATAAAGAAATAATTAAAAAAAAACCACTGAGCTCCAACTCAGGGATTAAAATACAAAATAAAATAAAATAAAATAAATAAAACAGGTCTCCACTGTTTCAAGCAAGCATAGTAGTTCTGCAAAAAGACTTTCCTGCGTGAGGTTCCCAGGTCCCTGGTTCAATCCTCAGCACCACCATAAGCCAGAGCTGAATAGTGCTCTGAAAAAAAAATCCCCAAGATTTTTATATTCCAGAAATTCACTTCATACATACATTTATTTATTTATTATTTGCCTTCAGGGTTATTGCTGGGGCTCAGTGCCTGCACTAGGAATCCATTGTTCCTGGGGACCATTTTTTCCTCTTTGTTGCCCTTGTTGTTTATCATTGTTGTTGGATAGGACAGAGAGAAATGCAAAGAGGAGGGGAGGACAGACATGGGGAGAGAAAGATAGACACCTGCAGACCTGCTTCACTGCTTGTGAAGCATTCCCCTTGCAGGTGGGGAGCTGGGGATTGAACCAGAATCCTTGTGCCCATCCTTTCACTTTGTGCGCTTAACCGGGTGCACCACTGCCTGGCGCCCTTTCTATTTTATTTTACATCACTTTATTTTACTATTAGGGTTTCATTGGGGCTTCATAGCTGCATGATTCCACCACTTTCACTGGACTCCCCCCACCAAACTTTTTCTTTAATATAGAGTGTGATAAAATGAGAGACGGAGAGGGAAAGGGGTAAGGGGAGGGGGAGAGGGAGAGAGAGAAAGAGAGGGAGAGAGAGGGAGAGAGAGAGAGAGAAGGAAGAAATACCACAGCACAATTCCACCATTCACGAAGCTTCCAGTTTGTACAGTGCTCCCACTGGTGGTCAGGAACTTGAATCCCAGTCCACACACACAGCAAAGTATGTGCTTTTCTGGGTAAGCTATCACCTATGCCCCTTCTTTTAAAACTGATTTTATCCATTCTATATAGGAATAAAAAAGTAATTTGTTATTTGTTTACTTTATTGCCACTAGGATTATTGCTGGGGCTTAGTGCCTGTACTATGAATCCAGTACTCCCAGCAAGAATTTCTTCCTTCCTTTCTCTCTTACTGGATAGTGACAGAAGTTGAATTGAGAGAGTTGGAGAAGATAGAGGAGAGAGACACAGAGACACATGCAGCCTTGCTGTACCACTTGGGATGTTTTCTTGCAATGTAGCTGACTCATGTGTTACTTTATTTTATTTACTAAATACTTTATTTTAATGAGAGAGATCCAGAAAGATACAGAGAGACCAGTTCTGGCTTATGGTGATGCTGGGGATTGAGACTGGGACTTCACAGCCTCAGCCATGATTGTTTTTTTGCAGGACTACTGTGACATTTCTCCAGCCCTCATGCATTATTTTAATTATGATTCACTCTGTCAGTCGCTTACTTTTTAGTTGGTATGTGTAGACCATTTGTCTTTAACGTAATCGTTCATATGCTAGAATTTAAGCCTACCAGTTCATCTCTTTGTTCCTTTTTGCTTTGTTACTGTTCCTTCTTAACTTTGAGCTATCTTAAAATAAAATTAAGGTGTGGGTGGTAGCGCACAGGGTTAAGTGCACATGGCGCAAAGCGCAAGGACGGGCAGAAGGATCCTGGTTCGAGCCTCTGGCTCCCCAACTACAGGGGAGTCGCTTCACAGGCGGTGAAGCAGGTCTGCAGGTGTCTATCTTTCTCTCCTGCCTTTCTGTCTTCCCCTCCTCTCTCCATTTCTCTATGACCTATCTAACAATGACGACATCAACAACAACAATGAAAAACAAGGGCAACAAAAAGGGAAAATAAATAAATATTAAAAAATTAAATTAAAACAAGAACAAAAGGGAATTAATAAATAAATAAATACTTAAAAATAAAATTAAGGGAGTCTGGCGGTGGCGCAGCGAGTTAAGCGCACTTGGCGCAAAGCTCAAGGACCAGTGGAAGGATCCCGGTTCGAGGCCCCAGCTCCCCACTTGCAGGGGAGTCACTTCACAGGCGGTGAAGCAGGTCTGCAGGTGTCTATCTTTCTCTCCCCTTCTCTGTCTTCCCCTCCTCTCTGTCCTAGCCAACAATAACGACATCAATAACCACAACAATGATAAACAACAAGGGTAACAAAAGGGAAAAATAAATATTAAAAAAATTAAATTAAAAAAAGATCTCTTTAGTAACAAGACAGTGAGAGACAGAGAATACAGCATCACTATGGCATGTGTGAAGTTGGGAAACTCAGCTTACAAGTCCTGTATGCCACCACTGCGCCCTCTTCTGGGCCGCCATTACATTTTTTTTCAAACACGAAAATGTTGAGGTAACTACAGATTCACTTTAAATTATACACAGCTTTCCTATTCCTTATCCCCCTGGGAGTATGGGCCCAGGGTCATTATGGGATGCAGAAGGTGGAAGGTCTGGCTTCTGTAATTGTTTCTCCGCTGAACATGGGCAGTTGATCCATACTCCCAGCCTGTCTCTCTTTCCCTAGTTGGGCAGGGCTCTGGGGAAGACACACTGGTGGGGTCGTCTGCCCAGGGAAGTCTGGTTGGTATCATGCTAGCATCTGGGACCTGGTGGTTGTAAAAAGGAATTAATATACAGAGCCAGACAAATTGCTGACTAATCATGAACCTAAAGGCTGGAATAGTTCAGATGAAGAGTTGGGGGGGGGGGGGTCTCCATTTTGTAGTTAGTAGGCGCATTTTAGTTTTTTTTCCAAAGAGCCCATGACTATACTATTTTTTTTTCCTGAACCTGAAATTTGATATGCAGATGGATCCAAGTTATTGTCTGTGGAGATGATGCCATGGCTGGAAAAAGGAACAGAAAGCTGGATCAGGGAAGAGAGTAGCTCCCAAATATGGGAAAAGTTGTGTAAATATTGTTGACTGTAAACCCCATCGATTTGATCTGATCAGGGGCCCATAGAGAAGGTGACTTTTCCTCAGTGAACTGTTCACCTAAAGCCTATAGAGTTCTTCCTTATTGCCCTCAATTCTCTTGGAGTGTCAACAGACACTTCTCTTGAAGAAAATCATTAAGATCCTTCTGTGCTTCCTGCTTCTGTTCACAGCCTGAATCACTACTTGTAGTCAATAAAGAATAGGAAAGCTATCAGGGGAGGGGATGGAATACAGAGTTCTGGTCGTGGTAATTATGTGGAGTTGTACCTCTCTTATCCTATGGTTTTTGTCAGTGTTTCCTTTTTTATTTTTTTTGGCCTCCAGGGTTATTGCTGGGGCTCAGTGCCTGCACCACGAATCCACTGTTCCTGGAGGCCATTTTTTTCCTTTTGTTACCCTGGTTGTCTTACTATTATTGTGATTATTATTATCACTGTTATTGATGTTGTTGTTGTTGGATAGGACAGAGAGAAATGGAGAGGAGGGGATGACAGAGAGGGGGAGAGAAAGACAGACATCTGCAGACCTGCTTCACTGCCTATGAAGCAACTCCCCTGCAGGTGGGGAGCTGGGGGCTTGAACCAGGATCCTTCTGCCGGTCCTTGCGCTTTGAACCAGTGTTTCCTTTTTATAAATAAAGAAGATGGATATAATCTCTATATAATAAAAATGCTTTAATGCTTTGGAAAAAAATTATACACAGCGAGCCACCTGGGCCTATCCCCACTCCCCTCTAATGCTAACACCTTGTGATACCAGGGCACACTACAGCCAGGATACCAACACAGATTCAGTCTAGACACATCCCTTTCACTACACCAGTCCCTCAAATGGCCCCTTTAGAACCAACGTGCTTCCCTTTTCCCTCTGCCCAGCCCATTTCCTCCTTAGACTTTGATATAATAATCACTCATCTATTCTTTATTTCTGTAATCTTGTGATTTCAAGAACGGACTGTAGGGCCCGGAATATGGCTCACATGGTAGAGCTTGTGATTTGCTGTGTGTGTGTGTGGCCAGGCCTTAACTGATGGCATCACATGGCAGTGACTCAGCACTGGGGGAAGCTCCCTGCTATGGCGTCTCTCCCACTCTCTGTCTTGTACCATCTGAAATAAAAATAATGAAAAAGTCATCCTGGAAGTGGTGAAATCATGAATGTGGGAGGCCCTGATGCTGAAAAATAATGCTGTCTCGTCGGTCTGGGAGGTAGCACAATGGATAAATTATTGGACTCTCAAGCATGACGTCCAGAGTTCAATCCCTGGCAGCACATGTGCCAGAGTGATATCTGGTTCTCTCTCTCTCTCCTCCTCATGAAGAAATAAAATCTTGGGGAAAAAAAGAATGCTATATAAATGAAATTGTAAGAGAAGGGGAGGTAGCATAATGATTATGCAAAGAAGCTCTCATGTCTGAGGTACCAAAGTCCCAGGTTCAATTAATTCCCCATACCGCCATAAGCCAGAGCTGAGCAGTGCTCTGGGGGAAAAAAAGGCATTATCGTATGATTTTGTTTGTTTGAAACTCAGCATAATTTCCCAGTTGCGTATATATTTTCAAGTTGTGTATATCAGTAGTTCATTCAGTTTTATTCTTGAGAAGTGTTCAATGGTAGGGACATATTGCAATGTGTGTAACCATTCAGCCATGGATACAAACCTTCTGTGTGGAAACAAACATTCCCACTGAGTCTTTTTAATCTCCTGTACTTTGTTCTTACAAGAATCAAGTTCCTGTGTTTAGCTTTGTAGACTTTTAAAAAAATTAAAAAAAAAAAATTTCCCTTTTTGTTGCCCTTGTTGTTTTTATTGTTGTAGTAATTTTTGTTGTTGTTATTGATACCATCATAGTTGACTAGGACAGAGAGAAATGAAGAGAGGAGTGGAAGACAGAGAGGAGGAGAGAAAGATAGGCACCTGCAGACCTGCTTCACCACTTGTGAAGCAACTTCCCTGCAGGTGGGAACCCGGATCCTCACGCTGGTTCTTGTGCTTTGCGCCACGTGTGCTTAACCTGCTGCGCTACTGCCCGACTCCCTAGCTTTGTAGACTTTCATTAAACTGGGCTCTGTAAGGGTCTAGACCGTGTTATTTGTGTCCTTGGCACCCACTGTGTGCTGAAGACACAATGAAACAATAATCAGATGGGAGCCAGAATGCATACAATCACATCTCTGCCTGCTCTACCAGATTTCTGTTAATTACAATTCAACAGACAAGTATTTGGGAGCTTTTTGTATGAGAGGCATTGTTTAATAGGCACAGCTTATAGAATATCTGGAGTAGATTGTAACTCTGCAGTATGACTGAGTACAGGTGTTACTGGACAGGGCTTCTCAGGGAACATCTACTTTCCCCCTGAAGAACTTGTGGCTCCAGAACCTGGCTTCTTTCTCCCTCCTTCACTGTGGGGTTAGGACTGGGCAAGGGTGTCTGATATACCTGCAGCCTGCACTCACCACACTCACTCAACAGAAAGCCATAAGGACCGAATCATAAACTTTAATTTGAACACATTACAGGAGAATTTAATAATTGATTCAAAGTACAAAAATAATTGCAAAATTCTTTTCCCATGTGCAAGTAATCTTTGCTCCAGGCTATAAATAGTGTATGGATGCTGTGAACCGTACATATTATACTACACTCCTGTGCTGGAACCCCCCCCCCCATCACTTCCTGTGAGGAAACAAGCCAGGTGATGCTTTTCTGCAGTCACAGGAGCCTTCCAGAGACATTTTGGAAGCAGTTAGCTTTAAGACCAGAATTGGAGGGTGCCAACTAAGCTGGTCTTTGTGCTTTTTGTTTCAATTCTATTGATTTAAAAACTAGTAAAAAAAGAAAATTCTGGCAATTTGGGGAATACCTTATTCTTTCACTCAATAGGTAGCTTACTAGTAGGAAGAAGGCAGAATGTTAAATTCACCAAAAGTTTATTTAAAAGTAAACTGCCGTCAATGACAAAGCTTTTTTTTTTTTTTTTTTTTTTTAGCAGAGGGCAGGTGAAAACAATAGTGGGAAATGGAAGAGAAATAATCCTTGCCAAAATGACTTTAGACTTCTACCTGCTTGTTTCCCACGGCAGGTTTCCTGATATTTTAAGTGAGGTAAGTCAGCATCATGAGGATTCTAAAGGTGAGAGAGAGAAAGCTCTACTCAGGCGTCACCCATCTAGTACCTTAGCTGCCGAGGACTATTTGTTAAAAAAAAAAAAAACTGGACTAATAATGATGAAGAAAGAGAGAAGCTGCGGTCTATGAAAGAGAATGTGATTCCCTCCACCCCCCGAAATCAGTTATTTGGGTTGGTTAGTTTTGATTTGTGCTCTGAACTGATTAGATCTGTGTTAAGAAGGGGAAAGTGACTGTCTTCGTCTTCCTGAATTGGTGGTAAAAGCCTCTTGCAACTGTCCAAAGGACAAAGGCCATGTGTGGTCACCAGTCTTCTCTGCCCCTCCTAGTGGAACAACTGACGCAGTGCTTACAGGAGGTCTCTGCCTTCAGTCCTTTAAGGAGTCAGGACTTTCAGTTTGCAAGCTGGATCAGGCTGGCTCTCTGCTTTCTACACCCATGCCACTGGGGACCTGAGACCCCAGGAAAAAGTAGCTGGTGCAGAAACAAAAGTTCAGTACATAAAAAAATATAAGTGTTTTTTGAAACTAGGTTGTGGGGCCTCAGAATGCTCAGCTGTGTAACAAATGTATGTTTTAAGAGTTCAAATATGTGGGGTGAGGATATGACCTGGCACAGAGCATCTAGCCATGAGGAGTTCCCTCAAAGGGCCTATCCAACCCCCACTCTCACATCATTGCCTTAAAAATGATCTCCATGCATGGAGGTATGTATAATCTTTGTGGCACTACTTTCAGAAGATTAACAAGCCAGTCAAAGGAAAACAAAAACAAAACACGTTACCTGCCTTTTTGCTGAAATTCTGATGGAGATGTGAATCCAGAGGGTTCGTATACTTTGCTTCCTAGACACCTTACTAGATGAGCCACCTGGATGGTTTTCACAGTTTGAGAAATGTTTGAAGAGGGCAATATTCACATGACTCCAAAGTAACATGTTGCTAGCATCAAGAATTCAGTTACTGAAAGAGTCAGCCTATTCTTAGAATCTTTATAAGCTCTGCTTTCCCCAAGGTGAGATATGCATGATAAAAGCCTTTTATGGAATCCCCCAGTGAGATGGGACAGTGGACAGAGATGGCTTGCAATAAGATTAGATAGAATGGTAGTGATTCTTGAGCATGAAAGGCATTTGTTATTGCCGTGACAAGAAAAATCCAAGGAACGCCAATACTTAGAAAAAAAACTATGCTGTTTTTAAAGCTGATAAATGACAGGAAAATACTCGGGATATTTCTGGAAGGAAGGCACCAGACAAGTCCAAAGTCTTATTGCTAGTTGATCACACAGGGGCCACGGCATGCACTGTGCCGAGCATGGAGAGCAAGCCTTTGAGGCTTGAAGAGCGAGGAAGAAAAATATCAGTGAAACAGTCGTGCATCTTCCAGCACACCAGGTGGGAGAAGTGATTCCCAACCTCTGTCACAGGGCGAGGGCTTCCTGGGAACTCGGGCTGCTTTAGATAGGCACTCTGTTCTCCTTGGCCCATTTCTTCATGATCCGGATGATGTACTCTACTTGCGTGTTACCTGTGCTTCTCAGTAAATGGAGTACTTCTCGGAGTGACTCTCTGGGGGAAACGTTTGAAAGGACGGTGTTTCAACAACAAATTGACAAATAAGGTAAACTCAGAGCGATTTTTTGTTTACTTCTAGTAGAACATTTAAAACATGTATTTTATTTATGTATTCATAAATTGGATAGAGACAGAGAAAATCTGAGATAGAAGCGGGGAGACAGGGAGAGAGAAAGAAAGCCACTGCAGCCCTGCTTAAACACTTGTGAAGCTTCCCCCCTGTAGGTGGGGACTGGGGGCTTTAACCTGAGTCACTGCGCATGGTAGTGTGTGCACTTAACTGGGTGCGCCACCAACTGGCCCCTCTAGAACTTTTTTTTTTTTAAGAAAGGAGACATTAAAAAAACCATAGAATAAGAGGGGTACAATTCCACACAATTCCCATAACCCGATCTCCATATCCCATCCCCTCCCTGATAGCCTTCCCATTCTCTATCTCTCTGGGAGTATGGATCCAGGGTCGTTGTGGGTTGCAGAGGGTGGAAGGTCTGGCTTCCATAATTGCTTCCCTGCTGAACATGGGCGTTGACTGGTCGGTCCATACTCCCAGTCTGCCTCTCTCCTTCCCTAGTAGGGTGGGGCTCCCTGGACAGACGACCCCATCAATGTGTACTGGAGCTCTACTTTTTTTTTTTTTTAATACTTATTTATTCCCTTTGTTGCCCTTGTTGTTTATTGTTGTAGTCATTGTTGGATAGGACAGAGAGAGGTGGAGAGAGGAGGGGAAGACAGGGAGAGAGAAAGATAGACACCTGCAGACCTGCTGCACCGCTTGTTAAGTGACTCCCCTGCAGGTGGGGAGCCGGGGGCTTGAACCGGGATCCTTAAGCTGGTCCTTGTACTTAGCGCCAAGTGTGCTTAACCCGCTGCACTACCGCTTGACTCCCTAGAGCTTTTTTAATCTACTCTTTCTCCTAGATACTCATGAACTCATGAAAACTCTCTAGTCTTCTAGAGAGTGAAATGAGAATTCTGTGAAATCCCTTTCACAAGCCCAAGTTTTTCTTGCTTTCTTATACCACAGATACATACCGTGAATCTTGTTGTCCTCTCTAATATGGCACACACACTTGCATTTCTATGCTTGTCCTTCAGAGTAGAATATACTTATCCTGTCTTATTCATACACAGAGTAGAAAGTATACATCAAGGAGCTATATTCCAAAAGCTGGACTCAAATTCTAGATCTGTACACGGTCACCTTGTCTAAGTCTCAGGGTTCTCCTTTATTTAAGGTGGCAATCTCTGCCACATTTGTAAAATTTTACCAAGTCAGAGGAATGGGCAATTTCTTCAGCAAAAAGGATGGACTTGGGCGGGTGCTGGCACACCTGTAGAGTGCACACACATTGTCATGTGTAAGTCTCTGGTCCCCACCTGTAGAGGGGAAGTTTGACCAGTGATAAGGCAGTGCTGTAGATGTCTCTCCTCATCTCTGTCTTTCCCTCTCTATGGCTCTCATCCTCTATCAAACACTAAATAAAATGAAAGACAATATATTAATAACTATGAGAAAAGGGACATTAAGGACCGAGATTTGACAAATGTCCAGTATTTATGTCTTAAGTAATTTACACCTATCTAAAAGTCACATTTAAAAATTTTTTGTCAATTTTTGCTGTATATTTATTTATTTATTTTTAACTTTATTTAATTTCTTTATTGGGGGGTTATAGGTTTACAGTCGACAGTAAAATACAATAGCTTGAACATGTGTAACGTTTCTCAGTTTTCCATATAACAATTCAACCCCCACTAGGTCCACCTCTGCCATCTGACCTCTCCCCCCACCCAGAGTTAAAAGCCACATTTTAAGTAAAATACACTCAAATTTCCCTGTTACCTGATTACATCTATAGCTTCCTGTTCACTGATTTTCTCTCCTAGGAGCTCTCTTATTATATTTTCCTATATTTTCTGTCTTCCCCCAAACAACTTCTTATATCTAAGCAATTTTTTTTAAGCTTTTATCTAGGACTGGAAATTGATGCAAGGCAGAAAGCAACTTTTGATAGGTTATTTGTTATAAATAATTTACTGATAAAATGATTATATATTATACTCATATGTCAGTAATAAGTACATTTTATACAGTTACTTTTGGAAAACTGAAGCTATTTTGAAACACTTAAAATTTTGTTATAAATGGAGCTGTAATTCACTTTAGTATCTGTGACCTAATGTCCCAGTATATTTCCTGGACTATGAGAAAGCAAAAGAATAAAAAAAGGGAATGATCTTTTGTCTTTTTAGGAATTAAAAAAAAAACTTCATTTAATTATTAGATAGAGACAGCTGGAACTCGAGAGTGAAGGGGGTGACGAAGAGTGAGAAAGACAGAGAGACACTTGCAACACTGCTTCACCATTCGCAAAGCTTTCCCCTGTAGGTGGGGACTGGAGGCTTAAACGCTGGTCCTTAAGTGTTGTAACAAGTGCACTCAACCAGGTGTGTTATCACCTTGCCCCCCCAAAAGGGACTTATCTAACCACATCCATTCTACTCCAAATTCTTTGAGACTTAAGCTAAAAGGTATAAGAAAAAGCTAATAGGTAAATGAGACAGGAGAGGCTGAAAGTGATACTGCTTATATATATAAAGGCAATTCATTTTAAAGCCAAATGTATATCTTGCTCTGATATTTGAGAGCTGTAATACACTCACTGTAATAGCATCTACTATTTAGAATGACCTGATTCTACAAAATAAAAATTTCTGAGGGCTGGGTGATGTTGCATCTGGTTGAGTGCACGTTACAAAAATTTCTGGAGGAATAAAGTGATGTATATGTCAGCCTTTTATTTACTACTCTAAAACATCTAGATAATTCTGAGTTTTTGGAAAAAGATATCAATCACAAAAGCAATTATTTCCCCCTGAAAAGCAGCCAATCACTAGAGTTTGCCTCTTCACTGTTTACTTACTTGGGTTCTCTCCCGGCTAAGATCATTTGGAAGATGCCGACGCAGGCACCCCTCTTGCCTTCCCAATATTCGGGGTTGGGATCCAGTCTCTCTAGGACATCAAATGCTTTGGCTGAAAAGTAAAACTGGCCCATCTGAATAAAAGAAAGTACTGTGGTAATGTCTGAAGACAAAAGACTGCATAGCATGAAACTCAACATAGATACCAGGAACAGGAACTGTGTAGGACAGACGCATGGAAAATGACAACACTTTAATAAACTGAGCCCTCCTCAGCTCTGGCTTACAGTGGCACTGGGGATTGAGCCTGGGATCTCAGAGCCTCAGGCATGGAGTCTTTTGTAGAACCATTATGCTGTCTCCTCAGCCCATGTCAATACTATCAGTGAGCAAATTAGATCAATTTTAATTCCCTGTTAAAAAAAGAAGAAAACTCACAGTTTGTGTGCACTGGTTCAGGTTAAATTGTCTTACCTTTTAAAAAAAATAAATTATCTTACCTTCATTCAATCTTCAACATTTTTTTTTTCTACGTAAAGTCAGGCAATGTGGGAATCAACACGTTTTCCCTTTCTTTCATTAGTTAAACCTTTTTTTTTTTTTTAAAGATTTTATTTATTAATAGGGAAGATAGGAGGAGAGAGAAAGAACCAGACATCACTCTGGCACATGTGCTACCGGGGACTGAACTCAGAACCTCATGCTTGAGAGTCCAAAGCTTTATCACTGCGCCACCTCCTGGACCACCATTAGTTAAGTCTTATCTGAAGTAGGCATGTACTCTGTTGATGGCTATCCTGTCGTTGCTCACTTTACATTACTCTGATCATGTACAACCTCAGTGTCTTTTCTTCATCTTGTCCCCGAATTCTCAGAATACCTAGATGTATACTGACAAAACCAACATTTTCCCCTCCTGTCTTTTTTTATTTGATAGGACTGAGAGAAACTGAAAGGGGAGGGTGAGGTAGAAAGGGAGGAGAGACACCTGGAGTACTGCTTCACCACTTATGAAGCTTCCTGCTAGCTTTTGGGGATGAGGGGCTTGAACCTGGGTCCTTGTACACAGTGATGTGTGTGCTAAATTGGGTGCATGACTACCCAGCCCCAACACTATGTCTTTTTTTTTCTTAATGTTTTATTTATAAAAAGGAAACACTGACTAAACCATAGGATAAGAGGGGTACAACTTCACACAATCCCCAACACCAGAACTCTATATCCCATCCCCTCCCCTGATAGCTTTTCTATTCTTTAACCCTCTGAAAGTATGGACCCAAGGTCATTGTGGGATGCAGAAGGTTGAAGGTCTGGTTTCTGTAATTGCTTCCCCACTGAACATGGATGTTGACAGGTCGATTCATATTCCCAGCCTGTCTCTCTCTTTCCCTAGTGGGGAAGGGCTATGAGGAAGCGGAGCTCCAGGACACATTGGTGGGGTTGTCTGTCCAGGAAGTCAGGTTGGCATCATGCTAGCATCTGGAACCCTATCCAGAGAATCCCCGATCACAAGCTACTGCTTGTTGGAGCTCATGCCAGCCGCTGCTTCCAAGTCGCCATCTTCTTCTTCTTTTTTTTCCTCCAGGGTTATTGCTGGGCTCAGTGCCTGCACCATGAATCCACCGCTCCTGGAGGCCATTTTTTCCCCCTTTTGTTGCCCTTGTTGTTGTAGCCTCGTTGTGGTTATTATTATTGCCATTGTTTATGTTGTTCATTGTTGGATAGGACAGTGAGAAATGGAGAGAGGAGGGGAAGACAGAGACGGGGAGGGGAAGATAGACACCTGCAGACCTGCTTCACCGCCTGTGAAGCGACTCCCCTGCAGGTGGGGGCCGGGGGCTCGAACTGGGATCCTTACACCAGTCCTTGCGCTTTGCACCACATATGCTTAACCCACTTTTCCACCGCCCAACCACCCCCCCTTTTTTTTTCCAGAGCACTGCTCTGGGATTAAACCTGGCATCTTGGAGCCTCAGGCATAATAGTCTCTTTGCATAACCATTATGCTCTCTAACCCCACCCAACACTGTATCTTTTAAATGCTTCATTCATTCTGATATCTTCCCAAATATACTGCACATTTCCTTGGGCTCTTTTTTTAAAAAAAAATTATTATTTATTTTCCCTTTTGTTGCCCTTGTTTTGTTGTTGTAGTTACTGATGTCATCGTTGTTGGGTAGGACAGACAGAAATCGAGAGAGGAGGGGAAGACAGAGAGAGGGAGAGAAAGACAGACACCTGCAGACCTGCTTCACCGCCTGTGAAGCGACTCCCCTGCAGGTGGGGAACTGGGGGCTTGAAGTGGGATCTTTACTCCAGCCGGTCCTTGTGCTTTGTGCCAAGTGTGCTTCACCCACTGCGCTACCTTCCAACTCCCTTCCTTGGGCTCTGAAAGAATGCTGAATACCTCAACACTGAATACCTCAGCATGCTTCACTTCAGACTGTGACCAGAGACGTCAGGCATGGAATGTCAGCCCTTCAGCCTCATTACTTGGATGAGACTTTCCTTTCATAGGATTCTCTAATTCCATTCCAGGTGGTTCACTTCCTAACAAAGTCCCAAAACCTAGATACAGACCAGGTCCCATGAGATAGAGCATGTGTTCACATGTATCCATAAATTAGGGCAAAATATATACCTGACAGAAAAAGTGCACAATAGTCTGCAGTGAGTCAGTATAAAGTTAGTAATGAAATAGTGTCTACTTAGACTTAGATACCCTCCTCACCTACTTCCTACTACACTTCCCTCACTTATTCCAAAGCTAACTTTATCAAAGCAAGGACTGCAAAAGCTGAGTAAGGGCAAGAGACTGGCATACTTTAATGATGACTCTTTAGTCACTATCTGGCCACCCCATCAGCTGGGGCCCTATTCGGGGAGTCCTGAGATTCCCACACAGACACTGTTACAGGCCATCTCTATCAGGAACACAAAATAGACTCCTTTGTGGGCTTCCCATAAGACCTTGCCCTCAACTTGGATCAACAACAGTAGAGAATGTTCCATCCTCTGAAGGGAGGATGGACAACATACTCTATGCTACACCTGAGGAAGATGGGTCAATATTGGGGCATCTTGGAATGTTCCTACTGATGACCACAGAATGTGAGCTCAGATATACAGGGATGCAGAGGTCACATAGGCTCCTGAGCTGAATATGGGCCCCAGATCACATCAAATTGATGGGATTTACAGTCAACAATATCTATATACCTTTCCCATATTAGGGAACTACTCTCTTGCTTGATCCAGCTTTCTGGTCCTTTTTCCAGCCATGATATCATCTCCCTAGACAATAACTTGGGTCCACCTGCATTTCAGATTTCAGGCTCAGGAGAAAACAAAATAAAACAAAACAAAAAACAAGTGGTCTGGGAGGTGGTACAGTGATAAAGCTTTGGATTGTCAAGCATGAGGTCCTGAATTGGATCCCTAGCAGCACATGTGCCAGAGTGATGTCTGGTTCTTTTTCTCTCCTCCTATCTTTCTCATAAATAAAATCTTAAAACAAAAAACAAACTAGTATAGCCACAGGCCCTTTGGAATATAACTAAAATATGCCTACTAGCTATCTACAAAACAGAGACGACCCCCCCCCCCCAACTCTTCATCTGAACTATTCTAGCCTTTAAGTCCATGACTGGTCAACAATTTGTTTGGCTTTATATGTTAACTCTCTTTTCAGCCAACAGGTTCCAGATGCTAGCACGATGCCAACCTGATTTCCCTGGACAGACAACCCCACCAATATGTCCTGGAGCTCCGCTTCCCCAGAGCCCTGTTCCACTAGGGAAAGAGAGAGACATGCTGGGAGTATGGATCAACCTGTCAATGCCCATGTTCAGCAGGGAAGTAATTACAGAAGCCAGACCTTCAACCTTCTGCATCCCACAGTGACCTTGGGTCCATACTCCCAGAAGGTTAAAGAATAGGAAAGCTATCAAGGGAGGGGATGCGATACAGAGTTCTGGTGGTGAGAATTATGTGAAGCTGTACCCTATGGTATCCTATGGTTTTGTATCCTATGGTTTTGACAATGTTTCACACACACACACACACACACACACACACACACACACACACACACACCAGAATACCATTCCATTTTGCTCAAGTGAGTTTTTCTGGTTGACAGTCAATCAAAATTCTGTAGTGTTGGTGGCCTGGCAGTGACACACCTGGTTAAGAACATATATCACCATGTGCAAAGATCTGGGTTCTAGTCCCTGGTCCTCACCTGCAGGGGGTACAGTTCTTGAGTGGGGAAGGAGGTCTGCAGATGTCTGTCTTTTCTCTCTCCCTCTCTCTCTTTCCCTCTCAATTTCTCTCTGTCCTAGCAAATAAAGTAGAAAGAAAAAATTGGAAAAAATGGCCAGGAGCAGTGGTGGATTTGTAATGCCAATACCGAGCCTCAGTGATGACCTTGGTGGCAATAAGATAAATATATACTGTATATATTTATATATAAAATTATAAATAGCTATTTATATATATTTATAATATATAATTATAAATAGATTTCTGGCTATTTATAATTAAAGGAGCAAACCTTAGGGAAAGGGTGGCCACATGGTGTGTTTCTGACTGCAGTGTTTCTCTCTGAAAAATATGTTTATCATCTTCCACAAGCTGTCCTTCAGTGATGGGCTCCTTACATAATCTGTTTAATTTGTTATTGAAAAACTTTTTATTTATAAAAAGGAAACACTGACAAAAACCATAGGACAAGAGGGGTACAACTCCACACAGTTCCCACCACCAGAACTCCATATCCCATCCCCTCCCCTGATAGCTTTTCTATTCTAACCCTCTGGGAGTATGGACCCAGGGTCAACTTTTTCAAGTGTACTTAAACTTCTCTCTCTTCTTTTTTCTCCTCTTCTTTCTTCTCTCTCTGTCTTTCTTTCTTTTTTTTTTTTGGCAGAGCACTACTGAGTTCTGGCTTATGGTGGTGCAGCAGGATTGAGGCTGGGACTTTGGAGTCTCAGGTATGAGAGTCTCTTTGCCTAACCATTATGCTATCTACCCCACCCTTCATATCTCACTCTTTCTCTCCCTCCTTCCCTCTCTCTCTTCTTCTTTCCTTCCTTTTTAATAACTGTTTATTTTTTTCTTCTTGACCCAAGTTTTAATAACTGTTTATTTTTTTCTTTTTGACCCAAGGGTTATAACTGGGGCTCAGTGAAGCAGTAATGCAGGTGTCTCTTTGTCTCTCTTCCTTTCTATCTCTCCCTCCTGTCTCAATTTCTTTCTGTCCTTTCAAATTAATTTTAAAAAATTGATGCCAGGGGTTGGGCAGTAGCACAATGGGTTAAGCCCACATGGCACAAAGTGCAAGAACTGGCATTAGGATCCCAGTTCAATCCCCCGGCTCCCCACCTGCAGGGGAGTTGCTTCACAAGCAGTAAAGCAGGTCTGCAGGTGTCTTTCTCTCCTCCTCTCTATCTTCCCCTCTCGATTTCTCTCTGTCCTAGCCAACAACAACAATGACAGCAATAACAACAATAATAACCACAACAACCAACAACGATAAAACAACAAGGGCAACAAAAAGGGGGGGGGGAGCCTCCAGGAGCAGTGGCTTCATGGTGCAGGCACTGAGCCCCAGCAACAACTCTGGAGGAAAAAAAAAAAAAGTGATGCCATTCCCGAAAAGCCCAGGAGGTGGCGCAGTGGTAGTGCTAAGGACTTGCAGGAGACTTGCAGCACTGTAAATATCAGTCACGCTCTGCTTCTCTCTGTAAATAAGTCTTTTTTTAATGATTTATTCTTTTGAGAGAGACTGAGAAATTGAGATGGAAAGCCTAGATAAATAGATAAATACTCAACAGACAGAGACACCTGCACCATTGCCTCACTATTTGTGAAGCCTTCCCCTTGCAGATAGGGACTATGGATTTGAACCCAGGTCCTTGTGCATGTTAATGTGTGCACTCTACCAGGTGAGCTACTGCCTGCCCCCAATAAATCAATCTGATTGATTTATTGGGTGTTGGGTGGTAGCGCAGTGGGTTAAGCGCACATGGTGCGAAGCGCAGGGACCGTCAGTAAGGATCCAGGTTGGAGCCCCGGGCTCCCCACCTGCAGGGGAGTCACTTCACAGGCGGTGAAGCAGGTCTGCAGGTGTCTGTCTTTCTCTCCTCCTCTCTGTCTTCCTTTCCTCTCTCCATCCTATCCAACAACAATATCAATAATGGCAATAATAATAACCACAACTATGATGAAAAACATGGGCAATGAAAAGAGAAAAAATAGCCTCCAGGAGCAGTGTATTCATGGTGCAGGCACTGAGCCCCAGCAATAACCCTGGAGGTGCAAAAAAATCATTTTTTTGCACCTCCAGGGTTATTGCTGAGGCTGGGTGCTTACACTATGAATCCACTGCTCCTGGAGGCCATTGTTTCCCTTTTGTTGCCCTTGTTGCGATTATTATTGTTGTTGTTGGATAAGACAGAAAGAAATGGAGAGAGAAGAGGAAGACAGAGAGGGGGAGAGAAAGACACCTGCAGACCTGCTTCACCATTTGTCAGGCGACCTCTCTGCAGGTGGGGAGCTGGGGGCTCGAACCAGGATCCCTACGCCGGTCCTTGCACTTTGTGCCATGTGTGCTTAACCTGCTGCACTACCACCTGTCCCCCAATATTTATTTATTTATTTCCTTTTGTTGACCTTGTTTTATTGTCATAGTAGTTGTTGTTATTGATGTTGTTGTTGTTGAATAGAACAGAGAGAAATGGAGAGAGGAGGGAAAGACAGAGGGGGACAGAAAGATAGACACTAGAAGACCTGCTTCACTGCCTGTGAAGTGACTCCCCTGCAGGTAGGAAGCCAGGGGCTTGAACCCGGATCCTTATGCCAGTCCTTGTGCCACCTGCGCTTAACCTGCTGTGCTACTGCCCGACTCCCCCCAATAAATCAATCTTTAAAAATATTTGGAAAGGACCAGAGTAAGGATCCCGGTTCGAGCCCCCGGCTCCCCACCTGCAGGGGAGTCGCTTCACAGGCGGTGAAACAGGTCTGCAGGTGTCTATCTTTCTCTCCCCCTATCTGTCTTCCCCTCCTCTCTCCATTTCTCTCTGTCCTATCCAACAACAACAACAAGGACAACAATAATAACTACAACAATAGAACAACAAGGGCAACAAAAGGGAATAAATAAATATTTTTTAAAAAATATTTGGAAAAAATAATCAGGGGACTGTGAGATGGTTTAATGGTAGAACACACACATTACCCAGGTTTGGGCTCCCAGCTACTACATCGAAGCAACCTGCAAAGGGGAAGCTTCCTGATTGGTGAGACAGTGCCACAGTCTCTCTCTATCTCTCTATGCCTCTCTCTCCCTCTGCCTTTAATCCTCTATTTGAAAGGAAAAAAAAATAGTGCTCCGGCGCTGTGGAATAAAGCACTGGATTTTCAACCATGAGGCCCTGAGTTCAATCCTCAGCAGCACATGTGCCAGAGCGCTGTCTGGTTCTTTCTCTCCTCCTAGCTTTCTCATGAATAAATAAATAAATTCTTTAAAAAAAATAAAGAAAAAAAAATGTCTGAAGGGAGTGGTGGAATCATGCTGGCACAAAGCTCCAATGAATCCCTGGCAGAAGGAAAAGAAAAAGAAAAAAAGTATTCTAAAAAAAAAAAAGAGTCCCACTCTTGAATTTTTAATCCCCTTGCTAATGAGAGAATGCAAGCAGGCAGAGAAGAGAGTCAGGTAAGAAGCAGAAGCTTTCTGATCTGAGGTACTTTATTGGTTCATTGAACCAACCATATACACACCCATTGGCTTATTTTGTTTTAGTCTTCTTTGTAATTGGATTCATATCATTGAAGATGCTTTTTTTTTTTTTGAAGATGCTTTTAAAACTTCTGTGGAAAAGAGTTCTGCGCTTAAAGATCCCGGTTCGAGCCCCCAGCTCCCCACCTGCAGAGGGGTCGCTTCACAAGCAGTGAAGCAGGTCTGCAGGTGTCTATCTGTCTCTCCCTTCTTTGTCTTCCCTTCCCCTGTCCATTTCTCTCTGTCCTATCCAACAAAGACAGCAGTAACAACAGCAACAATAACAACATTCATAAATAACAAGGGCAACAAAAGGGAAAAAAAATAGCCTCCAGGGGCAGTGGACTCATAGTGCAGGCACAGAGCCCCATCAATAACCCTGGAGGCAAAATAAAAAAAGAAGAGCTGCGAATATTTTCCTCTAAATATTTGATAGTTTCTAGTCTACCATCCAAATCCCTGATCCATTATTTGTCTGGTGTCTCCTCTCCTTCTGTCTTTCCCAACTCACTGGACGTCAATGCCACCCTCCAGGTCATGTGAAACACTCGCATGTTCCCCATATAAATAAATTCATTAATTCATTAATTAATCTATTTGCCTCCAGGGTTATCACTGGGGCTTGGTGCCAGCACTACGAATCCACTGCTCCTGGAGGCCATAGTTTCCCCTTTTGTAGCCCTTGTTGTGGCTACTATTGTTATTGTTGTTATAGTTGTTGTTGTTGTTAGATAGGACAGAGAGAAATGGAGAGAGGAGGGGAAGACAGAGAGGGGGAGAGAAAGACACCTGCAGACCTGCTTTACCACTTGCAAAGTGACCCCCCTGCAGGTGGGGAGCTGGGGGCTCGAATATCCCATATATATATATATATTTAAAATATTTATTTACTTATTTATTCCCTTTTGTTGCCCTTGATGTTTTTTATATTTATTTATTTATTCCCTTTTGTTGCCCTTGTTGTAGTCCTTGTTGGATAGAACACAGACAAGTGGAGAGAGGAAGGGAGATGGGCGGTGGGGAGAGAAAGATAGACACCTGCAGACCTGCTTCACCACCTGTGAAGTGACTCCCCTGCAGGTGGGGAGCTGGGGGCTTGAACCAGGATCCTTATGCAAGTCCTTGCACTTTGTGCCACCTGCGTTTAACCTGCTGAGCTACAGCCCGACTCCCAACCCTTGCTGTTTTTTATTGTTGTAGTTATTGTTATTGATGTCATTGTTGTTGGACAGGACAGAGAGAAATGGAGAGAGGAGGGGAAGACAGAGAGGGGGACAGAAAGATAGACACCTACAGACTAGCTTCACTGCCTGTGAACTGACTCCACTGCAGGTGGGGAGCTGGGGGCTAGAACTAGGATCTTTATGCTGGTCCTTGCACTTTGTGCCATGTGGGCTTAACCTGCTGTGCTACTTATCGCCTGACTCCCTGTTCCCCATATTTTAAAACCTCTTCCATTGGTGGTGGTTTATTCTATTTCGTACTGATTCACTCTGAAATGAGTTACTATTGACTAATTAACTTAATACTAGACTCTGCAACTTTAAAAATCTTTTGGGGGAGTCGGGTGGTAGCGCAGCAGGTTAAGCACACGTGGTACAAAGCGCAAGGACTGGGCATAAGGATCCCGGTTCGAGCCCCCGGCTCCCCACCTGCAGGGGAGTCGCTTCACAGGCGGTGAAGCAGGTCTGCAGGTGTCTATCTTTCTCTCCTCCTCTCTGTCTTCCCCTCCTCTCTCCATTTCTCTCTGTCCTGTTCAACAATGATGACATCAATAACAACAATGATGACATCAATAACAAGTAATAACTACAACAATAAAACAAGGGCAACAAAGGGAATAAATATTTAAAAAATTAAAAGTCTTTTGGACAGGAAGCAGTATTCCAAAAAGAAGAACTAGGACATTAATTTTAGTTTTATTATTACTGTTATTATTTTGTCATCACCAGACCTTCAGTGCTCCAGGCCAACTTTTCCATATATAAAGACAGAAAGAGAGGCAGGAAGATACCTCCGAATGGCCGCGGAGGTTGCATGATGCTTCTGCAAAAAACTGTCAGGCCTGAGGCTCTGAGGTTCCAGGACCAATCTCCAGCACCACTGTAAGCCAGAGCTGAACAGTGCTCTGGTATCTCTCTCACTGACAATAATAAATAAAATATATATATTTTTAGAAAATCAGTATTTCACCAATAAGGTGATTTTAAAAAAAAGAGCAGAGTAAATATGTTTTAAAAAAAAAAGACACTTCAGCACTGAAGTTTCCATCAGTGTCGTGGGGGCTGGGCTGAACCTGGCTTGTGTCCAAGATACAATCCAAGTCAATTGTCTTGCTGGGCCATTTTAACACTTTCATTTTTTCCAGAGCACTGTGCAGCTCTGGCCACTGGTGGCCTGGTGAGAACTGGACCTGGGGCCTCTGCCATGCAAGTCCTGTGCTCTACTGCTACACCTCTCCCTGGCCCCCTGCGATCTGACCATCAAGCTTCCTTTAGTCTCACTCAGACTCACCTTGTAGCAGTCGTTAGCAATAAGCTGCAAGAGGCTAAAGGATTCGCCGGAAGTTTCCATCTTAAGATAAAGTTCCCAGGCTAGTCGTGGCTTCTTATTCATGATATCTATAGAGAGGGGAAAAAAAAAACAAAAAACCAATGCTTTGTAAACATATAAGAAATATAGGGCTGCATTAAAAAGAAAGAAAGGGGAGTCAGGTGGTAGCACAGCGGGTTAAGTGCACATGGCACAAAGCGCAAGGACCAGTATAAGGATCCCGGTTCGAGCCCCCGGCTCCCCACCTGCAGAAGAGTCACTTACAGGCAGTGAAGCAGGTCTGCAGGTGTCTGTCTTTCTCTCCCCCTCTCTGTCTTCCCCTCCTCTCTCCATTTCTCTCTGTCCTATCCAACAACGACAACAGTAATAACTACAACAACAATAAAAAACAACAAAGGCAACAAAAGGGAAAATAAATAACATAAAGAAAGAAAGAGGAAGGAAGACGGAAAAAGTGAGAAGGGAATACAGGGCCGCGTGTTGTTATTCTAGGAGTCTGTTCCTATGCTCCAAATACACAAAACAATGGTTAAAAAAACAAAACAAAACACAACACAACACAATTCTATAGGGAAATATTGGTATTAGACTGGCTCTCTCTCTCTTTTTAACATTTTATTTATTTATTCATGAGGAAGATAGGAGGAGAGAGAAAGAACCAGACTTCATTCTGGTATACTGTGCTGTTGGGGATTGAACTTGTGACCTCATGCTTGAGAGTTCAATGCTTTATCCACTGTGCCATCTCCAGGACCACTCAAACTGGTTCTCCATCAGAACTCTACCATATTTTATTTATTTTATTTTATTTTATTTTATTTATACCAGAGCCATGCTCAGTTCTGGTTTACTGTGGTACTAGGGACTGAACCTGGGATCTTTGGTGCCTCAGGCATGGAAGTCTTTTAGCGGAACCATTAAACTATCTCTCTAGCCTTCTACCACACTTTTAAGCTAAGATTCACATAATTATGTCTTTTCCGTTTGTGGGCTGGTTTCTTTTAATTTACAATTTGCTCATCTGCTTAACAGTGGACACATGCCTTTCATCCAATTCTACTCACATTTAGAATATTAAATTGCAATCATTGTCCTACGCCTTCAAAAATGCAGTGGACTTTTAAAAAAATTATCTTTATTTATTGGATAGAGACAGCCAGAAATCGAGAGGGAAGGGGAGACAGAAAGGAAGAGAGACAGAGAGACAGCTGTGGCACTGCTTCACCACTAGTGAAGCTTTCCCCCTGCAGGTGGGGACCAGGAACTCAAACCTGGGTCCCTGAGCATTATAACATGTGCGCTCAACCAGGTGCCACTAACATGTGTGCTCAACCAGTGTGCCACTAACATGTGCGCTCAACCAGTGTGCCACTAACATGTGTGCTCAACCAGTGTGCCACTAACATGTGCACTCAACCAGTGTGCCACTAACATGTGCGATCAACCAGTGTGCCACTAACATGTGCGATCAACCAGTGTGCCACTAACATGTGCGCTCAACCAGGTGCCACTAACATGTGCGCTCAACCAGGTGCCACTAACATGTGCGCTCAACCAGTGTGCCACTAACATGTGCACTCAACCAGGTGCCACTAACATGTGCGCTCAACCAGGTGCACCACCACCTGGACCTCAGTGGACAGTTTTAAATTCATGTGAAAATAACAATAAGAAAAGGTTTATTACAACAAGGGCAACAAAAGGAAATAAATACATAAATATTAAAAAAGAAAAGGTTTATTATTATTATTATTATTTACCACAGCACTGCTCAGCTCTGGCTTATGGTGGTGTGGGGGATTGAGCCTGGGACCTCAGAGCCTCAGGCATGAGTCTGTTTGCATAACCTTTATGTTATCTCCCCACCTGGTAGTTTATATTTTTTATTTTCTTATTTTACTTGATATGACAGAGAAATTGAGAGGGAGAGGAGGAGATAGAGAGGGAAAGAGAGAGAGAGAGAGAGAGAGAGACCTGCAGATCTACTTTATTGCTTGTGAAATGTCCCCCTTGCAGGAGAGGACAGCAGGCTCAAAGCTGGATTCCTTGCATGTGGTAAAGTGTGTACTCAACCAGGCGCACCATGCCCTGGCCACACAGAAAGATAATTAATGAGACGGAGAGACACAGACTATGTTATATACATGAACTTAGGATTTTTGCCACTTTTTAGATATGTACCTTAGTGAGGAGATAAAGCTAGTTGAACAGGAGTCGGGCGGTAGCGCAGCGGGTTAAGCGCAGGTGGCGCTAAGCACAAGGACCAGTGGAAGGATCCCGGTTCGAGCCCCCGGCTCCCCACCTGCAGGGGAGTCACTTCACAGGCAGTGAAGCAGGTCTGCAGGTGTCTGTCTTTCTCTCCCCCTCTCTGTCTTCCCCTCCTCTCTCCATTTTTCTCTGTCCTATCCAACAACAATGACATCAATAATAACTACAACAATAAAAAAAAAACAAGGGCAACAAAAAGAATAAATAAATAAATAAAATTTTTAAAAAAAATTAAAAAAAAAAAAAAGCTAGTTGAACAATGTCAGCTCATGCCCTTCCCCTCTTCCCAAATGGAAACTGAGACTCTGGAAACTATTAATAGGAAGAAAGGAAGGGCCTGGTGCCGTTCAAGGCTACCTGTGCTAAGGGAACACTGACTGGTAGAAACATTCAGTGTCTTCTCTCTTAGCATGGTTTGCTGGGGTTCACATTTCTCTCACTCTTTCTGGGCTATGCAAGTCTTTTCAGGCTACTTTTGTAGCACCCTGAGCATCACCTTGTAACCAGAACCAGCTAAGCAGAGCTTTAAATTGTGATTAGATTTCAGAGGCTTAACCCAGCCATGGATCTACCCTCCTTTAATTTGTTCACTGAAGGAGATTCCCAGGAAAATTCAGCTGCCTCTCAACCCATCTGAGAAAGTTTCATAAATAACAGCTCTCAGTGCTAGCACCAAATCCTGTGCTCCTCTGCCAGACTGTCCTCAACCAATGAGCAAGAAAAGGACTTAGAGAAAGGAGGCTGGCTCACAGACTGTGTTCTAATTCTAAGTTAATCTCATCTAAAGAGTACCTTCAAAATACTTTCTAGAGCAGATTGTCACTAAGCAACTATGACCTAGTAACACTGACATATAAAAGTTCATTATTTAGTCTTTAGTATGCAATCTACCATTGCTTGGATATTATGTTTTGATATTCAGTTCTCATAATTTTAAAAATTTATTATTATCTTTATTTATTGGATAGAGACAGCCAGAAATCAAGAGAGAGGGGGGTGACACAGAGGGAGAGAGATAGACACCTGCACTTGTAAAGCCTTCCCCCTGCAGGTGGGGACCGGGGGCTGGAACCCGGGTCCTTGAACATTGTAATACATGTGCTCAACCAGGTGCACCACCACCCAGCCCCCAGTTCTCATAATTTTAAGTGATTTCCTCATTTTCTCTATTTTATAAAGAATATACTCATTCATGTAATTAATATGAAACACTGATCATTTCCTCTGGAGTAAGTGTAACCTCATACAATCAGTTAAAAGAAAAGAGGGAGAAAGAGAGAGAGAGAGAGAGAGAGGAAGCAACAAAAAGAGAAGAAAAGGAAGAAGGTAGCCAGTCTCTTGTGAAATGTGAGCTCTAAGACAGCTGGTAGATGGGGTTTGGTTTGGGGTGAGGCACAGAACTTCGGTGGGGGATGTGGTGTCTTCATGCACCAAATGTGGGTATGAAAATACTGCCGGGTGTGGGGAGATGGCAAAATGGTTATGCAAAGAGACTCTCATGCCTGGAGCTCCAAAGTCTCAGTTCAGTCCCCCAAACCACCATAAGCCAGAGCTGAGCAGTGCCCTGTTAAAGGAAAAAACAAAACCCAGCAACTCCTGAAACCTGGTAACTGTATAAAGCAATGTTAATCACTAATACAAATAAATACATTTTAAAAAGGAGGCTGGTGGTGGCATACACTCTAGGAGGAGGTGAGTAAGGACATTGCTGGTGGCTAGGAGAACACAGGCAAAGGATGCTAAAATGCTGAGACCAATACCTCAACCAAACTCTGAGGCGTTACCAAGAAATGAATAGACAGAGATTGAAGGAAGTGGAAGGAGATTTCAATGTAGCTATGATTACTGTCTATATCAGAGAAAGAAAGAGAGGGGACAGGTGGGGGGGAGAGGGAGAGAGATTCCTGAGGAGAATGATGTTGAACAAAATCAAATCTGCCTCAAGCCTTATTCTTCTGCCATTCTTTCCTGATAGCAATTTTAGGATCATTATGTCACAGCTAGTGAAAGCTATTCTATGTTGTGACAGACTACTGGCAGTATTTTGATAACCTATGCTACAAGTTCTGTGGTGCTTTTTTTTTTCTCCTTCACATCTTTCTTTCCTAACTTGACCACTAAAATTTATACGAAATTGATGTAGAGTGGTCTGGGAGGTGGTGCTGTGGCTAAAGCACTGGACTATTAAGATTGAGGTCCTGAGTTTAATTTCAAGCACTGCATGTGCCAGAGTGATGCTCTGGTTGTCTCATAAATAAATAAAAAATAAATATTTTCAAAAAGAAATTGATGCAATTTTAAAACTGGTTATTTTTATTGCTTTTTTTACTTCACTTTTAATCCCACTTAATTTTTTAATTTAATTTTATTGCCACCAGGGATGTTGCCTGCATGAAAAAAATCCACTGCTCCCAGTAACTTTTTTACTTAATAAGACAGAGAGAAATGGAGAGAGGAGGGGGTGGTAGAGAAGGAGAGAAACAGAGAGACATCTGCAGCACTGCTTCACCACTCACGAGGCTTCCCTCCTGCAGGTGAAGACCGGGGCTTGAACCCAGATCCTTGCGCATGGTAGTGTGCACTCAACAGCTGCACTACTGCCCATCTTCATGACTCCACTTAATTTTTTTTTTTAGGAGGTGAATTCACCATTTTAAAAAAATTATTTATTTATTTATTCCCTTTTGTTGCCCTTGTTTTATTGTTGTAGTTTTTGATGTTGTCGTTGTTGGATAGGACAGAGAGAAACGGAGAGAGGGGAGACAAAGAGGAGAAGAGAAAGACAACTGCAGACCTGCTTCACTACTCGTGAAGCGACCCCCCAGGTGGGAAGCCAGGGGCTCGAACTGGGATCCTTACGCCTGTCCTTGAGCTTTGCGCCATGTGCGCTTAACCTGCTGTGCTACCGCCCGACTCCTGACTCCACTTTATTTTAAGTCCCCAGAAAAGGACTAGTAGATGCATGAGTATTACCTGTGTTTTAGAAATCTGAGCAAGATGAAACCCAACATAGGAATTTGAAGCAAAGTAACTTATATAGAAAGAATGTAAACACTGAGGGACTTAGCTTTGAGTATCATTAGGTAGGATGTTTAACTAGATATTTTGGTTTAAAAAAATGAACTGTAGTAAACTTTTGTGCTATTTCAAATTTTCTTTACAAACAGAAGTGAATAAGAGCATCTTAGTAAAGTTGGTATGTTAGTTCCTTAAAAAAAAAGAAATATTCACAGTGCAAATGTATATGACACATGTTCAAGGCTGTCCTCATGAGTATTAGCAAAGCTTATTTTCAGTGCATTTATTCTACAGAAACAAAAAAATCAGAGATCAGTCAGTATAATTTCCATTCAGAACTGTGACAGAGAAGAAACAATTCCTCTATCACGGTGAGAAGACTTACAGCACCGAGCTAACCAGCTGAGGTAGACGTAATCATTTTTCATCTTCTCACTTTGGATTAGAAGGAAAACCTACAAGAAGAGGGAAGAAAGGGAATAAATATAAAGATGCACTTGCAGTAACAATCATACCAGGGCCTGGGAGACAGCATAGTGGTTATACAAAAAGATTTCCATCCCTGAGGCTCCAAAGTCCCAGGTTCAATCTCCAGTACCACCATAAGCCAGAACTGAGCAGTGGTTTGGTGTAAAAAAAAAAAAAAAAAGTACGGGGGAGGGACAGGTAGTGGTGCACCCAGTTAAGCACACATAGTACTATGCACAACACAAGGACCGGTGCAAGGATCCAGGGAAGCCCCTGCTCCCCAGCTCCTGCAAGGACACTTTAGGTGTGTTGACCTAAGTCTGCAGCTGTCTCTCTGCTTCTCTCCCTATCTACACCTCCCCTCTCAATTTCTCTCCGTCCTATTGAATAGAAAAAAGAAAGAAAAGGAAAAGAGTAAGACACACATACAATTTATATAAATAACCACACCAGTTTCCCTTCATGATGATCAGAAGCCTAAGGAAAATCAAGCTGCTAAGAAAAATTGAAGGGTGGTCCGGGAGGTGGCGCAGTGGATAAAGCATCAGACTCTCAAGCATGAGGTCCTGAGTTCAATCCCCAGCAGCACATGTACCAGAGTGATGTCTGGTTCTTTCTCTCTCTCCTATCTTTCTAATAAATAAAATCTTAAAAAAAAATTGTAGTTTTTTTTTTTTTTTTTTTTACCAGAGCACTGCTCAGTTCTGGCTTATGGTGGTACGGGGAACTGAACCTGGGACTTTGGATCCTCAGGAATGAGAGTCTCTTTGCATAACCATAACCTGCCCTAAAATTGTAGTAATTTTAACACACACACACACACACACACACACATACACACACACACACACATCTCAGTAAACTGGTCTCAGCCAGGTTTTAAAGTTAATGCTACGAACATATGTACAGCAGTACAAGTTAAAAAAAAATCTGGGAAAGATCACCCACATATTTGAAAATTTCTACTTTTAAGAATTTTTTTTAACTAGAATATTGCTTAGCATTATCTTATCGTTGTGCAGGATGATTGAACATGGAACTTCAGCACCTCAGGCATGAAAACTCTTTTGCATAATTACTGTATCTCCCTAGACTCATATATTTGAAATTTATGTGACGTGTTTTAAAACAACAAACAAGTCATGTGGGAAATTAGTAAATAGCTAGAACTTGAACAAGGCAGTGACTAATTTTCTGAACCACAAAACCTGGGGGCCAGGTAGTGGCACACCCAGTTAAAGACACACAGTACTATGCATGAGGACACATGTAAGGACCCGAGTTTGAGCTCCTGTTCCCCACCTGCAGTAGGGACACTTCACAAACAGTGAAGCAGGTCTACAAAGTGACTATCTTCCTCTTTCCCTCTCTATCTTTCCCTCCCCTTTCAATTTCTTCCCTATCTTCCTCTCCCCTCTCAATTTCTCTTTGTCCTATAAAATGGGGGTGGGGTGGGGAGGCTGCCAGGAACCTTGGATTCATGGTGCCAGCACCAAGCCCAAGTGATAACCTTGGAGGCAAAAAAAGAAAAAAAGAAAGAAAAAAGAAAAATGAGCAACAAACCTGAACTACTTATTTTAATTCCATCAGATAAATCAGTCTAAGGAGAGAAACTGGTTATCTTTGATGGAGAAATACTGACTCAAAAAGGAGGTAAAGGTGTACCTAGGGTAATAATTATATTTTGTTTTATGGGTATTAAATATGCGGCTATATTTAAAAAGCTATCAGGGCTTGAGTGGAGGATGGAATACCCAGTAGAGTAAATACACTAATCACCAATGTGCAAAAACCCAAGTTCAGACCCCCCAGGCCCCACCTTTGGGGGGAAGCTTCACTAGTGGTGAGGCAGTGCTCCAGGTGTCTCTCTGTCTCTCTCCCTTCCCTCTCAATATCTCCTCCTCTTATTAAGAAAAAAAAAAAAGCGCAGGTGGCATAAAGCGCAAGAACAGGCGTAAGGATCCCAGTTCGAGGCCCCAGTTCGCCACCAGTAGGGGAGTCGCTTCACAAGCAGTGAAGCAGGTCTGCAGGTGTCTCTCTTTCTCTCCCCCTCTCTGTCTTCCCCTCCTCTCTCCATTTCTCTCTGTCCTGTCCTACCCAACAACGATGGCATCAACAACAACAACAATAAGTACAACCATAACAAAACAAGGGAAACAAAAGGGAATAAATAAATATTAAAAAAAAAAAAAAAGATAAAAGACCACCAGGAACAGCGGCCATTCTTTCCCGTTTTCTTCTTATTATTCACTTGTTAGGACAGAGAAAGATTAAGAGGAAGGGGGAGATAGACAAGGAGAGAGAAAGAGAGACACCTGCAACCCTGCCTCACTATTCATGAAGCTTCTCTCTTGAAGGTAGGGACTGGGGGCTTGAACCCCAGTTCTTTTGTAATATTTATTTATTTTAATGAAAGAGAGAGAAACCAGAACACTGCTCAGCTCTGGCTTATAGTGCTGCTGGGAATTAAACCCGGGGTATTAGAGTCTCAGGATTCAAGGTCTTTTGCATAACCATTGTGCTGTCTCCCTAGCCCTGAACTTGGTTTCTTATGTGCTTAACCAGGTATGCCATACCATCACCTGACCCCCACAGTACTTTACTTATTTATTTTTTTTATTATTTATTTATTTATCCCCTTTTGTTGCCCTTGTTGTTTTATTGTAGTTACTGATTGTGGTGCCCTGTGCCTTGACCCCCCGTGGAGTTTGACATGGTGGAGTTTGACAAGGTCAACTGCCACGGCCATGAGGATGACAGACTTCAAGGAAGCTGCATCCCCGGGAATGGGCTAGGATGCCGCAAAGGGCTGATGACTGAGCTAGCTGTAGTAGCTTGGGAACCTGGTAACTTTCCAGAAGCAGCCCCTATGCATGATAAATCCCCTAAGACTAGAAGATGGCACCCCCCACACAAACATAATAAACCTATAAACCCAAAAAGTATAGCTTCCATGGTCATAACTGATCACGGCCCTGCTTACAAAAATAGGTGACATTTCTCATGATTAATATCAACTGTTTATAGAATTTAGATGAGGAATCATCCACAATATGGTCATGATCCATCAGCTGTTACTAGGCGTGCATTCATAAGACTCATGCTCCAAAAATCCTAGCCAAAAGAATTTGCAGGACAAACAATAAAGTCACTGATAGCCAGCTGATTATACAAATGTCAAGGGAAAAACAAATGAACTGAAAACAAATAGTGCTGCATGAACAGTACAGAGCAGGAACTATGATTCTAGGCAAAACCACAAACCCCGATACTTAATCTTTTGCTTTCGTTTCGTACCAATGTTTATGTAACTGAAACTGTATAAAAGCAGAAGTTCTAATCAAGTAAAATTGAGTTAAGTTTTAAGAGAGATAATCATACTTGAGAGTGTGTAGATAAAACTAAAAGAATGTTACAGTAAAGTGAAAGTAAAAAGAAAACTGCCACACCCCACTCAACTCCAGAATGACGGGTCTGACAGGGTCAGCACCCAGGAAAACTCTCTTCAAGGAGGAAGAATTCTGGGAGTGGGTCTTGGCATCCTGAGCAGATCTAAATTGGAAACTCTGATTATTGTTTTCATTATGTACATGGTAATGATGCCGTGTAATCAGGGATGAACAGCCCCTGTTCCCAGATTAGATACTGATGAACAAGAAATGAGGTGGATGAAGTTATGGGTCATCAAATACATAAAGTTTTAGGAAAAATTCTTAATAATACTTACTCACCTCCTCTTATGAAATATGTTAAAAGTCTACGTAAAATACTATCTGCTAAGCCTATTACTCAGAAATGTATCACCCCATAAAGTACGACATTTCTGTAAAACCGCAAGGCCATCTAATCAAGAAATGAGCTTTACTTTCTGTTCCAGATATTGTTTATGTAAGACTGAAGGATATATGAGCTCTCACTGGCTGAATAAAACTTGAGCTCAGATTCCCCCTCCAGCAGAGTGTGGTGTGTTCTGTTCCCCCTGCGACTCCTGACCCACCAGGTGGTCAACTTCAGAGTTCCCTGATCCTTCCTGCTGCTCCTCCGCCTGAGCGGTCCGTCGCAACTGATGTCATCATTGTTGGATAGGACAGAGAGAAATGGAGAGAGGAGGGGAAAACAGAGAGGGGGAGAGAAAGATAGACACTTGCAGACCTGCTTCACTGCCTGTGAAGTGACTCCCCTGCAGGTAGGGAGCTGGGGGCTCGAACCTGGATCCTTATGCTGGTCCTTGCCCTTTGCACCACGTGCACTTAACCCACTGCGCTACCGCCTGACTCCCACTTTTTGTATATTTTTATGTATTTATTTTATTTTATTTATTTATTCCCTTTTGTTGCCCTTGTTGTTTTATAGTTGTAGTTATTATTGTTGTTGTTGTCGTTGTTGGATAGGACAGAGAGAAATGGAGAGAGGAGGGGAAGACAGAGAGGATGAGAGAAAGACAGACACCTGCAGACCTGCTTCACCACCTGTGAAGCGACTCCCCTGCAGGTGGGGAGCCGGGGTTCGAACCGGGATCCTTATGCCGGTCCTTGTGCTTTGCGCCACCTGCGCTTAACCCGCTGCGCTACAGCCCGACTCCCCACTTTTCGTATTTTTAAAAAACTTCTTTATGTATTAAGTAGAGAGAGAAACCAAGAGGGAAGGGAGAGAGGGAGAGACACCTGCAACATTGATTCATCATCCATGAACTTTTCCCCTGTAAGTGGGGACAGTGGGCTTAAACCCAGGTCCTTGGGCACTGTAATGTATGTGCTTAACTAGGTATGCCATGACCTAGCCCCAGTACTTTTTGATGTACCCTAAGAACAGAAGAACTTAGAATAAATTTTTACCCTTTTTATTTTATTTATTTATTTATTTATTTTACCTCCAGGGTTATTTCTGGGGCTCAGTGCTAACACTATGAATCCACTGCTCCTGTGGCCTTATTTATTTATTTACTTACTTATTTAATTTTTTTGGATAGGACAGAGAGAAGCTGAAGGGAGGGGAAGATAGAGTGGGAGAGAGACAGACACCTGTAGACCTGTTTCACCACTTGTGAAGTGACCCCCCACTCCCTGCAGGTGGGGACCTGGGGGCTCGAACCGGGGTCCTTGCACAGATCCAGGTTCTTACTATGTACACTTAACCTGGAACACCACCATCCAGCCCCTCCCCGTCTTAACAAGACAGTTCATAGACAGAACCTTACAAATGCCTTCAGAACAGGTACTCACCTCCTCACCCTCCCTGGTATTGCCTGTGGCAGCTTTGGCTTGGGCATAATTGAAGTTAAAGATGTCATCATTACAGAAGTAACTCTGAAAAGTATTCCAAGAGCGGGTCACATTGCACAGGTAAAACATAAAACCATCGGTCATACCAGACAAACACAAAAATGACAGCATGGAGTTAGCTCATGGTGCAGCTCTACTACGCTGCATACTCAGGACTACACTGTCAGCTAAAGGGCTTTTCCTTTTTTCTTTTTTAAAAGAATTTATTTATTCATGAGAAAGACAGGAGGAGAGAAAGAACCAGACATCACTCTGGTACATGTGCTGCCGGGGATTGAACTTGGGACCTCAGGACCTCATGCTTGAGAATCCAATGCTTTATCCACTTGTGAAGCAAGCCCCCTGCAGGTGGGGAGCCGGGGGCTCAAACCAGGATCCCTGTGTTGGTCTTTGTGGTTCGCACCGTGTGCACTTAACCTGCTGCGCTACCACCCGGCCCCCAATTTATACTCTTCAAAGGGAAATGAGAGTCAGAGATAATGGACAAGCCCTCAGCCCTGAGGTTGGGCTACAGTGGATATTCATGGGTGGATATGGGGGTGGGAGGAGGCAGGCAATGGGTGCAGATGTCTGTCCATTGATAACAAGACTTTGGTTCTTTCTCTCAGCACATCCATGGGTGTTTGCCATGTTCATGATGTCTGGTGACTGTTGGATATGGGGTGGGGGGTGACTCATGGGGGCAGCCTTGAAACAGTTGAATGCTAGGGTCTGTTGTTTGTCTTCTCCCTTCATTTCTGTGACAGCGCACACACATTTTAGCTTAACAGACTCCATCTTGACTCATCAACCTTATTACAAATTACAGCATATAATTTGTAGATACAAGTACTCTTAGAAAAAGCCCTTTAGTGGTCTGGGACACCTCCCAAGATGGAGTCAAGATGGAGTCTGTTAAGCTAAAATGTGTGTGCGCTGTCACAGAAATGAAGGGAGAAGACAAACAACAGACCCTAGCATTCAACTGTTTCAAGGCTGCCCCCATGAGTCACCCCCCACCCCACTCCATCTTGACTCATCAACCTTATTACAAATTACAGCATATAATTTGTAGATACAAGTACTCTTAGAAAAAGCCCTTTAGTGGTCTGGGACACCTCCCAAGATGGAGTCAAGATGGAGTCTGTTAAGCTAAAATGTGTGTGCGCTGTCACAGAAATGAAGGGAGAAGACAAACAACAGACCCTAGCATTCAACTGTTTCAAGGCTGCCCCCATGAGTCACCCCCCACCCCATATCCAACAGTCACCAGACATCATGAACATGGCAAACACCCATGGATGTGCTGAGAGAAAGAACCAAAGTCTTGTTATCAATGGACAGACATCTGCACCCATTGCCTGCCTCCTCCCACCCCCATATCCACCCATGAATATCCACTGTAGCCCAACCTCAGGGCTGAGGGCTTGTCCATTATCTCTGACTCTCATTTCCCTTTGAAGAGTATAAATTGGGGGCCGGGTGGTAGCGCAGCAGGTTAAGTGCACACGGTGCGAACCACAAAGACCAACACAGGGATCCTGGTTTGAGCCCCCGGCTCCCCACCTGCAGGGGGCTTGCTTCACAAGTGGTAAAGCAGGCCTGCAGGTGTCTATCTTTCTCTCCACTTCTCTGTCTTCCCCTTCTCTCTCGATTCCTCTCTGTCCTGTCCAATAACAACAATAATAATAAGGGTAACAAGGGTGGGAAAGATGGCTTCCAGGAGCAGTGGATTTGTGCTGTAGGCATCGAGCCCATGATAACTCTGGAGGCAAAAAAAAAAAAAGTATAAATTAGGGGGTCGGGCGGTGGCGCAGCGGGTTAAGCGCATGTGGCGCAAAGCGCAAGGACCAGCGTAAGGATCCCGGTTCAAGCCCCCGGCTCCCCACCTGCAGGGGGGTCACTTCACAGGCGGTGGAGCAGGTCTGCAGGTGTCTATCTTTCTCTCCCCCTCTGTCTTCCCCTCCTCTCTCCATTTCTCTCTGTCCTATCCAACAACGAATAGCGTCAACAAGGGCAATAATAATAACCACAACAAGGCTACAACAACAAGGGCAACAAAGGGGGGAAAAATGGCCTCCAGGAGCGGTGGATTCGTGGTGCAGGCACCGAGCCCAGCAATAACCCTGGAGGGAAAAAAATAAGTATAACTGGGGAGACAGCATTATGGTTCTGCAAAAGCCTTTCAAGCCTGAGGCTCTGAGGTCCTAGGTTAAATCTCCAGAACCACCATAAGCCAGAACTGAGCAGTGTTCTGGTTTCTTCCTCTCTCTCTCCATATCTTTCCCTCTGTATCTACTCTTTCTAATTAAAATAAAATAAATAAAATATTAAAAAATTTCCTACCTACCATTTGCCTTTGTCCCTCTCTTGTGACACCCTACCTATCAATATGTATCAATGTCCTCTCAGATGGCGCCAATACCCTATTAGTCTGTACACAGAGTCATCCAGAGAGCTCTATACTGACCTTAAATGAGTTGAGGTAAATCAAGACATCATCAAACTGCTTAAGCAGGAAGAAACAGGAAGCCATGCACTGCCTCCCTGGAATTGTATCTGAAATGGAAGGGGGAGCGGGACACCCTGTATGTTCAGGAAACAGAAAGTTCTCTCTAGCTGGGTTAAGTGAGGGATGGAGACGCGCAATGAGGGTTCTTTCTAATTACCAAACCTCAGTACAGTGCAATGGTCTCACAATGGTCACAAGCTCCACCTCTCTTGCGTGCCAGGTCCTTGTCCAGGATTTTGCTGTTCTCACCTGCTCTAACACCTGCCTACGACCTGGCCTGCACCCCCATCAGTTTCTCAGGTAGCTTTGCAGTTCCAAACTTAAGTGAGGAAACTACATTCCATGCCTCTGACCCTGATTCAGTTCTTTTTTTTTTTTTTTAAATTTTAACTTATAAAAAGGAAACACTGACAAAAAACATAGGATGAGGGGTACAACTCCACACAACTCCCACCACCACGACTCTGATTCAGATTCAGTTCTTTGCCTGACAGTAGGTTTTTTTTTCCCTCCACCAGGGTTATTGGGGCTCAGTGCCTGCATAGTGACCCCACCCTTCCTGGTAGTCAAAATTTTCTCCCTTCTCTCTCTCTCTCTCTTTTTCCTTCTTTCTGAAACACACAGAGAGGCAGAGAGGCACCTGTAGCACTGTTCCACCATTCACATACCACCCCCCCCCCCATATACACACACGCCTGCAGTGGGGACTAGGGCTTGAACCTGGGTCCTTGTGTATGGTAATGTGTGAGCTCTACATAACAGATCCTTAACTGAAGTAGTAGGTTAGTGTCACCCCACCCTTGCTGCTAGAGCTCCTATTCTTTCTGGCTCTATTCCATTCTTCTCTCTACAGTCCCAGATACTGAACAGCCTATGGAGTTATTTTTACACACTGTCCTGATAGACTCTGCACTCCCCAAGGCTTGGGGTGGAGAGACTAGTTTGTTTGCCACTATATCCCCAATACCTCAATATGTTTCTGGTGTGTGAATAAGTGAATGAATGGAGAGGGGAGAGGAAATATAAATTCATAAGTGATTTTGGTGAAGCATCTGTAAAGAAGTGAGTATGGCGGGCAGCAAGATCCTCCATCAACAAGGGCAGCATCGCTCAGTGCTGACGTTAACCAGAGACAGCAGACATGGAAAATGTTCAAGCCAGTCGGCAGACCTTCTCAAATCTTACACTGATGCTTGGCTGAAGAAGTTAACACTTTAATAATACTAATCAGTCTGCAAAACTACTTGTGGGAAGTATGGGCAAATATTACAGAACTGCAAGAGTGAAAAAAAAAATCACATTCTGAGGTGGGTACCCACACAAGAAGCCATTATACAAAAGAGAAGCTTTTTGCAGTCTCTGAGAAGTGTCTTTAGCGTGGACTCCTCTTCCCAGAGAAGGGTGATAAGAGACAGACTTAGCTAGATAAGATTGAAGTGTTTGGGGGTTGGGTGGTAGTGCAGTGGTTAAGCACACATGATGCAAAGTACATGGCGTAAAGTACAAGGACCGGTGTAAGAATCCTAGTTCGAGCCCCCGGCTCCCCACCTGCAGGGGAGTCGCTTCACAGGTGGTGAAGCAGGTCTGCAGGTGTCTATCTTTCTCTCCCCTTCTGTCTTCCCCTCCTCTCTCCATTTCTCTCTGTCCTATCCAACAACAATGACAGCAACAACAACAATAATAACCACAACGATAAAACAAGGGCAACAAAAGGGGAAAAAATAGCCTCTAGAAGCAGTGGATTCATGGTGCAGGCACTGAGCCCCAGCAATAACTCTGAAGGAAAAAAAAAAGATTGAAATGTTTTTATTTGGGGTCTGGAAGGTAGCTCACCTGCAGAGCACACACCTCGTTGTTTGTTAAGCCATGAGTTTGAACTGTGGTATCACATGGGTACACTATCGATGACCCTGGGGGAGTTTCATGGATGGTGAAGTAGTGCTGTAATATATGGCCTCTAGGTCTGTCTGTCTGTCCTTCTGTCCTCTTAAACAAAAAAAAAAAAAGGGAAAACTGGGTAAGAGAAGCTGCTTAGCAGTTGTGTATATGTAAGGTCACGAGTTCACTCTCCACTGCTGCAAAGAATTAAAAAAAACAGGGAGTCGGCGGTTCAAGTCCCTGGCTCCCCACCTGCAGGGGAGTTGCTTCACAAGTGGTGAGGCAGGTCTGTAGGTGTCTATCTTTCTTCCTCAACTCTGTCTTCCCCTCCTCTCTCCATTTCTCTCTGTCCTATCCAACAACAATGACATCAATAACAACAATAACTACAACAATAAAACAACAAGGACAACAAAAGGGAATAAATAAATAAACATTAAAAAAAGAATTAATCCTATGGTTTTGTCAGTGTTTCCTTTTTTTTTTTTGAGTTCTAATCATTTTTTAAAATTTCTTTATTGAGGAATTAATGTTTTACATTCAACAGTAAATACAATAGTTTGTACATGCATAACATTTCCCAGTTTCCCATATAACAATACAACCCCCACTAGGTAGTGTTTCCTTTTTATAAATAAATTTTAAAAAAGAATTGAGAATTAAATAGGGAGTCAGGCGGTAGCGCTGTGAGTTAAGCGCACGTGGTGCAAAGCGCAAGGACCAGCATGAGGATCCAGGTTCGAGCCCCTGGCTCCCCACCTGCAGTGGCATCGCTTCACAGGTGGCGAAGCAGATCTGCAGGTGTCTATCTTTCTCTCTCTCTCCTCTCTCCATTTCTCTCTGTCCTATCCAACAATGACATCAATAACAGCAACAATAATAATAACAACAATAAAAACAGCAAGGGCAACAAAAGGGAATAAATAAATATAAAAAGAATTAAATAAATAAACATTTCTCCATGAGAAAGTTAAAAGGCAAGTGACCCACTGGGAAAAAAATCTACAATAAGGCAAAAATTTAATATATAAAGAGCTCTTTATTTTTTTGTTGTTATTTACTTATTTACTTTTTATTTGTAAAAAGGAAATATTGACAAAATCATAGGATAAGAGGGGTACAACTCTACACAATTTCCACCACCAGATCTCCATATCCCATCCCCTCCCATAAAGAGCTCTTTAAAAATTAATCCCCCGGGAGTTGGGCAGTAGCACAGCGGGTTAAGCGCAGGTGGCGCAAAGCACAAGGATCAGCGTAAAGATCCTGGTTTGAGCCCCTGGTTCCCCACCTGTGGGGGAGTCAGTCGCTTCACAGGCAGTGAAGCAGGTCTGCAGGTGTCTATCTTTCTCTCCCCCTCTCTGTCTTCCCCTCCTCTCTCCTATTCCACAATGATGGCATCAATAATGGCAATAATAATAACCAGAACAATGATGAACAACAACAAGGGCAACAAAAGGGAATAAAAAATATATTAAAAAATTTACTCCCCCACAAAAAAAGAAAGAAAGAAAGAAAAAAAATAAAATAAAACTCTCATAGGCTGGGTAGGAGAGACAGAATAATGGTTTTTGCAAAAGACTTCCATGCCCAAGATACCAGAGGCTCCAGGTTCAATACCCCACATTACCATAAGAGCAGTGTTTTGAAAAAAAGAAAAAAAAAGTCTCATGGGCTAAAGAATACTAATAATTCTCCCCTATTTATATGTTCTGCAAACATGATTGAGATGAGCTAGTTCCCATATCCTCTCCTGTGTCTGACTCCCCATTTACTAATGGGGGGGGGGGCTAACAGACATTTCAGGACAGGATCTAACGTCACCAGCCAATGGAGGCCTCCAATGACGAGTCACACTCACAGGCACAGACTTCAGACGTACCACATTCACTCGCTGAGCCTCCTACCAACTGGAAGAACTGCTGGGCGATTTTCATATGATCCCTCTGGAAAACAAAACAGAGCTGAGAGACAGGAATGAGCTGAAGACATTGAATGCGTGCTATTCTCTATGGTTTTAACATTTACACCAGGCTTTCATATGTCCCCTTGCTTTAAATCTTTCCCCAGATAATACCTAGAAAACGTAACCTGAAACTTTACTTGCTCAGAGTCATAGAGAAAAGAAAAAAGCCCATTCACCAAATTCTACCTGAAAAGTACTTTTGTTACACGGACTCATTCATTTATTCACCCACCCAACAAATACTTATCGCTCTTTTGCAAACATCAAACCCTGTGGTAGAACTAAGGGCTATAACAAGGAGTATTTATTAAAGCAACTCATTCATCTATTTAATAACTATTTGCTGCCTAAAAAGAACCTATTTAGATAAGTAAGGGCCAGGGAAACAGTATGCCTAGGAGTGTGCCTGCTTTGCCATGTGAGCAACCCGGGCACTGAGGGACACTTCTGTGCTGCTTAATGTTTTCCTCTTTTTTTTCTCTCTCTTTCTGAAAATGTCAACCTGGAGCAGTAGCTGTTAAGGCCCTGGTGATGGCAAAAATAAGTAAATAAAATGAGTAGGCACTTAGTTTTACACAGTGTTTCAATGCTTATAAAAAACTCTCCCAGATAAACAGTTCTGATTTTACAGATTCCAACATTATTGTGCAAAGGTGTTCAGGGTTTTCAAAGAAAGATTGGGGCTGGGTGGTGTGGTGTTCGCCTGGTAGAGAACACACATCACCATGCATGAGCTCAAGCCCTGGCTTCCTGCCTGCATGAGGAAACTTCAGGAGCAGTGGGGCAGTGCTGCAGGTATCTTACCTTTTCATGGTATCTTGCTCTCTATCACTCTCTCTGTCTCTCTTTTGGGAAAAACAAAAGAAAAAAGAAAAAAAGGAAGGTGGGGGTCAGGTGGTAGTGCAGCGGGTTAAGCGCACATGGCGCAAAGCGCAGGGACTGGAGTAACAATCTCAGTTGGAGCCCCTGGTTCCCCACCTGCAGGGGAGTCCCTTCACACGCGGTGAAGCAGGTCTGCAGGTGTCTGTCTTTCTCTCCCCCTCTCTGTCTTCCCCATCCTCTCTCCATTTCTCTCTGTCCTGTGCAACAACGAATGACATCAACAACAACATTAATAACCACAACGAGGCTACAACAATAAGGGCAACAAAAGGGGGGAAAATGGCCTCCAGGAGCGGTGGATTCATGGTGCAGGCACTGAGCCCCAGCAATAACCCTGGAGGAAAAAAAAAAAAAGAAAGAAAAGAAAAAAAAGGAAGGCAACACAAATGGCCACTGAGAATGGAGGAGCCATTGTGCAGGCACTCAGCTCCAATAATATCACCCTGGTGATGAAAAGTAAAAAGAGTGTAAAATAAAGAACATTGGTAATAAGAATTGAAATTGTAATGATTTCCTATTCCTAGATATAAACACTGGGCTCTTTTCAAATAGATGATTTTTAGGGCTAAGGATTTTTCTCTGTGTTTAAATAGCATATATGCTATTAAATATATTTTAAATATATATATTACAATGAAATCTAGATGGATAATAAGGAAAAATGAAAGGAACTGCCGCAGAAAGAAATTTAGTCAGGCTTTTTTTTTGGTTAACCTTTGACATTCTTTTTGAACTTTTTCACACTATCACTACTATTTTCTTTAAATTTTTTTTTTTAATTTTAGATAAAGGCAGAAAGAGACTGGGGGGAGTCTGAGAAGGAGAGAGAGACACCTGTAGCACTGTTTCACTGCTTGTGAAGCTTTTCCTTTGCAGGTGGGGACAAGGGGCTTGAACCCAGGGCTTTCTGTACTATAATATGCATGCTTAACCAGGTGCATCACAGCCTGGGCCCCAGACCACTGTTGTTTTCTTACGTACCGAACCCATCTCCTGGCCAAGAGCTGCATTGACCACTCCTTTGAGGATATACTCCTGAAAACATGGAACACAGAGCTATGAGCTAGCTTTCAAGTTAATTATTTTATTTATTTAATTAATTAATTTTGGATTCAATAGATGGTGGAGCACTATTTTTCAAGTTAATTATTTATATCAACATAATACTACACACATACAAAATCAAAAGTTACTCAGAGTCATTTTTTCTCTATTCTGTCTCAAAGGAAAGAAGCAGAGACTTAGTTTATAGCAGGCAAGTATCCATATATGATAGCATTCACCACTTATGCCATTTTTCAATCTTAAGCAGGACTAACTCAGAGGAAAGTTCTATGAGTTAAGTTTTTGTTTTATGTCAATGGGAAAATGAACAGCAAGTTACCCATATATTAATTTAAAAAAATATTTATTTATTTATTCCCTTTTGTTACCCTTGTTTTTGTATTCATTTTTTTTAACTTTCTTTATTAGAGAATTAATGTTTTACATTGAACAGTAAATACAATAGTTTGTACATGCATAACATTTCCCAGTTTTCCATATACAATACAACCCCCACTAGGTCCTCTGTTTTTGTATTAATTTTTATCATCTTATCACACTCACTGACATATAAAACACATTATATATATATATATATGTATATATATATATATTACTGCTTTCCAATGCAATTTCCTTTGCTAGTGGCTTAATCATAAAAAATGAAAGAAGGTTTTGGGGCTGGGGAAGTAGCATAATGGTAGTGGTCCAGGATGTACATTAGAGAGCCTAAATTTGTTCCTTGGTATAAAAATAAAACGATCGGGTGGGGGTATAGCATAATGGTTATGCAAAGAGACTTCCATGCCTGAGGCTCTCAAGTCCCAGGTTCAATCCCCCCACACCGCCATAAGCCAGAGCTGAGCAGTGCTCTGGTAAAAAATAAATAAATAAATAAATAAATAAAATAAAATAAAATAAAATAAAACAAAACCTGGGGCATAGTGGCTATCCAAATTTGTTCCTTATACCACCAACAGCCAGAGCTAAGTAGACCTCTGGTAACACACACACACACATACACACTTCTTTTTCTGGGAATCCACAAATAGGAATCATCTTTAATATGCATTCCAATCACCTTTCTGAAGTTCTACATTTATCAGAACTTGGTTAGTAAAATCATAACATGTTTTCACTTACCTGAGGAGTAGTAGGTTCCAGATCCTTAATTAAGTTATAAGCTTCTTGTACATCATCTGAAATACAATAACTAGCTTATTTGCACTTATTTTATTTACCTATTACTTATTTACACTATCTAAATTTAAGCTCCAACTCATTTAAATATAGTAAATATTTTTACCTTTGTCTATGTGACAGAGATAGCCAAAAATCAAGAGGAAGGAGAATTTAGAGGGAGAGACAGAGACACACCTGCAGCACTGCTTCACCACCCCCTGTAAGTGGGGACTGGGGACTCGAACCTGGGTCCTTGCACATTGTAACATGTGTGCTCAACTAAGTGCGACACCACCCGGCCCCTAAGTATAGTATATTAAGTTATTTTTGGTACAAAGGAGGAAGATTCTTTTAAAACAGGTCCCCCACAAAGATAAGAGCCTTTAATGCTGAAACACTCACGTAAATATGACCTCTTTTACCTGTCTCCTGACTTCATCAAGTTCAATGTTGACTAGTTATCTTAAAGACAACCAAATATTTTAGGAAAACGAAATTAAATGCTGAAGCTCCAAACAATTTTGTTTTCAGCTCATGAATATGGATTGAGTATTACCAACCAGTGGCACCATATTCAATAAGAAAAGCAACTATTTTTTTAAAGGGATGATACACACACACACACCTACATCAGATATATAAGAATGAAATGGCACGAGGTCTGGGATTTGCTTTGAAATATTTTGGCAAACAAAAGGGGGGGTGTTAGAAGGAGAGATGAAAGAAGATCATCAATGGGCCAACAAAAGCTCTCACTCAGGGCGCCGCTTTGCCATATGCATGACCCGGGTTTGAGCCTGGTACTCACCACACTGAAGGAAGATTCAGTGCTGTGGGTTTTTTCATACTCTCTGCCTCTGTCTTTATCTTTCTCTCTCTGAAAAAGTCAGCCCAGAACAGAGGTGAATCCCCAGTGATAACAAAAAAAAAAAACAAACACAAGATTAGCAACATCCTGAAAACTGGTGAATCTGGAATGATTTCTGGGGTGCTTTTACATTTTACCTTTCTGTTAGAAATTTTTTATATGGGAGTTGGGCGGTAGCATATCGGGTTAAGTGCATGCGGCGCAAAGCGCAAGGACTGGCATAAAGATCCCGGTTCCAGCCCCCAGCTCCCCACCTGCAGGAGAGTTGCTTTACTAGCGGTGAAGCAGGTCTGCAAGTGTCTTTCTCTCCCCCTCTGTCTTTCCCTCCTCACTACATTTCTCTCTGTACTATCCAACAACGACAACATTAACAATAATACAACAACAACAACAAAAAAAAAAAAAACAAGGGCAACAAAAGTGAAAATAAATAATAAAAAATTAAAACAAAGAGATGTTTTTACAATAAAAACTATTTTATAAAAAATGTCTGTCAAAAAATAATAAATATCTGTCCTGGGAGTTGGGCGGTAGCACAGCGGATTAAGCTCACGTGGCACAAAGCGCAAGGACCTGTGTAAGGATCCTGGTTCAAGCACCTAGTTCCCCACCTGCAGGGGAGTTGCTGGTGAAGCAGGTCTGCTGGTGTCTATCTTTCTCTCCCCCTTTGTCTTCCCCTCCTCTCTCCATTTCTAACTGTCCTATCCAACAACAACAACAGCAATAACTACAACAATAAAACAACAAGGGCAACAAAAGGGAAAATAAATAAATATTAAAAAAAAATCTGTCCTTTTAACTCTTACTCAAAAGCATTTCTTTGTGCTTATATATTAAATAGAAAACCGCTTTAAGCTCATATTTTTTTTTCATGTTCTTATTTTAATAAACACTTACATTTGCTCTATAAGGAATATGACATCTAGTTGGTTTCTACCAGCACCTAGAAAGGCCCCACACTGTCAGTGCAGGGTCCATGACAGAGTGCCACCACCAGTGTAGGGGCCGCTCTGCTCTCCTCATGACTGCTGTGGGCATGTACTAACCACCTAGCTCACTCAAGGGCGAGGCGAACCGAGGCATGTTCACTTCACATGACAACATGGTCTCCTAAGAAGTCAGGGTTGGGTGTGGTAGATTTATCCATGCAAAGGGCTCTGGGGAAGAAGGGCAAAGGGAGGGGCAGGGACAATGTTGTAGATACCTAGTTCATGATTGTGGAAATGGACCTAAACTGGGGGGTAAGAGTTGTAGCAGACACCTATGATGGGGACAGAGAAACTGTAGCCATGTTTCAACAACTGTACTAAAAATCATTAGCCCCTGCAATGGGATACAAAAAATTATGATACACACACACACACACGCATATGCACACACACATATGCACACACACACACACACGTGTATGCACACACACTCACACACACACAGTGGAACACTGCCCTGACATCAGAAGTGATGAAATCATCTCCTTTGCCTCAGCTTGGATGGAACTTCAAAGAATAAGCTAAGTGAGATAAGTCAAAAAGAGAAGGATCTCACACAGAGGTAGGACTTAAGTTATAAGGAAAGAAAAGGGAAAGGCAGGGTGTGACCCCTGGACTAAGTGTTATGTTTATGCAGTGAAACACAGGCCTCTGGGCTAGAGGGAGAAGACAGGAAGCAGAGAGGGTACTGAGGAGCCAGTGCATGATGGTGAAGAGGACTTCAGTTGGTGGTCTGAACAGTGTGCAGACGCATGTCACAGAGATAATAAACTGCATCCATGTAGTCAACAAGTGTCCTGTAAACTATTATTTTTCCAATAAAATGATTTGACCAAAAAAAAAAAAAAGAGTCAGGGGGGCAAAGACACAGAAAGGCAGACAGCTAGAGCAAATGCAAAACAGCTCATGATAAAAATAAAAAGACACCAGACAAGACTGTGGTTAGACATTATACATCAGGGGGGCAGGGTACTTCCAGAGAAGGGAAGGGGAAACTGAAATCAAATAGGTAAAAACAAGAGGAAAGGAGACAAAAATCAACATCGAGACAAGAAACATGGCAACAACAGAAGAAAGGGTGCATAGAAAAAGCACAACTAATAAGCACCAACATATTTTATCTATGCTGTGAACCTGGGACAAATATATTCTTGGAGTGTTATGGGTTTTAAAAGCAAAATAAGGGGCTGGAGTGATAGCATAGTGATTATGCGAAACAAGACTTTCATACGGTGGGTGTGATGCTGGGGTTGTACACTGTACTCTTATAATCTTGTAACTACTATTAACCACAAATTTAAAAATGGGGAGGGGAGGGTTTCATGCCTGAGGCAACAAAAAGGTCTCAGGTTCAACCGCCAGCACCAGCATAAGCCAGAGCTAAGCAGTGCTCTGGTAAAAAGAAGAAAGAGGAGGAGAAGGAGAAGGGGGAAGGGAAGGGGAAGGGAAGGGGAAGAAAGGGAAGGGGGAGGGGAGGGAGAAGAAAGGGAAGGGGAGGGAGAAGGGGAAGAAAAAGAAGAAGAAAGAGAAAAAGAAGGAGGCAGGGAGGGAGGAAGAAAAAGAGAAAGAAATCAGCTTGAGTAGAGATGAAATGGTCTCAAATAGCTCATTGTAAGTGAGACTAAGACCAGGTCTACTTACCTTGCCGCAGATAATAAATCACTAAGTTTAGCCTGGCTTCAGGGATGACGTCAACCAGGGGTGGCAAGACCTGCAGAGCCCCCTTACCACCTCGGAAAACGACCTACACAGAGAGGAGCTGGGTTACTGTGGCAACACAAATGGCTGTATTTATTGCTGGAAGTGGCCAGGGAGCTACCACTTGTATAACCACATGCAGACACCCCCCCCCCCCAACTCTCTCTCCCTTTCTCTCTCCCTCTCCCTCTTGTCAATTTTGGACATTGCTGGATTCCCAGAGCCTAGTAAAATGGTCAACTCATAGCAAGTCACATCACAAATTATGACAGAAGGTGCTGTGTGTTAACCTCAGTGGTCTCCTGGGTGTCCTCAGAAACTTTATTCCAGGGACAGGGAGGGAACAGCCACATCAAGGCAAACCATTCCAGAGGGGAGCTAGCAGTTCAGTGGATGAGAGATTTTAGGAGGATTTGCCCTGGGTAACTTCAAGATAAGAGAGCTTTACATGGAGGATTTACCCATGTTCAGTCATACATTCAGTCTATATAGTTTCTTTCTTTTTCTGTTTTTAAAACTTTTATTGCCACCAGGGATATCCCTGGGGCTTGGTGCCAGCACTACAAATCCACCACTCCTCGCAGCCATTTTTTTTCTTTTTCACTTCCTTCTATTTTATTTGATAGGACAGAGAGAAATTGAAAGAGAGAGAGAGAGAAAGACCTGCAGACCTGCTTCACCACTTATGAAGGGTCCTCCCTGAAGGTGGGCTCAGGTCCTTATGCATAATAGTGTGTGCGCTCAACCAAGTGCACCACTTTTTTTTTTTTTTTTTTTTGCCTCCCAGGTTATCATTGCGGCTCGGTGCCTGTACTATGAATCCACTGCTCTTGTGGCCACTTTTTAATTTTTTTATTTTTAGATAGGACAGAGAGAATTTATTTATTTATTTATTTATTTATTTTTTTTTTTGAGAATCTTTTTTTTTTTTTTTTATTTATTTAAGAAAGGATTAATTAACAAAACTATAGGGTAGGAGGGGTACAACTCCACACAATTCCCACCCCCCGATCTCCATATCCCACCCCCTCCCCCGATAGCTTTCCCATTCTCTATCCCTCTGGGAGCATGGACCCAGGGTCATTGAGGGTTGCAGAAGGTAGAAGGTCTGGCTTCTGTAATTGCTTCCTCGCTGAACATGGGCGTTGACTGGTCGGTCCATACTCCCAGTCTGCCTCTCTCTTTCCCTAGTAGGATGGGTCTCTGGGGAAGCTGAGCTCCAGGACACATTGGTGGTGTCTTCAATCCAGGGAAGTGGACAGAGAGAATTTAGAGGGGAGGGGGAAAACTGAGAGGGAGAGAGAAAGACAGCTGCAGACCTGCTACACAGCTTGTAAAGGGACCCGCCTGCAGGTGGGGAGCCAGGGGCTTGAAGTGGGATCCTTGCTCTAGTCCTGCGCCTCATACTATGTGTGTTTAACCTGGTGCACCACTGCCTAACTCCCCTAAGCTGTATTCCTGAAGAAGCTTGTGGAAAGGCACATTCCAAGAGATGGGGACAAGAGGCCTCTGACTGCCCAAGTCTAGCGCTCAAGTCAGCAGCTGTCCACATTCTCTTCACTGCTCTCCCAACACTACGTCACCTCTTCTTTCTGCCTCAAAATACCTATTCGGAAGGTGGGAAGACAGAACCTTGGTGCTGGGTGCGGTGTGGAACTGTACCTTGTAATCTAACTCTCTATTAATCATAAATGAAAAAAAAATCTATTTAATTCTATTCTAAATTTTCTATTTACTTCTTTTAGGTAGAGACAGGGAAGCAGAGAGTGGAAGAGACCACAACACTGAAGCTTCCTAATGCGGTGTGGATGGGGCAATTGTACTGTCCCCAGGGGTAACTTTCCTCCTGTTTGTTTCTCTATAGCACCAGGGTGTGACACATGCCCATTCCAGGGCCGGCCTGTCCACTCCACTTCAATGTTCAGGTGGTGGGGGGGAGAGATGCTGGAGGACCCCTCCACAACCTGTGGGCCTTCCCCTGGAGCTGCTGTGCTTCCACATGGTGCTGGTGCTTGAACCTGGGGCCTCACCCATGACAGAGCTATGCTCTTCCAGGTGAGCTCCCTCCCAAACCCCCCCCATTTTTTCCATTCTTTTTATTTTGGGGGTGGGGAGGGGGGTAGGCCATAGTACTGGGCGGGGCGTAGAGAGCATAATGGTTATGCAAAGAGAGTCTCATGCCCGAAGCTCCAAAATCCTAGGTTCAGTCCCCTGCACCATGAGCCAGAGCTGAGCAGTGCTCTGGTTTAAAAAAAAGAAGGGAAGTTGGGCGGTAGCACAACGAGTTAAGCGCAGGTGGCGCAAAGCACAAGGACTGGTGTAAGGATCCTGGTTCGAGCCCCCAGCTCCCCACTTGCAGGGGAGTTGCTTTACAAGCAGTGAAGCAGGTCTGCAGGTGTCTGTCTCCCCCGTCTTCCCCTCCTCTCTCCATTTTTCTCTGTCCTATACAACAATGATGACATCAATAATAACTACAATAATAAAACAACAAGAGCAACAAAAAGGTATAAATAAATTAAAAAAGAGAGAGAGAGAGACAAAAAAAAAAGAGAGAGAGGAGAGAGACCAGAGAACTGCTCTACCATCTGTGGAGCTTCCCCCAGTGCTGTGTTGCTCCCATGTGGTGCCAAGGATTCAGGCATGGGAAGACACTCTCCCTACTGGATGAGTTATCTCCAGGTAATAATAATAATAATAATAACATTATTATTATTATTATAGACTTATCAATGGGGAGGGGGAGGAGAACCAGAGCATCATTCTAATACACATTAGTCTTTCTATCTGCTATGATGTAGCACAGTAGGGTAAATTCCAGCTAGTCTATCATCAAAACGGAGACTCCAACTCTTCATCTGCACTATTCCAGCCTTTAGATTCATGATTAGTCAGCAACTTGTTTGGCTTTATATGTTAACTCTCTTTTCAGCCACCAGGTTCCAGATGCTACCATGATGCCAATCAGACTTCCCTGGACAGACAAACCCACCAATGTGTCCTGGAGCCCCACTTCCCCAGAACCCCACCCCACTATGGAAAAGAGAGAGGCAGGCTGGGAGTATGGATCAACCTGTCAACACCCATGTTCAGTGGGGAAGCAATTACAGAAGCCAGACCTTCCACCTTCTGCACTCCACAATGACCTTGGGTCCATACTCCCAGAGGGATAAAGAATAGGAAAGCTATCAGGGGATGGGATGGGATGTGAAGTTCTGGTGGTGGGAACTGTGTGGAGTTGTATTCCTTTTTATTAATTAAAAAAAAAATTCCAGCTAGTGAAGATGGGCATGTAAAGGGAGGGGGTGGGGTGGGGGTGCCAACCTCAAGGGATCGAAGCGTGTGCAGGTGGTGAGTGACCACATCATTCACCTGAAACCGGCAGAAAGTAACAAAGCAATACCATGCCATCAGTTAGTTTTAAAGACAGGAAATGAGTACTTACCAGATTGTGTCTGATGAGTTCTTTTGCAAACTCAAAGGAAGAGGAAGCATTGTCCATCAGACTTTTGAGTTCTGCCTGAAATTGAAAAAGGAAAGGTTTATGAAAATGATAAGGGCATACCTCTGATGCCACACATGGATACACTGCCTTATAGTTCACACAATTTAACATGAGCTGTCTCTCTGGCTCTCAAGATGTATTTATCTATCTTTGTGTAGAGAGGAGGAGAGAACCAGAGCATCACCCAGGTACATGCGAAGCTAGTGATCCAACTTGGCATGTCATGTTTGAGAGTCCAAGGTTTAACCCACTGCGCCACCTCCTGGGCCACTTACCCTGCTGTTTCATTTGCTAAGAAATAATGTAAAGTGGACCAAGGCAACTGCTGCTTTGCCATGTGAGTCACAGGTTCCAACCTAGCCCCCGCCCTACCCCACCCCACATTGAAGGAGCCTTTGATGCTGTGGTTTCTTTCACTTTCTCTCTACCTCTGCCCCCCCAATAAATAATAGAAAAATAGAAAATAAAGAGAATATAGTTGATTCCTATAAGTCATTTTTTTCTTTTTTGTTTTTCCCACCCCCTGCCAAGATTATCACTAGGGCTGGGGGCCTGTAAGACAAATCCACTGCTACCAGCGTCTTTATTCTTTTGCTAGCTTGTTTTTTTCCCTAACAGGGACACAGAGAAATCGAGAGGGAAAGGGAAGGGAACTGAGAGGGAGACATAAAGCAAGACACCTGCAGCACTGCTTCGCCACTCCTGAAGCTCCCCCACTGCAGGTGGGGATCAGGGGCTTGAACCTGGGCCCTCTCACTCTGTGACACCTGCACTCTACCAGATGCACCACTGAAGGGTCCCCTCCAGGCCATTTTTTTCAAAGGCTGCATAGAGGACACAAAGATAACCTGACAGAGAAGCAGCACAGACTCCGGCCGCAAAAGCATGCAGGCTGCAGTGCTCAGGGAAATGGAGATAACCAAGGAGCAAGAGAAAGGAAGGGTTTTTATAAAAAAGGAGAGCCAGAGGGTTCTGGTGGTGCCCCCAGCTTCCCCGCCCCCCTCACCAGTGGGCATCCACAGCATCATGAGGACATAGGAATGTGGGTGGGGGGGTGACATGGGCGTGGGCATCAGGCTGGGGGATGGAGTAGCTGGGAGGCTCCAAGTCTCACCCCAGCTTTGGGGATCCAGACCGGAAGCTGGGTGTGAATATGCGGCTTCATGCCTGTGCCATTCCACAACTCCTGGTGGACTTTTATTTTGTTCTCTTTAATTCATATAGAGACAGAAGGAGGAGACACCACAGCGCCACTCCAACTGTAAAGCTGTGCTGTCTGTGTTGCTCCCACATGTCATGGGGGGGGGGGAAAGACACCTCAAACCTGGGTCCAAGCTCCTGGGAAAGGTTGTCCTCTCCCAGCTGAACCATGGCACAGCTGCTCCAGTGGCTAGAGGGTTACATATGTATGACCCCTTATCCTCTGGGAGGCTCCTAGTTGTCCCCCCAAACTGGAGGGCCATCGTCTGACCACAGTCACAGACTCCCCACCCCCTCCCACATACACACACACAAAAATCTGTCAGGGTCATTCAAATTAAATCTGGTTTTGCTACTGTTCCCTTGTGATCTCATTTTTCTCCTTGATCAGTCTTAAAATTCCTGAATTTCCTACACCAGAACTGAAAGCAAATTACAAATAGGTGAGAGAGGGAGTCGGTAGCACATCTGGTTAAGCGCATGTGGAGCGAAGCGCAAGGACGTAGTAAGGATCCCAGTTCGAGCTCCTGGCTCCCCACTGGCAGGGGAGTTGCTTCACAGACGGTGAAGCAGGTCTATAGGTGTCTATCTTTCTCTCCTCTTCTCTTTCTTCCCCGCCTCTCTTGATTTCTCTCTGTCCTATCCAATGACAGCAACAACAACAATAATAATAATAACCACAACAATGATAAAACAACAAGGGCAACAAAAGGGAAAAAAATGATCTCCAAAAGCAGTGGATTTGTGGTGCAGGCACCGAGACCCGGCAATAACCCTGGAGGCAAAAAAAAAAAAGAAAAAAAGAAATAGGTGAGAGATAGACAAGGGTTGGGAAGGTGAACAGAACAGAGAAAGGACACCAGGCTTGCATGCTTGAAACTCTCCGACTGCCGTATGCCAGGGCTGAACAGTGCTCTGTTCTGTTCTTTCTCCTCCCCTGCCATGCATAATAATAAATCTTAAGAAATGATGGGGGCACAGAAATTGCTCATTTGGATAGTGCACTGCTTTGCTGTGTGCATCACCCAGGTTCAAATCTGGTTCTTACCACACTGAAGAAAGTGTTGGTGCTGTGGTGTCTCTCTCTCTTTCAAAACTATAATTTAAAAAAAAATTTAATTAAAAGGAATAAAATACATTTAAAATTGGGTGGGGTGGGGGAGGTAGCATAATGGTTATGACAATAGACTCTCATGCCTGAGGCTTCCAGGTCCCAGGTTTGACCCCTCTCACAACTCCCCGCACCACCGTTAAGACAGGGGTGAACAATTCTATGGTTTAAAGAAAAAAAATGGATGGGAAGATGAATGTGAATAAATTCTCAGAGTACAGTATAGAAGAAAAAGAAAAAAAAAACCAGGAAGACTAAAAAAAAAAAAAAAAGCACAGGACTTTGAAGATACTGTGAGAAGTTTCTTAAATGCTATTGGTGTTTGTGGAGAGAACGACCACATAATAAAATATGGAGTCTGCTATGCAAGCTGCCAGTAGGATGCCAGGTCTCTACAGAGGCTTGTTTCTTGATTTGTTTGCCAGAGTACTGCTCAGCCCTGGCTTGTAGTGGTGTTGAGGATTGAACCCGAGACCTTCGATGCTTGAGATATGAAAGCCTTTTGGCACCTCTGGAAGTTGTCCCTTGGCATAACCATCATGCAATCCCTACCCCAGAATGCCTGATTTCAAATTGCCTTAACAAAATTGTCATGCATAAATACAAACTATACCCAAGCGCTATTAAAACAAACTGAGGGTAGACAGCCAGGGAGATAGCCTAATGGTATTGCAAAATGACTTTCACATCTGAAGCTTCCAGGTTCAATTCCTGGCTCTACCATAAACCAGAGCAGAGCAGTGCTCTGGTAAGAAAATAAATAAGTTAATAATAATAAAAAGAAAAAGAACTAGGGAAACATTTGACATAATCATCTCTTGCTAGAACATATCACAAAACCAGCATATCAACTACACTTGCACGCTTCCAAATAAAAAAGCACACCTGGGGGCTGGGCGGTGGCGCAGTGGGTTCAGGATCCCGGTTCATGCCCTCCGCTCCCTACCTGCAGGGGGTTGTTTCACAAGCAGTGAAGCTGGTCTGCATGTGTCTATCTTTCCCCCTCTCTGCCTTCTTCTCCTCTCCCGATTTCTCTCTGTCCTATCCAACAACAACAGCTATAACAACAATAACAACCACAACAAGGGCAACAACAAGGGCAACAAAATGGGAAAAGTAGCCTCCAAGAGCAGCATATTTAAAAAAAAAAAAAGCACGTCTTTGGGGTGGTGTTGGACTGTGCAGAATAGTGCAGTTTCTGACCTACAGAACAGTGCTCACCTCCACTCCCCATCCTAACCACATAAAGGACAGAGAACATCTGAGCACTGAAAAGGCTGAGCCTAACACTAAAATTAGCAAAGTCCCCAACACTGGCTACAGGTAGAAAGGCATGGATATACTTCTTTTGTTCTTAGCAAAGGGTGAAAACTCAAAAGAGATCAAATTGCAAATCCAGTTCACTATTAAATTACTGTTGCTGGAAACTAGCCAAGTAGGCAAACTCAAGAGTCTTGGAGTGAAGAGTATAAGCACTGTGCAGTTACATATTAGGCAATTTAACTGGCGGGCTTTTCTTTTGTCATAACTGACCAACTTTATTGACATAAGGCAGAAAGGGCTGGGGAGATAACAGTGAGTATGTATAAGACTTTCATGCCTGAGGGTCTAAGGTCTCAGGTTCAATCCCCAGCACCACCAGACATATGCCAGAGCTAGGCAGTGCTCTCATCTTTCCTTCATTAAAATAAAAAATTAAATATTAAAAAAAAGAAAGAAAGAGAGCAGATAAAAAAGAATCTGGCCATGTGTTTTCCATCCACTTCCTCCCCACAACCATCACACACTGTCTTACTCAGAAGTGGACTCTCCCCTCAGTGTGAAGCATGGTGACACTTAACTCCTTGTTGTATTTTCATGATGAAGGGTGCTTGGATACAGTGATTTTGCTACTTTCAACTTATTTCTCTCTTCTCCCTAAGCTAGGGTGGCATGATGCTAGCTTGAACTGTTTTGGGGACAAGAATAGGATTTAAAAATATTGACCATGGGAGTCGGACAGTAGCACAGCAGGTTAAGCGCATGTGGCGCAAAGTGCATGGACCGACGTAAAGATCCCAGTTCGAGCCCCCGGCTCCCCACCTGCAGGGGAATCACTTTACAAGCAGTGTAACAGGTCTGCAGGTGTCTATCTTTCTCTTCCCCTCTCTGTCTTCCCCTCCTCTCTCCATTTCTCTCTGTCTTATCCAACAACAGTGACATCAATAACAATGATAACTACAATAAGTGCAATAAAAAGTGAATAAATATTAACAATATTTAACAATATTTTTTATTTAATTTTTATTTAATTTTATTTATTTATATTTTATTTATATTATTATATTTATATATTTATATTTATATATTTATATTATTATATTTATATATTTTATTTATATTTTATTTTATTTATTTATTAATTTATTATTTTATTTATTTATTTATTTATTTATATTTATTATTATTATTTATTTATTTTATTTATATATTTATATTTATATATTTATATTATTATATTTATATATTTTATTTATATTTTATTTTATTTATATTTTATTTATTAATAATTATTTATTTTATTTTGTTAATTTTTATTTAACAATAAAAATTAACAAAATATTGACACATGCAGAAATTTTACATTTTAATTTTGGTCCCTTCTGACATTAAAGCAACAGCCAAGGAAGTAATTTCCAAGCATATCTCCCTCCATTGGGTTAATGTAAAAATATCCACATATTAAAAGAAACATCTCTCTCTACACATATACGGGTCTGTGTATAGATACAGAACATGCTTTCTCTATATGATTTATATACCTGTGTGTGCGCATAAAGTGCTCAATAACAGAAAAGCAGGGCTTAGTGCATGGTTTGCTTCGCTCTCTGAGTGTCCTATAAAATGACAGCTTTATGAGTTTATCCACAAGATTATCAGGCAAATTAAACAATGAATTGAAAGTGTTTTGCATAGTGGCTATAAATGAGCCGATTCTTTTTCTTTTTTCTTCCTTCTTCCTTCCTTTCTTTCTTTCTTTTTTTTTTTTTTTCCCCTTCTAGAGTCCTGCTCAGCTCTGGCTTATGGTGGTGCTGGGATTGAATTTGGACCCTTTGGTGCCGCAGGCATGAAAGTCTCTCTCTTTTTTATATAACCCTTATGCTATCTTCTCAGCCTCCTAAGTTTTTTTTTTTTTTTTAATTTACTAACACCAGGAGAGAGAGAGAGAGAGAAAATAAACCAGACATCACTCTGGTACATGTGATACTGGTGACATCAGAACCTCATGCTTCAGAGTTCAGTGCTTTACCTACTGCACCACCTCCTAGTCCACTCTAAGTATTTTTAAAAAAGATTTGATTAATTTATTAATGAGAAAGACAGGAGGAGAGAGAAAGAACCAGACACCACTCTGGCACATGTGCTACTGGGGATCAAACTCAGGACCTCATGCTTGAGAGTCTAATGCTTTACTGACTGCACCACCTCCTGGACTACAATGCCTAAATATGTATAAAATGTCTATCACTGTTGTGTGTGTGGGGTGGGGTGGGGGGGGAGTGTTGGGGGGCAACCTTAAAGGAGAAACAAGTTTAGCAAGGAAGGCATTTTCGGAAGTATGAATGTTGTGTGAGTCAAACTCAAAGGCTGGACTAGGGAGAATAAGACGAGAGGAAGAGAAACTAAAGAACTCAAGTACTGATAAAAAACAAACAAACAAACAAACAAAAACAAGGAATGCCTGAATGGAAGTAGTGGCACAGGAGAAGAGGCACGAGACACAGAATTGATGGCAACTGACTGGTAAGTAGACGGGGAGGAAGACAAGAATGATGGTTGGCCTCAGCTTCTAACGTGATTTACATGTTGGTGACGTGACATTCAAGTGTAGAGCCACAAACGTGTTTGAGAGGAAGGGGCAACAGGGTTTGGTTTTTAACACATTTAAGATGCTCATCTAAATAAAGATCACCTCCAATATAGCAGACACACAGAAAATTCAGAAGTCAATATTCTTATTAGAATAGCTGATAAAGTGGTCCGAGAGGTGGCGCAGTGGATAAGGCACTGGACTCTCAAGCATGAGGTCCTGGGTTTGGTCCCCGGCAGCACAGGTACCAGAGTGATGTCTGGTTCTTTTTCTCTCTCCTATCTTTCTCATAAATAAATAAATAAATAAAATAAAATAAAAGAATAGGGAGTCAGGCAGTAGTGCAGCGGGTTACGCGCAAAAAAAAAAAAAAGAATAACCGATAAATATTTACAGAGTTAGGTTCTGAAAGAATCATAAATACTGGTGGGGATGATGGGTGGTGGCATATCTGGTTAAGCTCACATATTACCATGCAGGAGGAACCTGGGTTCGACCCCCCCACCCCATTCCCACCTGCAGGGGGAAGCTTCACAAGTGGGGAAATAGTACTGTATGTATCTGTCTCTGTCAGCCTGTCTATCTACCTACCTATCTCCCCTTTCCCTTTCTTTTTGCCTACCCAACATATGGCAGTACCAAAAGGACATTAATCAAGAATTCCAGGGAGTACAGCTCCTGAACATCCTAGAGAGTGTGACATAATGCAAACTGGGGTTAAGTCAGCCAAAAATGCATCTCAGTAGCTACCTCAGCTTCCTTGCCGTTGTAAAGGCGGAAATGATTACAGGCCTTAAGATTGAGTGCGATGGTGCTATCAGGGATTTGCTGCAGGTAAACAGCCAGAACTTCTTGGGACACGTCATAGTAATCCAGCTTGTAGTAGCACAGGGCCACGTAAACGTTGAGGGCAAGGTATTCCCTGTTAGATGAAAGCATCAAGGGAAACAGTTGAAGTCTACCCTGTAGAAATGTCAAATGATGAAGATATTTTGAGTGTCTCAGCTGTACAGCAAGGCCGACAGGAACTCATCATTTTAAAGAGAGAAGGCAGGATATGGTCAGTATGTTTTTCTTTTTGTACTGTAATATTTGAAGCTGTGATAGAAGTGGAACAAAAAGGGAGTCGGGTGGTAGCGCAGCGGGTTAAGTGCATGTGGCACAAAGCGCAAAGACCGGCGTAAGGATCCTGGTTCGAGCCCCTGGCTCCCCACCTGCAGGGGAGTCGCTGCATAGGCGGTGAAGCAGGTCTGCAGGTGTCTATCTTTCTCTCCCCCTCTCTGTATTCCCCCTCCTCTCTCCATTTCTCTCTGTCCTACCCAATGATGACATCAGTAACAACAAAAATTATAACAATAAAACAATAATGGCAACAAAAGGGAATAAATAAATAAAATAAATTTTAAAAAAGAAGTTGAACAAAAGATGACAAATAGAGAAAAGTTCAGCTGCTACCAACTGAAGCTGAAAAAGGGAACTTGTGCTCTTAGTGAGTATAAATGCAAATAAGCACACAGAACAGAGGCGAGGCGAACAATGCATGTCCACATGGTGAGCAGGCATGGGAATGAGGAAGGGCATCTGGTGGTGGCGCACCGTGTAAGCACACACATCACCAGGGCCAGGGCTTCGGTTTGAGCTCCTGCTCCCCATCCGCAGGGGCGAAAGCTTCATGAGTGGTGAAGCAGGTTTGCAGGTGTCGATCTTTCTCTCTTCCTTCTTATCTCCCCCTCTCCTCAATTTCTCTCTGTCCTGTCAAGTAAAATAGAAAGAAAGGGGGGAAAATGGCCACCAAAAAGTGGCGTTAAGGGGCTGGGTGGTGGCGCACCTGGTTGAACGCACCAGAAGTGGTGATGACCCTGGGGGTGGGGGACCTTCATGGCTGAAGCATCGAAGTCCCAAGTTCAGTCTCCTGCACCGTCATAAACCAGAGTTGAGCAGTCTCTGGTCTCTTTCTCTCCGTATTTCTTGCTGTCTCTTATTTAAAATAAAACAAACTACACACAGGATAACAAGGGGGTGTGGAGCTAGCTCACCGGGTAGAGGCTCACCAGGTGCAGGGCCCACATTCAGGTGCTGACACTGCAGGGGAGTGACGGGGCACCAGGGGATCTCCTGTGCTGTGTCCCTCTTACTTTCTCTGAATGAAAAAGTCAGCCCAGGAATGGTGAAAGCACACACGAGGGGTCAGACAGTGGCACGCCTGGTTAAGCACACATATTACAGTGCACAAAGACCCAGGTTCAAGACCCTGGCCCCCACCTGCAGGGGGAAAATTTCACGAGTGGTGAAGTAGAGCTGCAGGTGTCTCTCTCTCTCCTTCTCTAGCTCCCCCTCCCTTCTCAATTTGTCTCTAGCCAATAAATAAATAAATAAATAAATAAATATCACACTTTAAAGAAATCATACATAAATGGGGTCCTGATTTCACACACACAAAAAGAGAGGGGGGCTGGGTGGTAGCGCAGCGGGTTAAGTGTATGTAGTCAAAGCGCAAGGACTGGCGTTAAGGATCCTGGTTCGAGCCCCCAGCTCCCCACCTGTAGGGGAGTCACTTCACAAGTGGAGAAGCAGGTCTGCAGGTGTATATCTTTCTCTCCCCCTCTCTGTCTTCCCCTCCTCTCTCCATTTCTCTCTGTCCTACCCAACAACAACAGCTATAACAACAACAACCAAAACAAGGGCAACAACAAGGGCAACAAAATGGGAAAAATAGCCTCCAGAAGCAGGGATTTATAGTGCTAGCACTGAGCCCCCTGGAGACAAAAAAGAGAGAGAGAGTGAGAGAAGAAAAAAAAAAAAAACAGTGACAATGAAACAAAGATGGGAAAAGTCTGAGCTAGGCAAGTAAAGAATTTATTTTTTATTTATCAAAAGAGAGAGAGAGAGAGAGAAACTAGAACACTACTCAGCTCTGGCTTACAGTGGTGCTGAGAATTGAACCTGGGAGCTTAGAGCCTCAGGAATGGAAGTCTTTTGGCGTAACCATTATGTTGTCTCTCCAGCCCAACAGTAACATGCCTTCAATCTCACCAGATTACTGACTGAATAGTTGAATGCCTGGTAATACTAGGCCCAAGGGACAGCAGCTACCCTCAGCCAAAGCAGTGACAGAAGAGAGAGGAGGACTCCAGAGACACAGACCTGTTATCTAGTAGGATCCGCTTGTAGATATCGATTGCTTCTTGGTAGTGAGACCGCATGTAGTGGATGGAAGCCAAGCTCAGCTGATCTTCTGTGATATCCTGGAGGTTCTGATGAAAATTCATCAATTTCTTCTCATCGTTAAACTAAAGTTGTGTGAGAGAAAAAGGCTCACGTTAGAGGGCTGCTAGGGAAAGAATTCTCTCTACCATAGAGATCTGAACTCCTTCTTTGGTTACTTTCTCTCCCTCCTATCTCCCTTCAGTTCCTTGTCTTCATCCTACTCTTGATAGAGAAAGAAAATAGCCTCTGAAGACATAGCTTTGGCAAGGGAATGCTTTTAATGAACAGTTTATTTATTATTTGAGTTGTCACCCTTCCTCTTATTGTCTTCTGTTTCCTTCTAGTTTCTCCCTGTTCTTGTTTGACAAGCCTTTTTCTTCTCTCCTCCCCTCCTCTCATTATCCTTAAATAAACCAATCCAATAAGTAAATATTTTTTGAATTTTTATTTTTATGTCACCAGAGTTATTTGTGGTGATCTACACCTGCATGATTCTACCTCTTCTTCTTCTTCTTTTTTTAATATTTATTTATTCCCTTTTGTTGCCCTTGTTGTTTTATTGTTGTAGTTATTATTGCTGTTATTGATGTCGTCGTTGTTGGATAGGACAGAGAGAAATGGAGAAAGAAGGGGAAGACAGAGGGGGGAGAGAAAGATAGACACCTGCAGACTTGCTTCACCGCCTGTGAAGCAACTCCCCTGCAGGTGGGGAGACGGGGGCTCAATTCTACCTCTACTTATAGATTTTTTTCTCCCATAAAGGGTGAGAGACAGAGAGAGAAGGAGAGACAGAGAGATATATATATAGAGAGAGAGTGAGAAAGGAGAGACAACACTGCACCATTTGATCTGCTGTGAAGTTCCCCTCAAGCATGGTGCTCCCATGTGGTGGCAGGGTGCCCAAATCCAGCTCTCCTTAAGTGTTTTTTTAAAAAAGGATGTGGGAATCAGGCAGTAGCACAGCAGGTTAAGCACACGTGGCGTAAAGCGCAAGGACTAGCATAAGGATCCCGGTTTGAGCCCCCAGCTCCCCATCTGCAGGGGAGTTGCTTCACAGGTGGGGTGATAAAAAGAGTGATAAGAAGAGGAAGAAAATATTTTTAAAAAGGGTGAAATAAAAACATAAATACCTTATGAGCTAAGTGGAAGAGGAGGCGGTTTTGAAGTCGACTTTTTGGAGCTAGGGAGAAAAATACAAATGGCTTATTAAAAAAAACTCAAATTTTCTCACTTCTTACTTAGTCTATTGTAGGAATGGCATGAGACTTAGAGAAGTCTACCCAAATTCTCACCTAGTAGATTCAGTTGTGCTTCTGCTTTAAGCAGGTAAGAGAGTGGTGGTATGGATCGACCTGTCAACTCCCATGGAGCAGAGAAGCAATTACAGAAGCCAGATAGTCTACCTCTGTACCCCATAAAGATCTTTGGTCCATACTCCCAAAGGGATAAAAATAGGGATGCTTCCAATAGATGATATGGGATACAGAACTAACGATAATTAAATAACATATGGGCAGTGGGAGTTGTATGGAATTGTACCCCTGCTATCCCACAATCTGTCAATCATTATTAAACCAGTAAAAAAAAAATTTTTTTTTTAAAAGGTCTGCCCTCGATGCATTCTGCCTAACAAATTCCCAAACATTCCCTTGAATTTGACTTCACTTTCTCAACATTTCTTTGAATTTGACTTGACTTGTACTCTAACTACTCTTCATCCTCCTTCATTTCCTTTTGCCTACTCAAATGTGTAAATCTGAGTGTAGTCCTCCTAAGTTAGTTGACCATCTTGACAAGTAAAGCCAAAAGGAAGGTGCCTGGATTCCTCAAGCTGAAGTTACTTGGCAAGAAACAAGTATACAATCAGCAGTCATAAGGATTTCAACAACCACGCCCAACTCTGCTGGAATGAGGGAGGAGTAGGCAGCATAGAGATGAACTCTTCCTTTAATCATAATGGTGCTCAAGGCCAAGAATCTTTTCCTCTTCCTCTTCCTCCTCTTCTTTTCTTCCTCTCCCCCTTCTTCTTCTTCTTCTTCTTTCTAACCAGAGCACTACTTTGCTGATGGTACTGAGGACTAAACCAGAGACTGCAGAGCCTCTGACATTCATGGCTTTTTGCATAAGCATTTATGCTGTCTCCCCATCCCACAGGTCTAATATTTTTTGAAGAGAAAAAAAAATTTTTTTAGCTTTATAATGTCTCTTGGTTTATTTTTCTCAGTAGAAAAGGGAATTTTTCATAGCAGCATAATTTATGAAAGCCCAAACTTTGAAGCTACCCAGATGCTCAACAATAGATGAGTGGCTAAGAGAGTTGTGGTATGTATGCACAATGGAATACCACTCAGCTGTTAAAAATGATGAAGTCATCTCCCTTGCCGTCATCTTGGATGGAGCTTGAAGGAATCATTCAATTGATTAAGGTAAGCCAAAAAGGGAAGGACAAATACTGGATGATCTCACTTGTAGGTAGAGCACAAGAAACAAGGACACAGAGTGAAAACACAAAGTAATACTTGGGATAGGTGTGGTGTATTGCAGCAAAGTAAAGGACTCTGTGGAGGATGGCCAAGAGGGAGGGAGTGGAGAGGCTTCGGTCCTGGCACATGATGGTGAACAGACCTAAGCTGGGGGTGAGAATGTTTGCAGACACCTGCCGTAGTTTATGAGAAAGTCTACCCAGGTGTCAACAGCTGTGCTGTAAACCATTAACCACCCCTTAATAAAAGAAAAAGAAAAAGAAAATTAAATAAATTCTCAAGTCTCTAAAAATGACTCACTGTCAGTGATCAATACCAGAGACTGACAAAGTCAGTTTTACCTTTAAATCCAGCTACCTCAGCTTGCTTATACATCCCAAGAAAAAAGTAGGTACAGGCTAGGTTCACCCAGACTTCAGGATTGCAATTTTCCTCTTTAGATGCATTTTCGTATTCCTGAAATAGATAGTAAACAGTAAGCACTTCCATATTACCTGGTGGTGAACACTCTCATTTCAGCTAGGCAGGTTCTTCAAATAGCCTTAGATTACATTTTTCAAGTAATACATGGAAAGATTTTAATAGGCTAGGAAGAAAACATAATGGTTCTGCAAAAGACTCCCATGACTGAGAATCTGAAGGTTCAATCTCCAGTACCACCATAAGCCACAGCTGAGCAGTGCTCTGGTCTCTCTTGTTTTGTATCTTCCTCTCCATACCTCTTTCATAAATAAATAAATTTTAAAAATTCATTTGGGGGCAAGGTGATGACACATCCAGTTAAGTACATATGTTTTCATGTATAAGGTTTAAGCCCCCGGTCCCCTCACCTGTAGGGAGGAAGCTTCATGATCGGTGAAGCAATGCTGCAGGTGTCTCTCTTTCTCTCTCCCTCTCTAGCTCCCTCCCCTCTCAATTTCTCTCTGTTCCATCAAATAAAAATTTATATAAAGTAAATTTTATATAGGCGGGGATAAATAGCATAATGGTTATGCAAAGAGACTGTCATGCCTGAGGCTCGAATGTCCCAGTTCAAGCCCCCGCACCACCATAAGCCAGAGCTGAGCAGTGCTCTGGTAGAAAAAAATAAAATAAAATAATAAAATAAAATAAATTTTATATTAAATATAAAAATAAACTCATCATTCATACATTAAAAAGTGTTTTATGTAAAATAATCTCTAATTTTTATCCAGGTTCACAGTCCTGTAGCTTGTTCATTGGCTGGGAAGGATTTTAAATGACCAAGACAACTTCTAAAACTATACCTGAAAATATAATACTTTCAGTAGCCAGGTGGTGGCACACTTGGTTGAGCACACACATTATAGTGCCTAAGAACCCAGGTTCGAACCCTTGCTACCAACCTGGAGGAGGGAAGCTTCAGAATCAGTGAAGCAGGTGTCTCTCTGTCTCTCTCCCTCTCCATCTTCCCTTTACCTCTCAATTACTCTTGGTCCTACCCAACAAAAATAAGGCAAATAAAATCAAAATAATAATAGTAACAACACCTCCTATAAATAAATAAGGTAAACTTTTGAGAAGAGATTCATTAATTTTTTTTTATCAATATAACTCATTTTTCCTGATTGAAGATTTTACTTTAAGTACTAATGGTACTATGCTGTATAATAGCATTGGTATCTATCTAAAAGCAAATATTAAACATGAGAAATGAGAACCTTTCTCAGCATCAGAGCACAGGGCTTGCATGCCTGAGGTCCCAGAGGTCCCAGGTTCAATCCCCAGCACTGCTATGTACCAAGGCTGAACAGTACTCTGGCCTTTCTGTTTTAAGAATTAATCAGTCTTTAAAAATACAAAAGTACAGGGCAGGGGTAGATAGCATAATGGTTATGCAAAGAGATTCTCATGCCTGAGGCTCCAAAGTCCCAGGTTCAATCCCTTGCACCACCATAAGCCAGAGCTGAGCAAAAAAATTTTTTTGGCGTAATGCACCAAAGTAAAAGACGCTGGGGTGGGTGGGTGGAATATATAGATCCAAGAAGGATGACAGAGGACCTAGTGAGGGTTGTATTGTTATATGGAAAACTGGGAAATGTTATGCATGTACAAACTATTGTATTTACTGTCAAATGTAAAACATTAATTCCCCAATAAAGAAATTTAAAAAAATACAAAAGTACATAAATATTAAAAGCAAACCCAATACATACATGTACATGAACATAAAAGGTTTCTGAAGCGACATGGGTTTTGTTTATTTATTTTTATTGTCACCATGGTTATCAATAGGGCTTGGTGCTGTTACTAAAATTCACTATTCCTGATGGCCATTTTAAAAAAATATTTATTTATTTATTCCTTTTTGTTGCCCTTGTTTTTTTGTTTTATTTTTTTGTTTGTTGTTGTTGTTGTTGATGTTGTCATTGAAGGATAGGACAGAGAGAAATGGAGAGAGGAGGGGAAGACAGAGAGGGGGAGAGAAAGACAGACACCTGCAGACCTGCTTCACCGCCTGTGAAGTAACGCCCCTGCAGGTGGGGAGCCGAGGGCTTGAACCGTGATCATTACTCCGGTCCTTGTGCTTTGCGCCACCTGCACTTAACCCTCTGCGCTACCGCCTGACTCCCCCTGGTGGCCATTTTTTCCTTCTTTTTTCTTTTCCTTTCTATTTTATTGGACAGAACAGAAAGAAATTAAGAGAAGGGGGTGATAAAGAGGGAGAGAGAGAAAAAGACACCTGCAGCACTTGCTTTACCACTTGTGAAGTTTTCCACATGCAGGTGGGAAGCAGGAAATCGAACCTGGTTCTTTGTGCATGGGAATGTGTGTATGTTTATTTTCACTCACCTCCAAAGCTCTCTTATAGTCACCAAGATGAAAAGCACAATAACCAATCCAGAGATTGGTGTCCTGTTCTTGCTCTCCAACATGACGTTTGAACTGTAGGTGAAACATTCAGTTAAAAAAATGACGAACAGATCTGAACAGCCAGCCCTTTAACTAAATCCATACCTCAGCTCTTTAACTAAAACCATACTTGTAATTATAACAAATTTATATTTATAAGCATCTCTCATTTATTTTTCTGTATTTATTAACATCTTACTCCAAAAAATATTTAAGAGCTATCTTCATTGTAATTCAGAACAATATGTAAAAAATATAAAAATTATGTATAGAGGCCCCGGGAAGATAGCTAGCATCATGGTTATGCAAGACGACTCTCAGTCCTGAGACTCTGAGGTCCCAGGTTCAATCCCCTGAACTAGCATAAGTAATAGCTGAACAGTGCTCTGGTGAAAATAAATAAATAAAAAGATTTAAATAAAATTACAGGTAGGGGGGCCAGGCAGTAGCTCATCTGGCTAAGTGCACACATTACAGTGTGCAAGGACCCAGGTTTGAGGCCCTGGTCCCCACCTGTAGGGGGAGAGCTTCAAGAGCGTTGAAGCAGGTTTGCAGGTGTCTCTCTATCTCCCCTCCCCCTCTTGATCTCTGGCTATCTCTGTCCAATAAATAAAGATAATAAAAATTAAGAAAAATTAAAAGTGTTAGAAAAAAATTACAGGTAGGGCCAGGGATGTAGGTGGGTGGTGGAGCATATGATTTCCACATATGAGGCCCTGGGTTTGATTCCTGGCACCACACACACACACAAAAAAGTATGGATGTGAAACATTTCCTGCCAAACAATAAAGAAAGGCTAAAGCAATTAAACAATGAATCCGAGGACACACAGGTGTTAAGTGCAGTAACAGGAACCTGAAGTAAAAATCTGCCTCCAGAATGCACTTTCTCATCATCCACGCTCCTGCAGCAACATCAGACATCGAGCCTGTTCCGTCAGTACAGACGTGTACTTATTTACGCATAGGGTGCAGCCTTCTAAACAATGAGAGGCCAAAGTACCACTCTGCATCTATGAGGGTGTGTGCATGCTTACTTCCTTCTTAAATTTCATTTTATTTATTTTGGATAGAGACAGAATTATTGAAAGGGAAGGGGAAGCAGAGAGGAAGAGGGAGCCAGGCACCGGCAGCACTGCTTCACTGCTCATGAAGCTTCCCCCTGCACATGGGAACCAGGGGCTTGAACTCAGGTCCTTGTGCATGGTAATTGTGTGCTCTACCTGCTGTGCCATCACCTGGCTCCTATTTGTTTACTTTCTTGTCTTATTCGGTGCTAGGGGTCAAACCCAGGGACACACACAGGCAAGGCATGTGCTCTGCCTCCCCACTGCTTTTGAGTGAGCCGCCTCCCCAGTCCAAGCAATAAGCTTACACTGAGAACAGCTCAGTAAATCACCCTGTGATCCTTGAGCAGACTTACAGGGGCCTCTAACGGTTAAGGGTGCTCAGAACACCAGCCTCATGTCTACCACGAACAAATATTTGTGAATTATTCAGTCAGCAAAAAGAAAGTCCTGGGAGTTGGGCAGTAGCAAAGCGGGTTAAGTGCATGTGGCACGAAGTGCAAGGACCGGGGTAAGGATTCTGGTTCGAGTCCCCGGCTTCCCACTTGTAGGGGGGGGTCGCTTCACCTGTGGTGAAGCAGGTCTACAGGTGTCTGTCTTTCCCTCCCCCTCTCTATCTTCCCCTCCTCTCTCCACTTCTCTCTGACCTACCTAACAACAATGACATCAATAACAACAACAATAACTACAACAACAATAAAAAACAACAAGGGCAACAAAAGGGAAAATAAATAATTTTTTTTTAAAAAGGAGAGAAAAAAAACCCAAAAACTAAACTTTTGAAGAAGTTTGAATTACCACGATATGGTGAGGTTTTCTCAGTCTACATGATGATACATCCAAAACATGGGTGAAACATTAACTGGTGAGTTATCAAGTGTTTATTTATAAAACCTTGCTGCAGAGGACTGGTGCTGTGGCCTCTACACAGTGAAGATATCCTGCAGTGCTTTCTAGCCTGGCATCACTATTTCAAAATAGTGCAAATCTTCCTCTCACCAAATACTGTGGATCTGAGTACAATGTTTCAAGCCTGAAGAAGTTCTTAAGATTTCCCTGCCTTTAACCTGGGAATCACCTGCAGTCACAGGAGAGAGCCCATGAGACTTTCCCACCCCAAACCAGGGCAGTCACCAGTCCCAAACAACCTCAGCACTTTGGTTCGTCTAAGAATACAAGCACAGAGCAGAGCCTCCCTGACAATCTGAAGGCAGAGGAGCATTACCCAACAAGGACAATGTGGCCATTACCTTAAAGCAAAGAAAAAAGAGAGACAGAGACTGACATAAATTAGGTCTATGCCTATGATCAGGGTATTGATTTCCAGAACATCAACTCCCCCACTTCAAAGATGCTAACACCAGAAGAGTTAATCAAGTTACTGAATAATACACTAGTGGGCTGGGGAGACAGCATAGTGGTTCTGCAAAAGCTTTTCATGCCTGAGACTCCAAGGTCTCAAGTTCAGTCCTCATCACCACCATAAGACAGAGTTGAGCAGTGCTCTGGTCAATTTCTCTATGTATATCTTTCTGTCTGTATCTCTCTCATGTGCCCCAGAACCTCACCTCTCCACCAGGGGAAGTCCTACCACACCAGGGGAAGATAGAAACAGGCTGGGAGTATGGATCAACCTGTCAATGTCCTTTTCCAGTGGTGAAGCAATTATAGAAGCCAGACCTTCTACCTTCTTCACCCAATAAATAATTTTGGTCCATACTCCCAGAGGCATAAACAATAGGGAAGTTTCCAATGGAGGGGATGGGACATAGAACTCTGGTGATGGGAACTGCATGGAATTATACACTTGTTATCTTAAAATTTTATCATTATTCAATCACTAATAAAATATTTTTAAAAGTGAGGACAAATACTGTTAGCCAATAAATGATCAGTATGAGTGAGAAAAAAAAAAAAAGAGAAAGGGGGGAGCCGCTTCACAGGCAGTGAAGCGGGTCTGCAGGTATCTATCTTTCTCTCTCCCTCTGTCTTCCACTCCTCTCTCCATTTCTCTCTGTCCTATCTTAACAACGACAACATCAATAACAACAACAATAATAGCTACAACAATAATAGCTACAACAATAATAAAAAGCAAGGGTAACAAAAGGGAAAGTAAATAAATATAAAAAAATTTTAAAGAGAAAAAACGTTTTTTTCTAAATAAAATACTAGTAAGACACAGAACTATACAGAAGGTGAAGAGAGATTTATAATGCTAATTAATAGTACTCTTGTGTGAGTCGGGTTAAGTGCACGTGGAGCAAAGCTCAAGGACCCGCAAAAGGACCCCGGTTGGAGCCCCTGGCTCCTCACCTGCAGGGGAGTCGCTTCACAGGTGGTGAAGCAGGTCTGCAGGTGTCTTTCTCTCCCCTTCTCCGTCTTCCCCTCCTCTCTCCATTTCTCTCTGTCCTATCCAGCAACAACAGCAATAACAACAACAATAAACTACAACAATAAAACAACAAGGGCAACAAAAGGGAATGAATAATTAAATAAATGAATAAATAAATAAATATTAAGAAAATATATAAACAAGAAAATGTTAAAAAAAAAAAACTACTTTTGCAGATAGATTCTGAGGAATATGACTGAGGTCCTGCTTTGCGGAAATAATCGTAGCACTTCCAGCCAGGCTTGTTGTGAGGCATATACCCTTCACTCTCCTGTCATACATACCTCCCTCAAAGCAGCCTGTCAAAGTGCAGTGCCACTGAACCATCTACAGCAGAGACACTGAGGCCACTTGTCTAAAATGCAGGTTCCTTGGTATCATTGTGGACTGATTTTGTTAACCCCAACTTGCTCTATATCAGACTGGCTACAAGGTGGCAGCCAACCTCTTCTATGGCTCATGCTGGGAAAAGCAGCAGAGAGAGTCCCTTTCCTGTCAAGTAACAGCACCCTGATGAGCTACAGGGCTGGAGGGGGGGCAGGTTTCCAAAAACCTGTATGTCTGTGCCTGTTAAACTGGTGATCACTTTTCACTGGTATAAGAAGAGCCAAGCTGGGGTTGGTGAATACTGCTCCTATTTGCTTACAACTGGATAAAAATGAAAATAATTGGGACCAGTTGGTGGTGCATCTGGTTGAGTACACATGTTAAAATGTGCAAGGATCCAGGTTCAAACCCCTACCTGCAGTGGAGAAGCTTCACAAATGGTGAATGGAGCATGTCTGTAGGTGTCTCTCTTTTTCTCTCCCTATCTCCTCCTCCCTTTCAATTTCTCTCTGCCTCAAATAAATAAATCAATAAATAGGGGGGGCAGATGGTGATGCACCTGGTTAAGTGCACACATTACAGTGCACAAGGACCTGGGTTCAAGCCTCTGGTCCCCACCTGCAGGGGGAAAACTTCACGAGTGGTGAAGTAGGGCTGCGGGTGTCTCTCTCCTTCTCTATCTCCCTCTCCCCTCTCAATTTCTCTCTGTCTCTATCCAATAATAAGTAAATAACCAAAATTAAAAAAAAACAAATCAATCAATAAAATATTAAAGAAAAATGAAAATAATTTGAAAAGAAGGAAGAAATAACTCCAAAGGAGATGGGTTCACTGGATGCTGACTGCTGTATACAGCGGAGTTGTGCTCTATCTTATCTCTCTCAGGTGAAACTCTCTACCTCATTTTATAGAAATGAAACAAATCTCTTCAAAAGAAAAGGGCCTGGGCAGTGGTGTTCCTCACTGAGCACACATGTTACTATGTGCAAGGATCTAGGTTCAAGCCCTTGGTCCCCACCTGCAGGGGGAAGCTTCATGAGTGCTGAAGCTGTGGTGCAAGTATCTCTCTGTCTTTCTCTCCCTCTCTATCTCTTCCCCCACAATTTCTCTCCACCCTGTCAAATAAAAAGAAATAAATAAAAATAAAAGTGTTCTAGATCGTATTTAAAAAGAAAAAAAGTCCAGGGTCAAGGAGATAGTGAAGTGGAAGCTCACTAGACTTCATGCTTGAGGCCCTAGAAGTCCCAGGTTCAATGCTCAGTGCCACCAGATACCAGAGTTGAGCAGTGCTCTGGTACCTCTCCCATGAAAACACATAAATGCATCTTTTGTTGTTGTTGTTGTTAAGTTGCTATACTGCACCAAAGGAAAGGGCTCTGGGGAAGGAGGGGAAGGTGAGGGGTGAAGGAAGTTTGGGGATCCTGCAGCATGATGCTGGAAAAGGACCCAAGTTGAGGCAGACAGTGCTCTGCAAACATTTACCATGAGGAGATGAGACACTGTACCCATGTGTCAACAACTGTACTGTAAACTAATAACCCTCTCAAAGTGATAGGAAGAGAAAAAGGGAGATCAAGAGGGGAGAGGTAGAAAAGACGAAAGAGGAGGAAGAAGAGGAGGAGAATAATAATAATAATAACAACAACAGTAAGAATAATGGCTGGGGAAATAGCTTAGCTGGTAAGAGTACCCTATGCTGGAGTCGTGTTCTGCCCTGGTAAGTGTGCATGTGTGTGTTGTTACTCTCCATTTCATATAAAATAGAAAAAATACATATTTTTATGAAAAGACTTTCATAATTGAGGCACCAAAAGCCCTAGGTTCAATCTCCAGTGTCACCATAAGCTAGAGCTGAGCAGTGCTCTGGTTGAAAGAAAGAAAGAAAGAAAGGAAGGTCTGGGAGGTGGTGCAGTGACTAAAGCATTGGACTCTCAAGCATGAGGTCCTGAGTTCTATCCCTGGCAGCACATGTACCAGAATGATGGCTGGTTCTTTCTCTCTCTCCTATTTTTCTCATGAATCAATAAATAAAATCTTTAAAAAATATAAAAGAGAGAAAAAAAATATATATATATGGCTAGTGGGTGGCACACCTGGTTAAGTGCGCAAGGACCCGGGTTCAAGCCCTTGGTCTCCATAGGCATGGGGAAAGCTTCATGCGTGGTGAAGTGTGTCTGCAGGTTTCTCTCTCCCTCTCTATCTCCCACTCCTCTCTCAATTTCTGTTTCTATCCAATAATAAATTTTAAAAATTAAAAAAAAATATATATATCCATTTTAACAGTTTATCCTTTTAACTCATCTTCAGTCACCTCTACAGTTAGTCTAGACTGGAATCCGTGTCTGGCTAGATTTACAGGGGGTTCCTTAAAGAAGCTCACCTTTGCCAACAGCAGAGCAGACCAATCTTGCTCGAGCACCCACCTTTACCTCTGCCCCCACCCTCAACAGGCGACCTTCCTGAGACATTACCTCCAGCAGGGTGATAGCTCCAGTGAAATCTCTTTGCGAGAGCAGCTCTTCCAGCTTTGGGATCTTCCCGCTCTTCTTTTTTCTTTTGTCTGCCTGCATCAGGTCCCCGCCCACGGCGGGTTTGGCCCTTGAGAGCATCTGGGGGGTGGGGGTGGGGGGAAGCAGAAAAAACAAACAATCCAGCTATGTGAGCTGACTCCGAGGATGAGGAAGGTGTCGATTAAGCGTGACAGTCCCAGGATGGCCAAGTCCGACCCTTGCCCACGAAGTCACAGGGAAGGCAAGTATTTCGGGGTAAAGGGTCATCACCCCGAAGCTGGAGCGGCTCCCAACTTCTGGATCACCCCCAATTCAACCGCAGACAGCAAACATGCTTCTGCACAGCCCAGGCCTCACACGGGGCAGCGGTGGGGAAGGGATGCACAGAGGGCAGCAAGCATCCAGCTGTTTCCAGCTGCGAGGCAGGGGTCCCTATCCGCTGACACCCCTGGACTTGGCCCACAAGATGCCCCGGCCTCTCTTTCTCCAGCGCCAGGGCCTATTCCAAGCTCCACCCCCCTTCACTGTTCAGAGCCACTGACCATCTTGGCGTCGGTCCCGGGGCCCCTTGAGGCAGGTGGACAGCACCGGCTGGGCGTGAGGTCCTCTCCGCATCAGCACCGCTCTTCCGTCTCCACGGCAACCCCTCCGCCCGGCAGGTCCGTAAGAAAAAAAGTGCTCCGGAGGGAAACAGATATGACTCGGTATATTGGTTCTGCACTGCATCTGCCGTTGCAAGTGGGAAATAGCTTCTGGGAGAAGACTGCCCAGTTATGCGAAGCAATGGAGAGTTCGAGGGTTCATGTCGAGGGTTTGATGTGGGAAAACCTGAATGAAGAGCGGCATTGTTGGGCCAGATACACTTATTTTCCGGGGGAAAATAATTTTCAAGGACCACTTCCGATCAGAGCGCGGCTGGGAGCCAGAGCAACGAGGGGCTCTGGCCGTCACGTGACCTGGGGCTCGGCGGGTGCTGGAAGTATATAGGGTATAAAGAACAGGCCATGGCCGGCGCCGCTATATTCCATCGCTGGGGAGCCAGAGACGATCTGAACTGCCCCTGCGGCTCCAGACAGACTATGACCCACATAGTCAACGACTGCCACCTCTCCAGATTAGTCAACGACTGCCACCTCTCCAGATTCAAAGGAGGTCTCGAAACTTTACATCAGGCTCCACCTGACGCTGTTGACTGGCTATGGAAGAAGGGCAAACGCTAGAAGAAGAAGGTATAAAGAAAACTCAGCTCAGGGAGTCTGGCAGTGGCACAGTGGGTTAAGCGCACTGGGCCCAAAGCTCAAGGACCAGTGTAAGGATCCCGGTTGGAGCCCCCGGCTCCCCACGTGCAGGGGAGTCCCTTCACAGGCGGCGAAGCAGGTCTGCAGGTGGCTATCTTTATCTCCCCCTGTCTTCCCCTCCCCTCTCTAGTTCTCTCTGTCCTATCCAACAACAACGACATCAATAACCACAACAAGAGTAACAAAGGGGAAAATAAATAAATATAAAAATAAAAATAAAAAAGAAAATGTAGCTCAATAGGGAGTTCAGCAAAGCAGTTTCATATTTCTGTAGTTATGCCCATTCTCAGTGAGGAGCTGTAAGGACTGTGGATCCATTCAACAATCCCATTCCTGAACCCACCTGGCACATGTGCGCAGATATTTTAATAACCTCGACAGATTAAAATTTATGTATGTATATATGTATACATACACACACATATTTCGCACCTGAGCTCTGATCAGCTCTGGCTTATGGTGTTGCAGGGGACTGAACCTGGGACCTCAGAGTCTCAGCCATGATAGTCCTTTGCAGAATGTTTATGCTGTCTCCCCTACCCTGATCCAAATGTTTTGTGTGTTTGTCGTGCTAAGCCCCAGCTTGTTAGAGAAGGCTTCAGGGGAGAACTTTCCAGGACCTTCTGGCAGGAGAAGTGTCCCTTCCCTCTTTGGAGCTGGTCTCCACTGCTGGCCAGTGTCCTGAGTCAGAATTGGGGTGCTTTGCCCCCTCCCTTCCTATCCCTCTCCTCACTTCACTGCTCACTGATTTCTGTGCTGTTATTGTTGTAATGTGGACTTGTCCTCATAAGATCACCGTGCAATCATACACAATTTAAGTCTGAAAGTGAAGTCTGCCCACATAAGGTGGCAGCTGAGATAAAAATTAATAAGCCCAGGTATGGCGATCAGGTGAACAGACACCCTCACTCGTGACCCACTCTCCCCGCCCCCACAGGAGCCTCTGCCCCTCACAGAGGCAACGACCTGTAGTGTGTCTCTTCTTTCTGTGTGTTTCTCTCTAGCTTCTCCATCACTTGGTTAAAGATATTAGCAAGTGCTGTTCCTTCCCAGTCCCCTTATTGTTTACTCAGCTCAGGAGAAGGGTAGTTTAAATTCCAATGGGGAGAAGTGCGGCGTGTTCAGAGTATGAACTCTTCTACCTCCCTTTGGCCAAAGAATAAAACTTTCCCTTTTAATTCCTTTCTTTTTTATTACGCGTGTTTTACTTATTGCCTCATGGGACCAATAAAAAAAAAAAAAAGAAACCTAGAGTCATAAGGTGGAATGTTTCCAGAATCTCTGAGCAATAAACCTTATTATCAGTTCCCCCAAGAGAGCCTCTTTTGCCATGTGCATGACTCAGGTTTGAGCCCGGTCCCCACCACACTGGGTATGCTGTAGTCTCTTTTCCTCTGTCTCACTCTCTTTCTATCTAAAAAAGTCATCTTGGGGAGATGAAGCCCCTGTAACGACAAGCAAAAAAAAAAAAAAAACAACACCCAAATATGGTCACTTGTCAGGATTCAGGGATGCCTAAGTCTCATGTTACTAGCATCTATAGCAAGAGAAGGTAAATGATACACATAGTATAGATTGATTGATTGATTTACTAACTACTGGGCCTCCATGCCTGCACAGATCCAATATTCCTGGTGGTCCTTTTCCCCCCTTGTTATTTCTTTTCTAATAGAAACAGAGAAGGTTGAGGCTGGCAGCACTGTCCCAGTTTGTGAAGCTCCCTACCTGCAGATGGGGACTGTAAGCTCCAACCTTGTGCATGGTAACATGTGTGCATGGTAACATGTGCATGGTAACATGTGTGCATGGTAACATGTGTGCGTGGTAACATGTGCGCTCTACCAGGTGTGCCATTGCCTGGCCTCTGCAGTGGTGATGGTGGTGGTGGGGTCACGTTACCATTCACCAGTTGGTGAAGCTGGTCAACTTTTTTTGCCTTCACTTTGGAAGGAAGGCAGTTCACCTGGTGAATAATGCTTCTGGGTTTTACTGCAAATCCACCTTTATCCTTTCCTCTGGTTTCTAGAAAGATTTGCACCTTTGCTTCCTTCCAAAAGCAAAGATGCAGGAAGACAAGTTCAGCTGGTTTTTAAGCTTTCTGGTCTGTAAAAAGGCTGTTCAAGTCCAGGTTCCATACTTAGAACCTCTTACATCATAACAAGGAAGATACTCACATGCAAAGAAGGTTTCAAGGTCTTCTATGTTCCCCAAAGCTGGCAACTAAATGTTAGCTGTGATATTTTCTTGGACCAGCTGGGTATTACCAAAACTGAACTCCAGATTTCACTCTTGTAGTGAAACGTCCATAAGCCTGATTAAAGACCACAATCCTGGGGCAGGGGATATAGTTCTGCAGGTGTGAGGTCCTGGGTTAAATTCCTAGCACCTCTCTCTAAACCTTCCCTCCCACCACCACAATTAAAAACCAACAAGAACCCTCACCAAAGTCTATGGGAAGAACAAGACAGGACTGGCTACATAGCTTACTTGGATAGTGCACTGCTTTGCCACATGAGCCATGAGGTTTGAGTCTGACCCCACTGCATTGAAGGAAGCTTCAGGGCTGTGGTATTTTGCACTCTCTGCCTCTATCTAAATATCTGTGTGAGAAGGAGAGGGTGGTAAAAGAAGAAACACTACAGCACCACTCCACCATTGCATGTGCCCCCATGTAGTTGCCTGGACCTCGAACCCCAGTCCTCAAGCTCGGAAATGTGCATTCTCTCTGGTGAGCCACCTACCAGCCCTTCCACTTCATGGGTTCTGACAGTCTTTCTCTAGATCTGTTATCTGTAATCTGTCCAATAACAGTCCTTAGTGCTTTGTGTTTGGGACCTTTGTGACTATTTGTAAGTGTGCCATTTATTTAATAGCTACATATCAATTCACACCAAAGCTGAAGAGTTTAAAACTGTCCATATCCTCCTCAGCCATGCTTTCTGTCAAAGGGCTGTGAGGTTGCTGCTGGCTCAGTTCTCCTCTCTCTGAGAGGGACCAGGCAAGAGTGCACCTGGATAAACACACACATTATGGTGCACAAGGACCTAGGTTCAAGCCCCTGGTCCCCATCTTCAGGGAAAAGCTTCAGGAGTGGTTAAGTAGGCCTGCAGGTGTCTCTCTGTCTCTTTCCCTCTCTATCTCCCCTCCCCTCCTCCTCTCAACTCCTCTCTGTCTCTATCCAATAATAAATACATAAGGATATTTTAACATTTTTATTGAGAAAGAAAGAACAATAGATACAGCACTGCTCAGCTCTGGCTTATGGTGGTGCCAGTTCTCAGGTTTACTGAGACCTTGGGCCTCAGGCGTGAAAGTCTTTTTGTATAGCCATTATGCTTTCTCTTTAGCCTTTAAAATTTGTTTAAAGTATTTTATTTATTTATTGGATACCAACAGAAATTGAGATACAAAGGGAAAATAGTGGGAAGGCGAGAGAGAGAGAGAGAGAGAGAGGAGACCTGCAGCCCTATTTCATGACTTGTGAAGATTCCCCATTTGCAGGTGGGAACCAGGGACTTAAGCCTAGTTACTTGAGCCACCTGTTTGTTCACCCCCCACACACACACACACATCAGTTTTCTCTGTCTGCTGAACTTCTAGTCATGTGGTGTTGTGACATGACCTGAAGGACTGGACTGCATTCTGAAAGTGGCTCAGCCCCCTACCCCAGCTCCCTCCCTCCCACCCCCAGACCTGGCTAGCTGGTGCTGATTGATCAGGAGGCCTTTGTCTCCTGCCACTTGAAGCGGCCCAGCAGGCTGCTTGAGTCTGTAACACTGCAGGGAACACAGCCTATTCGAACCTCACACCCTGCTGGTCACACCCACCAGCCCACCTGCTCATGGGAGGGGACTCCAGGAAACACACACACACACACACACACACACCCTGCCCTCAGGCAAGACATGCTGGCAGGCACTGGCGGGTTGTCACATGAGGCCACCGTCACCAAGTCTGCCCCCCCCATCTGTGATTGAACTTCCTCATTTCAACACTACCCAGATAGTTTGTCCCTTCTCCTATCCAGTTAACCCTTTTGCTGTCCCTATAGGGCCACCCTTAACTAAGCTTTTCCCAGGGGAAGAGCCTGGGGGAATCTTCCAGTACAATCATGGGAGAGTCCCTCAGGCTAGTGGAGGGGTGACTCATGCTTCTAAGACTTCAGGGCCATAAGCAGCTGTTGGCACTGGACTCTGGACTTTCCCTCTGACTCACCCCCACACACATGCAGGCTTCCCTGAGGGCTGCACAGAGCTGAGTCACTTCCTGGGTGTTTTGCTTCTCTTCCTGATGGATGAGTCCATCCAGTCACCAGTGGAGCCGGAGACCAAACTCAGTTTGTTAGCAATTGTAGCTCCCTGCCCCCCCCACTCCTTACCCCCAGGTTTGTGTCTTGAAAACTTCCACAGACATTCCAGTAGAGAACAGCAATAAGGGCTGAGGAGACAGCATACTGGTTATGCCAAGAGAATATTGTGCTTGAGGCTGTGAGGTCTCAGATTCCATCCCTGACACCACCATAACCCAACGCTAGTCAAGCAGTGCTCTTGCTGTCTTTCTCACTATGACTAAAACAAAACAAGAAAAAGAAAAAAAGGAGTAAGAGCTGGGGAGATAGCATAACGGTTATGCCGAAAGACTTATGCCTCCTTCTCCAAAGTTCCAGGTTCAATTCCCCTGTACCATTAACCAGAGTAAACAAAACAAATAGCAATAAGAATCAAAACAAACAAACAAGAAAACAAAACAGTCAAGGGTTGAGGAAATAGCATAGTGGTTATTAAGCAAAAGACTTTCCAAACTTGAGGTTCTGAGGTCCCAGCTCAACTCCCCAGTACCACCATAAGCCAGAGTAGAGTAGTACCATGAAAAAAAAATCAACAAACAAAAAATAATCTCTTCCAGGGCCAGGTGGCAGCAAACCCACCAGAGTGCCTCCGTCTCCACTGTAATATAATTTGAGGAGAGGAAAACTATTAGCATCCTTATTGTTAAGATAAAACCTTGTACTTCTGAATATCTGTTGGGTTTTTTTTTTTTTTTTGCCTCCAGGGTCATTGCTGGGGCTTGGTGCCTGGACCACAAATTCACTGCTCCTGGAGACCTCCCCACCCTTTGTTGCCCTTGTTTTATCATTGTTGTCATTGATGTTGTTGTTAGATAGGACAGAGAGAAATGGAGAGAGAAGGGGAAGACAGAAAGTGGAAGACAGAAAGATAGACACCTCCAGACCTGCTTCACCGCCTGTGAGACGACCCTCCTGGGCATCTGGGGGCTTGAACCAGGATCCTTATGCTGGTCATTGCACTTTGTGCCACATGCGCTTAACTCGCCGCGCTACCGCCCGACCCCTGGAATATCTGTTGGTTTTTACTATAGTTTGAGCATCTGTTAGAAGACGTTTCACCTTTTGCACACGTTTACTGCAGCTTGAATGTCTGAAGAAAACACGAAGCACGTCAGAGCAAAACTGTGATAGAAAACAACAAGGTGGGGGTAAAAAACATAAAGGCTCTGCATAGAGGCTCTGAAGTCCCAGGTTCAATCCCCCACACCATCATAAGCCAGAGCTGAGCAGTGCTCTGGTAAAAAAAAAAAAAAAAAAAAAAGAAAGAAAGAAAGAAAGAAAAAGAAAGAAAAGAAAAACAGGTAGTAGTGTACAAGGATGCAGGTTCAAGACCTAGTCCTCAAATGCAGGGGGGAAGCTTCATGAAGGGTGGAGCAGGGCTGCAGGTATCTTTCCTCTCTCTCCCTCTCTCTCTCCTCCTCCCCTTTCAATCTCTCTTTCTCTATCCTGTGATAAATAAATTTAAAAAGAACAGAGAAACCATGATGACTCAATGTCACCCTTTAGAAAAGAAAACAGACAAGAACCAGGAAGCAAAGGGCCCCGGGCAGTGTCGCATCTGGGAGAGCACACTTGCTACCGTGTGTAAGGTCATGTGGGTGCAAGCCCCCAGTCCCCACCTGCAGCGGGAGACTTCAGGAGCAGCGAAGCAGTGCCGCAGGTGTCTCTCTTTCTTGTCCCCACTCTGTCTCTCCCTTCCCTCTCAATTTCTATTTCTATTAACAAAAGAAGGAAGGGAATGGGGGAGAAAAGGTATATCTTAGATATCTAGCTGACCGCAGGTTTTTCTGTGGCTCTTTCAGGTCTTTAATTCTGTCTGTCTCCAGAGTGCTGTCCGACTGACTACTGGGCTTCCCTGTCCCCATCACTCTGAGGTGTTCAAAGTCTTGGTCCCCATTTCTCTCTGGAGTCACAGTGAAGAGTCTGGTGGGTCACAATCAGTGGGTGCCACCAGGCACCATGGCCTTCTGATGGTCAGAGGCCAGTGGGAATGGCCGTAGCCTTTTGAAAGAGTCCCAAAACCACATATTTTTAAAGTTCAAGATCAATAACACACACAATTACTAGTAAGGAGAAGAAAAAGAAAATTTTATTTAAGAAGAGAAAAACAGGGAGTTGGGTGGTAGTGTAGCGGGTTAAGCACACGTGGTGCAAAACTCAAGGACCGGTGTAAGGATCTTGGTTCGAGCCCCCTCCTCTTCACCTGCAGGGAAGTCGCTTCACAAGCGGTGAAGCAGCTCTGTAGGTGTCTTTCTCTTCCCCTCTCTGTTTTTCCCTCCTCTCTCCATTTCTCTCTATCCTATCCAATAATGACATCAATAACAACAACAATAATAATTACAACAATAAAACAAGGGCAACAAAAGGGAACACATAAATAAATAATATAAGAAATACTAAAAAAAAATAAAGAGAAAAACATTGGCCCAAATTAACCTCCTCCTCCATGAGTGGGGGTGAAGGTTACATACTCAAGTTGTTTCTAAATCTAAAAATTCCCTCTCTCAGTGCTCTTTTTGTTTCTTTGTTTTTATTTTTACCAGAGCACTGCTCAGCTCTGGCTCATAGTGGTGTAGGGGATTGAACCTAGGACTTTGGAGCCTCAGGCATGGGAGTCTCTTTGCATAACCATTATGCTATCTACCCCCCTCCCCCCAACCCTGCTCTCTAACTTTTTAATAAAGTCCCCTTCCTTCCACTTATGTGTAGAACACTGTTCTCCAGTTAGTAATATGCTATAAGGTCCATTTGCCAAGTTTGGACCTTCTTTTCAATGCAGATAAAAAGGGTTAAACTAGAATTCCCTTCTTAATTCAGAGTCCCTTTATTTTATTTTATTTTATTTTATTTTATTTATTAATTTATTTTGCCTCCAGGATCATTGCTGGGGCTTGCTGCCTGTACCATGAATCCACTGCTCCTGGAGGCCACTCCCCCCCCCCTTTTGTTGCCCTTGTTGTTGTAGCCTTGGTGTGGTTATTATTGTTGTCATTGATGTCGTTCGTTGTTGGATAGGACAGAGAGAAATGGAGAGAGGAGGGGAAAACAGAGAGGGGGGAGCAAAAGATAGACACCTGCAGACCCGCCCCATCGCCTGCAAAGTGACTCCCCTGCAGGTGGAGAGCCAGGGGCTCAAACCAGGATCCCTAGGCCAGTCCTGGCTCTTAAGCGCCATGTGCGCCCAACCTGCTTAAATTTGTAGATGGCTCTGGGTAGTATATTCATTTTGTTGTCGTTAATTCTTCCAACCCATGAACATGGAATATCTTTCCACTTCTTTGTGTCTTTTTCAATTTCCTTGAGTAGTGACTCATAATTTTCACAATACAAATCTTTCACTTCTTTGGTTAGGTTTACTCCTAGATATTTTATTGTTTTTGTTGCTATAGTAAAAGGAATTGATTTCTGGATTTCAACTTCTTCTAACTTAGTGTTTGCATAGAGGAATGCCACTGATTTTTGAATGTTAATTTTGTAGGCTGACACCTTACTGTATTGCCTGATGATTTCCAAAAGATAATTGCTGGATTCCTTCAGTTTTTCTATGTATACTATCATGTCATCTGCAAATAGGGAGAGTTTGACTTCTTCTCTTCCAATCTGTATGCCTTTAATTCCTTGCTCCTGCCTGATTGCTATGGCAAGAACTTCCAACACTATGTTGAATAGTAATGGTGATAGTGGTCAACCCTGTCTAGTACATGATCTGAGTGGAAATGCTTCCAGTTTTTCACCATTGAGTATGATGTTGGCTGTAGGTTTGCCATATATAGATTTCACTGTCTTCAGGAATTTTCCATCTATTCCCATTTTTTGTAGTGTTTTGATCATAAAGGGATGTTGTATTTTGTCAAAGTCTTTCTCTGCATCTATTAATATGACCATGTGGTTTTTGGTCTTGCTTTTGTTGATGTGGTGGATCACATTGATTGATTTACGTATATTAAACCAACCTTGCATGCCTGGGATAAACCCCACTTGGTCATGATGAACAATCTTTTTGATATACTGCTGTATCCGGTTGGCTAGAATTTTGTTCAATATTTTCGCATCTATGTTCATCAGAGATATTGGTCTGTAGTTTTCTTTTTTGGTTGTGTCCCTGTCTGCTTTTGGTATCAGAGTGATGTTAGCTTCATAGAAGCTGGCAGGGAGTATTCCAGTGTCTTCAATCTTCTGGAAGACTTTTAAAAGTAGAGGTATTAGTTCTTCTTTGAAGGTTTTGTAGAATTCATTTGTAAAACCATTTGGTCCAGGACTTTTATTTTTGGGAAGGTTTTTGATAACTGTTTCAATTTCATTAGCTGTGATGGGCCTGTTCATGTTATCTACTTCATCTTTACTAAATTTTGGAAGTTCGTAGGTATCTAGGAAATCATCTATTTCTTCCAGGTTCTCTAGCTTGGTGGCATAGACTTGTTTATAGAAGTCTCGCATGATATAGTGAATTTCTGTGTTGTCTGTTGTCATATCACCTCTTTCATTTATAATTTGATTTATTTGGGTCTTCTCCCTTTTTTTGTTTTGTGAGTCTGGCTAAAGGTTTGTCGATTTTGTTCACTCTTTCGAAGAACCAACATTTACTTTCCTTGATCTTTTGTGAAGCTTTCTTATTTTTCAATGTTATTGATTTCTGCCCTAACTTTAGTGATTTCTGTCCTTCTGGTTGCTTTAGGGTTCCTTTGTTCTTCTTTTTCTAGGTTTTTAAGATGTGCAATCAGGCTGTTTATTTGTGCTTTTTCTTGTTTCCTAATGTGTGCTTGTATGGCTATGAACTTCCCTCTCAGTACTGCCTTAGCTGTGTCCCAAATATTTTAATAGCTTGTGCCTTCATTTTCATTGAACTCTCGAAACATTTTGATTTCTTCCTTAATTTCCTCTTTGACCCAGTAGTTGTTAAGAAGTGTACTGTTGAGCTTCCACATTTTGGGACTCTTACTAATTTTTTGTTGATTGTTAAGTGTTAGTTTAATTCCACTGTGGTCTGAGAAGACGCTAGAGATGATTTCAATGTTCTTGAATTTGCTAATGCTGTCTTTGTGGCCTAACATATGGTCTGTCCTTGAGACTGTACCCCTGTGACAACTGTACCCCTGTGACAACTGCCCTGTCATTGTTTCCCTAATTAAATAATCAACAGATAATAACGATTAGAAACAACAAACAACAGAGTTCCTCCCTGAAGGTAAACAGAGACACCCCCCACCTTGTGGTGCATGTACTTTGGGTGGTCCGTTTGTCTGTCAGTGACCATGTCTTCTCTGAGAAATGTGTTGTTTCACTCTCAAGTAAAGATGAGGTTAACCCTTCCTTAGAGATCTTCCCCTTTCTCTCTCCTTGAAGCTCCAGGCCCCGTAGCTCAAGCCCAGATCTAGCCTATTGCAGAGGCCCACATGTGCAGAGATACCCACGTGCAAGGATCTATTGCAGGAATCAACATTGCAGAGATCCACGTGTGAAGAGATCCATTGCAGGGGTCTAATGTACTGAGATCCACATGAGTATTGTGAGAGATATATTAGTGGGATCCAATATGCAGATACCCATGTATGCTAATGTAGGGTTGCAAGGTGCAGTGATCCACATGCTCAGAGATCTATTGCAGGGATCCAATGTGCAGACATTCATATTTGTAGAAAGAAATCTATTGCAGGGATTCAGTGTACAGTGTGAGAGATCTATTGTAGAGATCCACACATACAGAGAGATCTGCTATAGGAACCTAGTGTGCAGAGATTCATAGGGTGGACCACAGCAGACATACCATGTCTTTTAGAGTCTCTTAGCTCCCCTAGTATGACCCACTGGGAGAGTTTTCATCTTGTGTAACTAAAACTTAAGCTTCAGTTTTTACTTAACCACTTGTGCTTGTTTAGGTAGGGTTTAACCTGTAGGAAAAATGACCTTGCTTCTTTAAGAAATCCAGGTGCTGGCCTTGAGGAAGTTATTGTGGGGCAAACAGCTCCCACCACAGCAGGGCCCCTAGCAGGGACTGTTGGTCAGGCGTAGGCTGCTCCCAGTCTGAGGGAAACTTATCTGAAGAATGTCCAGAATGGACACCACTCTATTCACAGCCCGCACCTCCCCAAGCCCCAGTTCCCCCTCCACAGTGGCCCCTTCCTTGCCCTGACCCTCCATAGCCCTACACACAGTCTGGGGTAGGGAGAGGGTGTTAAGATTGCTAGCTACCAGACTCAAACCCATTTTCCTCTCACTGAGACTGTTTCCTTGAATATTGACTGGCTCCCAGGTCTCACCAGGTGTGACAGGAAGCTGGGCCATTTTTCATGTCTTAATATGAGAGAAAGAGAGAGAGAGAGAGAGAGAGAACCACGTGTGCAGAGATACCCACGTGCAAGGATCTATTGCAGGAATCAACATTGCAGAGATCCATGTGTGAAGAGATCCATTGCAGGGATCTAATGTACTGAGATCCACATGAGTATTGTGAGAGATATATTAGTGGGATCCAATATGCAGATACCCATGTATGCTAATGTAGGGTTGCAAGGTGCAGTGATCCACATGCTCGGAGATCTATTGCAGGGATCCAATGTGCAGACATTTCATATTTGTAGAAAGAAATCTATTGTAGGGATTCAGTGTACAGTGTGAGAGATCTATTGTAGAGGTCCACACATACAGAGAGATCTGCTATAGGAATCTAGAGAGAGAGAACCAGGGCAGCACTCTGACACGTATAGTGCTGGGGATTAAACCCAGGACCTTGTGCTCCAGATCAGAACAAATTATTGGGGTTTACAGTCAACAATATTTATACACCTTTTCCATATTTGGGAGCTACTCTCTTCCCTGATCCAGCTTTCTGGTCCTTTTTCCAGCCATGACATCATCTCCCCAGACAATAACTAAGATCCACCTGCATATCAGATTTCAGACTCAGGGGAAACAAAGAAACAAACCAACAAACAAAAACCTAGTATAGCCACAGGCCCTTTGGAATTTAACTAAAATATGCCTACTAGCTATCTGCAAAATGGAGGACCCCCTCCCAACTCTTCATCTGCACTACTCCAGCCTTTTGCTTCATGATTAGTCAACAACTTGTTTGGCTTTATATGTTAACTCTTTTTTCAGCCACCAGGTTCCAGATGCTACCATGATGCCAACCAGACTTCCCTAGACAGACAACCCCACCAATGTGTCCTGGAGCTCTGATTCCCCAGAGCCCTTCCCCACTAGGGAAAGAGAGAGACAGGCTGGGAGTATGGATCCACCTGTCAACGCCCATGTTCAGCGGAGAAGCAACTACAGAAGCCAGACCTTTCACCTTCTGCATCCCACAATGAGCTTGGGTCCATACTCCCTGAGGGATAAAGAATAGGAAAGCTGTCTCCTTTCTTAAAAAAAAAAAAAAAAAAGAATAGGAACGCTATCAAGAGTGGGGATGGGATACTGAGTTCTGGTGGTGGGAACTGTGTGGAGTTGTACCCCTCTTATCCTATGGCTTTGTCAATGTCTCCTTCTTTAAATAAAAATAAATAAATAAATAAATAAATAAATAAATAAATAAATAATCTCTCCCCAAGCACAGGCGGGCACAAAGGGCAAGGAATGGCGTAAGGATCCTGGTTCAAGCCCCTGGCTCCCCACCTGCAGGGGAGTTGCTTCAGAAGCTGTGAAGCAGGTCTGCAGATGTCTATCTTTCTCTGTCCCTCTCTGTCTTCCACGCCTCTCTCCATTTCTCTCTGTCCTATCCAACAACGACCACATCAATAACAACAACAATAAATACAACAATAAAACAACAAGGGCAACAAAAATGAATAAATAAGTTAATAAATTTCTACCCACCTGCAAAGGGGAAGCTTTGCAAGTAGTGAAGCAGTGGTGCAGGTGTCTCTTTGTCTCGCTCCAGCTCTATCTCTCCCTTCCCTCTCGGTTTCTGGCTGTCTCTATACAAACAAAACTTAAAAAATTTTTTTTTTAACTTTCTAGTCCCAATCACACTAGTCAAACTACACTCTCTTTCTCCTCCAGTCTCTCATATGCCCTTATTTAGTTTTCAGATAGAAAAAGAAAGGTGGAGCTGGGATAGCAGCATAATGTTTATACAAAAGAATTCATGCCCGAGGCTCTAAAGCTCTAGATTTAATCCCAGTACCACCAAAAACCAGAGCAGAGCAGTGCTCTGATATTAAAAATAAATAAATAAAACAAATGAAAAACAAAGATAAAGCAGAGGAGGCAGTAAAATGGTTCTGCAAAGGACTTTCACGTCTGAGGCTCTGAGGTCCCAGGTTCAACCCCCAGCACTATCATAAGCCAAAGCTGAGCAGTACTCTGAAACAAACAAACAAACAAACAGAAAGCAGGGGAGCAGGGGCCAGGAGGTATTGCACCCATTTAAACCCATGTACAAGGATTCAGGTTCAAGCCCCTGCTCCCCACCTACACAAGAGACAAAGCAGGTCTGTAGGTGTTTACTTTCTCTCTCCCTCTCTATCTCTTTTCCTCTCCTCTCTCAATTTTCTCTCTGTTCTATCCAGTTAAAAAAAATAGGGAAAAATGGCTGCCAGGAGCAGTGGATTCATAGTGCCGACACAGAGCCCCAGCGACAAACCTGGAGTCAATAAATAAACTAGAGAAACTATCTCAGCACTGAAGCTCCCTCCAGTGCTGCGGGGCCTGCGAGACTTTGGGTCCTGTGTAGGACAAAGCAGTAGGTGCACTATCTAGGTGAGCTATCATGCTGGCCTTGTTCTGGGCTTCTTTTTTTTTTTTTTCCTCCTCCAGGGTTATTGCTGGGCTCGGTGCCTGCACCATGAATCCACCGCTCCTGGAGGCCATTTTTTCCCCCCTTTTGTTGCCCTTGTTGTAGCTTCGTTGTGGTTATTATTATTGCCCTTGTTGACGCAATTCGTTGTTGGATAGGACAGAGAGAAATGGAGAGAGGAGGGGAAGACAGAGAAGAGGAGAGAAAGATAGACACCTGCCGACCTGCTTCACCGCCTGTGAAGCGACTCCCCTGCAGGTGGGGAGCCGGGGGCTCGAACCGGGATACTTACGCCGGTCCCTGCGCTTTGCGCCACATGCGCTTAACCCACTGTGCCACCGCCCGACCCCCTCTGGGCTTCTTTTTTATACTTCTGGATGTTGAGAGTGAGTTCCTACTGTAAGGCCCACACAGAATATACTGTCTTACATTTATTTATCTATTCATTGCCTCCAGTCACTAGGACCTGGTGAGGGCACTACAAATCCACTGCTCCTGACAACCATCCCCCCCCCCCCCCCGCATTTTATTCTATTAGACAGAGAGACATTTAGAGGGGAAGGGGAAATAGAGAGGGAATGTGGTAGAAATGTAACCAAAAATAGATTAGAAAGTAGATTGAAAGAAGATTGGAAAAAACTGTAAGAAGTAGGAAACACAGAGAAAATCAGAATGTATAAAAACAAGTTAGGTCAGAACTAGGTCAGACTACTCCACTACTCCGTCATATGTAGAGTGAAATACTCCATCCCCTGAATAATGCACCTGCTGATTGACAATGTCCTTGTTATTGATGGTGGTGGATAGCAAAATCCTCTGTAGTTGTAACTGCAAGAGCTAACTGCTTTGAATTTTGCTTCTGTGCTTCCTGGCTTGCTTGTTTGTGCTTATAGACTTGGAATAGACTATAAAAGGCAGTTTAACCTGAAATTTGGGGCTGAGCACTTTCTTTTTTTTTTAATTTTTAAAAAAATATTTATTTATTCCCTTCTGTTGCCTTTGTTGTTTTATTAGTGTAGTTATTGTTGTTATTGATGTTGTTGTTGGATAGGACAGAGAGAAATGGAGAGAGGAGGGGAAGACAGCGGGGGAGAGAAAGAGAGACACCTGCAGACCTGCCTCACTGCCTGTGAAGTGACTCCCCTGCAGGTGGGGAGCCGGGGGCTCGAACCCGGAGCTTTCCGTCGGTCCTTGCACTCTGCACCACCTGTGCATAACCCGCTGCGCTACCGCCCGACTCCCGGGGCTGAGCACTTTTTTTTTAAATTTATTTATTTTATTTATTTATTCCCTTTTATTGCCCTTGTTGTTTTATTGTTGTAGTTATTATTGTTGTTGTTGTTGGATAGGACAGAGAGAAATGGAGAGAGGGAGGGGAAGACAGAGAGGAGGAGAGAAAGATAGACACCTGCAGACCTGCTTCACCGCCTGTGAAGCGACTCCCCTGCAGGTGGGGAGCCGGGGTTCAAACCGGGATCCTTATGCCGGTCCTTGTGCTTTGCGCCACCTGCGCTTAGCCCGCTGCACTACAGCCCGACTCCCGGGCTGAGCACTTTCTATGGTTCTGGTCCACCAGTGAAATAAACTCCTCTTTCCACCCATCTTGGTCTTCATCTCGTTACTGGCTATAACAAGAGAGACACCTGCAGACCTGCTTCACAACTTGTGAAGTGGCCCCACTGCAGGTGGGGAGTGGGGGCTCGAACCTGGGTTCTTGCAAAGGGTACTATGTGCACTTAACCAGGTGTGCCACCACCCACCCCCACCATCTTTTTTTTTTTTTTTTTATTTGCCACCAACTTTATTACTGGGGCTCAGTGCCTGCATCAGCGACTCCACCACTCCTGGTGGCCATCTTTTTTCTTTTTTATTATTGGTCTAAATAGTGAAGAAGGAGAGAGAGAGAGAGAGAGAGAAGAAGAGCTAAATCGACACCTGCGGCACCATTCCACTGCTTGTGAAGCTTCCCCCCTAATGTGGGGCTGGGGATGAGATGGAGTTTGAACCTGGGTCCTTTCACATAGCAATGTGTGTGCATTCCTAGGTGTTTCACAGCTGGGCCTGTCAGAATATATTCTCTAAAACTTAATTGACTTAATTATGGAAGTCTAGTCTGGGGTGGGGCGGGGCTGGCAGACCATAGAGATGGTCAAATAGATTAGAAGAGTTCTTGGGATTGGTGAAATAGCTCACCATGGATAGTGCACGGCTTTGCTGTATGTGTGTCCCAGGTTTGAGTCAGGTCCCCACCCCACTGAAGGAAGCTTTATGTTCGATCTGTCTCTCAATTAAAAAAGAAATAAATAATTACAATTAAAGAGTTCTCAGGGATGGGTTGCAGTACACCTGGTTGAGCACACATGTTACCATGTATAAGGACCTGGGTTCAAACTCCTGGTTCCCTCATGTGGGGGGAGGGGAGTAGGTATCTCTTTTTTCCTCTATCTGTCTACTCCCTTCTCAATTTCTCTCTGTTCTACTAGACAAAAGTAAAATAAAATAAAATAGCTACCAGCTCTCAGGTTGGACAACTAGTCAAAAGAGCATCAAGCAGAGGAGCAAAGGAAAAAATATCAATTTGACAATATAGATAAGGAACATTTATGAGGCTCTGAATTGTAAAGGAGATGGGGGAGGGCACATACCTGAGATCCTTCTGGGTTAGGGGACATGGGGCTGCAAGGAACAGGAAGGGGAGACTTCACAAGACAAGGAGATGAGGGCATGTTTAGTCTGAGAGTCAGGAGATGAGCTTTTCAGGTAGAGGGGCAAATGCTCCCTAATGAATACACCACAGGGACCTGCCTTGCCCCTCTCCAGGACATTCTTTTAGATCTTAGCAGAAGGGGAGTACTGATTGCTTTTTCTGATTAGAAAAAGGGCAAAGGACTGAGATGGGGTCAGGGGGCCTACTCAGCCTGACTGGCCTCCAGGGCTCAGAACTGAAGGTTCTGAGGTGATTCACATTCCTGGGGAATGCTAACAGTCTCCATCCCACAGCTGCTCAAAAGATGCTGGGCTCCCTGGACCTCAGGAGACCAGCCCCCAGCAGACTGAGGACCTCCCACCCACACAATGGGGGGACCACTCCCATAACAGTTAGAGGGAGCAAGTGAGAGCCCCACGTAAACCTGGTTTTTATTCCTATCTGCTCTGTTTCTGAGAGAAACACATGACCACATCAGTGATCCTCACTCTTCACTGATAATCTTTGATTCGACAAAAAATGTTGATCACTTTCTTTTTTAAATATTTTATTTATTTATGTTGATGAGAGATATGTAGATAGAAAAAGATACCATAGCACTGCTCAGCTCTGGCTTATGGTGGTACAGGGGATTGAACTTGGAGCCTAAGAGCCTCTGGCATGAAGTCTCTTTGGCAAAACTATTATGTCTCCCAGTACAATCTGATCAGTTTAAATTTTTTCTTTTCTTCTCCTTTCTCTCCTTTCTTTCTTTCTTTCTTTTTTTTGTCTCCAGGGTTATTGCTGGGGCTCAATGCCTGCACCACAAATCCACAGCTCCTGGAGGCCATTTTTTCCATTGTTGCCCTTGTTGTTATTGTTATTGGATAGGACAGAGAGAAATCTAGAGAGGAGAGAAAGACAGAGATGAGGAGAGAAAGACACTTCCAGACCTGCTTCACTGCTTGTGAAGCTACTCCTCTGCAGGTGGGGAGCCAGGGTCTTGAACCGAATCCTTGCTGGTCCTTGTACTTTGTACTATGTGTGCTTAACCTGTTGCACTACCACCCCCCAAATGTTAATTTTTTAATGGAATCATTGCCTGGAGTAATTTATTCTAGTTGGGAATGTTAGGAGTTAATTTTTTTCCCCCTTTAAATAGAGGTAGAGGTAGATAAAGTGAGAGTGAAAGAGATCACAGCAGGAAAGCTTCCTTCAATGCAGTGAGGGCCAGGCTTGAACCTGGGTCTCACACAACAAAGCAGCACACTAGCCAAGTGAGCTATTCTGGTGAGTTAAGAACTTTCCTCCTTTCAATTTGAATCCAGTGGACTTTTTTTGGTGGGGAAGGGCAGGGGGAGCTGCAAATTAGCTGACAATAGAAACATTAACAGGAGAAAGGGCACAATTTATCTACAGTGTAGTGGAAAACTCCTGAGTCAGCCCAGAGTAGCCTTCTAAGTCTCAGTGTAACAAAAGCTGGGCTTTGAGGCACTGTGTAGATAAATAGTCTCTAGGCACAGCGGAATTCACTGGATATGCCCTGGAGGGATTCCTGGTAGCCTTAGTTTGAGGAATCTCTGCTTGTGTCTGTCTTCCCCTCCTCTCTCCATTTTTCTGTCCTGTCTAACAATGATGACCTCAATAACAACAATGACAACTACAACAATGAAAAACAACAGGGACAGCAAATGGGAAAATAAATGAATATAAAAACATAAAAAACCTCTAATAAAATTATAATAATTATAGGGGTCTGGTGGTGGTATGCCCCCCCCACACTGCAAGGACCTCAGTTCAAGCCCCTCCAGGTCCCTTCCTTGTGGAGGTCAGGGTGAGGCTTCAGGAACAATGAAGCAGGTCTGCAGGTATTTCTTTTTCTCTCCCTCTCTATCCCCCTTTCCGTCTCAATTTCTCTGTCCCATTAAAAAATAATAATAGAAAGACAGCAAGCAGCGGTGGATTCCCTCTTGCAGGCACCGAGTCCCAGCAATCACGTTGGTGGCAATTCAAACAATAATAAAATAAAAATAGGGGGCTGGGAGGTAGTGCACATTACCAGGCACAAGGATCAGGGTTCAAGACCCAGATCTTCATCTGCAGGGGGTACGGTTCCCAAATGGTGTAGCAGTGCGGCGGGTCTTTCTGTCTCTCTCCTCTTTCCCTCTTCCCTCTCCATTTCTCTGTTCCACAAGTTGTGGAGCAGTTCTGCAGGTCTCTCTCTCTTCTCTCTTCCTCTCTACCTACCCATTTCCTTTTTTTTTTTTTTTTTGCCTCCAGGATTATCCCTTGAGCTCAGTGTTGTCACTACATGATCCTGGAGGCCATTTTTCATTTTAATGGCTAGGACAGAGAGGGGAGAAAGAAGTGGAGAGGGAGAAAGACAGAGAGACACCTGCAGACCTGCTTCACCGCTTGTGAAGCGAGCCCCCCCTGCAGGTGGGGAGCTGGGGGCTAGAACTCCTTGTGCAGGTCCTTGCGCTTAACCTGGCCCGCTAAAGCCCGGCCCCCTTCTCCATTTCTCTGTACCGAGTGGTGATACACGTCTGCAGGTTACTCTCCCCACCCCTTCTCCCTCTGCCTTTCCCTCTCCCCCCTCTCCCTCCCCTCTCCATTTCTTTCACGAGCAGTGAAGCAGTGCTGTAGAAGTCTCTCTCTTTCTCTCTCCTTCCTTCTCCATTTCTCTCTTTCACTAGTGGTGAAGCAGGGGTCTGCAGGTCTCTCTCTTCTCCCTTTCTCTCTTTCTCGAATGGCGAAGCTGCAGGTCTCTTTCTCTCTCTCTCTCCCCGTCCCTCTCCATTTCATTCTGTCCTATAAAAATAAGTAAATAAAATAAAAAATGAAAAGTTTCCAAAAAAAAAAATCAGTCTTGTTATTATTCTTTTGGTTTGTTTCCGTGCACGTCGAGCTCGGGGACGGGCGGGCGGGGCGCCCCAGGCGCAGAGGGAAAGCGAAAGCGCTCAGCGGCCGCGGGGCGGGCGGGGCTCACCCTTCCCGGCGCCGCCCCCGCCCCCAGGCAGCCTCCCGCCGCGTCGGGTCGGCTCCGAGTTTCGATTCCCCGAGCCCGAAGGGCGGGCGGGCCGCGCCATGGCGGACCCGGTGGTGTGCAGCTACATCACTAAGGTGCTGTGCGCGCACGGCGGCCGCCTGGCGCTGGGCGAGCTGCTGGAGCAGATCCTGCTGTCGGAGGAGCAGCTGCTGCAGGTGCTGGAGGCGGCGGGCCGCGAGCGCTTCGTGCTGCTCGACAGCGGGGGCCGCGCGGGGCTCGCCCGCCATGTGGTGGCCACCACCCGCGCCCGCGTCTGCCGCCGCAAGTTCTGCGACCGCGCCTGCGACAACCTGCACCTCTGCAAGCTCAACCTGCTGGGCCGCTGCCACTACTCCGAGCGGTGAGTGCGCCCCCAGGGCCCTCCACTGCCCACGTTGAGGGGACACCCCAGGCTTCCCACTGCCCACGGCGAGGGGACACCCCAGGCTTCCCACTGCCCACGGCGAGGGGACACCCCAGGCTTCCCACTGCCCACGGCGAGGGGACACCCCAGGCTTCCCACTGCCCACGGCGAGGGGACACCCCAGGCTTCCCACTGCCCACGGCGAGGGGACACCCCAGGCCCCCCACTGCCCACGGCGAGGGGACACCCCAGGCTTCCCACTGCCCACGGCGAGGGGACACACCCCAGGCCCCCCACTGCCCACGGCGAGGGGACACTCCAGGCCTCCCACTGCCCACGGCGAGGGGACACTCAAGGCCTCCCACTTCCCGCGGTGAGAGGACACTCCCCAGCCCCCCCACTTCCCACATGGAGAGGACACCCCAGGCCTCCCATTGCCCACGTCTAGAGGACACCCCAGGCCCCACGGCCCACGGCGAGGGGACACCCCAGGCCCCCACATCCCACGGAGAGAGGACATCTCCAGCCCCCCCCCCCCACTTCCCAAGGTTTGAGGACGTCCCTAAGCCCCTCACTGCCCAAGGTGAGAGAACACCCCAAGCATCCTGTAGTGAACATGCAACCACAGTAACCATAGTGCTCCTGCAGTGTGATAAGACAGAACCAGGTTGGGGTTGAAGTCATAGTATTTGTTATTCTTCTTATACATGTTTCTGGCATATCACACTACGCAGGTGCACTATGATTACTATGCTTATGTGCTCACTACACCCCCTACCCCCCTATGGGGAGAGGACACCCCCAGACCCCCAACTTCTCAGCACTTCCTCAATGTGCCCCTTTCCTCCCTGTGCTTCTAGAACTTTCCTCCAAGATAACTAAGACTCGGTTCTTCCCACCTCAGGGAGAATAGATTAAAAAAAATTTTTTTTTAAATATTTTATTTCATAGGACAGAAATTGAGGTGGGATAAGGAGATAGAGAGACCTGCAAGATTTGCTTCAGGGCTTGTGATACCTCCCCCCCAATATCTGCTCTCAACCTAGTGTACCCCCCTCCCCCAGCCTAGTGAAGCTTCTCCTCCCCAAAGTTGGGGACCAGGGGCTTGAAGCCCGGTCCTTGTGCACTGTACTGTGTTCCACTCACCTGGTCCTCCAGGAGGACAAATGTCCCTGGGGCCATCCTTAATTCTGAGGATTGGGGGAGGGGGTTTGAGGAAAAGTCTGCAATCTGCCCCCCCCCCAGTCACCTTTGTCCCCAGAGGATACACCTGAGGCCCCTCCTGCAGGGTCCCAGTCTGGCCCCCTGCCTTGGACAGCTAGCCTCTGTCCCTCATGGTCACTGTTTTGTTTCTGAAACCTGACACTAGGCCCCTTCACCTGAGCTGAATGGTCCCTGTTGCTGTGATCTGTTGAGATAATGACACCCCCCCCCCCCCCCCCCCCCGTGGCTCCAGGCACCCCTTGAGGACCTATTTACTTATTTACTTATCTGTTTAAGAGGAGGAGGCAGAACAGAGCATCACTCTGGCACTTGAGATGCCTGGGATCAAACCTACCACCTCATGCTTGAAAGTCCAGTGCTTCATCCTCTGCACTACCTCTCAGGCTTCTGAGACTTTTTGCTTCAATTGATCATAAAGAGTGGCCAACCAATCTTGATCCTTTTTTAAAAAAATTAGATTTTAAAAAATAACTATTCCTTCTTTTTTTGGATAGAGAGAAGAATTGAGAGGGGGGAGATAGAGACAGAGAGAGGTCTGCAGCACTGCTTCACCACTCATGAAGTTTCCTTCCATAGGTGGGGACCAGGAGCTTGAGCCCTGGGTCCTTGTGCATTGTAACATGTGCACTCTACTAGGTATGCTCCTGCCTGCCACCCCAGCTCCACCTATTTATTTATTAAACATTTTTTATTTATTTATCTGATAGAGACCGTCAGAAATTGAGAGGGAAAGGGGAGATAGAGAGGAAGAGAGACATCTGTAATACTGCTTCACCACTTGAAAAGCTTTCCCCCTGCAAATAGGGACAAGGGACATGAACCTGTTTCTTTGTGCATTGTAACATGTGCACTCAACCAGGTGCATCACAACCCAAACCCTTATTTATTTATTTGCCTCCTGAATACAGTGTTTCCCATGGTTTTTGACCTGTCTTGAATTCATTTAAGACAGCTTGGTCCTTTTCTCTTTGCTGAAATATCTGCCCGTGCATGCAGTTTGAATCGTAGTTCTAACAGTAACAGTAACTACCATCTTGCTGAGCAAAGAACCCCTCAATACTGGCTTTAGAGATGAAGTAACCAGGCAGACCTGTCCATTCTAATGTCCCGTCCAGTGTAAGGAAACCCAGGCCTAGCACTGCTGTGGCATTTAGCAGAGGTAGCTGAGCAGGCAGGGGACAGACGCGCAGGACATGAGACTATTCCCTTGTGTTTTTCAGGTGTGAAGTGTGACATTTTGGTGAGCAAGGTTTCGGTTTCACTGTTGTTTCAAGTAGCTTCTCTGAGTGCCTGCCACTAGCTCTGTGGTTTCTGACAATCTGTGTGTGTGTTTTGCTGTGCAGATGTCCCCTCAGGCTAATGCCAGTTCCCGCCACCCCTGGTTTTGCCCTATAAAGCCCTTCTTCTTCCACCCCTCTCTCTCTCTTGCCCGCTTTTCACTTTGGTGATTAGACGCAGGGAAGGTTGCTGTGCGAGGCGGCCATTTTGGCTAGCCCCACGTGACCCGAACCACTGTGCTCTCACCCAACTCTGAGGTGTCCGCGGAAATAAAGAATTGTGTTCCCTCTCGCTCCGGATCTGGATCTCCTCTCTCTCTCCTCCGCGGCTCAGCACGACAGTGTTTCCTCTGAGCCCTTTCCTGTTTTTATGCCTTTTGCACGCCCCCCCACCCCCCACCCCAAGTGAAAACTGATGATGGAGTGGTTGGCTGGGGACATGGCTCAACCGGTAGAGTGCAGGACTTGTAAGTCTGAGGCTCCAGGTTCATCCGAACATCACATATTCTACCTACAGTGGTGCATTGGCTTCCCTTTGTCTCCTGTGAAACTCTCTCTTCGGGTCAGGGGATATCACATAATTGTTATGCAAAAAACCCCTCATTCCTGAGGATCCCAGGATCAATCCCCCACACCACCACAAACCAGAACTGAACCAGTGATCTGGTTAAAAAAAAAAGCAAAAGAGACCCCCAAGAGGCTGAAACACACTCACTCATCTCTGTAAATAAAATAAACCTTTAAAAAATTGTATGTAGGTGGTTAGATGGGAAGAAATGGACTATTTCATAAATTGGAAGGAGGTTTGGAGGGGGTGAAGATAGCGTAATGGTTATGCCTGAGGCCCCAAGGTCTCAGGTTCAATCCCCAGCACCACCATAAGCCAGAGCTGAACAGTGCTCTGGTACAAAACAAAACAAACAAAAAACAAATAGAAGGAACTAGGTAGGAGAAGAGGAACCCAAAAGCAAAAGAATAATAAAGTGAGCACCAGAATATTAACTGAAAAAAAGTTTAACCTAAAGGTGATATAGTAGAATCAGTTTACAGCTCACTACCCAGAATAAAAGGATGATGAATTTGTAAAACATGTGCTTTATCTTCTATAATAAAATAGGAACCTGGAACATGATGGCAGAGGAGGACCTAGTGGGGGTTGTACTGTTATGTGGAAAACTGAGAAATGTTATGCATGTACAAACTATTGTACTTACTGTTGACTGTAAACCATAAAAAATAAAATGAAACAGGACCCAAGAAAAAGAAAATAAAAGAAAACAGAGGAGGGTGAGGCTACTTTTTTTTTCTCCACTAGTGTCTCAAACCTTCTCTCCCCAAAAGCGTCTCGATTTGATTTTGATCTCTATCCTGACCTTTCATGATTTACAGTTACATAAATATGTAACATATAAATGATATATAAAATAGATCAGTACATTCATTTATCATATTGATATTTATCACATATTGATATATAATAATATGTAAGATATACTTATATGCTTACAATTATAAATTTACATTTGTATAAAATGGAGTATGTTTTTTTTGTGTTTTAGGATTTTTACTGAGTACTTTGCTATAGAGATCTTTATGTAATAGTCCATCATATGACTTAAACCACGATTTAGTTGCTTACTTCTTCAATGATGGGCATTTGAGATAGTTCTTTCCTCTTTTCTTTTCTTCCTTTTTTTAGAGACAGAGAGGGAAAAAGAGAGAGAGAAAGGCCATAGCACTGAAGCTTCCTTTCAGTGCTGTGGGGGTCCAGGCTTGAACCTGGGCTGTGCACATGGCAAAATAGTGGACTATCCCAGTGAGCTATGTCACTGGCCCTGCACAGTTCTATTTATTTTGTACAACACACCATACTGCCATGAATAAACATGTCTCTTAGTCTTCATGACAAGAGCTTCTTCACAACAACTGGGATGGGAGATAATTTACCCAGTAGAGTGTACACTCTACCATGTGTGAGGACCTGAGTTTAAGCCCCAGCACCACATGGGAGCACCCTCATGGCATAGGGGAAAGCTCCATGAATAGCATGCAGTGTTATGCTGTCTCATTCTCTGTCCTAAGTTGAAAGGGGGAGTTGGGGGAGTCTGCTAGGAGCAGTGGAATTGTGCGGGAGTGAGGATCTGGTGGGGAGTGAAACTAAAGACCTTCCCCACACCCTAATGTTAGAAAGCAGACTTTGTTGACTTGTACGCTTGCAGTTTTAACTCTTCCAGATTCTGATACATTAATAATATAGGTGTACCAGGGGCTCAGTTTGCAGAGTGCATAAAGACCTGGGTTCAAGCCCCTAGCATCCCATGAGAACATGCAAAGGGGGAACTTCCTGAGTGGTGGAACAGTGCTGTGATGTTTCTCCCTCACCTCTCTTTCTGAGGTTGAAAGCGAAAAGGAGAGTCAGGTGGTAGTGCAATGGGTTAAGTGCATGTAGCGCAAAGTGCAAAGACCAGCATAAGGATCCCGGTTCGAGCCCCCGGCTCCCCACCTGCAGGGGAGTTGCTTCACAGGTGGTGAAGCAGGTCTGCAGGTGTCTTTCTCTCCCCCTCTCTGTCTTCCCCTCCTCTCTCCATTTCTCTCTGTCCTATCTAACAATGAGGACATCAATAACAACAACAATAATAACTACAACAATAAAAAAACAACAAGGGCAGCAAAAGGGAAAATAAGTAAATAAAAAAAAAAAAGGGAAAAAAGAAAAAAAAAGAGTAGGGGTGCCAGGCAGTGGTGCACCAGTTTAAGCACACACAGTACAAAGAGCAAGGATCCCAGCTGGAGCCCCCAATCCCCACCTGCAGGGTGATCACTTCTCAAGTGCCCTCTCTATCTTCCCCTCCTCTCTCAATTTCTTTCTGTCCTATCCAATAGGAAAAGGAAAAAAGGCAACCAGGAGCAGTGAATTTGTAGTGCAAGCACTGAGCCCCAGCAACAATCCTGGAGGCAAAAAATTTAAATGAAATTTAAAGAAAAGAAAGAAAAAAAAAGTGTTGGGAGTGGTGGACTCATGCATACTGGCAAAAAAAGATGTTTGCTTGCTATAGATGTTTGAGAGTCCAAGTCCCCTCTAACGCCCTTCCTCCCGCCCCCACCTTTTTTTTTTTTTTTTTTTTTTTGCTACCAGGGTTATTGCTGGGGCCCTGTGGCTGCAATTTAATTGCTCCCAGTGGCCACTTCCCTGCCTTTCTTCTAGACAGAGCATGAGAGACAGAGTGAGATAGAGGAGAGCAAAGGAAAGAACAGCACAGCACTGCTTCACCACCCGTGAGACTTCCCTGCTGCAGTCTCTCCCATGTGATGGCCCAGGGCTCAAACCCAAGTTCTTGTATATGGTAACTGAGTGAGTTACCTATCTTCCCCACAGCTTCCCTACTTTCAACTCACACTTGGTACTATCAAGCTTCTTTTGATTCATGTCACTCTGGAGGTTATGATAGAGAAGCTTGTCATTTTCACTAGAAATTTTTTTTTCTCATTAACGTTTTTATCATGTGATATTTCAGCCTTATGAAAACATATAAAAGATAATGAATCTCTCTCTGTGTGCCCATGCACCAGCTCCAGAGATTAGAATATTACAGTTGGGGCCAGATGGTGGTGCACCTGGTTGAGGTCACATATTACAGTGCTCAAGGGACTGGGTTCGAGCCCCAGCCTCCACCTGTAAGAGAGAAGCTCCATGAGTGGTGAATGAGTACTGCAGGTATCTGTCTGTCTGTCTGTCTATCTATCATCTATCTAGTCTCTCTATCTTTATCTCCTTTGTCCCTCTCAGTTTCTCCTCTCAATTCTTTCTGTCTCTATCCTAAATAAATAAGGAAATAAATAAAAGATTACAGTTTAGCATTCGATTTTCTTCCTTGATGACTTGTCTCCCAGCACTGTAGAGCTGATAATCAAAAATCAGTCTGGGGACCAGGTGGTGGCACACCTGGTTAAGTGCACATAGTACTAAGCGTAAGGACTAGCACCCACATCCAGGTTTGAGCCTCTGCTCCCCACCTGCAGGGGATCCACTTCATGACATGTGAAGCAGGTCTGCAGGTCTCTTTCTCTCTCCCTGTCAATCTTCTGGGATAGTTCACAATCTTCCCCTCCCCTCTCAATTTCTCTATCCTGTCCAATAAAATGGAAAAATGGCTACCAGGAGCAGTGAATTTGTAGTGTTGGCACCGAGCTCCAGAGATAACCCTGAAGGCAAATAAATAAATAAATAAATAAATAAAGCAACCAGTCTTTTATTCCTCCAACTTTACTGAGGAAACATGGGTACATCTTGAAGGATACAGCTGATGTTTTAGTATATACAGACACTGTGAAATGATTTTACCCAATTAAGCTAATCAAAAATGTATTTATTAATGAGAGAGAGAAAAGAAAGAGAAACAGCACCATTTTGGCGCATGGGATGCTGGAGACTGAACTTGGGCCCTCAAGGCTTGAGAATCCCTTACCTTCTTCACTGTACCACCACTTGTGCCCCTCAGTCAAGCTAGTTAGTTCATCGACGTTTCACCTCCTCTGTTTTCTTTTTGGGGGTTGATGAGAACACTTAAGATTGATTCTCTTAGCAAATTCCAGGTATACAATTTTACAGTATTTAAAGCGTGTATATGTGTGTGTGGGGGTGGGTGGTCAGGACCTCATACATTTCACTGCCCCAGGTTGACTTTTTCATTGGGATAAAGAGAGAGAGAGACACACACCACAGCACTAGAACTTCCTCTGGTGCTGTGGTATTCCCATGTGGTATCAGGGATGGGCCATCTCTGTAGCCCACAACGCAGTCTTAATGGTGGTACCATAGTCCCTCAGCTAAGAATGTCTTCATCTTGTGGTCCGGGAGGTGGTGCAGTGGATAAAGCATCAGACTCTCAGGCATGAGGTCCTGAGTTCAATCCCCGGCAGCACATGTACCAGAGTGATGTCTGGCTCTTTCTCTCTCCTTCTATGTTTCTCATTAATAAATAAATAAAATCTTAAAAAATAATAATGTCTTCATCTTATGACTGTGAATTTGACTCTTGAACAGGCACCCCTCCCCATTTCTTCCAGCCTCCCCTATCGCTGGCAGCCATTCTTCTGTTCTCTGATTTTGTAAGTTTGGCTATGTTTTAGAGACTAGGCAGAAAACGAAATTCTGCAATTATTTGTCTTTCCATATCTGACATTTTTTCTCTTTGCCAGATGACCTACTTTGGGTAAAAAAACCCAACCAACCAACCAACCAACCAAAAAAATATAGCAATAAAAACCACTCATTTATTCCATGAGAGGGAGAGAAACCAGAGAGCACTGGCCCAGACTATGCAACTGAGACTGGGGTTAGAACTCACAGCTGGTGGGGGAATGAAGCTCAGCTCATGACTTGCCTGCTTGAGGCTCTGGTTCTCCTGGCTCTATGTATTAGATTGATGCTTGAGCTTCTTACTTTCTCATGTGAAACTCTTTCAAATGAAACAGTTAAACAAAACACATCTTTAAAAACATTTTTTAAAGTTTTATTTTGAATAGAGAACAAAATTGAGAGGGGAGAGGGAGACAGGGAGAGAGAGAGAGAGAGAGAGAGAGAGAGAGAGACAGCTGCAGCCCTGCTTCAGTTAGTGAAGCTTCCCTTCTGCAAGTGGGGACCAGGGGCTTGAACTCATATCCTTGTACTTGGCAAGGTGTGTGCTCAACCAGGTGCACCACCACCCAGCCCTCAAAAATAAGTCTTAAAAAATTGGTGTCTCTCACATGCAGGTCTTTCCACTCTACCCATTGGGTGGCTTCCCTGGCCTTGAATACTGTCTTTTAAGGTTCAGTTTTATTGTCTGGATTAATTTTATGATAAAGGGCAGGGTTTTCTCCTTTCAACGGCTGAATCATATTCCACTATATTCTGTATTCTACATATGGGAGATACTTTGTTTACTCACGTTTGTTTGGAGAGGTGTTTTAGAGCCTCATCTGTGTGGGTTTTTTTTTCCCCCGTCATCTTCAGGACTTCACTGCTCCAGACTGAGTTTTTTATTTAGAGGCAGAGGCAGAGGCAGAAAGAGAGAAAGAGAGAGAGAGGGAGAAAGATTTAGAGAGATTTAGAGAGAAATATCAACACACCTAATATTTGCCTTAATTAATTAATTAATTAGTTGATTAATTAAGTATTTTGCCTCCAGAGTTATCACTGGGCTCAGTGCCTGCACTATGAATCCACTGCTCCTGGAGGCCATTCCCCCCCCCCATTTTTGTTGCCTTTGTTGCTTTTCTTGTGGTTACTGTTGATGTTGTTACTGTAGTTGTTGTTGGATAGGACAGAGAGAAATTGAGAGAGGATGGGAAGACAGAGAGGAGGAGAGAAGATAGACACCTGCAGACCTGCTTCACTGCAGGTGGAGAGAGGGGGGCTAGAACTGGGGTCCTTATGCCAGTCCTTGCGCTTCATACCATGTGCACTTAACCCCGGGCCCCCTAGCCTTAATTAATTTTTTTAATTTTATTTATTTTTCTCTTTTGTTGACCTTGTTTTTAATTTTATTTATTTTTCCTTTTTTTTAAAGAGTGTTTTTAAATATTTATTTATTTACTTATTCACTTTTGTTGACCTTGTTTTTTATTGTTGTTGTCGTTATTGTTGTTGTAGTCGTTGTTGGATAGAACAGAGAGAAATGGAGAGAGGAGGGGAAGACAGAGGGGGACAGAAAGATAGACACCTGCAGACCTGCTTCACCGCTTATTAAGCGACTCCCCTGTAGGTGGGTGGCCGGGGGCTTGAACTGGGGGCTCTAACCAGGATCCTTAGAGTCCTTGTGCTTTGCGCCACATGTGCTTAACCCGCTGTGCTACCGCCTGACTCCCTGCCTCAATTTTTTTAATATTTATTTTATTTATTTTTTCCCTTTTGTTGCCCTTGTTGTTTTATTGTTGTAGTTATTATTGTTGTTGTTGGATAGGACAGAGAGAAATGGAGAGAGGGAGGGGAAGACAGAGAGGAGGAGAGAAAGATAGACACCTGCAGACCTGCTTCACCGCCTGTGAAGCGACTCCTCTGCAGGTGGGGAGCCGGGGTTCGAACCGGGATCCTTATGCCGGTCTTTGTGCTTTGCACCACCTGCGCTTAGCCCGCTGTACTACAGCCCGACTCCCCCTGCCTCAATTTTTTAAAAGCACTTGTTTTGACTCTATTTTGGCAGCCCTTTATTGTTATTCTTTTTTATTCATGATTTCATATTGATTTACAAATTATAAGATAACAGGGGTATAATTTTACACCTTTCTCACCACCAGAGTTCTGTGTCCCCATTCCCTCCATTGGAAACTGCAGTAGTTCTCCCAAAATGACAGATGTGGGTGAATTATTATTTTATAATTATCTATATTTATATATATTCTGTGTCCCCATTCCCTCCATTGGAAACTGCAGTAGTTCTCCCAAAATGACAAATGTGGGTGAATTATTATTTTATAATTATCTATATTTATATATATTTTCCCTTTTTTCCTTTATGGTCCTGCTTTCTCTTCCTTTCTAAGTTCACACCTACACCTATTTCTTCCTTTCTAAGTTCACACCTACACCTATTACTACTTCTGGATGTCTTTCTTTTTCTTTTTCCTTCCCCCCCCACCATGGAATTGGAGTTCAGAACCTTCATCTCACTTTTCTCCCTTTCTAGGAGTATAGACCAAAATTCTTTATGGGGGTACAGAACGTGGAAGGTCTGGCTTCTGCATTTCTCATTTTAATACAGTCCACAGGACCCCCCCCCCACCCCCCCAGTACTCAGTCCTCCAGGGGTCTTGGCAGAGACTGTCAGAAGCTGACACCTCTGGGTGTCTGTGGTGGGAGGCAGGGCAGGCACAGGGTCTCTTAATAACTGTGAAACCCAGAGGTTTCCTCCCAAGACAGAACCATGTGGGTGGAGGTCAGAGGTAGGAGGGGGCCTAGTTTATGACTCCTCTTCCCATTTCAAGAAGCCCAGGGCCCTAGAAACCTTGATCATCTAGAATTCATGGTCCTACCCTTGTTCTAGAACATTCTCAAGACTCCAGGGGCCCTCGTAGATACTGCATAGGCCCTGAATCTTCAGATGTGTTTCAGGCATTTGCAAGCTCTGCTGGTGTGTCTAAAGGCTGCATTTGGTGGCCCTGGCAAAATGGGGATAGGAAGTGGGGTGAGAAGTGGTGGGGGTGGGAGCTGGGGGGGGGGGTGTCCTGTGCCAATGTTCTTCATTCTGCTGTGTTCTCTCATAGAATTCTGGGGCCGGGGGGGGGGGGGCTCTGAGAATGTTGAATTCAATCCAATCTTCATTCTGCTGGACCCTGTTGTTGGTGTGGGGTTGAGAATTCTGACTTTGAACTCAGTTTTCCAGAAAAGTGTGTCAACATAAGAAGATAAGATGAAAGAAAACCCATCTAACTACTTCCATTAAAACAAGAAGAAGGGGGGGGTCGGGCGGTGGCCCAGTGGGTTAAGCGCATGTGGCGTAAAGCGCAGGGACCCGCTGGTTCGAGCCCCCGGTTCCCCACAGGGGAGTCGCTTTACAGGCGGTGAAGCAGGTCTGCAGGTGTCTGTCTTTCTCTCCCCCTCTCTGTCTTCCCCTCCTCTCTCCATTTCTCTCTGTCCTATCCAACAACGAACAACATCAACAATGGCAATAATAATAACCACAATGAGGCTACAACAACAAGGGCAACAAAAGGGGGGAAAAATGGCCTCCAGCAGCGGTGGATTCATGGTGCAGGCACTGAGACCAGCAGTAACCCTGGAGGGGGGAAAAAAAAAGAAGGGGGAAAAAACTTTATTTCTTTTATGTCCTATCCTGGCTTCTCCATCTACCCATCTTTTAAAATGCATATCACATAGAGGTGGCATAATGGATAAAGTGCTAGACTTTCAAGTGTGAGGTTACAAGTTCGAACCCTGGCTTTGCATGTGCCAGAGTGATACTCTGCTTTTCTGTTTCTCTCCTCTCTCTCTCACTGATAAATGAATAAATATTAAAACAGTAAAATCAAATGTGGCAGGGGAGGTAACTCAGTGTTAGAAGTGGTTGCATGCTTTAGGCCCCGGGTTCAATATCTAGAACCAGCTGGTGGTCTGTGTCTCCTCTCTCTCTCTCCAAAAACAAGTAAATGCATTGACTAGATAATTAAAAGAAATAGAACAGGGAGTTGGGCGGCAGCGCAGCGGGTTAAGTGCAGGTAGCACGAAGTGCGAGGACCGGTGTAAGGATCCCAGTTCGAGCCCCGGCTCCCCACATGCAGGGGAGTCATTTCACAGGTGGCGAAGCAGGTCTGCAGGTGTCTGTCTTTCTCTCCCCCTCTCTGTCTTCCTCTCCTCTCTCCATTTCTCTCTCCTATCCAACAACGACATCAATAACAACAACAATAATAACTACAGTGATAAAACAACAAGGGCAACAAAAGGGAACAAATAAATATTAAATAATAATAATAATAACAATAAAAAGAAATAGAACATTTTAAAAGTAGACCATGCACTAGTGCAAGACAAGAATTTCCATCTTTCTCTTGAGAGAAACAGACCTTTGAAGTCATAATGTTAATTTTTTCAACTGTCTTTCTTGGCATCTAATTTTTTAGTAGCTACTGTTTATCTGCATTTCCTTTTGGGGGAGAAGAATATTGATGCTTTTTGCCACTTTCATACTGTTTTGTGCCATTGTACAATTTCAGAAGTATTTACACCATACATTTCTTATTTGCCTTCAAGATTGGGGGGGGGGCAGTTTGTCCTGGCACAATTTCACTGCTTCTGCTGGACTCTTTCCTATTTATTTATTTTTATTTTTAGATAGAGGGTGAAAGACAGAGAGAAGGAGAAACACCACTGCCGGCGGAGCTTCCCCTCTGCAGATGCTCCTAGGGTGCTGTGGGACTTGACCAGCTGAGCTATCTTCCAGGCCCTACCAATCCACTACTATATCTGTATTTGGGGTCATTTTAGTACTCGATTTAATTTTGCCTGCTCTAGTGTTCCCTCCCTTTGGAAGGGCAGTGACCACAGTCAGTATTGTGCAACCACCACTAGCTTCTAGTTTCAGAATATTCGAATCATCTCGAAAGATCCCCCACACCCTTCAGCAGTCACTGCTCCTTCTTTTTCTCCTTTTCCCCTTCCTTCTCTCCTCTTCTTCCTCCCCCTCCTCCTTCCCTCCCACTCCCCTCCTCCTTCCCTCCCTTTCCCTGCTTCTCCCCTCTATTCTTCTCTCTGCCTTCCCCTTCTCCTCTCCCCTCTTCCCTGTCCTCCTCCTTTTCTTCTCCCCTCCTCCCCACCCCTAGCAACCTCCAGTCTACTTTCTGTTTGCCTGGATTTCCTGTTGCGTCAGTTTCCTCAAACCAGAGTCCTGCTGTGTCTGTATTTTCCCCTGAAGCACCTTCTGACACTCTCTGTGCTCTTTGTGGAGTCCCCTTGCCTGGCAGGTGGCCTCAGGGACAGGCTCTGCAAGGAACACCTGGGAAATTGCTTCTATTATGGCTCCTTTGGATCAAATTAGATTTTCACTTCCTGCCTCTTTATTAATTACTATTTTTTGATGTTTTATTTAAAGATCTTGTCTGTGAATTGGATAGGGACACAGAGAGAGGGATATGGAGCGGGTGGGGGGGTGGGGAGAGATAGATACCTGTAGCACTGCTTCACCATTTGTGAAGCTTTTCCCTTGTAGGTGGAGACCGGGGACTTGAACTCGGGTCCTTGTATATTGTAGTAAGTGTGCTCAGCAGGGCCCCCAGCCCTCTTATTATTATTATTTTTTAATGAGATAGATAAATAGATAGATAGATAGGCTAGAGCACTGCTTAGCTTTGGCTTATGGTGGTGCTGGGGATTGAACCTGGGACTTTGGAGCCTCAGGCATGAAAGTCTTTTTGTAGAACCGTTGTGCTGTCTCCTGCAAGCTGATGGATGCAGAAGTGAGGCTGTGACCTGCGATATAGTATGAGTGACAAACACTGATGGGGAAACGTACTCTACTATTTGTCTGACCCCGAGCCTGCCAGATGAAACCTCCAGCAGACGTGTGTCGGTTTCCTTTTCGTTTCAAGTCATGTCCATTCCCCACGTAGCTATCTTGGGATTTTCTTTCTTTTGTTGAGAGGGAGAAGGAGAGACTGTAGCATCGAAGCTTCTTTCAATGAGGTGAGGGCTGGGGCACTAACCTGGGTTGGGCACATGGTAAAGCAGCACACTATCCAAATGAGCTCTCTCTCTCTGGCCCTTGTCCTGTCTGCACCTGTAGGCTGCTGGGGGAGCTGACAAGGCCCCCAGCTGGGAGTGGAGGAGAAACAGAAGAATCTAGAAGGATTTCCACTCAGGGTTTCAGGCTCAGGGAGAAAACAGTTTAACTAAGTGTGGGCTCAGTGACTGAGTTGGGCTGGTGGTGTTGGGGGGACACTGAACCCTCCCAGGACCTCGCAGCCCAGTGTCTTTCTTTTTTTTTAAATTTTTATTTTTTAAATATTTATTTTATTTATTTATTCCCTTTTGTTGCCCTTGTTATTTTATTGTTGTAGTTATTATTGTTGTCGTCGTTGTTGGATAGGACAGAGAGAAATGGAGAGAGGAGGGGAAGGCAGAGAGGAGGAGAGAAAGATAGACACCTGCAGACCTGCTTCACCGCCTGTGAAGCGACTCCCCTGCAGGTGGGGAGCCGGGGTTCGAACCGGGATCCTTATGCCGGTCCTTGTGCTTTGCGCCACCTGCGCTTAACCCGCTGCGCTACAGCCCGACTCCCGCAGCCCAGTGTCTTTCAAGCAGGCGGTTCCAGACACTTTTGGTCTCTCACCCATGTCCATAGAAAACAACCTGAGCCTGCGTTTACTCCTATTATTCTCATGAAGTTTTTTTTTTAAATAAATACATTATTTTAATTTTCTTCTAATTAACTGGATAGAGACAGAGAGGTATTGAGAAGGGAGAGGAGATAGAAAGGGAGAAAGAAAGAGAGCCACCTTGCAGCCCTGCGTCACCACTCTGCATGCGGGGACCAGGGACTTGAACCTTGTGCACTTTAACATGTGTGCTTAACCAGGTGCACCCTTGCCCGACCCTTCAAATGTTAAGTTTGTTTTAAAATTATTATTTTTTAAAATTTATTTATGAAAGAAAGAGGAAACGGGAGAGAGAACCAGAGCATAACTTCAAAAGATGTGCTGCTAAGAATTGAACTCTGGAGGTCTCATATTTGGGGGCCCACTGTGCCACCTCCCAGGCTGCAATGTGTAAATTAATTTAAAAATCATGTAACGAGAGGAGGACCTGGTTAGAGGGCATTGAATTGTTACTTGGGAAACCGAGAAATGTTACACCTGTACAAACTACTGTATTTTACTGTTAACTATAAGGTACTAATCCCCCAATAAAGGAAAAAAAGTTTTTTAAAAAAATCATGTAAAGGTGGCCTGGGAGGTGGTGCAGTGGATGAAGCCTTGGACTCTCAAGAATGAGGTCCTGAATTCAATTCCTAGCACTGCATATTCTCTTTCTTTTTTTTTTTTTTTTTCCTCCTCCAGGGTTATTGCTGGGCTCGGTGCCTGCGCCATGAATCCACCGCTCCTGGAGGCCATTTTTTCCCCCCCTTTTGTTGCCCTTGTTGTAGCTTCGTTGTGGTCATTATTATTGCCCGTGTTGACACAATTCGTTGTTGGATAGGACAGAGAGAAATGGAAAGAGGAGGGGAAGACAGAGAGAGGGGAGAGAAAGATAGACACCTGCAGACCTGCTTCACCGCCTGTGAAGCGACTCCCCTGCAGGTGGAGAGCCGGGGGCTCGAACCGGGATCCTTACACCGGTCCCTGCGCTTTGCGCCACATGCGCTTAACCCACTGCGCCACCGCCCGACCCCCCTGCATATTCTCTTTCATTCCTCTCCCTCTCTCTCTCCCTCTCTCTCTCTCTACTAAATCTTTCAGAGGAAATAAAAATCATGCTCGAGTACCTTGGCACCGCATGGGAGCACCAGGGATGCCACCAGGGGAAGCTCTATGAATGGTGGAGTGGTGCTCTGGTCTCTCTTTCTCTCACTCTCTCTAAAACTAAAAGGAAAACCAAGTCTGCTGGGAGCAAATGGATTATTATGCTTGTGCAAGACACAAGCAAGTAAAAAGAAATGCATATTCCTAAAGTCACTCTTCAGAGAGAGTTTCTGAGGGTGTGATCTGTAGCCTGCATTTTAACCACTTACTCTCAAGATGGTCTTATAGGGATGCTCTTCCTGGCACTGGGTAAAAACCAGCTTTCATTGATCAAATGATGACGTGAATCTTGCTTCCCTGCTCCCCCCACCACCTCAGAGTGACTGAGCTGTGTGACTCTTAGAACCATCTGACTTGGCGGCCGGGGCAGTAGCACAGTGGGTTAAACACACATGGCGCAAAGCACAAGGACTGGCATAAGGATCCCGGTTCGAGCCCCGGCTCCCCACCTGCAGGGGAGTTGTTTCACAGGCGGTGAAGCAGGTCTGCAGGTGTCTATCTTTCTCTCCCCCTCTCTGTCTTCCCCTCCTCTCTCCATTTCTGCCTGTCCTATCCAACAACAATGGCATAACAACAATAATAATAACCACAACAAGGGCAACAAAGGGGAAGAAAATAGCCTCCAGGAGGCTATTTCTAATTTGTGGTGCAGGCACCGAGCCCCAGCAATAACCCTGGAGACCAAAAAAAAAAAAGACTTACAGAAACCTTGGGTTCCACAGTCAGCGCCCCCCCCCCCAGCAATTGCTGATTAAACACCTTATGCCACTAATCATCGACTCATCTAGAAGCTTTTATCTCTTCCTTTCTCACTAAAGGAATTCTCCCCACACTGTTAACCGGTTACTTCATCTTTTTTCTCTTGGCCACTCTAGTAAATTTTTTAAAAAACGGAGGAGAGAATGTTTTGCAGATGCCTGTAACAGGGAGATGAGACATCATGCTCATGTGTCAACAACTGTGCTATGAACCATTAACCGTCCAGTAAAGTGGTAAACAAGCACACTGGGTGCTGGAAAGCCGTTTTCGCATTTTTTCTGTGTCCTTACTCTCTCTGCAAGTACCTCCACCCCAGACTGCCCCTTTCAGGAGGCAGAGAGGGGGAGAGGGAGAAACAAGAAAAGAGGAGCAGTACAGGACCAGGAGGCCAGCACTGAGGTAGATGAGGAGAAGGGTGGGAGAAGAGGACCAGAGATGGAGAAGCAGAGGCTGAGGCAGCTGACGAGGACCTGGAGACCACGAGGCAGAAGAAGGCAAAGAAGGAAGAGTTCAGTTTGAAAATTCAGCAAATAAATGAAAGGAAATGGCTGCCACGGGGTAGTACCTCACTTCCAGGAAGAGAGCAAGCCAACTACTAAGCAGGACCACCTGCAAACTACACCCGCCCTAAAACTCCTACCAGAACCATAAGGCTAATTTGTAACACTGAGAGAAAGACCTCCAAACAGCTAGTTTTCTTTTAAAAATTCTATACACACACACACACACACACATATATATTATTAGGGGGATTAGTGGCTTACAGTAAGTACAATTGTTGGTACATAGGTAACATTTCTCAGTTTTCTGCAAAACACTCTTACCCCCAGCCTAGGACTTTCACCATCATGTTCTAGGACCTGAAAGCCTGTACAACTCCCAGTCCCCAGAGTCCTTTACTTTTGATGCAATACACTAAACCTAGTTCAAGTTCTGTTTTGTGTTTTCCTTTCTGTTCTTATTTTTCAACTCCTGTCCATGAGTGAGATCATCCCATATTCATCCTTGTCTTTCTGGCTTATTTCACTTCACATGATTCCTTCAAGCTCCATCCAAGATGAGGTGAAGAAGGTGACTTCATATTCTTAATAGCTGAGTAGTATTTCACTGTGTGTATAGACAACAACTTTCTCAGCCAGTCACTTGTTGTTGGACACCTAGATTGTTTCTAGATTTTGACTATTACAAATTTTGCTGCTGGGAACATAGGTATATACAGATCTTTTTGGATAGTGTGTTTGGTTTTTCTTAAAAATATTTAAAAAGAAAGTTGAGTTGGGGAGATAGTATAATGATACAACAAAAAGACTTACATACTCAATGCACCAAAGTTCCCAAGTTTAATCCCCATAACCACCATAAGCCAGAACTGAGAGAGAGGGCTCTGGGGAAAAAAGAGAGGGAAGGTGTGGGGGAGGAGAGAACGAGCACACCGGCTTAAGGCAGTATAGGAAGTTGAAACTGGGCTTTCAGGTATGCCATTTCTTTTTCTTTTTTTCTTATTTGATAGGATGGAAATAAATTGAGAGGGGGTGGGGCAATAAAGAGGGAGAGATAAAGAATGCCACCTGAAACACTGTTTTACGGCTCATACAGCTTCCCCTTTGCAGGTGGAGACTGGAGGCTTACACCTGTGTCCTTCTTCTAGTGTTTGCCCTTCTTCCATAGCCAGTCTACAGCGTCAGGTTGAGCCTGATGTAAAGTTTCGAGACCTCCTTTGAATCTGGAGAGGTGGCAGTCGTTGACTATGTGGGTCATAGTCTGTCTATAGCCGCAGGGGCAGTTCGGGTCGTCTCTGGCTCCCCAGTGATGGAACATAGCGGCGCACCGGCCATGGCCTGTTCGATAGCCATTGAGGAGGGCCCAGTCATAACGTGCTAGGTCAAAGCCGGGTTGACGATTGCAGGGGTCTGTGATGAGGTGTTTGTTCTTTACCTCAGCTGACTGCCAGCTCTGTTTCCAAGAGACTGGAACAGAGAAGTTCAGTGTAGGCGTAGGGGACCAGATTGGGTGACGAGATGTCAAGCGTTGGACAGGGTGGGCGAAGATATCCCCGTATATTGGCAGGTCTGGTCGAGCGTAGACGTGGGAAATGAACTTAGATGATGCCGCATCCCGACGAATATCTGGCGGGGCGATGTTGCTAAAAACTGGCAGCCATGGAACTGGGGTGGAACGGATGGTTCCAGAAATTATCCTCATGGAGGAATATAATTTGGAATCGACCAAGTGGACATGGGGGCTACGGAACCCTAACCTGTGTCCTTGTACATGGTGATGCGTGCATTCTACCATATATACCACCGCCTCGCCCCAGCATATAGATTCTGAGCTCTAACATGTGGAACTATCTCCACGGCCCCTTAAAAGTACTTTAACAAAGGAAATTTGTTCTTATTTTCTCTTTCCACGTTCTATTTTTAAAAGCGTTTATTATTTTTTATCTGATAGGACAGAGAAATTGAGAGGAGGGGGGAGACAGAGAGGATAAGAGAGACATACCTATAACACTTCTTCACCATTCAGGAGGTTTCTTCTCTACAAGTGGGCACCAAGTGCTTGAACCTGGGTCCTTGCACCCAGCAACCTGTGTACTCAACCAGGTGTGCCACCACCTGCTCCCCGCACTTTCTATTTTTGCACAGTTGTTAGGGGTTGTCCATTTCCCCCGATAGGTCATGGGTGGACACACCAGCCTTTTGGAGCCTTCTCTGCTCCACTTTTTTTCTCTTCATTATTGTTAGAACTTCACTACTCTGAGACTTCTCCAGATAAAAGAAAGCTAGAGGAGCTGGGCCATGGAGCAGCCAGTGGAATGCACACGTCACCATGTATGAGGACCTAAGTTCAAGTGTGTGGTCCCCACCTGCAGGGGGCATGAGTGGTGAAACAGTGCTGCAGGACTCTCTTTTTCTTCCCTTTCCCTATCAATTTCTCTGTCTCTATACCCAATACATCATTAAAAAAAAATTGTTTATTCCCTTTTGTTGCCCTTGTTGTTTTATTGTTGTAGCTATTATTGATGTCGTTGTTGTTGGATAGGACAGAGAGAAATGGAGAGAGGAGGGGAAGACAGAGAGGGGGAGAGAAAGAGAGACACCTGCAGACCTGCCTCACCACTTGTGAAGCCATGCCCTGCAGGTGGGGAGCCAGGGCTCGAACCGGGATCCTTACGTGGGTCCTTGCACTTTGCGCCATGTGCGCTTAACCCGCTGCGCTACTGCCCAACTCCCATAATTTTTTTTTTTAAAGATGAAACTAGGTGTGTTTAAAATAACAACAACAACAACAACAATAACAATAAAATAGTTCAGCTTTGCCATGCAAGCAACACAAGTTCAAACCCCCAGTCTACCATAATGTATCAGGACACTGAAGAAAGCCTTGGTATTACTGTGTCTTGTCATCTTTCTTGTCTAAATCTTTCTTTCTTTCTTTCTTTCTTTCTTTCTTTCTTTCTTTCTTTCTTTCTTTCTTTCTTTTTCCTTTTTCCCCATTGGGGTTATTTCTGGGGCTTGGTGCTTGCCTGCACAATAGTCCACCACTCCCAGCTGCCCTATACTCCTTCCTTCTTTCCTTTTTTTTTTTTTTAATATATATCTATTTTTCCTTTTGTTGCCCTTGTTGTTTTATTATTGTAGTTATTATTGTCGTTGTTGGATAAGACAGAGAGAAATGGAGAGGGGAAGACAGAGAGGGGAAAAGAAAGACACCTGCAGACCTGCTTCACCGCCTGTGAAGTGACTCCCCTGCAGGCGGGGAGCTGTGGGCTCGAACTGGGATCCCCACGCCGGTCCCTGCGCTCTGCGCCACGAGCGCTTAAGCCGCTGTGTTACCACCCGAGTCCCTCTTTTTTTTTTTAAATTGTGATCGAGACAGAGAAATAGGGTGACAGAGAGGGGGACCTGGGAGCTTGAACCTATGTCCTTGCGCATTGTAACGTGTATATATCTGGGTGTGAAACTTCCTTCCATATCCTGGGAGCTGTGCTTGAACCTGGGTCTCACACATTAAGCACACTGTGTTTTTTTTTTCCATTCTGAGGTGACCTGTTTTGACTCATGGTGGTCAATGTAGTTTCAGTTTCAATGAAAAAGAATCAAAGACTTTATTAGCTGGGGCCGATGGTAGCACAGAGGGTTAAGTACACATGGTGCAAAGCACAAAGACTGGAATAAGGATCCCAGTTCGAACCCCCGGCTCCCCACCTGCGGTTCCCCACCTGCAGGGGAGTCGCTTCACAGGCAGTGAAGCAGGTCTGCAGGTGCCTGTCTTTCTCTCCCACTCTCTGTTTCCCCCTTCTCTCTCGATTTCTTCTGTCTTATCAAAAAAAAATTAAATAATAAAAAAAATTATTAGTTTTGTTTTATTTTAACCAGAGCACTGCTTAGCTCTGGCTTATGGTGGTTCAGGGGACTTTGGAGCCTCAGGCATGAGAGTCTACATAACCGTTATGCCTGCCCCCAAAAACTTATTTGAAAAGGAAAGAAGGAATGAAAACCAACAGCAAACTAGTCTTTTCCCAAGCATTCCAGTAACTTTTTTTTTTTTTTGGTAGGTATACTTAACTTCCCTAACCATAGTTGACTTGTCTAAGACACTTAATAAGGCCATGGATAAAAAAAAAAGTTTCTTTTTGGGAGTTGGGCAGTAGTGCAGCGGGTTAAGCGCATGTGATGTGAAGCGCAAGGACCAGTGTAAGGATCCCGGTTTGAGCCCCTGGCTCCCCATCTGCAGGGGAGTCACTTCACAGGCGGTGAAGCACGTCTGCAGGTGTCCTCTTTCCATTTCTCTTTGTCCTATCTAACGACGACGATATCAATAACAACAATAATAACTACAACAACAATATAAAAACAGCAAGGGCAACAAAAGGGAAAATAAATAAATAAAATATAAAAAAATCATCCCCCCCATTACAAATTTGGTGTTTATTTTTTGACCAGCTTGATGTTTGTGTGAAATAAGTTGTCCAACAATGAACAGAAATTGTGTTAAAAAAATATTGTTGCTCGGTTCCTATCCCCAAGACATTATGATTTTACTGGTCAGGAGTGTGAATTGGGTACTGTTTTTTTTTTTTTTAAGTTCTTAGGTGCTTCTAATGGGCAGTAGGGTTTGTGAGCCACTAACTTAAGGCCTGGAGAAAAAGCTCAAGACTTCGTTGTGCTTCCCTCACTGAACAACTTTATTTTATTTTAACTTTTTAAAAATTTTTTGATAGAAATGGAGAGAAATAAGGAGAAAGAGAAAGCCACCTGCAACACTGCTTCACCACTTGTGAAGCTTCCCCACTGCAGGTTGGGGGTCTGGGCCTAGAACCTGGGCTCTTTCGCATGGTAATGTGTGTGCTTTACAGGGTGTGCCACCGCCCAGCCCCTCTGTACAGCTTCAGACCCTCAGGCTCCCATTACCCCCTCCTCAGCAGACCCGAGAGGCTGCTGTCTGCTGCTCCATCTTGAAGCTGTCTGTAGTCATGGATTCTCCATGTTGTTGTGCTCACCACGTTGCCCTTTCTAGCATGCTCTGGGTAACATAGGTCCATTTCTTCAACTCTGTCTTTTCTCTTCCGCCATGTTGGTTCTTACTCTGCCTGCTCCTCCCATTTACTAGGGGTTCAGGTTCACCTGACCACCCTGACCTCTAGTAACAAGACAGTTTAATCATGTTCAAGAAGATTTAAAAAAAAAAAAAGATTTATTTGTCTTAATGAGAGAGTGAAACAGAGCATCACTCTGGCACATGAGTGCCGGGGATGGGGATTGAACTCAGGACCTCGTGCTTGCCAAGTCCTGGACTGTCCTACTGAGCCACCTCACAGCTACCACCAGGCAGTTCAGTCTTGAACATCATAAATGCAGATGCTAAAATACAGAGATGTCCTGGCATTGCAGTAGTGCTTCACTGCGGATGTTGTTCACTCGTGACATTTTATTTTCTAGATCTTTCATACATCCTGGGTTTCCTTTTCACCTGATTTAAGTGGTGGTGAGCTATTTCCTGTACAAACCAGCTCTTTCTCTTACTCCCTCCCTCCCAACCCCCTACCAGCTCTGTCCTGTGAGTCATTGGGGAGCAGAGAGGGTGAGAGGGACAAGGGAAGGGAGGGGGAGAATACCATACAGATCACTTGCTGTCAAAACCCAAGAAATCTTGGGCTTACTGTCTTTCTGACCTTCTATCCTGGTTGTGGAGCCCAGAGATAACTCTTGTGTTGACTCATCAGTGGAAGGAAAAAAAAAAAAAAGCTTAAGGGCAAATGTGTATCTCGATCTGAAAACTACTTCAGAATCTGACCCGACGAGCCCAACCAGCTGGAGATTCTCCTAGCTGGTCACCCTGGACCCCATCTTTTCTCTAAGGAACCCAGTCCCCCCAGGGAGGGTGTGGGCCGGGCGCTGACATTCTAAACCCTCCCCAGTTGCTTAGTAAGTGTGTGTGTGTCCTGTGCATGTGGCTGTATTGCCCCAAAGACAGAATAGCTCACTTGTGGGGAGTGGTAGGGGAACTTATTGCCAGGGTTAAGATAACATTTTGTTCTGCAGCTGGAAGGGAGAAGTGGAAAGGTTATTTGGTTTCTATATTTTTGGCGAGAGAGAGAGAAGGAGAGAGTTTTCTTTTCCTCTTTTAAGGCTTTCTCAGCTTTTTTTTTTTTTACTTTTAAAAAAAAAATATTTTATTTATTCCCTTTTGTTGCCCTTGTTGTTTTATTGTTGTAGTTATTATTGTTGTTGTCGTTGTTGGATAGGACAGAGAAATGGAGAGAGGAGGGGAAGGCAGAGAGGAGAGAAAGATAGACACCTGCAGACCTGCTTCACCGCCTGTGAAGTGACGCCCCTGCAGGTGGGGAGCTGGGGTTCGAACCGGGATCCTTATGCCTGTCCTTGTGCTTTGCGCCACCTGCGCTTAACCCGCTGCGCTACAGCCCGACTCCCAGCTGCTTTTTTTTTTTTTTTTTTTTTTAAGATAGGAGAAGATGAGAAAAAAGATGAGAAAGAGGAGAAGAGAGAAAGAACCAGACATCACTCTGGCACATGTGCTGCCCGGGATTGAACTCGGGACTTCATGCTTGAGAGTCCAAAGCTTTACCACTGTGCCACCTCCCAGACCATATCTCAGCTTTTTCTTTTCTTTTCTTTTCTTTTCTTTTCTTTTCTTCTCTTCTCTTCTTTTCCTTTCCTTTCCTTTCTTTTCTTAGCTTTCAAGCATGAAAAATTTAAATATTTTAAATTTATTTTTATATTTATTTATTTATTTTCCCTTTTGTTGCCCTTTTTTATTGTTGTAGTTATTATTGTTGTTGTTATTGATGTCATCGTTGTTTGATAGGACAGAGAGAAATGGAGAGAGGAGGGGAAGACAGAGAGGGGGAGACAAAGATAGACACCTGCAGACCTGCTCACCGTCTGTGAAGCGACTCCCCTGCAGGTCCGGAGCCGGGGGTATCGAACTAGGATCCTTACACCGGTCCTTGTGCTTTGTGCCACGTGTGCTTAACCCACTGCGCTACCACCCAACTCCCAAAAATTTTTTTAAGAGAGACACCTGCAGCCCTGCATCACCACTTGTGAAACTTTCCCCCTCTGGGTGGAGACTGGGAGCTTGAACCTGGGTCCTTGCTCATAGTAACTTGTGCACTCAACCAAGTGTGCCACCACCTGGCTCCTTTTTCTTCCATACTCTCTCTTTCTCTCTCGCTCTCTCTTTCTGTCTCTATCTTTCCAAGAGCACTGCTCAGCTTTGGCTTATGGTGGTGGTGGGGGGGATTGAACCTGGGCCCACAGAGCCTCAGGCATTAGAGTCTGTTTGCGTAACCATCATACTGTCTATCTCCCCTGCCCTATTTTTTTAAAGTATCATCTCCCAGCCTGAGTCTAACTGTTTGAAGTTTATCTGCCTCCAAGAGCAGACAGCCTTCTGCAAAGTTGTTTTTTTCCTCTTATTAGTCCATGGTGATTTCCAGGGGGAGGAAGAACTCTTTTTCTTTGCTGGGGAATGGGCAGGCCTGGGGCTATGAACCTGCCTTTTGAGAACCAGTCCTGCTCTGTTGGGCAACCTTGACCCTCTATTCTCTGAATGTATACTCCCTGTACCAGCTGCATCTTGGCACCTGGGAGCTGATAAGAAATGCAGATTCTCAGGTCCTGCCCCAGACATTCCATCAGAAACCCTAGTGGGTGAAAGACCCTGCAGTTGGTTATGACAAACAGCCAAATACTACTACTACTACTACTACTACTACTACTACTAAATGGTTCTCGTTGCATGTGAAGAGTTTAAGAATCATTCTGCGGAGTCAGGCGGTAGTGCAGTGGGTTAAGCGCAGGTGGCGCAAAGCGCAAGGACCTGCGAAAGGATCCCGGTTTGAGCCCCCAGATCCCCACCTGCAGGGGATTCGCTTCACAAGTGGTGAAGCAGGTCCGCAGGTGTCTATCTTTCTCCCCCCCCTCTGTCTTCCCTGCCTCTCCCCATTTCTCTCTGTCCTATCCAACAATGATAACAACAATAATAACTATAACAATAAAAGGGCAGCAAAATGGAATAAATAAATAAATACTGAAAAAAAAAAAGAATCATTTTGTAGGTCTGGCAAGGGGTCTGAAGACATGAATTTCTGTGACAGCCTCCCAGATGATGCTGGAATGGGGAATGACACTTTGAGAACCACAGGCACTGAATGCCCCCCACCCAGTCCCTTAACCTCAAAAGGCTGTTGGGCTTCACACTGTTTTCTAGCTTAAACCTTCTTTTTCCCTGCCAGTGTCTAGACTGTGGGGGTGGAAAGGTGGTTAGGAGAGAGAAGAATGAAAGCTCCTGCCACCTTCAACCAAAACAACATGATTATTCTTTTAAGATAGAGGCAGAGAGAGACCACAGTACCGAAGCTTCCTTCAGTGGGGTGGGTGGGGGCTTGGTTCGAACTTGGGTCGTGCAGCACACCATCAAAGTGAGAAGGATGAATACCAGATGATCTTGAGCATAGCTGGAACCTAAGAGGCAAAAACAGTCAGGGAAAACAGGTCAAATGGACTGGATGTGGCGTATTGCATCAAAGCAGAGGATTCTGGGTAAGGAGAGGAAAGCTAGGGGTAGAGGGATCCTGGAGCATGATGGGGGAAAAGGGCGTAAGTTGGGGGTGAGAGTGTTTTGCAGACACCACAGGGCAATTCAAAATTGTACCCTTGTGTCCACAATTGTACTGTGAACCACTGACCCCTCACAAAAGTGGGGGAAAGGGTACATAACCAACAAGTAGATTATAATTAAGAAGAGGGGGCCAGGTGGTGGTGCACTGGGTTAAGCACACAGAGTATAATCAAGAAGAAGTCAGCAAGACAAGTCCCTGTTACTTAGGAAATATGCAGTTGAGACTTAGTTTCTGAACTTTGAGAGACAGATCCAAATACCAAAATGAGGGTACTGGGAGCTGGCTCAGTGGTAGAGCACGTGCCTTGCCTGTGTGAGCCCCTAGGCTTGAGCCCCTATGCTTCATGACAAGACAGGTAACAGCAAATGGAATACCACTGGTGGCCAAGGGGTGCTCTGATCTCTCTGTCTCTGTCTCTCTCTCAGACATAGGAAAAAAAATGCTGGGAAGGGTAGACAGCATAATGGTTTTGCAGAGACTCTCATGCCTGAGGCTTCAAAGTCCAAGGTTCAGTTCCTTGAACTACTATAAACCTGAGCTCTGGAAAAAATAAATAAAACAAAAATGCTGAAAGGGCTGGACTGTTGTGCACCTGGTAGAGCACACAGGTTACCATGCTCCAGAGGACCTGGGTTCAAGTCCCCCACATTTCTGAAGGAAGCTTCAGTGCTGTGGTCTCTCTCGCTGTCTCTTGCCCTCTCTCTCTCTGCTTCTATCTTAAAGAAATAAGCAGTTGTGGTCTGGGAGGTGGTGCAGTGGATAAAGTGTTGAACTTTCTAGTATGAGTTCAATCCCTGGCAGCACATGTGCCAGAGTGATGTCTGGCTCTTTCTCTCTTCCTATTCCTCTCATTAACAAATAAATAAGATAAAAAAAGATTTAAAAAAGCAGTGAAGCAGGACTGCAGGTGTCTCTCTTTTCCTCTGTGTTTCTTCCTTCCTTCTTTTAGTTTGTCTCTGTTCTGTCAAATAATGTATAGGTAAATAAATTAATAATTTTTAGAAAGGCTGAAATCAGGGTAGAGTAAAGCCTGTGAGGTCAAGAAACTGGGAGCAAGCTGGATAATGTGGGAAAGCAAAGTAGGAGCTGTGGGCCACATTTGGCCAGGTTTGAAGTGAGGAACCGAGAAACTGGGGGAAGGGACAGCTTGCCGGAGGGTGGATAGGAGAGAGGCCAAGACCAGGCCTGCAGACACTGCCGGCACAGTGACTTAAAAGAGCCAGGAGCCTTGGGGTTCCCTGCAGAGGGGTTCCCTTTGGGCTGCCTGGCTGATTTGTGTCATTAATAGGAAATTCTGACCTCTGGAGTACCCAGAAGCTCCCCACTCCAGCTAATCTTGAATCTTTCTGAAACGTCAGTCCTTCTCACCTCCTAGAATCTTGGGGGTCGGGGCTGGAGAGAGAAGTGGGAAGTAGAGGTACTGAATCCCTGCCCAAAACACCCCACTAACATTGGAGTGTTTCTCTTAGTCATACTATTTCCTTTTATTTGTTTGGATAGAATGAAATTGAGAGGGAAGGAGAGGTAGAGAGAAGCAGAGAGACAGAGAGAGAGCTCAGCCCCGAGGTTGCCCCAAAAATTGTAGTCTGGAGGGCTCAGGCAGTGAAGGACAACAATTCTTAATTGTATGTGAGTGTGTTTTCTTTTTTAGAAGATTCTACAGTTAGATTTGATGTCAACTCCAGAGGATTTCAGAGAGGCAGTGGCATTTTCTGAGGGGGGGGGGCGGGAGAAACAGTAAGGGAGAAAGACCACAGCATAGAAACCTCCTTCAAAGCCTCCTTCAATGCAGTGGGGGCTGGGCTTGAACCTGGGCTAAGCACACAGCAAAGCAGTGCACTATCCAGGTGAATATTAGTATTTTGCTAGCCTGCAAATGACATTTTGTTGTCTCTGGGATTTCTGTGCTCTGGACTGACTTTTTCAGATAGAGGCAGGGGTGGGGAGAGAAGGAAAGAGAGGGAGAGGGAGAGGGAGAAGGAGAGGGGAAGAGAGAGAGAGATAGGAGACAAGAAACCACAGGAACAAAGCTTTTTTTAATACAGTGAGGGCCAGACTTTAACCTGGGTTTTGTACACATGACAAAGCAGTGCACTCCCAACTGAGCTATTCTGCTGGCTCTGAATGAATTACTTAAAAGAATTTTAAATTATATTTATTTATTTATTTATTGGATAGAGACAGCCAGAAATTGAGAGGGAATGAGAAGGTAGAGAAACTATTAAACAAACAAAGAGACCCCTCACAGAATGGGAGAAGATCTTCACATGCCATACATCAGACAAGAAACTAATCACCAAAATATACAAAGAACTCAGCAAACTTAGCACCAAAAAAGCAAATGACCCCATCCAAAAATGGGCAGAGGATATGAACAAAACATTCACCTCAGAGGAGATCTAAAAGGCTAACAAACATATGAAAAACTGCTCCAGGTCACTGATTGTCAGAGAAATGCAAATTAAGACAACATTGAGATACCACCTCACTCCTGTAAGAATGGCATACATCAAAAAGGACAGCAGCAACAAGTGCTGGAGAGGCTGTGGGGACAGAGGAAGCCTTCTGCACTGCTGGTGGGAATATAAATAGGTCCAGCCTCTGTGGAAAGCTGTCTGGAGAACTCTCACAAGGCTAGACATGGATATTCCATATGATCCAGTAATTCCTCTCCTGGGGTTATACCCTAAGGACTCCATAATACCCAACCAAAAAGAGGTGTGTACTCCTATGTTCATAGCAGCACAATTCATAATAGCTAAAACCTGGAAGCAACCCAGGTGCCCAACAACAGATGAGTGGTTGAGAAAGCTGTGGTATATATACACAATGGAATACTATGCAGCTATGAAGAACAATGAACCCACCTTCTCTGACCCATCTTGGACAGAGCTAGAAGGAATTATGTTAAGTGAGCTAAGTCAGAAAGATAAAGATGAGTATGGGATGATCCCACTCATCAACAGAAGTTGAGAAAGAAGATCTGAAAGGGAAACTAAAAGCAGGATCTGACTAAATTGAAAGTAGGGCACCAAAGTAAAAACCCTGTGGTGAGGGGTAGACAATATGATATTTTAGAGAACTTGACAAAATTCATCGGATTTCTATGGAGAAAATAACAGTTAAGCATGCTGGAAATTTTTTTTAAAGGGATAAATATATGGGTGTGGGTAGATAGATAGCATAATGATTATGAAAGAAAGTCTCATGCCTGAGGCTCTAAAGTCCCAGGTTTAATCCCCCAGAAACACCATAAGCTAGAACTGAGCAGTTCTCTGGTTAAAAATAAATACATAAATGTGTTAATAAATTGTTAAATTTAAAATATAGTACAGGGCTGGTGGGTAGCATAATGTCTCAGGAAAAAAATAATTCATACCTGAGGCTTCAAAGTTCCCAGGTTCAATCCTCAGTATCACCATAACTGAACAAAAAAAAAAAAAAAGAGAAAGAGAGAAAGAGAAAGGAAGAAATCTTACTAAAATATGGCACAAATGACATTTATATTCAAAGCAGAACAGTCTATTGATCAAAATACAATAACTAGTTAAACATTTCTAAATGTGTCAAGTAGCTAATATGCAATAGTCCAGGGTAACAAAACACGAACAGAGAAATCCTATTTACTTGCTGTTATTAAGAAACGATAGTAGAAACACTATGTCCCTCTCTGACGCTGCTTGTTATAATACATTCCAGCTGTTTTAGGGAATTAAACGTTGCACATTACCTCTTTTAACAGAGAAATAAGAGGACACATTTATCTGACGGTGGCAGAGGAATCAGTTTCTCGTGTCAGTCCTGTGGGCTAAATTATGAACAAGAAATTGAAAAGAACTGATTGTATAAGATTTCTACAATAAGCACCTTCTTAAGTGGTAAAAGGAAAGTGCAAAATAATTTGAAACAAACTAAGCTAGTGCAAATATTAGGAATACAAAGAGGGGCTGTGAGAAAGCTCACCCTGCCCTGTGTGAGGTTCATCCCTGAGGCTGTTTGTGGAGCACTGGGGCTCTGGGGGAAACTCCACAGATATGTAGCGGCACTGTGCTTTCTCTCTCTCCTTATCTTTCACTCTGAAATAAAAAGCACAAATAAGCTGGCCCTGGAATAGTGGAATTAAGTACGTGTGAGGTCCTGCTTCCCTGACCCCCTCCCCACCACATACACATACAGTGATGGGGGAGGTGGCTCAGTGGGTAGAGTGCAGGACTTGCACACCTGAGGCTGTAGGTTTGATCAGATCTGTAGGTCAGTATTCATTCTTCACTAGTAAATGTTTAAAGGATATGAGCAAATACTATAAAAGCAAAGAGAAGGGCTAGGGAGACAGCATAATGGTTCTGCAAAAAAGCTTTCGATGCCTGAGGCTTTGAGGTCCCAGGTTCAATCCCCAGCACCACCATAAACCAGAGCTGAGCAGTGTCCTGGCCTCTCTCTGTATCTTTCTCTCAATACTTCTCTTTCATTAAAATAAGTAAAAATGTATTTGATACACACACATATGGATGACAAATGAAGCCAATAATTATTGAGAATATTTTGATTCTGCTATTAATTAAAATATTAATTAAGGGCTGGGGAGATAGCATAGTGGTTCTGCAAAAGACTTTCATACCTGAGGCTCTGAGGCTCCAGGTTCAATCCCCAGCACCACCATAAACCAGGATGAGTAGTGCCCTGATTTAAAAAAAAAAGTATGGGGTCAGGCAGTAGCTCAGCAGGTTAAGCGCACGTGGCGTGAAGCAAGGACCGGAGTAAGAATCCCGTTTCTAGGGCCAGGTGGTTATGCACCTGGTTGAACACACATGTTACAATATACAAGGACCCAAGTTTGAGCCCCCAGTGCCTACCTGCAGGGGGAGGCTTTGTGAGTGGTGAAGCAGGGCTGTAGGTGTCTGTTTCCTTCCCTATCTCCTCTCCCCTCTCAATTTCTGGCTGTCTCTAGCCAATTAATAAAGATAATTTAAAAAGTTAAATAAATGGCTTTCTGGGAGTCAGGCGGTAGCGCAGCAGGTTAAGCACACATGGCATAAAGCTCAAGGACAGGCCTAAGGATCCCGTTTCGAGTCCCTGGCTCCCCACCTGCAGGGGAATCACTTCACAGGCGGTGAAGCAGGTCTGCAGGTGTCTATCTTTCTCTCCCCCTCTCTATCTTCCCCTCCTCTCTCCATTTCTCTCTGTCCCATCCAACAACGACAACACCAATAACAACAACAATAATAACTACAAGCATAAAACAACAAGAGCAACAAAAAGGGAATGAATAAATAAAAGAATCCCATTTTCAGTCCCCAGCTCCTCACCTGCAGGGGAGTCGCTTGACAGGTGGTGAAGCAGGTCTGCAGGTGTCTGTCTTTTTCTCCCCCTCTCTATCTTCCCCATCTCTCTCCATTTCTCTCTGTCCTGTCCAATAATGACGACATCAACAACAACAACAATCAAACAAACAACAAGGACAATAAAAGGGGAAAAAAGAATTAAATAAAATCACAAGTTTCTGTTGTTTTAACCGGTCTGGCTTCACAGGCGGGTAACAGAGACGACCAGAGACACACGGCTGAGCTGAGAACACAGTTTAAACTTTATTCAGGAGCAGGCAAACATGTGCTCTCCTGTCTTTCTGCTCCGCTGCTCCGGCAGAGAGGGACTCCCCAAACTAATCACCACACAGATCTGTCCTGCATCCTTCTCTTCCAGCGGCTGCGGCCAGAACTCTCGAAATCTGTAGGGGTTCCAGGGGCGGGGAGAAGAGGGCCCCGGAAACTAGCTGGGGCCATACCACAATCTCCCAGAAGCGGAGGTGGGGTGGGGGTGTGTGGGGGCTGGAGGCGTGGCGGGTGAGAGACCAAAACCAATGTGAAGCATACAAGTTTCCTTGTAGAAGTAAAATAGTGATAAAAACTCCACGTTAGTGCACTTGTGGAAAAATACAGAGTTCTAGTGTGTCTCTGCAGAGACCTTGTTCCATTCTTCTGTAGTCGCAAACAATATACTTAGGTATTGGCATATATCACCTAGAAGAGTTAAGGCAATGGACGAATTTGGGCGATTAAGCTCTTTGTTAGTGGGTATATCTTTCCCGTTCACTTTGATGTCAGATTGTAAACCAGTGGTTTCTGATTTGTTTTTTAATAAACAAAATCCTAACAGGATGGTTTCTCATCGTTTCTAATAAATTGATTTCAGGAGTCAGAGACATAGCCCACCCAATAGGGCCACATGCTTCACCATGCTTGCTGCTCAAATTTAGGCCCTGGTATCATTATAGGAGGTGACCCAGCACCAGGGGAAGCTCTGTGGTTTCTCTCTGTCTCTGTCTTTCTGCTTGTATCTCTATCTGAATGAAAAATTGGTCTGGGAGTGGTGAGATAGGGTATGAGGGAGGCCCCAATTAAAAAAAAAATTTAGTTTATTTGCCATTCATCACCCTCTTTTTACATATTGATGTATGGTAGTAGAGACCCTATTGAAAGATATATTGCAACGTGTGTGTGTCTGTGTGTAATTTGTGAAAATTACTCATTCCCTCTTCAGTCCTATTGAGTTGATTCATCAGTTTGCTTTTCCTTAAAGTGTGTTTTTAAAAGTATTTTACATATTTATTTATTTTGGATAATGACAGAGGGAAATTGAGAGGGGAGGGGAAATGGGGCCAGGTGGCAGCTTATTTGTTTAACACACATGCTACAGTGCGCAAGGACCCAGGTTCAAGCCCCTGGTCCTCTCCTGCAGGGAGGAATCTTTACAAATGGTGAAGCAGGGCTACAGGTATCTCTCTGTCTCTTTCTCGTTCTATCTCCCCACTCCTCTCAATTTCTGTCTGTCTGTCTAATAATAAATAAAAATAAAAATAAGGGGTGGGGAGACAGAAAGGGAGAAACGCCTCTAGCACTGCTTCACCACTCATGAAGCTTCCCTCTACAAGTGGGGACCGGGGCTTGAACCCCAGCCCTTGGGTATAGTAACATATGCGTTCAACTTGGTGTGACAATGGCCAGCCCCTAGAGTGTACTTTTCAAACTTATTTATTTTAATTTTTTATTAGGGGATTGATTAATAGTTTACAGTAAAAAGTAAATACAGTAGTTGGTACATGTGTAAAATTTCTGTTTTCTGCAAAACACTCTCACCCCCTGCCCAAGTCCTCCTCCACCATCATGCACAGCTCCCCCACCAACCCCAGAGTCCTTTACTTTGGTGCAATACACCAAACCCAGTCCAAGTTCTGCTTTGTGTTTTCCCTTTCTGTTCTTATTTTTCAACGGCTCTCCATGAGTGGGATATGCCATATTCCTCCTTCTCTTTCTTAAGCAAGACAGAGGAAGTATCACAGAATTTGATATTATACCAAAGGACACAGCACTGATCTTCACTGATTTACTTGCCTAGATCCTTTTTTTTTTTTTTTTGCCTCCAGGGTTATTGCTGGGGCTCTGTACCTGTATATAAATCCACTGCTCCTGGAGGCCACTTTTGTTGCCCTTGTTGTTACCCTTGTTGTTGTTATTATTATTGTTGTTGTCATTATTGTTGGATAGTACAGAGAGAAATCGAGAGTGGTGGAGAAAGACAGACACCTGCAGACCTGCTTCACTGTCTGTGAAGCAACCCCCCTGCAGGTGGGGAGCCAGGGGTTCGAACTGGGATCCTTAGGCCTGTCCTTGTGCTTTGCGCTATGTGCGTTTAACCCGCTGCGCTACTGTCTGGTCCCCCCCCATCATTTCCTTTTAGTGTCCATCTGTGATGTAGAAACAGCTGACGGTTGGTATGTTTTCTTCCAGGAAATTGTGCAAATATTCTCATGACGTTCTCTCAGAGCATAATTCCAGAATCCTAAAAACTCATGAGCTATCAGGACTAAACCAGGAGGAGTTGGCTGTGCTCCTCAAGCAAAGTGACCCCTTTTTCCTGCCGGAGGTGAGTTATATGCTTCCTTCATTTCAAAAATCTGGGAAGGGAGTGTGGCCAGCAAGGCCACTCAGGGGTAGAGTGTAGGGTTTGCAAGCCTGTGTTCCTGGGTTCAAGCCCCAGTACTGCCTATGCTAGAGTAATACTTTGGTTCCCTCTCATTAATGACATAGATAAATGTTAATTGACTAATTAATTTTAAAATGTTTTTATTATCTTTATTTATTTATTGGATAAAGACAGACAGAAATCGAGAAGAAGGGGAAGGTACACACAGAGAGAAACATACCTGCAGCACTGCTTCACTATCTGCAAAACTTTCCCCTTGCAGGTGGAGACTGGGGTTTGAACCTGGGTCCTTGGGCATTGTAACATGTGCGCTCAACCAGGAGCACCACCAGCCAGCCAGCCCTTAATTAATTAATTTTAATGAAGGAGAGAGAAAGATAAACCAAAAAAACTGCTCTGCTCTGGCTTATGGTGATGTTGGGGATTGAACCTGGGACCTCAAGAGTTTCAGGCATGAAAATTTTTTGCAGAACCATATGCTATCTCTCCAGCCCAATACTTCTTTTAATCTAATCAAGTGCTTTATTTTATTTCTTTTAAATGAAAGAAGGGCTGGTTCTGCAAAAGCCTTTCATGCCTGAGACTCTTGAGGTCCCAGGTTCAGTCCCCAACACCATCAAGAGTCAAGAGCTGTGCAGTGTTCTGGTCTCTTCTTTCTTTCTTTCTTTCTTTCTTTCTTTCTTTCTTTCTTTCTTTCTTTCTTTCTTTCTCTCTCTCTCTCTTTCCTTCTTTCTTTCTTTCTTTCTTCCTTCCTCTCTCTCTCTCTCCTTCCTTCCTTCCTTCCTTCCAGATCACTTCTCAGCTCTGGTTTATGGTGGTGTGGGGGATTGATCCTAGGACTTGGGAGCCTCTGGCATGAGAGTCTCTTTGCAAAACCATTATGGTATTTACCCCTATCCCATTCGTTGCTCTCTTTCATGAAAAATAAATAAAATTTAAGAAATATGAATGCAAGGGCCAAGCAGTGGCACACCAGGTTAAGCAATCACATTAGAGTGTGCTAAGCCAAAATAAAAGACTCTGGGGTGGGTGGGGGGGTGGGGAGAGTACAGGTCCAAAAAGGATGACAGTCGAGGACCTAGTTGGGGGTTGTATTGTTATATGGAAAACTGAGAGATGTTATGCATGTAAAAACTATTGTATTTACTGTGGAATGTAAAACATTAATTCCCCCAATAAAGAAATTAAAAAAAAAGTGTGCTAAGGCTCGGGTTCAAGTCCCTGGCCCCCTCCTGCAGGAAGAAAGCTTTGCAAGTGGTGAAGCAGTGCAGCAGGTGTCTCTCTATCTCTCTTCTTCTCTGTTGTTCCCTTCTACTCAATTTCTGACTGTTTATACAATACATAAATAAATAAAATTTTTAAAAAATGGGCCAGGGAGGTGACTCAGCTGAATGGGGCAAGCATGAGACCCTGGGTTCATTCCCTATGTTGCATTTAAGAAGTAGAATAAAATAATAAATGAATGTAGTATGAATGGAGTAGTGTTAGTAGCAATATAGGAAGGCACATGATTGGTCTCGAAAGGCCTTGGAAGGTCCCCCAGGAATCAGTCCCACACCAGTCTCCCCACCACAGTCAGATGTGACAGGCCTGGGGACCCTGAGCTGCCACAAACAAACAAAAAAAAATAAGTGACGGCTGACCAATCAGCTGAAATGTGTGAGAGCCGTGGCTGCCTCCAAGAAACATTATTGTGACCCACAACAAACAACAAAGGCTCAGAAACAATAAATATGGGGAGTTTGGTGGTAGCGCAGCTGGTTAAGCTCACGTGGCGCAAAGTGCAAGGACCAGTATAAGGATCCTGGCTCGAGCCCCCAGGCTCCCCACCTGCAGGGAAGTCGCTTCACAGGCGGAGAAGCAGGCCTGCAGATGTCTATCTTTCTCTTCCCCTCCTCTCTCCATCCTATTCAGCAACAACGACAACAATAATAGCTACAACAAAAAAACAAGGGCAACAAAAAGGGAAAATAAATAAATAAATATTTAAAAAAAGAAACAATAAATATGGAATGTTGGCTGAACTGTCATTGATCCTCTTAATGACCCAAAGTCTCTTTGATTAAAAAAAAAGGGGCTCTCCTCTCAAGTTCACTACCACTCATGCTTGAGAGCCTACGTGTGTCTGCACAGACTACCTATCCTTTGCTTTCCTGCCTCCATAAACACTTGACTTGCCAGAGATTGACAGTGTCAGAGTGATTCTTCCTCCCACCTCCCACTGGAATTCAGGAGCTATGGAGAACACCCATCACTGGTTACAACACAGTGGAGAGTCATGGGTCTGTTGGCATAGGGCTAGAAAGAAAAGTAACAGCTGGCGCAGGTGGTGGTCAAAACTTTTGCTGAGAGATCCTAGCAATTTCCTGCCTGCTTGAGATTTTGTGAGACTCTTTGGATCTGTAGGGTGCTCTGTGCAAGGAAATGGGATCTGAAGACATTGTGATAGGACTTCATAATACTGTAGGTTGGGGAGAGGTGGTCCTTCAGAAGAAGTGGGCTTTGAATTGAGGTTCTGGAAGATGACAGTCTATATTGGTTGAAGTTATTGCAATTGCAGACCCTAAAATGTAGTGGTTAAAAAAATAGGATGGGGGAGTCGGGCTGTAGCGCAGCGGGTTAAGCGCAGGTGGTGCAAAGCACAAGGACCGGCATAAGGATCCCGGTTCGAACCCCGGCTCCCCACCTGCAGGGGAGTCGCTTCACAGGCGGTGAAGCAGGTCTGCAGGTGTCTATCTTTCTCTTCTCCTCTCTGTCTTCCCCTCCTCTCCATTTCTCTCTGTCCTATCCAACAACGACAACAACAATAATAACTACAACAATAAAACAACAAGGGCAACAAAAAGGGAATAAATAAATAAAATAAATATAAAAAAAATAGGATGTAATTTTTTTTCTTTTGCTCAAGGGTGAGAGATAAGAAGATAGGGAGACAGAGAAATAGAAAGGGAGAGAGAATGAGAGGCACTGACAACATTGCTCTACTGCTCATGAAGCTTCTGCCCTGCTTGAACCTTTTCTTGCACTTGGTAATGTGTGCGCTCAATTAGGTGTGCCACCACCTGGCCCCCATAGTTTCCTTTTTAGAAGATGTGATTGGGCAGGGTTGAGTGGATTGGGTGGTTCAGAGTTAGAGCACAGGACTGGCATGAATGAGGTCCCAGTTTGGTGCCCCAGCACCATGTGTGCTATAGTGATGCATTGGTCCCCCCCCCACAAATAACAAGGTTCCTGGTTTGAGCCCCCAGCTCCCCACCTGCAGAGGGAAGCAGTGAAGTAGGTCTGCAAGTGTCTATCTTTCTCTCCCCCCTTTGTTTTCCCCTCCCCTCTTGATCTCTCTGTCCTATCCAACAACAGTGACAGCAACAACAGAAATAATAACAGCAACAACAATAAACAAGGGCAACAAAAGGGAAAAAACAGCCTCCAGGAGCAGTGGATTCATAGTACAGGCACTGAGCCCCCAGAAATAACCCTTTAGGGAAAAAAAGAAAAGAAAAAAAGCTTTACACAAAATGTAAATGGGTTGTATAACAATGTACTGCAGCTTCTCCTATTTTATTGGTAGAAACTCATCACATGGTCACACTTAACTGCATGGGAGGCTGGGAAATGTAGTTCCTGACTGGCCAGCTCCTGCCCCACTTAGAAGCCTTTGTTACTAGAAGGTAGAGATAGCAGTGGTTAAGCTCCAGTTTAGTTTCATAACTCCATTCAGGAATGCTGACTTGGATCAGAGGAAGCTGGTTAAATAAAGCACAGTGGTGTCAGCTGGGAGACAGCTCAATTCACAGAGTGTACACTTCATCTACTGGAGGGCTCAGGTTCGAGTCCCTGGCTGCTACATGCAGAGGGGGAAGCTTCACTAGCAGTGGAGTGATGCTGTCCTTCTCTTTCCCTCTCTGACTTTCACTGTCTAAAAATAAAAAGAGAACAATGAAATTATGTAGCTGTGAAGTGTGAAGCCCCAGAGAAAACTTGAGTGCCCTCCCCTACCCTCACCCCCCCCCCCCAACAAAAAAGGAAGAGGCATGAAAACATAATGGAAGACCCAAGCACTTGGTAGCAGACGTGGAGATGACATAAGCCAGGTTGAAGTTCAGGTGCACTTGTCTGTGACAAGAGAGCTGTGGAAAGGTAAGTACTTTTTGACTCTAAGCTCAGTATATTTTCTTGAGGAATTAAGAACTTTACAATAGGAGCTGGGTTTCACAACTGGTGAAGCAGTACTTGTAGTTGTCTCTCTTTCTCTTTTTTTTTTTAATTTACTTATTCCCTTTTGTTGCCCTTTTTTTATTGTTGTAGTTATTATTGTTGTTGGATAGGACAGAGAGAAATGGAGAGAGGAGGGGAAGACAGAGAGGGGGAGAGAAAGACAGACACCTGCAGACCTGCTTCACCGCCTGTGAAGTGACTCCCCTGCAGGTGGGGAGCCGGGGGCTCGAACCGGGATCCTTACACCAGTACTTGCGCTTTGCGCCATGTACTTAACCCACTGCGCTACCGCCCAACTCCCTCTTTCTCTCTTCTTATCTTCCCTTTCACTTCCAATTTCTCTGTCTCTATCCAATAAATGAATTAAAAGAAAGAAAGAGAGAAGGGAAGAAGGAAAGGAAGAAAGAAAGAAAGAAATGAAGAAAGAAAGAAAGAAAGAAAGAAAGAAAGAAAGAAAGGAAGGAAGGAAGGAAAGAAAAAAAGCTTAAAACATAAGGAGGCAATTTTGAGTTGTCTCTTGAGTTGAGAAGAGATTGGAATTGAGGATACTTTCTAAAAGTGTATTCTGAGAGGCAGGGGGAAGAAAAGAAAGTCTCACCTTTCTTCTCCCCATTCCATGCATTTTTTTTTTCCTGATCACTGCTCAGCTCTGGCTTATGATGTTGCAGAGGATGATGCTTTTCAAGCATGAGAATCTCTTTGAATAACCATTATGCTGTCTCTCCCACCCTTCCATGCATCTTTTAAAAAGATATTTATTTATTTTGCCATCATGGTTATCGATGTGGCTTGGTTCTTGCATGATTCCTCTTCTCTTGACAGCCACTTTCTTCTTTTTTTTCTGGAAAGAGAGGAAGACAGAGACAGACAGAGACAGAGATAGATTAAAGCACAGCTCCTCTGAGTGTGAAGATTTCTTATACAGTCACTCTCAAGAGAAAGAGAGGGAGAGAGGAATGAGAAGGAAGAGAGAGATCAGAGCAGTGCTCAGCTCTGGTATATGGTGGTGTGGGGGATTGAACCTGGGACTTCAGGCATGTAAGCCCTTTGCTCTACTGAGCCATCTCCCCAGCCCCCCACATTCTTTTATCTAGGGCAGGAGTGGGGCAACCAGAGCTTTTTTTCCTAACAACATTTAGTGCTCATTTTTAAGTCGGTAATTTCACATGGTCTTTGACCTCATCAGTATCTACAAGGCTCTTGGCAGAACAGCGGTTCCTTGACTCTGATAGGTACTTGTGTGAGTCTCTGTTGATATTTCCAGGAGTCCAGCATTTAATGCCCCTACACAAGGACCCTCTCTTTGCTTTAGTGTGAACTGCTTAGCAGATTAAGACTTGCTGTGACACCTGAGAAGATCTGTTTGTCTGGCCTTGAACTTGGTCAGTTCTTGTGCTCAGTTCCTGTGCTCAGTTCTTCAAAATCACCCAGAACCTTTTTTTTTGTTTGTTTCCAGGGTTCTCTCTGGGGCTTGGTACCTGCACTATGAATCCACTGCTCCTGGAGGCCAACCCCCCTTTCTTTTGTTGTTGCTGCCCTTGTTATTATTATTGTTGTTACTGCTATTGTTGTTGGTTAGGACAGAGAGAAATCAAGAGAGGAGGGGAAGGATGGGGATAGAAAGCTAGACACCTGTAGACCTGCTTCACTGCCTGTGAAGCGACTCCCCTGCAGGTGGGGAGCCAGGGGCTCGAACTGGGATCCTTAAACCAGTCCTTGGGGAGTTGGGCGGTGGCGCAGTGGATTAAGCGCACATGGCACAAAGCAAAAGGACCGGCGCAAGGATCCCAATTTGAGCCCCGGGCTCCCCACCTGCAGGGGAGTCGCTTCACAAGCAGTGAAGCAGGTCAGGTGAAGGACAGGTGTCTGTCCTTCTCTTCCCCTCTTTTATCTTCCTCTTCTTCTCCATTTCTCTCTGTCCTATCCAACAATAATGACATTAATAACCGCAACAGGGAGTCGGGCTGTAGCGCAGTGGGTTAAGCGCAGGTGATGCAAAGCACAAGGACCGGCATAAGGATCCCGGTTTGAACCCCGGCTCCCCACCTGCAGGGGAGTCGCTTCACAGGTGATGAAGTAGGTCTGCAGGTGTCTATCTTTCTCTCCTCCTCTCTGTCTTCCCCTCCTCTCTCCATTTCTCTCTGTCCTATCCAACAACGACAACAACAATAATAAGTACAACAATAAAAAAAAAAACAAGGGCAACAAAAGGGAATAAATAAAATAAAGTAAATATTTAAAAAAAAAAAACCACAACAATGTGAAACAACAAGGGCAACAAAAAGGAAAAATAAATAAATAAATATTTTAAAAAAACCCAGTCCTTACGCTTTGTACCATGTGCGTTTAACCCCCTGCGCTACCACCTGGCCCTTACCATTTTGCTTTTTTAAATTCTTTATTTTATTTATTTTTGGATAGAAACAATTGAGAGAGAAGGGTAAACATAGAGAGAGATACGTGCAGCACTGCTCCACCACTGATGAAGCTTCCCCCCTATAGCTGGGAATTGGGGTTTGAACCTGGGTCCTTGTGCATGGTAACATGTGTGCTCTACTCACCGCCCAACCCCCATTTTGTTTCTCTTAATATGTGCTGGAAATGGAACAACAAATGGATATCTCCCAGACCAATCTTTTGTTATAATTAATTAATTAACTGATTAATTCATTTTATTGCCATCAGGGTTATCACTGGGGGTCAGTGCCTATGAGCTGAATCCACTGTTCCTGATTGCTATTTTTTTCCTTTTATTTGATATAACAGAAATAAGTTGAGGGGACAGGCAGTGGAGCACCTGGCTAAGTGCACATAGTACAAAGTACAAGAAAAGACCTGTGCAAGGATCCAGGTTCGATCCCCTGGTTCCCCACCTGTGTGGGGGGGAAGCTTTATGAGCAGCGAAGCAGGTTGGCAGGTGTCTCTCTTTTTTATTTCCCCCTTCCCTTTCAATTTCTCTTTGTCCTATTCAATAACATAGAAAACATGGCCACCGGGAGCAGTGGAGTCGTAGTGCATGTACTGAGTGAGCCCCAGCAATAACCCTAGAGGCAAAAAAAAAGAAAGAAAAAAATCTTTATGGGGTGCAGAAGGTGGCTTCTATAATATTTAAAAAATTTTAACTATAGTGCTGCTCAGCTCTGGCTTATGGCTGTGCTGGGGATTGAACCTGGGACCTCAGAGCCCCAGGCAGGAAAGTCTTTTGCAGTCTTATGATTTTTCTTCTGGTCCCCTTGTTCTAATTTTTTAGAATGAGAACAAGAGGTAGTGAGAGACAGGATGAGGGTGGGGGCTGGGGAGAGCAAAGCATGGCTCCAGCATCCCGGGATTTGTTGCTATTCTGGGGAGGTGCCAGGGGCCTGGGGGACCTGACCAGATCCTCTCCTGCAGAGCTATTTCCTTCTCTCTCTCCCCCCTCTACTGCAGAGCCACTTCCTCCTCTCTCTCTATATCTCTCTCACTCATTAAAATAAAAAGAGAGGAAGAAAGGAAAGAAGAAACTAGCAGTAACAGCTGAGGAGACAGCATAATGCTTCTGCAAAAGGACTTTCCTGGCTGAGGCTCTGAGGTCCCAGGTTCAGTCCCCAACACAGCTAAGAGCTCTGGTCTCTCTCTGTATCTTTATGTCTGTATCTCTCTTTCATTAAAATAGAAAGAAAACAGCAATAAAGGCTGGGGAGACAAGCACAGTGGTTCTGCAAAAAGTCGGTCATGCCTGAGGTTCCAGTGTGTCAGGTTCAGCCCCCAGCACCACCTTAAGTCAGAGCTGAGCAGCTCTGGTTGGGAGAGAGAGAAAGCAAGCAAGATATCCTATGCAGCAGGAACAAAACCTGCCTCCGTTTAGTGGGGAGCCCTGTACCACTCCTGGAGATGGTGGCACTCCCGTTTTCTCGGCAGTCTCTCTGGCGACCTGGGATTTTCTGCAGACTCCCTTTGGCCCCTTAGTTATGGGAAGGTGTCACCCCCCATTCCCCCAACTATCGTCTCTTGCCGCTGCAGATCTGCAAGACCTACAAGGGTGAGGGCCGGCGCCAGGTGTGTCTTCAGACCCCGCCATGCGAGCGCCTGCACATCTGCGAGCACTTCACGCGGGGCAACTGCGGCTTCCCCAACTGCCTGCGCTCACACAACCTCCTGGAGCGCCGCGTGCTGGCCGTCATGGAGGAGCACGGGCTGAGCACAGACACGGTGCAGAACATCCAGGACATCTGCAACAGCAAGCACGGCCGCCGCAGGCTGCCTGCCACCAGGGGCAGAGGTACCCCCCCCCCCAATCTCACACTTCACACACGCGGGAGGTGAAATGGGGCACTCAACCATTCTCCACACATCACCCCAAGCGGCTCAGAGAGAGAGGACAGAGCTTTCAGGGAGGGTCAGAGGGCTGAGCACACAGGTTACCATGTACAAGGACCCGGGTTCAAGCCCTGGTCTCCACCTGTAGGCAGAAAGCTTCACAAGTGGTGAGGCAGGTCTGCAGGCGTCTTTATTTCTCTCTGTCTCACTTCCTCTCAGTCTCCCTACTCTTTTAATTTCTTTTTTTAAAATCTTTTTAAAATTATCTTTATTTATTGGATAGAGACAGCCAGAAATTGAGAGGGAAGGGGTGATAGAGAAGGTGAGAGACAGAGAGACACCTGCAGCCCTGCTTCACCACTTGCAAAGCTTTCCCACTGCAGATGGGGAGTGGGAGCTTGAACTTGGGTCCTTGTGCATTGTAACATGTGTGCTCAGTGAGGTGTGCCACCACCCGGCCCCTACTCTTTTAATGTCTATCTTTCTGTTTTTAATATTTTAGAAAGAAATAATCTCTTTCTTCTTAAATATTTTATTCATTTATTTGTTTATTATTGATAGAGACGGAGCTTGAGAGGAGCGGGGGAGATAGAGAGGGAAAGAGACAGAGAGAGACACCCGTAGCCCTGCTTCACCATTCATGGGGGCTTGAACATACATCCTTGCACAGTGTAATGTGTGTGCTTAACCAGATGTACCACAAATAATTTTTAATAATGTTTATTAATGTAATGAGAGAGATACTGAGAGAAAGAGACAAAGAGAGACCAGAGCCCTGCTCAGCTCTGACTTCTGTTGGGGCTGGGGATTAAACCTGGGACCAGCCTCATGCAAGAAAGTTTTTGGCAGAACCACTATTTGATGAGAGAAATACAGAGAGAAACAGAGATGGGGGGGCAGGGATGACTCATGTGGCTGAGTGCACTTATTACCCTGCTCATGGACCTGGGTTCAAGCACACAGGCCTCACATGCGGGGGTGAGGGGGATGTTTCATGAGTAGTGAAACAGTGCTACTTCTCTCTCTCTCTCCCTTTCTTTCTCGCCCTCCCCCTCAATTTCTCTGTTTTTATCCAAAATAAATAAATTAATTAAGTAATTAATAAAGACCTTTCCTAACTGCATGGATAATAATTCTTCCATTCTCTCTGGCAAGTGAAACCTTTCCCTCTATGGCTCAGCCTCTGAGCATATGCTCTGCTAAGTCAGCTGGGACATATGGCTACAGGTAGAAGAAGCTTAGGAATGTTGAGCGAGCTTCCCTGTCCCCCCAAAAATATCATCTTTCCTCACAGCAAAGCCATGAAGCAAGACAGGTATGCCTCACTGGATGGGTGAGGAAGCAGAAACTCCAGAATGTCAAGTGACTTCAGTTGCCAGCAACTTTCAATTGTGGGTGAAGGTGACAGGTAGCCATGTGTCAGGTCGGGCATGCATGTTACATTCACAGGGATCCAGGCTCAAGCCCTGGGCCCCACCCACAGGGGGAAGCTTCATGAGCTGTGAAGCAGTGCTGTAGGTGTCTCTGTGTCCAGTTCTCTCTACCTCCTCTCTGTATTTTCTCTCTGTCTTAAGAAAGACAGACAGACAGAAAGAAAGAAAGAAAGAAAGAAAGAAAGAAAGAAAGAAAGAAAGAAAGAAAAGGGCTTTTGGTTAGTTGTGGATTTATTGATATCCTTGGTGGCAAAAAAACCAAAACAGATGAAACCTTGTTTCAGTGGCTTCACACCACTAGGAAGTGGCAGTTCACATGGGCTGACTCCACATATCATGCCTTTTCTCTGAACATGGGATTGTCCTGAGGGATTGTTTGTGGGGATCAGTTCTCAGAAGCAAATGTATTAGAGGTGAGTGGTGGCTTAGGCTGATGTCCTGGCACCACATGGGAGATGCCATGGTATCAGGAGAAGCTCCATTATTATGGTATCTCTGTTTCTATCTTGTCTTTCTCTAGCTGAAGGCAAAAAGCACCCTGGGAGTGGCTCTATGAACACACACACACACACACACACACACACACACACACACACCGGTAAGGAGTTGATTATGTCAGCACTGATTTTTCACTGTTCTCTCTCCTATAGTTCACTCTTCACACCGCAGAGATCCGTCCAGTAAAGAAAGAAGCAAGAGTCGAGACCAACTTTCACAGGGCAAACAGGAATTCCTCTCCACACTCTTGACTCCTCTCGATAGGTCCTGCACACCCAGTCCAGATAAGCTGGACCTTCTGGACAAGGATGAACCAGTGGAGAGGCTCACCCAGAAGCTGGGGTGCCTGGGTAGTCAGGGGCCTCTCTGGGAGCCAGCCTCAGTGCCATCGAAGACACCCGGTGTGGCCCCTGTTGGAGCCGACCCACGACCTTTGAGGCCCCAGGGCCCGGTGACCTGGCTGCAGGACCTAAGCACCAAAGAGAGCTCCTTGCCCCTGAGCCCGGCCACTCGCAGTCCCCCGGGGTCCCCACTCAGGGACTTGTTTGCCAAGGACCTTCTTGTCTATCAGGCAGGTAGCAGGAAAACAGAGTGCTGGCCCCTCCCTCCTTTCAGTAATGATACGGTAGGTGGGGCCCCTGCAAGCCCCCCAGCTTGCACACCCCTCTTTAGAGCACCTAAGGAGGCTCCCTCACCCCGGAGCCCTGGGCTCCCCAGGGCCCCAGGAAGCTCCCCAGATAACGGCCAGGGAGTGGCCTTTGTGAATGGAAAGCACGGGGAGAAGATCATCCTGACCGACAAGTTTGTCCCCCATGCGGCTCATGGCGCCAGGAATGTGGCGAAAGTCACTACCCATGACCAGTACACTGCTGCCTCGGGTACAAGCATGCCCTCGCTGGGGAGAGGGGACGGGCCACACTCTGGGACCAAGGGTTCGAGGACACCAGCCCCTGCGACTCCGGTGACAACCACAGTCCCTGCACCACTGAGCTCTGCACCCAGGTCACCACCTGCCTCCAGCAGCAGAGGTGGGTGCTGGGGGCCTGATCATCAGTACTCTGCCCAAGCCTGCCAGGGACGGGGGAGGACCCAGGCTGTGTCTGCATGGGGCAGAGGGGACCCTGTGTCTGCAGCAGAGTGGCCGTGGCTGGGGTTTCTCTGGGGACTTCTACCATTAAGGGCAGTGGACTAAGGGCTTTATTAGATAGAGGCAGAGAGGAATCGAAAGGGAAGGGGGAGACAGAGAGACGCCAGTAGTACTGCTTCACCACTTGAAGCTTCCCCACCTGCAGAAGGGGGGTTCGGGGCTTGAACCTGGGTCCTTGAACAAGGTGAGGTACACCCCTGGGTACACCCAGGTACAAGGTGTACAAGGGTACACCCCTGCCAGTCCCCTCTTCCCACATATTGAATATTTAAGAGATAAATGTAGAACTAGGGGGCTGGTGCAGTGGATACGGCTCTGGATTCTCTAGTGAGACCTTGAGCTCCATTCCCAGCATTGCATTTGCCAGAGAGATAGAAAGTGAAGGGGGAGATAGAGAGACAGATTTCTGCAGCACTGCTTCACTGCTCATGAAGCTTCTGCCCTGCAGGTGGGGACAGAGGGCTCTGATTCTCATTCTCTCTCTCTCTCTCTCTCTACTTTGCAAGTAAATAAACCCTTTTATTTTCTTGAGAAACAGCTCCAGGGGTCTCACTCAGTGGTAGGGCTCATGTCTTACAGGTCTGAGGCCCCCAGGTTCAATCCCTGACATCTTCTGTCCTGAAAAAAAGATGCCTCACATATCTCACAGGATCCTAATGCTTATGTTTAGAATGTACTCTTTTTCTTAAAAATAAATAAATAAAAATGTCTGCACGGCAAATTCACCACTCTTGGTGGTTTCCCTCTTATTTTGATAGGACAGTGAGAAAATGAAAGGGGAAAGGAGATAGGGAAAGAGAGAGACACCTGTAGCACTGCTTCGCCACGTGTGAAGCTTCCCTCCTGTAGGTGGGGACCAGGGGCTTGAACCTGGGTCCCTGCTCTCTGTAAGGTGTGCACTCAACTGGGTGTATCACCACCTAATCCCTAAAATAATTTTAAATTCATTTACTAATGATTGCATGAGAGAGAACAAGAAGATCACTCTGTCACATGCAACACAGGGGATCAAACTCGGGATCTTAGGCTCACAGTTCAGGTGATCTACCCACTGTGCCAACTCCCACATCAGTGTTTAGGGAGGAGCTGACTGGGTAGTTCTTTTTTTTTTTTTTTTTTTTTAAATATTATCTATTTTTTCTCTTAAAAATTCTGTTCTTTAATTTTACTTGACAGGACAGAGAGAAATTGACAGGGGCGGGGAGATAGGGAGAGAGAAAAATAGACACCTGCAGACCTGCTTTACCACTTGTGAAGCTTCCCCTCTGCAGGTGAGGTATGGGGGATTGAACCTGAATCCTTGCGCATAGTAACCAGTGCTTTTAATCAGGTGTGCCACCACCCGCCCAGTCCTGACTAGGTTCTTGTGAGCAACATGTAACTCAGGACTGTTCCCCACTGCATGCCCAGGTCCTCACATTCGTTCCCAAGGCGAGTGAGAAGATGATTGGGGTTAGACATTTTATATATAATTGGCTTTATTTAAATGAAAGAGAATGGGAGGTAAATACAGAGAAGAAGAGACCTGAGCCCTGCTCGGTTCTGGCCTCTGCTGCTGCTGGGCTCTGAACCTGGGACTTTGGAGCTGGACTGGGTCTGGAAAGTATTTTTTTGCATCAGCATTATGCTCTCTCCACTACCTGGGGTTGCATTTACACTGGTGCTTGTTTGTTTGCTTCACAGATTCCGTCTCTCGTGTGATTGCCTCTCCCGTGACGGATGACCGTGACTCCAAGGACATTTGCTTGAACCACCTGAACAAGAGCTGTCAACTCCGTGAGTAACGCCAGCCCCTTTCTAGAAAGAGATATTACCAGTAGTCACAGAAGTGGTGTTTACTGAACACTTACTGCGGCTCCATCTCTGGTTTTTTTTTTTTTTTTTTTTTTCTGCCTCTAGGGTGATCGCTGGGGTTTGGTGCTGGCACTGTGAGTCCACTGCTCCTGGCGGTCATTACTTTCTACTTTATTGCAAAGGACAGAGAAAGGAGAGAGGAGGGGGAGACAGAGAGGGAAAGAGAAGGAGAGACACATGCAAACCTGTGAAGCATCCCCCCTGCAGGTGGGGAGCTGGGAGCTTGAACCTGTGTCCTTGCTCAAGTCCTTGTGCTTAGCACTATGTGCACTTAACCAGGTGTGCATCTGCCCCTGTATCTCCATCTCTGCTAAGAACCCCCCACACATCTTGAGAGTTCACATGAAAGGGCTGGGAGATAGCTCACCCAGTAGTGCGCACTCCTCCTATACGGGCGACCCTGGGCTTGAGTCCCAGCATCCCATGGGATCGCCACAGATGCCATAGAGGTTGGGGGTGATCCCCAAATGGTGGAGTTGTGCTGTGCTGTCTCTCCTCCCTCAGGCTCTTCCTAGCCCTCTCGCTATGAAAAGAAATAATGAAAAAGATGGACCTAGGAGGCCTCTCCGCAGAGATATTGCTTATGCGTGAGTCCCTGTGTGTATCTGTGCTGCTGTGCAAAGAAAAATAAACCCAACTGGGAAAAGTTACGCATGTACAAACTATTGTATTTACTGTCGACTGTAAAACATTCATTACTCTCCCAATAAAGAAATAAAAAAGAGGGAGTCGGGTGGTAGCTCCGCGGGTTAAGACCGGTGTAAGGATCCTGGTTCGAGCCCCCAGCTCCACACCTGCAGGGGAAGCAGGTCTGCAGGTGTCTGTCTTTCTCTCCCCCTCTGTCTTCCCCCCCTCTCTCCATTTCTTTCTGTCCTATCCAACAATGACGACATCAGTAACAACAACAATAATAACTACAACAATAAAACAACAAGGACAACAAAAGGAAATAAATAAATAAATATTAAAAAAAGAAATAAAAAAAAAGAAAACTAAACCCATCAATCTGAGGAGTAGGTGCTGTTGTGAACCCACTTTATAGATGCTAGATTGGATGCGCCGAGCAGTGAAGGCCTCACGGACACATTGGGATCTGACCCTTGGCCAATCTATGGTCTTGTTTGCAATTTTATTTATTTTAATACTTGATTTATGTAAGTGTTTTGGATAGAGACTAAAAAAGTTGAAAGGAAATGGGGGTGTAGAGAGAGAGAGACAGAGAGACACACTTGCAACTACTTTACCACTCATAAAGTCTCCTGTGGTCGGTGGAAACCAGTGGCTTGAACCCAGGTCCTTGTACAGAGATAGAGAGGCAGGGAGAGGGAGAGTGTGAGAGAGACTGCAGCATTGAAGCTTCCTTCAATGTGTGAATCCTGGGTCATACCAGCCCCACTAGGATTGTGTGTGTGTGTGTGTGTGTGTGTGTGTGTGTGTGTGTGTGTGTGTGTATGTAAGAGAGATTGGGGAATGTGCTGTTTAGCTCTGGGTTATGGTGGTGCCGGGGACTAAACCAGGTTCCTCTGAGGTCTCAGGCATGCTGCCGTATTGGAGCACAAAGCAAAGAAACTTCATGAGTAGTGGAGCAGTGGTGTCTCTTTTTTCTGTCTCCCTCTGTGCCTCTCATCCTCTAATATTTATTTATTTGATAGGACAGAGAGAAATTGAGAAAGAAGATAGTAAGGGACACACACACACACACACCTGCAAACCTGCTTTTTACCAGGGATGAAGTTTCCTGCTCGCAGATGGGGGCTGGGGGCTTGAATCCCAGTCCTTGTGCGTAGTAACGTGTGCGGTCTGAGTGAACCACCACCTGCCCTGTCCCCACCGAGTTAAAATTTTTTAAAAAATTGCAAAGAGAGGGGCCAGATGGTGGTACACCTGGTTAAGTGTACACATTACAGTGCACAAGGACTCAAGTTCAAACCCCTGGTCCCTACAAAGCTTCACAAGTGGTGAAGCAGGACTGGAGGTATCTCTCTGTCTCTTTCCCTCATTATCTCCTCTCCCTCTCTCAGTTTCTCTCTCCAATAATGAATAAATAAAGAGTTACAAAAAATAAAATGAGGGGAGTTGGGCGGTAGCGCAGCAGGGTAAGCACACATGGCGCAAAGCGCAAGGACCAACGTAAGGATCCTGGTTCGAGCCACCGGCTCCCCATCTGCAGGAAAGTCACTTTACAAGCGGTGAAGCAGGTCTGCAGGTGTCTATCTTTCTCTCCCTCTCTCTGTCTTCCCCTCCTCTCTTCATTTCTCTCTGTACTATCCAACAACGATGACATCAATAGCAACAATGACTACAACAATTAAAAAAATAAAATGAAAAAATTACCCTATAAATGCAGAGTCTGTAGGGTGTGGTGGATTCATCCAGATATGAAGCCCCAGCGATAACCCTGGTGGCAAAAAAATCAAACCCAACAAAAACAGAAAAACCCAGCAGTGGCTTCTGATGGAAAGCATTTGATCTTTGTCTTTCCACCTGGGAAGTGTGGAAAGGGCAGCTGCTAACTTAGAGTGACATTAGGGTCCGTGTGGGTACATTACCTTTTGGGTGTGGGGAAGTTTTGATTTTTCTCTTTTAAGATATATAGAGAAACTGAGAGGAAAGAGGAAATAGAGAGAGAGAAACATCTGCAGCACTGCTCCATCATTCATGAAGCCCCCCTCTGCAGGTGGGGCATGGGGCTCAAACCTGGGTCCTTGTGCATGGTGACATGTGCACTCAACCAGCTGTGCCACTGTCCAGCCTGGAAGTTTTGATTTCGGACAAGTCTCTGGGTACCCAGAGCAGGGAGAGCTCTGTCTATGGTGGTGTGCAGCCAGAGCCCAGCAGGGGGAGAAGTCTGGCTCCCTCAGGCCTGGGGTATTGGGGCATAAAGAATGATTCTCAGGGGTCGGGAGGTAGCGCAGTGGGTTAAGCGTACATGGTGCAAAGTGCAAGGACTGGCATAAGGATCCTGGTTCGAGCTCCTGGCTCCACCCCCTACAGGGGGCTCCCTTCATGGGTGGTGAAGCAGGTCTGCAGGTGTCTGTCTTTCTCTCCCCCCTCTGTCTTCCCTTCCCCTTTCGATTTCTCTCTGTCCTATCCAACAGCAATAATAGCAACAATAATAATAACCACAACAATGATTAAAAAACCAAGGGCAACAAAAAAGGGGGGAAAAGTCTCCAGGAGCAGTGGACTCGTGGTGCAGGCACTGAACCCCAGCAATAACCCTGGAGGCAAAAAAAAGAATAATTCTCAGCACCCCTCTCTGTCTCCCCAGGAAACTGCAGTCAAGTTCACTTCCACCTCCCCTACCAGTGGCAGATCTACATAGACGGTGCCTGGACGGACCTCCAGCCCATGGAAACTATAGAAAAGGCCTACTGTGACCCCCAAAATCGCTTGTAAGTTGTTGGCCAGCCCCAGCTGGCGAGAGGCCCTGGCTTCAAAAGCCCAGCACTAGGCTTGGGGGTAGAAGGAAAAAACTTTTTTCCCTTTTAGAACCTCATTCTGGCCTTGGGGAGCTTGCCAGGTAGATCAACAAGTCCTTTCCAAAAATACCTAGGCTGGGTAGATCAGAACTCACAGGAGCCTGGCTGGCTGGAGGAGGGGTTCTGGGGATTCTTCCCATCTCAGATCATATAAACAAGTTACATGATTATTGAGGTAATATCTGTCAGTAGGCTCTGCAGAAAGAAATACAACACAGAGGCCAGTGTTTATTCCACTGTGTTGTAGCACTACAAAAGCACTCAGCCATGGGCTCCTACGAGGATTTGACTAATTTCTTTAAAAGTAAATTTATTTATTTTATTTTTTAAAAATTATTGTATCTATTGCATATTAGATAGTGACAGAGAGAAATTGAGGGGGAAAGGGTAGATAGAGGAGAGAGGAGACAGGGAGACACGTGCAACACTGCTTTGCCACTCATGGAGCTTTGTTCTGCAGATGGGGACTTGAACCGGGTCTTTGCACATAGTAACAGGTGTGCTTGACCTGGTACTCTACTACCCAGCCTCAAAAATAAATTTATGAGGGCCAGGTGGTGGCATACCTGGTTGAGTGCACATGTTATAGTATGTAAGGACCTGGGTTCAAGTCCCTGGTCCCCACCTGCAGGGGGAAAGCTTCATGAGTGGTGAAGCAGTGCTGTAGGTGTCTCCCTGTCTCTCTCCCTCTCAACCTTTCCCTTCCCTCTCTTTCTGGCTGTCTATATAAATAAAAATAACAAAAAAATATTTTTAATTTATCAAGAGTATTACTTAGCTCTGGTTTATAGTGGGGCTGGGGATTGAACTTGGGTCCTTGGAGCCTCTGGTGTGAAATTTTTTTGCCTCACCACTGTGCTGATGCCCCGGCCCTTGAGTAGTTTCTTTTCTTTTCTTTTCTGTTCTTTTCTTATCTTTTCCTTTCTTTCTTTCTCCCTTTCTTTCTTTCTTTCTTTCTTTCTTTCTTTCTTTCTTTCTTTTTAAAATACTTTTTATAAAAAGGAAATACTGACAAAAACCACAGGATAAGAGGGGTACAACTCCACACAATTCCTACCACCAGAGCTCCGTATCCCCTCCCCTCCCCTGATAGCTTTCCCATTTTTTATCTCTCTGGGAGTATGGACCCAGAGTCATTATGGGGTGCAGAAGGTGGGAGGTCTGGCTTCTATAATTGCTTCCCCGCTGCACATGGGCGTTGACAGGTCGATCCACACTCCCAGCCTGTTTCTCTCTTTCCCTAGTGGGGCGGGGCTCTGGGTAAGTGGAGCTCCAGGACACATTGGTGGGGTTGTCTGCCCAGGGAAGTTTGGTTGGCATCATGGTAGCATCTGGAAACTGGTGGCTGAAAGAAGAGTTAACATATAGAGCCAAACAAATTGTTGACTAATCTTGAACCTAAGAGCTGAAATATTGCAGATGAAGATTTGGGGGTCTCTGTTTTGTAGATAGCTAGTAGGCTTATATTCCAAAGGACCCATGACTATACTAGTTCTCTCCTGAGCCTGACATCTGATATGCAGGTGGACCCAACTTATTGTCTGGGGAGATGATGTCATGGCTGGAAAAAGGGCTAGAAAGCTGGATCAGGGAAGAGAGTAGCTCCCAAATATGGGAAAGATGTATAATATTGTTGACTGTAAACCCCATTGATTTGATCTGATCTGGGGCCCATATTCAGCTTAGGTGCGTATGTGACCTCTGCATCCCTGTAGGTCTGAGCTCACATTTTGTGGTCATGAGTAGGAACGTTCCAAGCTGCCCTATTTCAGAACCCATTTTCCTCAGGTGGAAGATAGAGTATGCTGTCCATTCTCCCTTCGGAGGATGGAACATTTTCTACCATTGTTGATCCACGTTGAGGGCAAGGCCCTATGGGAGCCCACAAAGGGGTCTATTTTGTTGTTCCTGATAGAGATGACCAGTAACAATGGAGAGAGAGATTTATTCGAGGTCTAGGCCTGTCAAGTCTGGGAATCTCAGGACTCCCTGACTAGGGCCCCAGATCTTTTTTAAATAACATTTTTATTATCTTTATTTATTTATTGGACAGAGATAGCCAGAAATTGAGAGGGGAGAGGGTGATAGAGAGACAGAGAGACACTTGCAGCCCTGCTTTACCACTGGCAAAGCTTTCCCCCAGCAGGTGGGGACTGGGGGCTTGAACCTGGGTCCTTGCACACTGTAACATGTGCACTCAACCAGGTGTACCACCACCTGACCCTGAGTAGTTTCTTTAAGTTCAAAAGTAGATGTTGGCTGTTGATTTTTTTTTTCTTCTTCCAGTTTATACCTTCCTTTGTGTTTGGGGCTTTCTCTTGAAGGTTTAGCTAAGAGGGGGAGCTGTTTATTGCTATTTCTGTCAGGACAGAGATGGTGAGACAGGATTTGGTCTTGCTAGTCAGATGCATCCCTATTTTATAAGTTAATTCGTTGTGTGTATGTAGGGGGTGGGGGTGGGGTGCGTGGGGGGTGTTTCTACAACAGTTTCAGCATCTGTGGGTGAGGTAAGGATCCTGTACTGCTGCATTTGGCCACTAGGGGGTAGCACAGGCCATTTCCTTGGGTTTTAGGTGTGTTTTCCCCCTAAGTAAATCTGAAGCAGTTTCTCATAGAACTGTTGACTTTTGGGACCAAAGAATCTTGGGAGCATTTGGGAGGTGCTCTGTCTAACAGAATTCCTTGAATCTATCCACTTGACAAATTACTAAAAATGGGACTTTGAGGAGCTGGGCAGTGGCACACCCAGTAAAGCACACACATTGAAGTGTGCAAGGGCCCAGGTTCAAGCCCCTGGTCCCCAGCTGCAGAGGGGAAATTTCACAAGTAGTAGAGCCGTGCTGCAAGTGTGTCTGTCCCCCACCTCTCCCTTTCTGCCTCTCCTCTCAATTTCTCTCTTTATTAAAAATAAAGAAATTACTAAATACATATATATTTTTTAAATGGACCTTTTCCAAGAGTCTCTTGGAGGACAAAGTCATTTCCAGTTGAGAAGAGGAACTTCTAGAAGGTGTTTCTGAGAACAGTGATTCTCAGCCTTTCAACTCGAGTCTCAGGGCCCCTGAGAGTCTTTTTTTTTCTAATTTTTTATTGGAGGATTAATGGTTTCCAGTCAACAGTAAAATACAATAGTTTGTACATGCATAACATTTACTAGTTTTCCACATAAAAGTTCAACTCTTGCCAGGTCCTCCTCTGCTATTATGTTCCAGGACCTAGTCTTAAAATGTATTGAGAATGGGAGTCGGGCTGTAGTGCAGCGGGCTAAGCGCAGGTGGTGCAAAGCACAAGGACCAGCATAAGGATCCCGGCTCCAACCCCGGCTCCCCACCTGCAGGGGAGTCACTTCACAGGCGGTGAAGCAGGTCTGCAGGTGTCTATCTTTCTCTCCTCCTCTCTGTCTTCCCCTCCCTCTCTCCATTTCTCTCTGTCCTATCCAACAACAACAACAACAGTAATAACTACAACAATAAAACAACAAGGGCAACAAAAGGGAATAAATAAATAAAATAAATATAAAAAATGTATTGAGAATTTTTTAAAAAGATTTTATTTATTTATTCATGAAGATAGAAGGGGAGAGAGAGAGAGAGAGAGAACCAGACATCACTCTGGTACATGTGCTTCCAGGGCTTGAACTCAGGACTTCATGCTTGAGAATCCAACACTTCATCCACTGCACAAATTCCTGGACCACGAGAATTTATTTATTTTTTTCTTACCCCAGAGTACTGCTCAGCTCTGGCTTATGGTGGTGCTGGGAATTGAACCTGGAACTTTTAGTGCCTCAGGTCTAAGAGTCTTTTTGCAGAACCATTATGATATGGCAACCAGCATTAACCATATTAAATAACCCCACTGAGAAAACCAGAGCATCTACTGCTTCATGTAAAAGTAAGGAGACTCAGCTCACTGCACGCTGGCATAAATAACACTGTAGGAAACAAAAAACATTTACAGTGGCTAGGAAGGTAGTATAGTGGCTAAAACATTAGATTCTCAAGCATGAGGTCCTGAGTTCAATCCCTGGTACTCATGTGCCAGAGTGATGTTCTGGTTCTCTCTCTTTTAATTAGTTAATCAATCAGTTAACTTTGGGCCGGCAAACACATCACCATGGACCTGCAGGGGGAGAAGCTTCATGAGTGGTGAAGCAGGGCTGCAGGTGTCTCTCTTCCTCCCCTCTCAATTTCTCAATCATTATTTTTTAAAAATGCTCACGGAGAAGAATATCATTTTTGCAAATCCTTAATGTCAAGTCAGACATTACGTTGCTTCCGGAAATCTCTGCTGTACCCCGTACTGTAGGAAACAGGGTCCAGGAAGCGTGTGGCTGACATTCAGCTGTCCCTTCTCAGCATTTCAGTGGGAAACCGGATCATCAACTTCCAGAAAATGATTTGCAATTCGCATCGTATCCGACGTCTCTCCACACCTTCCTCTGTCATAACCGGGACCAACTCTGCCTTCACCACCAAGTGGCTTTGGTATTGGAAGAATGAATCGGACAGATGGGTTGAGTATGGAGAGGTAAGGACCCTTCCTCCCCACGGGGGCCCTTGTACAAAGCAGACCAGAAATGCTGGGTGCTGGGCGGAGGGGTGGAAGAAGAACCACTGGTCTATATTCTGCACGGCTGCATCTGCGTTTATCTCAGCAAGGCTGTGCTTCCATTGTAACCCTGAACAAAACACGCATTAGCTACTTTAAAAAAATATATATTTACCTGTGGGGCCAGGCGGTGGCACACTCTGTTGAATGCACATGTTATCATATACAAGGACCTAGGTCAAAGTCCTCACCTCGGGGAGTCTGGTGGTGGTGCAGCGGGTTAAGCGCACGTGGCGCAAAGCGCAAGGACCAGTGGAAGGACCCCAGTTTGAGCCCCCGGCTCCCCACCTGCAGGGGAGTCACTTCACAGGCGGTGAAGCAGGTCTGCAGGTGTCTGTCTTTCTCTCCCCCTCTCTGTCTTCCCCATCTCTCTCTGTCCTATCCAACAACAACAATAATAATAACTAAACAACAAGGGCAACAAAAGGGAAAAATAAATAAATATTAACAAACTACAACAACAACAAAAAAACAAAGTCCTCACCTCCAGCATTGAAGCAAGGCTGCAGGTGTCTCTCTTGCTTTCCCCCTCTATCTCCTCCTCCCTTCTCAATTTCTCTCTGTCTCTATCCAAAATAAATAAATAAAATTAAAAAAAAAAGAAAGGAGAGAGAGGGTAGGGGTAGATAGCTTAATGGTTATACAAAGAGACTCTTGCCTGAGGCTCCAAAGCCCCAGGTGTTATTCCCCACATCACCATAAGCGAGAGCTGATCAGTGCTCTAGTTAAAAATAATAATAAATTAATTAAAAGAAAAGAGAGAGAGGAAGAGAGACACCTGTAGTACTTCCACCTCCTATGAAACTTTCCCCATACAGGTCAGGACCAGGAGCTTAAACCTGGCCCTCGCACACGATAGTGAATATGCTTAATCAGGTGCGCCACCACCCAGGCCCTGAGCTACCAAGATTTGGGTATTATACACCTGCCTTGTAGAAACTGAGAGAGCAGAGCCCTCAGCTAACAGGGCCAGGAGGTGATGAGGGGACAGGGCAGCAGGGCTCAGGAGGCAGCTTAGACACACACACACACACACACACACACACACACACACACACACACACACTTTACACTTTGGCTGGGGAGAGAGAGAGAGAGAGAGAGAGAGAGAGAGAGAGGAATGAAGCAGTGAAGTCTCAAATGGGGATGATGGTGTCTGAACTCATCCCATAGCCTATGACCTTCCGTCCTGCTTGTCTCCCATTAGAGAGACAGGCGTGCCATCGATTCTCTCTACCTGGAGTCTTTGTTCCAGTCATATCCTCGTGGAGTCGTGCCCTTCCAGCTGGCTTCTCGCAGCTATGAGCTGAGTTTCCCAGGTGAGTGTCTCCATGGGCCTGGCCAGTGGTGCCCGTTGTGCAGACCTGACACGTGGGGACAGAGCAGAGCAGGGGTATGTGTGTCCCCCTCCCCACTCAGGGTGCTTTTCATTCTAATGAATTTATCTTTTAATTTTTTAAAATGTATTGACTCATTTAATTTGATAGGACAGAGCGAAATTGAAAAGGGAGGAGGGGGTGGAGAGAGAGAGATACCTGCAGACTTGCTTCACTGCTCTTGAAGCTTCCCCTCTCTCTGTAGATGGGCACTAGGGGCTTGAACCCAGATCCTTGCGCATGGTATATTATGTGTGTTCAACTGGGTGTGCTCTCCCTGACCCGAATTATTTTTTGTTGCCAGCAGGGTTATTGCTGGGCTACATGCCTGCACAGTGAATCCATTTCTCCCAGCAGTCATTTTTTTTCCCTATTAATTTTTTTAAAATTAATTTTTATTTGATAGCACAGAGAAATTGAGAGGAAGGGGAGAGAGAAAGAGACATCTCCAGACCTGCTCCACTGCTCATGAAGCTTCCCCTGCAGGTGGGGACTGGGGGCTTGAACCGGGTCTTTGTGCATGGCAAATTTTGCTTTTTACTAGTTGCACTGCCACCCAGCCCCAGTGTGTGTGTGTGTGTGTGTGTGTGTGTGTGCGCATGAGTGTGCACGTGCATGTGCATGTGTGTGTATTTTAATGAGAGAGATACAAAGAGAAAGGAAGAAAGAAGGAAGTGAGGAAGGAAGGAAGTGAGGAAGGAAGGAAGTGAGGAAGGAAGGACGTGAGGAAGGAAGGAAGTGAGGAAGGAAGGAAGGAAGGAAGGAAGTGAGGAAGGAAGGAAGTGAGGAAGGAAGGAAGTGAGGAAGGAAGGAAGGAAGTGAGGAAGGAAGGAAGTGAGGAAGGAAGGAAGTGAGGAAGGAAGGAAGTGAGGAAGGAAGGAAGTGAGGAAGGAAGGACGTGAGGAAGTAAGGAAGTGAGGAATGAAGGAAGGAAGGAAGTGAGGAAGGAAGGAAGTGAGGAAGGAAGGAAGTGAGGAAGGAAGGAAGGAAGTGAGGAAGGAAGGAAGTGAGGAAGGAAGGACGTGAGGAAGTAAGGAAGTGAGGAATGAAGGAAGGAAGGAAGTGAGGAAGGAAGGAAGTGAGGAATGAAGGAAGGAAGGAAGTGAGGAAGGAAGGAAGGAAGGAAGTGAGGAAGGAAGGAAGGAAATGAGGAAGGAAGGAAGGAAGTGAGGAATGAAGGAAGGAAGGAAGTGAGGAAGGAAGGAAGGAAATGAGGAAGGAAGGAAGGAAGTGAGGAAGGAAGGAAGTGAGGAAGGAAGGAAGGAAGTGAGGAAGGAAGGAAGTGAGGAAGGAAGGAAGGAAGTGAGGAAGGAAGGAAGGAAGGAAATGAGGAAGGAAGGAAGGAAGTGAGGAAGGAAATGAGGAAGGAAGGAAGTGAGGAAGGAAGGAAGTGAGGAAGGAAGGAAGTGAGGAAGGAAGGAAGGAAGGTAGGTACCAGAGTACTGCTCATTTCTGGCTTTTGGTGGTGCTGAGAACTAAACCCAGGATGAAAGTCTTTTTGCAGAACTATGTGCTGTCTCCTCTGATATATCTATCCATCTAGATATATTTTTAAATTAAAAAAGAATTGTGGGTCTGGAGAGAAAGCATAATGGTTCTGTAAAACTTTTGCCTGAGGGTTTTTTTTTTTTTTGCCTCTAGGGTTATCGCTGGGGCTTTGGTGCCTGCACCACAAATCCACTGTTCCTGGAGGCCATTTTTTTCCCATTTTGTTGCCCTTCTTGTCATTATTGTTATTGTTGTCACTGATGTTGTTGTTGGATAGGACAGAGAAAAATTGAGAGAGGAGGAGAGACAGAAGGGGAGAGAAAGATAGACACATGTAGACCTGCTTCACCGCTTGTGAAGCACCCCCTTGCAGGTGGGGAGCCGGGGCCTCAAACCTGGATCCTTATGCTGGTCCTTGTGCTTTGCACCATGGGCACTTACTGCCTGAGATTTAAAAAGTCCCGGGTTTAGTTAAGTGTACATGGTGCAAAGTGCAAGGACCAGCATAAGGATCTCGGTTCAAGCTCCCGGCTCCCCACCTTCAGGGGGGTCACTTCACAAGCGGTGAAGCAGGTTTGCAGGTATCTGTCTTTCCCCCTCTCTGTCTTCCCTTCCTCTCTCAATTTATCTCTGTCCTATCCAACAACAAGAACAGCAATGGCAAAATAACAAGGGCAACAAAATGGGAAAAATGGCCTCCAGGAGCAGTGGATTTGTGGTGAAGACACCGAGCCCCAGAGATAACCTTGCAGGCAAAAAAAATAAATAAAAAATAAAAAAAAGTCCTGGGTTTAATCCTCAGCACCACCATAAGCCAGAGCTGCACAGGGTTCTGGTTTTTCTCTTTCTCTCTGTGTATATCTTTCTCTCTGTATCTCTCTCATTAAAATAAATAAAATATTAAAAAATAATTTTCTGTATTCCATACTCTCTAGGGAAAAACCAAATCCCTGTGAGCCCCTTCTCAGGGCTGGCATTTACTTCCTCTGCTTCTTGTCTTCTGCCCCAAGGGATGATTCAGACCAACACAGAGTCCAAGACACAGAAGGATGTGGTTCGAAGGCCTGTGTTTGTGTCTTCTTGGGACGTGGAGCAGCTGCGACATGGCCCAGGGTAAGTGTTCCGCCCCTGGTCGCCTGGGACTGCCTGAGAACCACACAGGATCTGAACGTCGCTCCAGGGCCCGTGCCCGCCTGCCTTAAGCTGCCCCACCGTCTGTTGTGCCCCAAGAGAAGTGCCTGTCTGGAGGGGTGACGTGGGGGTGACTATAGACTGTGAGAGCAGGGAGGCCCCCCTTTTGGTCTCATTCCATGGGGACTTCAGACTTGGGTCTTTTTTCTTTTTCTTTTTTCTTCTTTTTGCCTTCAGAGTTCTCCCTGAGGCTCTGCAACTGCTCAATCTCTCCATTCCCAATAAACTCTTTGCCCCTCCTATATAGTGGGTGAGAGGGAGAGAGAGAGGAAGGGAAAGAAACAGAGAAAAGGAGAGACATCGCAGCCCTGCTCCACCACTCATGAAGCTTCCTCTTCCAGGTGGTCCCATGTGGGGACTGGGGTCTCAAACCCGGATCCTTGCATGTGTGCTCTGCCAGGTGGGCCCTCTCCTGTCCACCTGGACACATGTCTTAAGGACTTGGGGTCACAGACACTTGAGTTGCTGTGGGTTAGTGCTAGTACATTTGTAAAATTATAATTTACTTTATCTATCTATCTATTGAGAGAGAAGGAAGAGGTAAAGAGAGAGAGAGACAACTGCAGCACTGATTTATTGCTCATGAAACTTCTTTCTTGCAGGAAGAGAGCCAGGGCTTGAACCCAAGTCCTTGTATATGGTAAACTGTGTGCCCAACTATGTGCACCACCATCTGTCCCCAGTGCTAGTGCATTTTGGAGGGATTGATTACTGTTGCTTGACTCAAGACACTTGGGAGAGGGACAGAAGTAGCTCACTGGGTAGAGTGTACATGCCACTGTGCATAGGGACCTAGTTTTGGGCCCTGTGGTCCCCACATGGGAACGCCATGCACAGGGAAAACTTCATGAGGGTGAAATGATGCTGGGGTGTCTCTTCTCTATCTTTCTCTCTCTCTCTCTCTGGAAAAGAGGACAAGTAAAAGGAGTGCCCTTCAAAAGTTAGTCTGTCTTCTTAGTGCTACCCTGCTCCTGCTGTTAGAACACGGTGACCCGAAGCCTGTATGCCTGTGTCTCTTAGTGCTGTTCTCAGGCTGGCAGGACGGTTTTCAACCTAGCACTCCGAGCTTCATACCCCTTTGCCTCCTACCAGCAATGCTCAACTTCCTCAGGATGTCTTAGCTCAGGTTCTTAAGATTTAACACTTGACAGGTTTGACTAGTTAAGGCCCTTCCAGTAGTTGTTGTTACTGTTATTGTCATTGTCTTTCTCCTCCTCTTCCTCCTGCTCCTGTTCCTCCTCCTCCCTTCTCCATTCTCCTCCTCTTCCTTCTCCTTTAAAAAAAAATATATTGTTTGGAGTTTTGTTGTTGTTGTCTTTTTTTTTTCCTCCCACCAGGGTTATCACTGGAGCTTGGTGCCAGCACTATAAGTCCACTGCTCCCAATGGTTATTTCTTGCTTTTTTTCTATTTTATTTGATAAATAAAATTGAGAAATTGAGGGGGTTGGGGGAGATAGAGAGAAAGAGAAACACCTGCAGACCTACTTCATCACTCATGAAGTGCCCCATGCAGATGGGGACAGGGACTTGAACCCAAGTCCTTGTGCGTGGTAATCTGTGCATTCAACAGGGTGTACCACTGCCTGCCCCCCTCCTTTCCCTTTTTCTTTTTCTCCTCCTTCTTTCCCTCCTCCTCTTTATTTATTTATTTATTTATTTTTTGCCTCCAGGGTTATTACTGGGGCTTGGTGCCTGCACTCAAATCCACTGCTCTGGGAAGCCATTTTTCCCCTTTTTTTGCCCTTGTTGTTTATCATTATTGTTGCTTTTATTATTATTGTTGTTGTTACTGGATAGGACAGAGAGAAATCGAGAGGGTATGGAAAGACAGAGAGGAGGAGAGCAAGATAGACACCTGCAGACCTGCTTCACTGCTTGTGAAGCAACCCTCCCGTGGGTGGGGAGCCGGGGGCTTGAACCGGGATTCTTACGCTGGTTCTTGCACTTTGTGCCATGTGCACTTAACCTGCTGTACTACTGCCTGACCCCATCTTCCTCTTCTTTCTCCTACCTCTTCCTCACAGAAATTGACAGAGAAAAGTAAAGAGGCAGAGAGAAAGGGAGACATTTGCAACACTGCTTCACCACTCATGAAGCTTCCCGCCCTTGCAGGTGGTGACTGGGGACTTGAACCCAGATCCTCACATATGAGAATATATGAGCCCTACCATTTGCACCATCACCAGCCCCCTTCCAGTATTTGAATTTCTCCAGAGACAATCCCACAGGGCTGGGAGGAGTAAAGTTCCCGCCCTCAGGAGCTTGAGGTCAAGTGGGTGGAGTGATGGGTGGACATAACTGCATCAGTACATGCAGGGGCAGACGGAGTCCAGCCACGCTGGGGCTGTCAACTCATTCTGGTAACTCAAGGGAATTGGGGTTGAGAGTCCTTACTCATTTTTTTTTTTATGATTTATTTATTCCCTTTTGTTGCCCTTATTGTTGTAGTTGTTGTTGTTGGATAGGAGAGAGAGAAATGGAGAGAGGAGAGGAAGACAGAGAGGGGGAGAGAAAGACAGACACCTACAGATCTGCTTCACCTCTTGTGAAGCGACTTCCTAGCAGGTGGGGAGCCGGGGGCTTGAACCGGGATCCTTGTGCGGGTCCTTGTACTTTGCACCACGAGCGCTTAACCCACTGTGCTACCGCCCAACTCCCGAGAGTCCTTACTCATTAAGGTGGTTTTGGAAGGATGTCTCAACTCAATTTAAACTGCATTTTCTTATTCCTTTCTCTTTCTTCCTTTCTTTACTTTTTTTTTTTTTGCAGAGCCAGTTCTTCTTGTGCGAAGAGCTCCATGGTCACAGTTCCAGAGCCCCTTTTTCATTCAGATATAGACAAGGAGAGACCCACAAAGAATTCAGTGCCACAGCAACAGAACCTCCTTCGATGCCAGGAGACCTCCTCTGTGGTGAGAAGACTCAGCCCTGGGCAAGGCACGAGCCCTACCTGGTGAGCGCTCTCTTGTTTTTTGGACCTTCAGCTGTGTTTTATTTGGAAAAACAAAACTGTGGGGTTTTTTTTGTTTGTTTTTTGTTTGTTTTTTTTGAGGTGTTGTTAGGGAATGAACCCAGGACTTCCCTTGTGCATGTCCTACTGAGTGGCCTCCCTGGTTCAACTTTTTATTTTATCTTTTTTTTTTTTTTTTTTTGGTTCCAGGGTTGTTGCTGGGGCTTGGTGCTTGCACTACAAATCCACTGCTCTTGGAGGCCATTTTTTCCTTTTTTTTTTTTCTTGTCTTTGTTGTTATAGCCCTTGTTGTCACTACTGTTATTGTTGCCATTGATGTTGTTGAATAGGACAGAGAAAAATCAAAAGAGGAGGGGAGACAGGGGGAGAGGAAGATAGAAACCTGCAGACCTGCTTCACTGCCTCTGAAGCGACCCCCTTGCAGGTGGGGAGCCGGGAGCTTGAACTGGGATTCTTAGGCCTGTTCTTGTGCTTTGTGCCATGTGTGCTTAACTCGCTGCGCTACTGTCCGACTCCCTATTTTATCTATTATTTTTATCCCTATTTTTTGAGAAAGAGAGAGAGAGAGACACCAAATCACGGCTCCACCATTCATGAAGTATCCTGGGTGCTGTCCATGAAGCTGCCCTTTGGTACCAGGACTCTGACGCAGGGATTCACATGTGGCAAATCATGCTGTTTATCCACTCAGCCATCTCCCAGGACCTGCAAAACTGTACATACCTAAAGAGTTATGTGCTGGGGAGACCGCATAATGGCTATGCAAATGGCTTTCATGGCTGAGACTCTGAACTCCCATGTTCAATCCTTAACATCACCATAAGCCAGAGCTGGGCAGTGCTCTGATGTCTCTATGTCCTTCTCTCTGCATCTCTCTCTTGTTAAGATATAAAATAAATAAAATATTTTTAAAAATATTTATTTATTTATCAGAAAGGAGGGCTAGGGGGAGACAGGATAATGGTTTACAAAAAGACTTTCAGGGGACAGGTGGTGACGCACCTGGTTAAGCGCACACATTACAGTGCACAAGGACCCAGGTTCAAGCCCCTGACCCCCACCTGGAAGGGGAAAGCTTCATGAGTGGTGAAGCAGGGCTGCAGGTGTTTCTCTCTGCCTCTTTCCCTCTCTATCTCCCCTTCCCCTCTCTATTTCTATCTCTAGCCAATAATAAATTAAAAAAATATTTTTTAAATGTTAAAATGACAAAAACAAACAAACAAAAAAGACTTCCATGCCTGAGGCTACAAGATCCCAGGTTCAATTCCTGGCAGCACAATAAACCTGAGCTGAGCAATACTCTGCTAAAAACTAATCAAAAAAACAACCAGAGGGCTGAGGGAGACAGCATAATGGTTATGCAAAAGACCCTCATGCCTGAGGCATCAAAGGTCCCAGGTTCAATCCCTAGCACCACTATAAGTCAGAGCTGAGCAGGGCTCTGGTTAAAACACACACACACACACACACACACACACACACACACTACTCTGGCACCTGTGATGTTGGAAATCCAATTTGGGACTTCACGCTTGTGAGTCTGATGGTATATTAATTTGTTTTTAAACCATTTTTTAAACTATTTATTTGGACAGAGAGAAATTGAGAGGGAAGGAAGAGCTAGAAAGGGAGCGAGGGACTTGCAGCACTGCTTCACAGCTTATGAACTCCTTGCAGGTGGGACTGAGGGCATGAACCCAGGTCCTTGTGCACAGTAGCACATACCCGTAACCAGGTATACCACTGCCCAACCCTCCTATTTTATTTACTTGAGAGAGAGGGAGAGAGAAAGCACTGTTCAGCTTTGGCTTGTGGTAGTGCTGGGAATGGCCCCCAACATCCAGGGTTGCCCTGATTTACATACAATTCATACAGAAAAGATAGGATTTTTTTTCTCCTGTGCTTTTAACATACTTGCATGTTTATCATTTGACAACGAAGCTGTAAGACACCCTTCCCTAATGTTAATGCACTAGGGCCTTTGAAAGATGAGCATTTAAAAAAAAAATAATGCTTAGGCATTTTAAAATCAATGGGGAAACAACATTTAATTGACGTGCCAAATTGTGAATAATTACTGTGTTCCTGAAAAGACTGGTTTCTGATACATCTACTCCAGGAATGTACAAGGATGTTTGCCAAAGAACAGGAAAAGATTCTTCAAAACATTGGTTTAATGGCTGGAAGTTAAGGGCAGAAAATCCCTTGTAGAGCCATGGAGACAGTCCAGTGGTAGCACACAAGACTTGTATGAGGAAGGTCCCAGGTTCAGTCCCTAGCACCACCAAGAGCTGAACAGTTCTCTGGCAAAACAAACAAACAAACAAACAAATAATAACACCACCAAAAAGAAAAAAAAAAAGAAACATACCTTATCTTAGCAGTGCTCTAGCTTCACTCTAATAAAAATGAAATACTCAGCATTTTTTTCCTTGGGGAAAATGTCTAAAGGAAGCAGATGTACTCCTCTGAAGAGATCTGTCCTCACAACAACAAAATCTGTAACAGCCGAAGCTTGGAAGCAATGACAGATAAGAGGCTAAGAAAATTGTGGTATACATACACAATGGAATACAACTCAGCTGTTGAGAATGAAGTCAATTCCTTTGCCTTATCTTGGATGGAACTTGAAGGAATCTTGTTAAATGAGATAAACCAAAAAGAGATAAACACTGGATGATCTCACTCACAGGTGGAGCCTAAGAAACAAGGACAGAAGGGGAAAACACCAAGTAAAGCTTGGACTGCACCAAAGCAAAGAAGGAGGGGGAAGGAGATGCTTGGGGACAGGGGCAGGGTGGTGGTGGACAGTATGGAGTCCTGGTACATGATGGTGGAAAAGGACCTACTGGTGGTGAGAGTGTTTTGCAGACACCTGTCATGGAGAGACAATGTGTCAACAACTGCACTGTAAACCTCCCAATAAAGTGATAAAAATAAATGACAACAATGAAAGAACCTGCTGGCTATAAGACTTAGCAGAGGCCCTGTGAATGTCTGTCTGTCTCTCTCTCATAGCCATCAGCCCACACAGACAAGATCAGAGTCTTTGACCACGCCTGCTCTTCCCTCAGAGAACAATGGCTTGCCTTCCTCCACTGGATATGAGGTACTTGACTTTACTCTTCTGGTGCCCGAGTTGTGCTTACTTACAATGTGGACGAATGGTGGGCGGAGCTGTGGCACTACTAGTTGAGCTCACACATTACCTTGTGCTAGGACCCAAGTTCAAACCTCCAGTCCCCACCTGCAGGGGCTTAAGCTTCACAAATGGTGAAGCAGTGCTGCAGGTGTCTGTCTCTCTCCCTTTCCATCTTTCTTCCCTTCTCAATTTCTCTTCGTCTCTACCAAAAAAAAAAAAAAACCAAAAAACAGTGTGGATCAATGAATAAATGGTCTGTTTTAGAGCAGACTGTTCCTAAAGATTTTTTTAAAAAATTGTTTATAAAAACCCACAATGACCCTGGGTCCATACTCCCAGAGGGATAGAGAATGGGAAAGCTATCAGGGGAAGGGATGGGCTATGGAGATCGGGTGGTGGGAATTGTGTGGACTTGTACCCCTCCTATCCTACGTTTTTGTTAATGTCTCCTTTCTTAAATAAATTTAAAAAATTTGTTTATAAAATGGAAACACTGACAAGACCATAGGATAAGAGGGGTACAATTCCCACCACCCAAGCTCCGTATCCCCTCCCCTCCCCTGACAGCTTTCCTATTCTTTTTTTTTTTTTTTTTTAGCTTTCCTATTCTTTAACCCCGTGGAAGTATAAGGAGGATTAAGAGGAAGAGAGGGAGAGAATCAGAGTATCCCTCTGGCACATGCTATGCTGGGGCTCAAACTCAAGGCCTCATCCATGAGGAGTCCAGTGCTTTTTCCACTGCAACACTTCCTGGGCCTCTTCCCCTCAATTCTTTCTCTTCCACCTTATGCTCAGCATTGGTTACTGGGTTCTGTCCTGGGGCCCCTCCCGTGGCTTTATTCCTGCGCTGGCTTTATGCCTGGGACTTGTCAGATCATTGAGCCCTAAATCAGAGAGAGGAGATTGGGGGCAACGTTCCATTTGCCCTTTGGTGCGATGTTTTGTCTGCCTGAAGTCAGGCTGAACAGAAGGGCCCATGGCCATTGAGTTGACAACCAGAATGAGCTGCCAGATAACATAGGGCTCATGCAGTTCCCCTCCACTTGTAAGGGCCCTCTGTGCAATAGGGGTTCCCACAGGTGTCCTGCGTCACCTTTCTGCATTGTCTTTTCTTAGCTGCTGGAGCTCAATAGCATTGAACACGAATACGTCAAAGTTAGCGAGCGATTCAGAGCTTCCATGAAAAACGTCAAGATTGAGAAGATCAAAAAGATCTTTAACTCGAGGCTGCTAACTGCTTTCGAAAGGTCGGTGACCACAGCGCCTGGCCTCTGGATGCGTGAGGTCTGAAAGGCGACGGGACAGCTTGCCTGGACAGTGTGCTGCTTTGCTATGTGCGCTGCTTGGGTTCCTGCCTGGCCCCCACTGCACTGGATGAAGCTTCAGTGTTGTGGGAAGCTTTCCCTCTTTCTCTGCCTCTTTTGAGTTGAAAAAAGTTGACCTGGAGTAGGGAAGCTCCTTTGGTGACAGAATTAAAAAAGAAAATCATAAAATGTTTGAAAGAATGGTCTGGGGGGTGGTGCACCCAGTTAAGTGCACACATTACCAGTCAAGGACCTGGGTTTGAACCCCTGCTCCCTTCCTACAGGGGGGATGCTTCATGAGTGGTGAAGCAGGTCTGCAGGTGTCTGTCTTTCTCCATCTCTGTCTCCTCCTCCTCTCTCAGTTTCTGTCTGTCCTATCAAAGAAAAAAGGAAAGAGAGAAAAAGAAAGGAAAAAGGAAAAACAACAACAACCACCTCTGAGAGCAGTGGAGTTGTGCTGGTACCAACCCCCAGCGATAAAAGTTTGGGAGGATGAGTTCAGATCTCAGTGATTCTGTAACCTCTGGCTGCTTTGCGGTACTGCGCTCCAGAGCCTCTCTCTTTCAGCTTTTAGATATCCAAGCCGTGGTTTTTTGTCTGTCATTTAGCAGCGTTCATAAGTTGACTTTTTAGAATTGCCACCAGGGATATTGCTGGGTTTTGTGCCTGCATGAGGAATCCGGTGCTTCCAGTGGCCACCCCCCCACACACTTTTTGTTTTCTTCCTTTTTTAGTTGATAGGACAGAGAGAGATTGAGAAGGGAGGGGGAGGTAGAGAGGGAAGGAGAGAGAGACATTTGCAGACCTACTTCACTACTCATAAGCTTCCTTCCTGCAGGTGGGCAGAAGGGGCTTGAACCTGGGTCCTTGCACATGGTAATGACTGCACTCAATCAGGTGCACCAATGCCTGGACCCCAGTACTCTCCCTCCACCCCCATGGTTCTTCTATCTGGGAAATACAAACAAAACAAAAACAAAACCCCAGCCTGCCAGGAGCAGTGAATCCTGCAGGCTTAAAGCCCTGGTGGCAAGGGACACAAAAACAAAACAGAAAGCTAGTGGAATGAAATTTTCGGATGACACTTGTACTGGGAATCATGTGACTAACCAGAGGATGAGAGAAAGGTTCTCAGTGTTAAGTCTCCTATGTCCTGTACTAGGAAAAAAAAGACGATGAAGAAGCCAAATGAAGAAATCCTGTTCTGTGCAAGCAGCCGAGCCTCTGTGGCCCAAATCTGTGCCAACAATTTTGACTGGACCTTACACGGGCCTCCCGAGACCAGATATGGAAAAGGTTAGTGCTGAAAGGGAGGAGTCTAAGCCATGAGGAGCATGGCTCAGCCTCTGTCCGGGCTTCTGCTAGGAGCTTTGTGTTGATCGCTTGTTAATTAAACAGCATGTCAGGCTTGTGCTGTTATGGACAAACAAGGGATTTGATTTCTGTGCTCTAGTCCCTTTCCTCATATTTTGAGGAAGTTGAGTGGGGGTGCACAGAGCCTACAGCACACATGCCAACTCTCCCACCTGTCTACGTTGTACATTGTCTACGTTGCTACGTATTGTTGGCATTGAGTCTTTCTGAGCCATGTCATCCACCATAAGCCAGAGCTGAGCAGTGCTCTGGTAAAATAAATAAATATATTCCACCACCACCACCACCCACCAAAAACAGTAAAAACAACAATGCTTACCATGGAGAAACAAGTCATTGCAGTGCAACATGGGGTTCAGGTGTGCCTTGTTGAGAGTCAACCTGTATGTCCTCTTTGTCCAGACCCATGGGGGCACTCCCTCCTGAAGCATGATTTTAAAAGCAGTCGATGTACCACTTAAAAAAAATCCATCTTATTGGATTTAGGTTACTCTATTCTGGAGGATGAAAAAGCTACCCATTACAGATCTGTGGTACCTGGATGAAGAATCATTTGTCCTCCACTTCAGCAATTTCATTCCTTCGTCACTGACAAGTGAAAATAATGGAATAATCAAATTCTCATCCAGACTTGACAAAATAGAAAACAAATTAAGGGCCAGGTGGTGGTATACCCAGTTGAATGTGCACATTCTCATGCGAAAGGACCTGGATTCAAGCCCTCATGGGGGCAGCTTCAAAAGTGAAGAATGGGTCTGCAGCTGTCTCTCTTTACCTTTCCCTCTTTACTCCTCTCCCCCTCTGATTTCTCTCTGTCCTATCAAAAAAAAAAAAATTAAAGAAAACATTAACTGGAGAAGTTAGTATAAAAACAACTTAGTATAAAACCTACATCTGATCATGTGTATGCTGTAGACTATGTTATTTTCTTTTTCTTCTGCTATCAGGATTATCGCTGGGGCTTGGTGTTGGCACTACCACTCCACCGATCCCAATGGCCACATTTTCCTTTTTCCTTTTCTTTTTTCCCCCTTTCTATTATACTTAGTAGGACAGAGAGAAATTGAGAGGGGAAGGGAAGGTGGGGATAGGGACAGAGAGACACCTGCAGCACTGCTTATGAAACGACCCCCCCCCCCACCCTGTGGGAGTCAGGGACTCGAACCCAGGTCCTTGCATATGGTAATGTGTGTACTCAACCAGGTGCATCACTACTCATTCCCTTAAATTCATTCATTCTTTCTTCCTTCCTTTCTTTCTCACTTCAATTTCATTTTATTTTTGCACCCAGGGTTATTTCTGGGACTTGGTGCCAGCACTATGAATCCATTGCTCCTGGCAGCCATTTTTTCCTTTTCCATTTCACTCTGTAGGACAGATAGAAATTGAGAGGGGGTGATCCAGGAGGTGGCACAGTGGATAAGGTTCCAATCCCCAGCAGCACATGTGCCAAAGTGATATCTGGTTCTTTCTCTCCTCCTATCCCTCTCATTAATTAATAAATAAAATATTTTTTAAAAGAAATTGAGATGGGAGGGAGAGGAAAAGAGGGAGAGAAAAAGATAGACACCTTCTGCACTGCTTCACTGCTTGTGAAGTAGCCCCCCTGCAGATGGGGAGCATTGGTGAGGTCATCTGCCCAGGGAAGTCAGGATGGAATCATAGTAGCAGCTGGAATTTGGTGGATGAGGCAGTAAGATGGAAAGCAAGACATAATGTTTAATAAACAGGAAACATAAACTAGGAATCTTAGGGTAGAAGGAAGCTAGGAAGTCTAGTTTAGGAATGTCCCTAAGAGCCTATGTCTTAGTAATCTTTGCTTGAGCTTGATAGCTAACCTGGGGGTGTACTAGAAAGTGTCTGGAAAGATCGGAGTGTAACTCGGAAGGAGGATTAGGGTAGAGAGTTGCTCGAAAACTTGTAGAAGATTTATACATGCAATTAACTGTTTACTAAAATAATTTTTTAAAAAGTTCTTTATTGGGGGATTAATGCTTTACAGTCGACAGTAAATACAATAGTTTGTACATGCGTGACATTTCTCATTTTTCTGTACAACAATACTACCCCCACTAGGTCCTTTGCATCCTGTTCCAGGACCTGAACTCCCCCACCCCAGGTTCTTTTACTTTGGTGCAATACACCAACTCCAGTCAAAGTTCTGCTTAGTGTTTTCTGATCTTGTTTTTCAACTTCTGCCTATGAATGAGATCATCCCATATTCATCCTATGTTTCTGACTTATTTCACTTAACATGATTTCTTCAAGCTCTGTCCAAGATGACCTGAAAACAGTGAAATCACTATTTTTATTCTGAAAATGTCCAATAGTTCTGGTGTATCTGTCTCTTCGTTTAGCTCTGTCATTTCTTTATTGATTTTCTGCCTGGATGATCTGTCAAGTTGAGAGAGTGGGGTGTTTAAGTCCCCGACTGTGACTGTGTTGCTCTTTCGGTATATGTTTCATGCATTTAGGTGGCCTCTTCTTGGGTCCATAGACGTTGATAATCATTAAGTCCTCTTGATTGACTGATCCTCTGAGCACTAAGTAATGTCCATCCCTATCTTATAAAATTTTATTTATTTATTTATTTTTATTTTTATTCAATTTTTTATTTATAAAAAGGAAACATTGACTAAACCATAGGATAAGAGGGGTACAACTCCACACAATTCCCACCACCAGAACTCTGTATTCTATCCCATCCACTGATAGCTTTCCTGTTCTCTAACCCTCTGGGAGTATGGACCCAAGGTCATTGTGGGATGCAGAAGGTTGAAGGTCTGGCTTCTGTAATTGCTTCCCCACTGAACATGGGTGTTGACAGGTTGATCCATACTCCCAGCCTGTCTCTCTCTTTCCCTTGTGGGGAAGGGCTTTGGGGAAGTGGAGATCCAGGACATATTGGTGAGGTTGTCTATCCAGGGAAGTCTGGTCAGCATCATTTATTTTAAGGAATATCATGTCAGATATGAGCATAGCTGTTCCTGCCACTTTTTTGTGGTCCATTGGCTTGTATGGTAGTTTTTCATTCTTTTGCTTTGAGTCTGTGTTTGTCTTGTTGAGTTAGGTGGGATTCCTGCAGACAACATATTATTGGGTTGTGTTTTCTGATCCATTTTCCTACTCTGTGCCTTTTAATAGGTGAATTCAGGCCATTGACATTTATTGACATTATAGATTAAAGACATTTTGATGCCATTATTGTAATTTTTAGAGTGTTCTGATATATGGCATGTTTATGGTTATATGATTGTTTATAGGAGAGCTTTGAGAACTTCTTTCAGGGTAGGCTTGGTGATAGTTGATTCTTTCAACTGTTGCTTTTCTGAGAAGGTTTTTATGCCTCCATCTAGTCTGAATGACAGCCTTGGTTGAAAGCCTTTCTCATTGAGCACTCGATAGATATCTTGCCATTCTCTTCTGGCTTGTAGTGTTTGTGTGGAGAAGTCTGCTGCTAATCTTACGGGTTTTCCTCTGTGGGTGACTTGTTTTTTCTTGCAGCCATCAGAATCCTTTCTAAATATGGTGTGTCTCGGTGTCTTTAAGTCTAGCTTAATTCTGATTGGGACCCTCTGGGCTTCTTGAACCTTTATATCTTTTATGTTGTTTAGACTAGGGAAATTCTCATCTGTTATGTCCTGAAGAATGCTTTCTTCCCTTCCCTTTCTTTCTTACTCTGGTAGGTCTATAATGCATATAGTATTTCTTTTGAAGTCATCCATATGCCTCTGTTGTTGTTTTCAGTATCTCTTAATCTCTTTTTTGAGATCTCTTCTTTCTTAGTTTTCTCTGATTCGTCATCAGTCTTGCTAATTCTGTTTTCTGCCTCATTTATTCTATTCTCTCTCCCCTCTGTTGTTTTCTGTAGCTCAGCTATTTTGTTACCCTGTTCTAATACTGTATTAGCTTGTTCAACTAGTTGTGTTCTTAGCTCAGCTATTTCATCTTTCAGCTCTCTAGTTACCTCGAGATAATTAGTGCTTTCTTTCAGAAACTCATTTGTTGTTTCTGCATTTCTGATGACAATTCTTTCAAACTCTTTCCTCACTCCTGTGACTACTTCCTTAGCTAGCATTTGGATGTTGATCTCATTTTCCTGGGTTTCTACCTTTGGGTGGATTTTAGCTGGACTTTTGTCCTGGATCATTTCTCCAACATTTCTTCTTGGTTTAACCATTAACAGTGTGTTATGATGTCCTTCTCTCAGTACTTTTCAGTCCACTGATCATTCTTTCTTGGATTGACTTATGTCTAAGTAAGGTATTTAAAGAGTTCACAGTTGTGGAAGTAACAACTGTGTCAATGTTATCTCAATCTCTGAGTTGAAGGACAGTGGCTGTTAAAGCCTCTTTTGTTCTTTTTCTTCCCTGTAGGCTATGGTAGCCTGAGGGCTTTTTACCTATAAGTAGGTTTTTTAGCTTAATCACTCACTCCTGACCAAGAGATAAAGCAGGGTGGGGGAGAGATAGCACAATGGTTATGCAAAGAGACTCCCACACCTCAATAATCCAAAGCTCTGGGCTCAATTCAGCTTCTCTGCCAAGCGAGGCAGCACTGCTGGGCCCTGTGAGTTTCCTGTTTATAGTCTGTAAGTTCTGAGGCAATTATTCACTATTATCACAATAATCTAATCCAGGGTCGATATATATTCATATTTAGCACAGGAGCCTGTGTAACCTCTGAGGGTCACAGTGAGGGTCTGTGAGCTCACAGTCCATGGTCATAGCTGGGACTGTTCTAGGCTGTGCTTATATCAGGACTAGTCTTTCTTGAGTGGCAGATTGGTATGACCCAGCCTTCCTTTGGAGAGTGGGGCAGTCCCTACCATTGGTATTTCATAGAGAGGGTATGGTCTTGAAGAAGCTCACAAAAGGGCTTATAATGACGTTCCCAATGGGTGATAGTAGAGAGATATATCGATCAGAGATCTAGGCCCAAATTATCTGTGGGGGAACCCAAGGATTCTCTGACTAAGACCTTGGATGTTAATTCTTTTTTAAAATATTTATTTATTTATTTTCCTTTTTGTTGCCCTGTTGTTTAACGTTGTAGTTATTAATGTCGTTGTTGTTGGATAGGACAGAGAGAAAATGGAGAGAGAAGGGGAAGACAGAGAAGGGGAGAGAAAGACAGACACCTGCAGACCTGCTTCACCACCTGTGAAGCGACTCCCCTGCAGGTGGGGAGCCAGGGACTCGAACCGGGATCCTTTTGCCAGTCCTTGCGCTTTGCACCACATGCGCTTAACCCGCTGTGCCACTGCCCAAATTCCCCCCCCCCCCTTTTTTAACAGCAGCAGAAAGAGTGTAAGAGACCACAACATACAAGTTTCCTTCAGTGCTGTGGGGACTGTGCTCAAACCTGGGTTGCACACATGGCTAAGCAGTGCACTATCCAAATGAGATACTCTTCCATCCCCAATCTGTTCATTCGTAACTGGCTTCTCTTTTGTAGGAAATTACTTCACGAAAGATGCTATCTCTTCCCAGAAAATCTGCCGGGGTGACCCCAAAAATGTGATGTTTATCGCCCGAGTCCTGGTTGGAAATTGTATTGAAGGGAACAAGTTTTACTCAAGCCCACCTCCAATGTATGACAGTTGTGTGGACACCAGGCTGAATCCCTCCATCTTTGTCATCTATGAAAAGGATCAGATCTACCCAGAATATGTGATTGAATACAGTGAGATGGACAAGGCCTGCGTGATCAGTTAGGCTGAGTCCAGCCCTGAGACGATTATGTCTGCTTTCTGAACCCAGTTCCCCCCAGATAATAGCTAAACACCTGCCTTTCTCCTGATAATGGTTAAACACCTGCCTTTCTCTGCCAACTTCTCCAGTGCTATAGGTCAGTGGTGCCCAGACTTTGCTGGGCATTTGAATACCCCGGAAGTATGTCTTGATATATTGTGCCTCATTCCATTCATCTCTCTTTCTGGGGGTAAAAGCCAGGCAGCGGTATTTTAATTTTTTTGTTGTTGGTGTAACATTGCGTTTTAACATCAGATATAAAGTTTCAGCTGAGCAGTAGTAAAAATTGATGTGTGTATACAGCACAGGAAGTTCCCTTCCCTTCTACATTACTTTATTTTTTTTTTATTTGATAGAATAGAGAAAAATTGAGTGGGAAGGGAAGATAGAGAGGGAAAGAGAAAGACACCTGCAGCACTATTTTCACCGCTCATGAAGCTTCCTTCTTGTGAGTAGGGACTGGGGGCTTGAACCTGGGTCCTTGCACATGGTAACATGTGCCCTCAACCAGGTGTGCCACCTCCAGGCCCCTTCTGTGGTATTTTAGAAGATCTCCTGTGGAGTCAAATGGCTCATAAAGTTTGGGGACCATTATCTGAGCAGTAAATGTCAAAGACTGATTTTTCTGAAACTTGTAGGATGACAACTTTTCTCTCCCAACTCTTCTTTTATTTTTCTGGTTTGACCAGATTTTATTTTAATTTCATTGCAAAAGAATCATATTAGGAGACATGGGAACACTCTAAATATACCTGTTGAGGTAAGATCATGAGACAGTGGAAGGTTGTACAGATTGGAGGGGCAGGAGCTTAGGAATCCGCTGGGGGGGGGGGATAGTGATTCCATAACTTTTATCTTTGGGGTGACATCGAGTGGGACACACGTTTTCTTATCTCTGCGTTTATCTCGGGAATTTTGTCCAGATTGATTGTTTCTGGACTGTGATGAGGAGAAAGAAGCAATGAACTGGAATGAAGTGCCAGCTTATTTAGAAATGCTGTTATGAGAATAATGATCATATTGGATTATCAGAAAAGTCATGGCATATTTTGTCCATTTTTTAATGTAAAAATGTGTCATGACTTTTCCCATACCAATACTGCTGCCCAGTATCATTACCCATACCAATACTGAACCACAACTAAGTAGACATTTACATTCTAATTAATTAAGATTATAGAGAATGTTCCCCTCCCTTCAGGTCAGTCTTTCATGAAGGTCCTGTATGGTTAGCAGGAAGGGCACATAGGTTACAGTAACTAGATTTACACAGGTGTAGTTGGAAAACCAGAGCTGCAGTGAGACTCGCCAAGAAATTCATAGTGCAGGCACTGAGCCCCAGCAATAACCCTGGAGGCAAAAAAAAAAAGTCAGATGTTTCCACCTACTTAGAATAAATGAATTTCAATGTCAAGGTAGTTTGTATAACGAAGTATAAGAAAATACAGAGGCAGGGCTCTGAGGGAACCACAGATTCAAAACTAGTGAGAGTCGCTGACTTGCTAGAATGAGATAGCCTGGTCGGAGATAAAGATACTATGCAAGCAAATCTATGGCTTGTCAAAACGGAGAATCTTTTTTTTTTTTTTAAACCAATGAACTGTAGCTCATATATAAGAATGTCCAGAGGGGACATTCAGAATTCGCCAAGGGTGCAGAATAATTTCTTGTCGTGAGGAGTCGTTGTTGCATATCGCAAGATGTCCCATGTCCTGGGCTGTCACCTCCTGATACCTGTAGCTCTCCCCTCCCATAAACGAGGATCTAGTCGCCCCTCGAAGAGTAGTTCCACATCCCCTTCGCTGGGTGGAGATGATTCCTAGATCGCACAGTCTACTTAACACACATTCATTTCTTTCAAGATCCATTCAATGTCCCAACTCTTGTGGTAATGAAGAATCAAAAGGGAAGAACTTCACCATAAAAAGAAAAAAAAAGAAAGAAAAAAAGAAAGAAAATTGCACTATATAAATGATCAGGCACGACCCTGCTGCACCTTGCTGTGAAATTGATCTACTTTCTGCTGTGTATAGGTGTAGATTTAAGAGTTGATCAGAGGCTGCTTTCAGTCCGGTAGCACAGGAAGATGAGGGATTTGAGTGAGATGAGAATGAGAACCAACTTCTGGGGGAGTCCTAACAGATCACACGTCTTACCTTTGTATCTGGTCAGGGGAGGAGTGAAAATTACCCTTAACTGAAATAAGAATACCAGACCAGACGAATTCCAGATCCCTAAGAGGACAGAGCTTATAATCTTCTCTTCGCACGAACTATTGATCCTACATTAATGTCCACGAGACATTAGCAAGTCGTATAGAGCACAGAGTCCTTTCTTCATAGTGTGGGGACCAATCTCCCCCTCACTGTGGGATATCTGTTATTCTGGCTGCAGAAGTCGGTACCAGGAATAGTTCCAAAATATCGTGAAACCCAAGCCAGCTGTTTCCAAGATACCCCAGCAGAACCATTTATTCAACTAATATCTTATATCCTTAGATTAATTGTTAGCTCTAGAGGGAGTCTAGACTAGAATAGATGCTTGCCTTCCAACCTGCACCCTCCACACACTGGGAAAATAACTATAGAGTGCTTAGCTTGGGTCCTTGGCCATACCTGCTGTATTTGAAGTTGTTAGCTTTCTGCAGTAGAATGTGATTTCACCTACCCACCCCTGGCTCAGCGCTTGGTATGTTATACCTGGATTAGAGTCATAGAATCAAGCAGGCTCAACTCTTTGTATCTGAGTAGCTGAACTATATTTCTTCTTGTTTTCAATCTTCTTTGAAGCTATCTAATAAAAGAAAGAAATGCTAATTTTGCTTTATGGTCTTTTTTTTTTTTGCTTGGTTTCTAGGTTATCTCCTCAAGGGTCCATGATGACAGGTATCAATTTTTCCCCCCTCTGGGTGACAGAGAATCTGTGTATTCCTTTCTGACTTTTATCTTTCATCATCATCATTAAGTTGTATTTATTTATTTTGGATAGAGACAGAGAGACATCTGCAGCATTTTTTTTATCACTTGTGAAGCCCCCCCCTCCCCCCACAGGTGGGGACCAGGGTCTTAAACCTGGGCCCTTACATACTGCAATGTGTGCGATCTACCAGGTAGGTCTCCACCACCCAGCTCCCTGACTTTTATCTTTCCAGAATCAATGGCCAAGTTGGCTTCTGGGGGAAAGGTGAGTGATAGCAATGGAGAGGCCTACAGTTATCTGGGACATTTAAAGATTAAATATATATATATATATATATGTATGTATATTTAACATTCTATTTATTTATTGAATAGAGACAGAGAAATTGAGAAGAAAGGGGGCTCTAGAGGGAGAAACACCTACAGCACTACCTCAGTGCTAGTGAAGCTTCCCCTCTGCAGGTGGAGACTGGGGGTTTGAACCTGGGTCCTTGTGCTTGGTAACATGCACTCGATCAAGTGTGGCAACGCTCTGCCCCTGGGTCATTTTGTTTCATTTTGTTTTGACCAGAAAACTGCTCAGCTCTAGTTTATGGTGGTGCCAGGGATTGAACCTGGGGCCACTGAATCACAGGCATGAGAACATCTGTTGTATAAACCACTGTGCTATCTTTGCAACCGAGCTGGGACATCTTGTGTTGAGAGCTATAGAGAAGGGAGAGTCTGGGGGCTGCTCACATCATTCTTCTCTGGCTGTGGGGGTGTATGGATGGGAGGGCAGGCAGAAAAGTCTGAAATGAACGCAGTTATTGGGTTCAGGGGCAGTGCATCTGGCAGGATGCTCACATTATAGTGCACAAGGACCAGGGTTCAAGCCCTTTTTCCTTACGTGCAGGGGGGAAGCTTCATGAGCAACAAAACAGTGTTGTAGATGTCTTTCTCTCACCCTCCCTTCCACCCTACCTCCCCTTTCCCACCCAAATTTTGTCTCTATCCAAAACAAATAGACAAATATGAATAAGAAAATGGCTATCAGCAGCATTGTCCTACCAGTCACTCCCTCCAAAGCCCCTCTTCATTCACTCATTCTTTTTTGTTTATTTCCTCTGGTACAAGACAAACACAGTTTGCCTGAGTTTTAAAAGGGTATTTCTTTTGCCCCGTTTGAATGACCAATAAAGGCCCAAGTCCAATTTGAAAATTGAGATGGGGCTGTTTCCCCTGCAGGGGGAAGCTTCACTAGCAGTAAAGCAGGTCTCTCTCTCTCTCCCTCTCTGTCCCCCTTCCTTCTCAATTCCTCTCTGTCCTATCAAATAAATTAATTATATATTATAAATTTAAATATTAAATATTATATATTTTTAAAATTAGCCTATTAGATTTGGACTTTTTCATACTTTAAAAAAGACCTTTAGGGTTGTACCCCTCTTATCCTATGGTTTTGTCAGTGTTTCCTTTTTATAAATAAAAAATTTAAAAAGAACGTTAATGTTCTTTCTCTTCTCCTTCTCTTCCTCCTTCAATTACCACCAGGGTTATTGCTGAGGCCGCTCCTGGTTGCCTCCTCCTCCTCCTCCTTCTCTCTTCTGTTTCTTCCTATCCTTTCTTATTAGATAGGACGGAGAGAAATTGAGAGGGGGTTGGGGATAGAGAAGGAGAGTCAGCTGCAGATTTGCTTTACTGCTCATGAGGCGTCTTCGTCTCAGGTAGGGTGGGGATCAGGGGTTCAGATACGGGTATATGATAACGTGCACTCAACCGGGAGTATCACTACCCGCCCCCCTGAAAAATACCTTAATGTAGTTCCGCATCTGGTCCCTCCACCTCCAGGGGTGCCCCCAGGTCCTTCTGTTACTTGCTTTTGTCCAGGGGTGTCCAGGACCTCCAGTGATCCGCCCTGCGGTGCAACTAGACACCTCATGGTTGTCCAGGGCTGTCCCTCGGGCCCTCCTGTCATCTGCCTGACCATATCCAGGGGTGTGTAAAGATACTTCCCATTCCGTACCTAGTGGGGGTTGTACTGTTATGTGGAAAACTGAGAAATGTTGTGCATGTACAAATTATTGTATTTAATGTCGACTGTAAAACATTAATCCCCCAATAAAGAAATTAAAAAAAAAAAGATAGCTTCCATTCCACCCCGCTGCCAACAGGGAGTCATTTATATAACCCAAGTCCTGGGATTCCCCTTTCCCATCCTTTTGCCTCCAGGGGTACCCCCCAAGTCTTCTTATCACTTGCTTTCCCCATGTCCAGGGGTACTCCCCCTTCCTGTACCTCTGCTCCGGGTGTGTCCCGAGGTCTCCTGTAACCTGTCTAGCGGTTCCTAGACTGTGTCCAGGACACCCAGCCTCGCTCTGGGCTCTAGTGCCCCGCCTTCTCGCCCCGCCTCTCTGTTCCCCGCCCCGACACTCCATTTGTCTTAGCTGCGAACCTTCTTGGGGCCCCGCCCCGCCCCTCTTGACCCCGCCCCTTCCTCGGCCCTCCGTCCCCTCTCCGCTCCTATTGGCCCTTACAAGCCCCACCGCCCCTTTCTTGACCCTGCCCCGCCCCTATTGGCCCCACCCCTGGTCCCGCCCCTCTTGGACCCAACCCACCCACGGCCCCGGCGGCATGGCGGAGCCCACTCTGTGCGCCTTCCTCACCAAGCTACTGTGCGCGCACGGAGGCCGCCTGCTGCTGCCGGCGCTGCGCGCCCACGTGGAGCTGCCAGAGGCGCGGCTGCGGGCGGTGCTGCTCCAGGCCGGGCCCGGGCGCTTCCTGCTGCACGACGTGGCGCCCGGGCCTCTGAGCCCCGAGGCCGAGGCGGCGGCCGGGCTGGGCGGCGTGCACGGGGGCCCCGTGGCCTGCAGAGTGGTGGCCGTGTCCTCCGCGCGCCTCTGTGCCCGCTACCAGCGGGGCCGCTGCCGGGCCTGCGACCAGCTGCACCTCTGTCGCCGCCACGTGCTGGGCAGGTGTCCCCACCGCGACTGCTGGTGAGCGCCCCCACCCCCCAAACACACATACACACACAGGGTCCCCCCAGATCCCCGGAAGGGGCGGGGAGGAGGATGGAGAGGCCCCTGGCCTAGCTGTGCAGCCAGGCCCGGAGTTGCCTCAGTTTGCATTTCCCCCATCAGCTACAAAGTTCACTTTCTTACAAAAACTTAAATAAAAGATGTATTTATTTACACGAGAGTGAGAAGCAGCGCCACTCTGGAACTTGTGATGTTGGAGATTGAAGTAGGAACCTCCTGTCCAGAACCATTTGAGACCTGCAGGAGAATGGCGTAGAGGGTTCGGAGATCTTTCCTCTACCTCAGCCACCAACCAGCTCCACCCCCAACATTCCTGGTTTGCTCATGCTTGAGAGTTGAGGCTCTGGCCTCTGCCATCCCCGGGACCCCCTTGGGCCCTCGTCGCCTGAGGCTCTGACCCAGAGTCTTGTGTTCTCTAGGTCCACCTGTGCTCTTTCGCACGACATCCACACACCTGTCAACATCCAGGTGCTGAAGAAACACGGTATCTTTGGCCTGAATGAGGAGCAGCTCCGGATTTTGCTCTTGCAAAATGACCCCTTCCTACTCCCTGAAGTGAGTCACTCGTATTTTTTGCAGGGCAAAAGGGAACAGTAGTGGTGGTGGTGGTGGGATCCCCTGAAGGGGCATACCTAGTAGAGCATACCCTTAACTATGCATGAGGATTGGGTTTGAGCCCCGGACCATCACAGGGAGCAGCTTACAGTGGAGAAGCTTCATTAGCAGTAGTGCTGTGCTGTGGTGTCTCTCCTCTCTTTCTCCCCTTCTGTCTGGCTCTGTCTCTCACCCAGCCCTTGGGAAATCATTTGGTCTGAAAGCAGCTAGAGTTTTTCCATAGCAATATCAAATGCTAGTGTTTTTTTTTTTTTTAAAGAAATGTGTATTCATTTATTAACAGCGGGGGAGGGGGAGGAGAGGGAAAGAGTGGGAGAGAGAGCGAACCATAGTATCACTCAGGCATATGTGATACCAGCGGTCAAACTCAAGACTTTATGCTCCAGAGCCCAACACTACCCACTGCACTACTTCCCGATCTGCTTAGTGCAGATTTTTTTTTAAGATTTATTAATTTTAATTGATATGACAGAAATTGAGAGGGGAGAGGAAGATAGAGATAGATAGGTAGAGAAAAGTAAAGTATAGCTGCAGACCAGCTTTTCTGCTTGTGAAATGTCCCCCCTGCAGGTGGGGGCGGTGGCCCAGACCGGGTCCTTGTGCATGGTAATGTGTGCTCTCAACTGGCCGCACCCCCACCCGGCCTCCAAACTTGGCTTTAAACCTAACACTGACGCCTGTGTTCTGTGACCTGCCTTCTTATGCCTTTGCCTGTTGTCTCTTGAGGCATCCGCTTCCTTCTATTAGCTCATGTTTTCACAGACACAAAGTCTTTGTTCACATTTACTGTAAATATTTTTCCCATGTACTTTATTTTTATAATTTTTTATTTGTCATTAATAGTATGTTACAATATTGTATAGTTCCACACTACGCCCATCACCAAATTTCTGTGCCCATCCTGCCATCTCCCAAAGATAACCACTGTAGTTCTCACCAGTCTTAGAAATAGCACAGCGGGTTAAGCGCAGGTGGCGCAAAGCGCAAGGACCCACATAAGGATCCCGGTTTGAGCCCCCGGCTCCCCACCTGCAGGGGAGTCGCTTCACAGGTGGTGAAGCAGGTCTGCAGGTGTCTGTCTTTCTCTCCCCCTCTCTGTCTTCCCTTCCTCTCTCCATTTCTCTCTGTCCTATCCAACAACGATGACATCAATAACAACAACAATAATAACTACAACAATAAAAAAGCAAAGGCAACAAAAGGATATAAATAAATATTAAAAAAACAAACAAAAAAGAAATAGTTTGCTTGTTTCTGTTCTTTTTTTTTTTCAAGTTCATGTGTATCAGTTCTCTAGATTCTACATATGAGAAAAACCATCCAGTAGTTGTCTTTCATCTTTTTATTTATTTTGCTAATCACAATCATCTCCAGTTCCCTCCATTTTGTCCTGAAGGATACAATATCTTTTTTAATTGCAGAGTAGTATTCCATGGAATGGGGGCGGTAATATATATGCCATTACTTCTTTTTTTTTTCTTTTTAAATTTTTAAAATTTATTTATTGGGGGATTAATGTTTTTTAATTTTAATTACTTATTATTTATTTTCCCTTTTGTTGCCCTTGTTTTATTTTTTAATTGTTGTTGTAGTTATTATTGTTGTTGTTGTTGATGATGTTGTCCTTGTTGGATAGGACAGAGAGAAATGGAGAAAGGAGGGGAAGACAGAGAGGGGGAGAGAAAGACAGACACCTGCAGACCTGCTTCACCACCTGTGAAGCGACTTAATGCCAGTCCTTGCATTTCATGCCATGTGTCCTTAACCCGCTGTGACATGTGTCCTTAACCCGCTACTGCCTGACCCCCCCCCCCCCCCCGGGAATTAATGTTTTACAGTCTATAGAAAACACAATAGTTTGTACATGCATAACATTTCTCAGTTTTCCATATAACAATACAACCCCCACTAGGTCCTCTGTCTTACTTTTCTAGGACCTGTACTCTCTCCTGCCCCTCCCCCATCCCAGAGTCTTTTACTGTGGTGCAGTATACCAACTCTAATCAAATATGCCATTACTTCTTTATCCAGCTCCCATGTACTTTCTCTTTCTTTCTTCCTTTCTTTCTTTTTCTTAAATTTATTTTTTATTTGGGGATTAGTGTTTTACAGTCTGCAATAAATACAATAGTTTGTACATGCATAACACTTCCCAGTTTTCCATATAACAATACAACCCCCACTAGGTCCTCTGCCATCCAGTTCCAGAACCTGATCCCTCCCACCCACCCACCCCAGAGTCTTTTACTTTAGTGCAATACATGAACTCCATTCCAAGTTCGGCTTAGTGTTTTCTGATCTTGTTTTTCAACTTCTGCCTGTGAGTGAGATCATCCCATAATCATCCCTTTATTTCTGACTTATTTCACTTAACATGATTTCTTCAAGCTCCATCCAAGATGGGCTGGAAACGGTGAAACCACCATTAAAAAAATTTTTTTTTTTTAATTATCTTTATTTATTTGGATAGAGACAGCCAGAAATCAAGAGGGAAGGGAGTGATAGAGAGGGAGAGAGAGAGACACCTGCAGCCCGGCATCACCACTTGTGAAGCAGGTGGGGGCCGAGGACTCGAACCCAGGTCCTTGTGCACTGTAACATGTGTGCTCAACCAGGTGTGCCACCACCCGGCTCCCAGAAATCACTGTTTTTAATAGCTGAGTAGTATTCCATTGTGTATATATAGCACAACTTGCTCAGCCACTCATCTGTTGGACACTTGGTTTGCTTCCAGGTCTTGGCTATTATAAATTGTGCCGCTATGAACATAGATGTACATAAATCTCTTAGGATGGTTGTGTTTGGTTTCTTAGGATATACCCCCTGGAGAGGGATTGCAGGGTCATAGGGAAGGTCCATTTCTAGTCTTCTGAGAGTTCTCCAAACTGCTCTCCACAGGGATTGGACCAATTGACATTCCCACCAGCAGTGCAGGAGGGTTCCTTTGACCCCAAACCCTCTCCAGCATTTATTTGTTGTTTCTCTCTCTCTCTTTCTCTCTCTTAACGAGAGCACTGATCAGCTCTGGCTTATGGTGGTGCCAAGGATTGAACCTGGAACTTGGGAGCATCAGGCATGAGAGTCTCTTTACATAACTATTATGCTATCTACCCCAGCTTTATTTATTTAAGATAGAGATGGAGAGAGTGAAAGAGTCCAGAAGAAACCACAGCACTGAAGCTTCCTCTGACACGGTGGGGGCTGGCCTGAATTGAACTTGGGTCCCACCCACATGACAAAGGAGTGCAGTGTCCTAGTGAGCTATTTTTGTCAACCCTTATTAGTACCTTTTATTCCTGACTTACTTATTTTGGATGCCAGGGATTGAACCCAGGCCCTTGTAAATGTGAAGCATGTGCTGTGCCACTGACTCACGGCCACCACTACCCCCACCAACCTCCCCTGTCCTTTTTGGGGGTTTTACGTTTCCAGTTTAATTGCTTTGAAATAGCTCAGTGCCTTCCAGAAACATACGAAGCATCCACCAGCTGCCGTGACAACACAAGATCACACCTGTCTCTTTCTAGTTGTGTACAAAGCACTTAATTTTTTTTTAATTGGGAGAGTTAATGGTTTACAGTCAACAATAAATACAGATGTTAGTACATGTGTAAGATTTCTCAGTTTTCTGTAAAACACTCATCGCCATCCTAGGTCCTCCTCCACGATCATGCACTAGTGCCGGGATAGCCTGAGGGTACTTCTTCCCGAGCTAGTGCTCTCTGGCTTGGAGAGAACTCAACTGGAGCCGATCTAGGCTGCTGCGTGGGAGAGGGATCAGGAACTCGTGCCGCACTAACTTCCGCAGGAGATACACTCTGGAACTCTCAGAGCCGGAAAGCAATTTCCAGGTGTCTTTAATCAGAAGAGCAGCTGTTTTTATACTCTCCAAGTAGGGTGGAAACAGGATGTGATATAGAGAGGGTGGAGAGAAAAGTGACTGGTGAAAATCAGAGTGTGACAAGGATGGGGCGGAACAGGCGAGAATCCTATCACTGAACCACCAATGCCCTGGAGGGAGTGCTTTATGTAAATGTAAAAGTGATTTATGTAAATAGACCAAAGCTTTGAATGGGTTCAGTAAATCCCTATATAGGCATATGGTTAAGCAGAAGCCAGGGGGAGGTGGCATACTACCCAACACACTAGGGCATGAAAGCACCCCCACCCCCACCCAGAGTCCTTTACTTTGGTGGGTCAGTGCTACAGTGTCTCTCCTACTATCTCCCTTTCTGTCTCTCTCTGAAATTAAAAAGGAAAGCAACTAAGAACCCAGTCCAAGTTCTATTTTGTGTTTCCCTTTCTGTTCTTATTTCTCAACTTCTGTCCATGAGTGAGATCCTTCTATATTAATCCTCTTTCTGGATTATCTTACTTCACATGATTCTTTCAAGCTCCATCCAAGATGAAGTGAAGACGGTGAATCCATCTTTTTTTTAAATTTTTTTTTATTTACTTATTTATTCATGAGAAAGATAGGAGAGAAAGGACAAGCCATCACTCTGGTACATATGCTGCCGGGGATCGAACTTGGGACTTCATGGTTGAGAATCCAGTGCTTTATCCACCGCACCACCTCCCGGACCACTGAGTTCATCATTTTTAATAGCTGAGTAGTATTCCATTGTGTATATAGACCACAACAAAGACCTTTTTTTTTTTTTTTTTTTGCCTCCAGGGTTGTTGCTGGGGCTCGGTGCCTGCACTACAAATCCACTGCTCCCGAAGGCTATTCTTCCCCTTAGTTGCCCTTGTTGTTTATCATTGTTGTTATTGTTATTGCTGTCTTGTTGTTGGATAGGACAGAGAGAAATCAAGAGAGCTTGGTAACATGGGCACTCCACTGACTAGGCTGTCTCCCGACCCTTTCAGCTTTTAGTTTTCTGCTTTTTTGTTTTGTTGTTTTGAGTTCAAGAGAATGGACATTTTCAAATAAAGCCTATGGATTCTTTTTCTTTTAAGAACTTTTTTCTTAGGAATGAGGAAGACAGAGAGAGACAGAATTCAGAGCACTGGCATATGCAGTATGAGGGCGCTGACTTGGACTTCATGCTTAGTGCAAGTCCTTTGCTCTTATCTGCTGCACTGAATCCTTAGTGGCTTCTACCCTGGGGCAGGGGTCCGGGGTCCACCTTCATCTCCTCATACCGGTATCTTACCTGGTAGAGTTCACTCTCTGCCATATGAGAGGACCGAGGTTCGAGCCCACAGTAGCATACAGCAAAACCATGCAGAGAGGACATTTCACAAGCAGTGGAGCAGTGGTGTGTCTCTTTTCTCTCTGTGTCTCTCTCTGTCTCTTCTCTCTTTTTTTTCCCCATTTATTTATTGATTGATTGATTGGATAGAGACAATCAGAAATTGAGAGGGAAGGGGGCAAAAGAGAAGACAAGAGACAGAGGGACAGCTGCAGCCCTGCTTCATCACTCATAAAGCTTTCCCCCTGCAGGTGGGGACCCGGGGCTTGAACTGGGGTCCTTGCACATTGCAATACATGCACTCAACCAGGTGCGTCACCACCTGGTCCCTCTTCTTTCTTTTTTAAATGAAAAAAAGTTGTTTTTTATTATCTTTATTTATTTATTGGATTGAGATAACCAGAAATTGAAAGGGAAAGGGGTGAGAGAGTCAGAGAGAACCTGCAGCAGTGCTTCACTACTCGCCAAGTTTGCCCCTGCAGATGGGGACCAGGGGCTTGAACCTGGGTCCTTGTGCATTGTAACGTGTGTTCAACCAGGTGCGCCACCACCCAGCCTCTCTCTTCTCTCTTTCTATCTGTGGCTTAAAGAAAAAGAAAGTCTGCTGGCAGCAGTGTAATCCTGCCGACCCAAAGGTGTGGGCCCAAAATGAAGGACAACATGGGACAAATTAGCATGTTGTTGTTTATAAGAAGAAATAAAGATTTATTCTTCAACGCCATTTCTTCCAGAAAGCTCCTCAAAGCTCAGGGAACTTGGAGAGCTTAAAGACGTCTTGCTATGTCAGTGAGGCAACTTTAGAAAGAAATAACATTTGTTTATTAGTGAGAGAGAAAGAACCAGGGTGCTGCTCTGTCTTATGTGGTGCCGGGGATCAAACCCAGGACTTTACACAAGCAGGTCCTTGCTCTGCCACCACACCAATGAGCTGACTCGTGGAAATCGGCGAGGTAACTTAAGGACAGGGCACATACTCCAGATGGTGGGGCTAGAGCCTTCTTCCTTCCTTCCTCCCTCCCTCCCTCCCTCCCTCCCTCCTTTCTTTCTTTCTTTCTTTCTTTCTTTCTTTCTTTCTTTCTTTCTTTCTTTCTTTCTTTCTTTCTTTTTCCTTTGACTAGAGCACTGCTCAGGTCTGGCTTATGGTGGTGCTGGGGATTGAACTTGAGCCCTTGGAGTCTCAGGCATGGAGACCTGTCACATAAACACTATGTTCTCTCCCCTCTTTGTAGGAGTAAGAACAATTTCAGTTTGAAAACCTCACTGCAGGAGCTGGGCAGTGGTTGAGTTGCACACACTGTAGTGCTCAAGGACCCAGGTTCAAGCCACAGGTCCTTAGCTGCTGGGGGAAGCTTCACAAGTGGTGAAGCCATGCTACAGGTGTGTGTGTTCTTTTTCTTTTCCTTCCTTTTCTTTTCTGTCCTTTTCTCTTCTCTTCTGTCTCCTCCTCCCCTCTCAGTTTCTGTGTCTATCCTATAAACGAATGACTGAATAAATAAATAAATATTTTTAAAAGTTGGGGATTGGGTAGTGGTGCACTTGTTTGAGTTCACATGTTACAAAGCTCAAGGACCTGGTTTTGAGTCCCTACTCCTCACCTGCAGGGTTGGGGAACATCACAAGCAGTGAAGCAGGTCTGCAGGTCTCTCTTTCTCCCTCTCTGTCTCCACCTCCCTTCTCAGTTTCTCTCTATTCCTATTAAGTAAAGAAAAAAATATGGGGAGTCAGGTGGTAGCGCAGCAGGTTAAGCGCACATGGCACAAAGCGCAAGGACCAGTACAAGGATCCTGGTTCGAGTCCCCGGCTCCCCATCTGCAGGGGAGTCCCTTCATAGGTAGTGAAGCAGGTCTGCAGGTGTCTTTCTTTTTCTCCCCCTCTCTGTCTTCCCCTCCTCTCTCCATTTCTCTCTGTCCTATCCAGCAATGGTGACATCAATAGCAACAACAACAAAAATTACAACAATAAAACAATAAGGGCAACAAAAGGGAAAATAAATAAATTTAAAATAATAATAATAAAAAGAAAAAATATGGCTGCTGAGAGCAGTGAGAGTAGAAAGTGAGCCCCAGCAATAACCCTGGTGTCAAACATAAAAATAAAACAAAGAAACAAGCAAAAACTGTCCCATTGCAACCCCCAGCAGAGCACCATTATCCCCTGCCCTCCCTCAGGCCACTGGTTCCTTATCTTATGCTCCTGGGGGCCCTGGGGCCCCTCTTCCCTTTGGTGACCTCAGTTCTACAGCCCAAGAGTTTGTTTTTGTTTGATTTTTGTCTGTTCACGTGCTTTGGTCCTTTATTTTCCACGTTTGGGTGAAAGCATCTGGTATTTGCCTTTCTCTGTCTGATTTGTTTTGCTTGTGTGAATTCCTCTAGTTTCCTCCATCTTGTTGCAAATGGCATAGTTTCATCTCCCCCCCCCCACCCCCGGCCCATGCCTCTCTTTTGCAAAAGAATTGGGGAGTCACTTTAATATTTACGAGGACCAGGACAGCAGGATAAGAGTGTCACAGAGAGACTGGGAGGTGGCACATTGACTAGAGCCTCTGACTAAAGAAACCCGAGGTCTCAGTGGGAGAAACTAGCTCTCCTGGACAGAGCTGCTTTGCCTTGTGTACAAGGTTTCAGCCTGAGCCTCACTGCACTGGAGAAAGCTTCAGTGCTGTGTTATTTCTCCCTCTCTCTCTCTCTCTCCTCTCTCTCTGTATCACAGTCAAACAGCCAAACAAGCCCATGAGATTCCAAGTTTGATAACTGGCGTTGCTGTGCCAGAGTGATACTCAGGTTCTCTCTCTTTTCCTTTCTTTCTCTGTTTCTTCTCTTTCTATCTGTGGCTGAAAGATAAAGGAAAGCTATGTGGTGGAATCCTGTTGGCAGAAAGTATCAGGGTCAAAATGAAGGACAGGATGGGACAAAATTGTCATGTTTAATAAATCTTAAACAGACAAACAAATATTATAGTAGATGAACTGTGTACAGTGGCTGTGGCTTTTAAAACATGTCTGTGACTTGTATCTGGTGAGTATTAAGACAGCCAAGGTGGAAGTCAGATGACTTTACAACTGAGGAAATACACAGGGAAATCACAAATCAGAAGACAAAAAAAAAATCATATTTTCTGCATTACAAAAAAGAAAAGAATTGGGAGTTGGGCAGTAGCGCAGCAGGTTAAGTGCACATGGTGGAAAGCACAAGGACTGACATAAGGATCCCAGTTCAAGCCCTCATCTCCCCACCTGCAGGGGAGTCACTTCACAATCGGTGAAGCAGGTCTGCAGGTGTCTTTCTCTCCCCCTCTCTGTCTTCCCCTCCTCTCTCCATTTCTCTCTATCCTATCCAACAACGAAGACATCAATAACAACAACAACAATAACTACAACAATAAAACAACAAGGGCAAAAACAAAGGGAAAATGAATAAATATTAAAAAAGATTTAAAAAAAAGAAAAGAATTACAGATGTCATAAATGTCCTTGAAGACAAAGCAAGTTCAGAGTCCTTTGAAGGGTAGGAAAGAAGAGATCTGAAATGGGATGCTAAACATGGAGAGTTTACTTCACAAAACCTGTTTTCCTGGCTCCTGTTCTCTTGTCAGTGATCTCCACATTTTGATAATAAAAATTTCTGCTTCAGGGGTTGGTGAGGATCATGTTACCATATACAGAGACCCAGGTTTAAGCCCCTGGTCCCCACCTGTAGGGGGGAAGCTTCATGAGCTGTGAAACAGTGCTGCAGGTGTCTGTCCTTCCCTCTGTCTCTCTCCTCTTTTTTTGTCTTTTGTTGTTACTAATTTTATTATCAATTTTATTTTTTAATTTTGTATTTATGAAAAGGAAACACTGACTAAACCATAGGATAGGAGGGGTACAACTTTGCACAATTTCCCCCACCAGAATTCTGTATCCCATCCCCTCCCCTGATAGCTTTCCTATTCTTTATCCCTTTGGGAGTATGGACCCAAGGTCCTTGTGGGATGCAGAAGGTAGAAGGTTTGGCTTCTGTAATTGCTTCCCCGCTGAACACAGGCGTTGACAGGTCAATCCATACTCCCAGCCTGTCTTTCTCTTTCCCTATTGGGGAAGGGCTCTGGGGAAGCAGAGATCCAGGACACACTGGTGGGGTTGTCTATCCATGGGAATCTGGTTGGCATCCTGCTAGCATCTGGAACCTGGTGGTTGAAAAGAGAGTTAACATACAAAGCCAAACAAATTATTGACCAATCATGGACCTAAAGGCTGGAATAGTGCAGATGAAGAGTTAGGGGGGGTCTCTTTTTTGCAGATAGCTAGTAGGCATATTTTAGATATATTCCAAAGGGCTTGTGGCTATACTAGTTTTTTTTTTTCTTTTTTTTTTTTTTGTTGTTTTTGCCTGAGCCTGAAATCTGATATGCAGGTGGATCCTAATTCTTGTCTGGGGAGGTGATGTCATGGCAGAAGGACCAGAAAGCTGGATCAGGGAAGAGAGTAGCTCCCTAATATGGGAGAGGTGTATAAATATTGTTGATTGTAAATCTCCTCCTCTTTAATTCTAACCCAGTATTGGGGGGAGGGCTGGGGAGAGAGGAAGAGAAATGGCCACCAGGAACAGTGCAGCCTTGGAGGCACTGAACCTCAGCAATAACCCTGGTGACTAAAACAAAAGCAAACATGAGTCTCCTTTGACTTCAGGTACCGTGGCACTCTCTACTAAAGTTCTCTGAGGTAAAAACTGTGCGCCATGAACTTTGAGCACACAACACCAACTACTGTAGCCTGTCCCCCACCACCTATATATTCTGTGGCTCTCTCTTTTCTTTTTCTTTCTTTTTCTTCCCCCTCCTTTTAAAGTAGAAACAGACAGACAGAGTGAAAGAGACCACAGCACCAACACTTCCGTCAGTGCGGTAGAGGCTGGGCTCCGACCTGCATTACGCAAATGACAGAGCAGCACATTATCCAAGTGAACTGCTTCTCTGGCCCCTGTGTTCTCTGATTTTCTTATTAATCTGTGGACTGGTTCATTGTCCCATCAGTGTAGAATCAATGATAAAACCAATCCTGGGAACGGTTCTTTTGTTGTTGTTGATTTTATTTTATTTTTTTTAAGCCAGAGCAATGCTTGACTCTTGCTGTTGGTGGGAATTGAACCTGAGGTACACAGGAGCACACAGAACTTACATGGAGATATTTTTCTTTCTATTTTTTTTAATTAGTGATTTAATATTGATTTACAAAATTGTAAGATAATAAGGGTATGATTCCATACAGTTCCTACCACCAGAGTTCTGTGTCCCTCCACTGGAAACTGGTAGGTCACCAATATGGACAAATTCTACAACTGTCTATCTATATCTGTGTACATATATATCCTCCCCCATTTTTCCAACAGTTCTCCCTTTACTTCTTTCTAGTTCACCCATATACCTATTATTACTTCCAGGTGTCTTTCCTTTTTTTTTTTTTTTTTCTCTTCTCTCTCAGATAAGTGAAACTGTGCCTGGCTTCCTCTAATGTTTTCTAAATTCACTTCCCTTTCATTGATGGTATTAAAACAAGATTCCTGGTGACAACCTTCAGTTCCTGGTGGGATGGGGAGGGGGGATATAGAGCCCTCTAGTTTACTTCCTCTGTTGCTTGCCCCTCTGGGAATATGGACCAAAATCCCTTATGAGGTGCAGAAGGTGGAAGGTCTGGCTTCTGTAATTGCTTCTCTTCTGGATGTGGGCATTGGCAAGTTGACCCTTACCCCCAGCCTGTTTCTGTCTTTCCCTAGTGGGGTAGAGCTCTGGAGAGATGAGGTTCCAGGACACATTGGTAAGGTCATATGGCCAGGGAAATCAGGGTGGAATCAAAGTAGCATCTGCTACTTGGTGGATGAGAGGCAGTAAGCTGGAAAGCAAGACAGAATGTTTAATAAATAGCAAATGAAAGTAGGGACCTTAGGGTAGGAGGAAGCTAGGAAGTCTATTTTAGAAGTGTTCATAGGAGCTGATGTCCTAATAATCTTTGCTTGAGCTTGATAGTTAACATGTTAGTGGGCCAGAAATTGGGACTAGAAAGCAGGATTAGGGCAGAGAGTTGCTCGCTTACTTGAAGATGACATTTAAATGCAATAAACTGTTTACCACAATGATCTAACCTGGGCCCCATATCTATTCATATTTGGCACAGGAGCCTGTATAACCTCCAAGTCCCTGTCAGACTTAGCTCATAATCCATGGTCACAGCTAGGCTGCACTCACTTGAGAGCTAGTCCTCTTCAAGTGGCAGAGTGAGATGACTCAAACTCACTTCTGAGAGTGGGACAGTCCCTCATGTAGAGACTTTTCTACAGGAAAGCCTCTTGTGCTATTTCTGTGTACCTTCCTGGTCCAGATTTGACCTTTTTTAACAACTGAGTAATATCCCACCATATATATGTACCATATTTTCTTTATCCACTCATCCATCCTTGGGTGTGTAGTACATTTTGAGGAACTTGTAAAACAAGTACAATCTCTTAGCTCCTCAAAATGCGTTACACTACCATAGTACCAATATTTCTCCATCACGGGACCATCCCCTGAGATGTCCTCCCCTCAGCCCCATAACCTTAGTTCTCTTGGACTTTGCTTATTGGCTTTGCTTTGTTTGTTTACCCCTTGTGTTATGTTTGCCCCTTATAGAGGTCCTTCTATATTTTCATTTGATAAAAGTTCCTTGAGTGTTTCCTCTAGATCTGGTCAGGTGGTGATAAGTTCCTTTAGCTGTTGCTTATCTGAAAAGCTCCTTGTCCCGCCTTTCAACCTGATTGATATCCTAACAGGATACTATATTCTTGGGTGGAGGGCTTTTCCTTTCCAAACTTGGGATAAATTCTGTCAGTCCTTTCTTTTTTTTATGTTTTTTTTATTATATTTATTTATTTTCCCTTTTGTTGCCCTTGTTGTTTTTATTGTTGCTGTTGTTATTGATGTTGTCATTGTTGGATAGGACAGAGAGAAATGGAGAGAGAAGGGGAAAACAGAGGGGGAGAGAAAGATAGACACCTGCAGACCTGATTCACTGCCTGTGAAGCGACTCCCCTGAAGGTGGGGAGCAGGGGGCTTGAACCGGGATCCTTATGCCGCATTGTGCTTTGCGCCACGTGCGCTTAACCGTTTTGCTAACGCCCGACTCCCCGTCAGTCCTTTCTAGCCATTACAGTTTCTGTGGGAAGTCAGCTGGTAGTCTGATGCTCTCCTCTAGCAGCCTTCAGAATCTTCTCTGTGTCTTTGTTCTTTGCCATTTTATTTATTTATTTATTTTTATTTCTTTATTGGGGAATTAATGTTTTACATTCGACAGTAAATACAGTAGTTTATACATGCACAACATTTCCCAGTTTTCTATATAACAATACAATCTCCACTAGTCCTCTGTCATCCTTCTTGGACCTGTATTCTCCCCACCCACCCACCCCAGAGTGTTCTTTACCATTTTAATATGTGCCTTGAAAACTTAGTTTTGGATTCATTTTTCCTTGGAGCTCTTAGAGCTTCCTGAATGGGGGGGGGGAGGGTCCTAGCTCCTTTAATTTGGAGGAAATTCTTGGCTATTATATCTTTAAATATGAATTGTGTCCCCATCTTTCTGTTTTCTCCTTGTATCCCTATGATGCAAATGTCGTTCCTCTTGTTGTCCCATAGCTCTCTTATCTTAATCTTCATACATTTTAGTGCCTCCCTCTCTAAAATAGAGATGGAGAAATTGAGAGCAGAGGGGATGATAGAGAGGGAGAGAGACTGAGAGACACCTGCAGCACTTCTTCAGCACTCATGAGGTTTCCTCTCTGCAGGTGGGGACTGAGGGCTTGAACCTGGGTCCTTGCACATGGTAACTTGTATGCTCAACCTGGTGAGCCACCACCCAGCCCCTTCTGTCTTTCTTCCTTTCTTTCTTTCTTTCTTTCTTTCTTTCTTTCTTTCTTTCTTTCTTTCTTTCTTTCTTTCTTTCCTTCTTTCAATTATCTTTATTTATTGGATAGAGAAAGCCAGAAGTTGAGAGGGGAGGGGGAGAGAGACAGACACCTGCAGCACTGCTTTACCACTCGCAAAGCTTTCACCTGCAGGCGGGGACTGGGGGCTCGAACCCAGGTCCTTGCACACTGTAATGTGAGTGCTTAACCAGGTGTGCCACCACCTGACCCCTCTCTTTCCTTTTCTATCTCTCCCTTGCTCTTCAATTTCTCTGTCTCTAATAGCTAAATGATAGTAAATAAATAAATCAGTAGAAAGTGGGTTTTTCAAGGCCTTCGGAGCCAGATGTTTCCCTGTCTCTCGCCCTCCATCCAGATCTGTCTGCTTTACAACGGAGGCGAGCGGCCAGCGGGTCGCTGCAGCCTGGGGGCGAGGTGCGGGCGGCTGCACGTGTGCCGGGCCTTCGTGCGGGGCGAGTGTGCCCTGCGACGCTGCCCGCGTTCCCACCAGCTGCTCCACGCCGCGCCCTTGTGGCAGCTGGAGGAGCAGGGCCTGAGTGTCCCCAGCCTCGTCAACTTCCAGATCATCGCGGCCGACAGGCACTGCAGGCTGCATGGGCTGCCCAACAGCAGAGGTGAGGCTTGGGCTGATGGGGACAGGTTGCAGGGGGAGAGGAAACTCAGGGTGTGGGGGGGACTTAGGGCAGGGTGCTGGTGGCTTGGTGCTTTCCAACTCAGAGTGCATCCTGCCCCTGAGCTCCCAGTAGGTCTACACATGGGTGTGTGTCTGCTGTCATCTCCAGAACCCCAGGCCGACTCTTAGATAGAGAAAGAGCCCAGAGAAGTACAGGAGATGGTGCACCCAGCTAAGCGCACATGTTGTCCTGAGCAAGAGCCCAGGTTCAAACCCCCAGTCCACACCTGTATGGTTTGGGGGGAAGCTTCAAAAGTGGTGAAGCAGATCTGCAGGTGACTCTGTCTCTTTCTTTCTGTCTTGGCCTCCCTTGTCAATTTTTCCCTACCCTATTAAAAGAAGAGGGAGGGGGGAGAATGGCCAGGGGGAGAGGTGGATTAATAGTGCAGGCAGTGAGCTCCAGCAATAAATGCTGGAAGGGGCCAGACGGTAGTGCACCCGGTAGAGTGCACACATTGCTATGTACAAGGACCTGGGTTCAAACTCCTGGTCCCTACCTGTGGGGGGGGGGGAGAAGTGTCACAGTGGGGGAGCAATGCAGATGTCTATCCCTCTCCCCTCTCAATTTTTCTGTCTGTATCCAATAAAATAATAATAACCATAGTGGCAAAAAAAAAGAAAAAGATAAAGAAAAAAACATTTGGGGGGTTGGGTGCTGGTTAAACAAGAGCACAAGGACCTGCTCAGTGCCTGCAGGGGAGTCGCTTCACAAGCAGTGAAGCAGGTCTGCAGGTGTCTCTCTCTTCCCCTCCCCTCTCAATTTCTCTCTGTAATATCCTATAAAATGGGGAAGAAATGACGCCAGGAATAGCGGACTTGTAGTACTGCATTGAGCCCCTGCAGTAACCCTTCAGGCAAAAAAGGAAAGAAATATGCATTCTCGGGAGTCAGGCAGTAGCACAGCGGGTTAAGCACACATGGCAAGGACCGGCATAAGGATCCCGGTTCGAGCCCCTGGCTCCCCACCTGCAGGGGAGTCGCTTCACAGGTGGTGAAGCAGATCTGCAGGTGTCTATCTTCCTCTCTCCCTCTCTGTCTTCCCCTCCTCTCTCCATTTCTCTCTGTCCTATCCAACAACGATGACATCAATAACAACAACAAAATTACAACAATAAAACAAGGGCAACAAAAGGAAATAAATAAAAATTAAAAAAAAAAGAAACATGCATTCTCTATGTAATGTAGTATATTCTGTATTATACACACACACACACACACACCAAGTGTCTATAAGTGTCCTGGAAGAGCTCCAGGCCCCTATAGTTTACAGGTGCATTATGTCGGGGTTCAGGGGTTCAGTCTGCCATCTGAGGCTGAGCCGCCGCTCCAGAATGAAACAAGGAGCCAGAGTGAGGGCCCTCTTCTTCTCCCTCCTCCTCCACAGGTGACTCAACTGCACCCCCTGAGGGTCCCCATGGCCCAGCGCAGCAAGGAGGAGGAGCTCCCCAGACTTTGGCTGCAAGAGCCCGCCCTCCACTCCCTGTCCCTGCTCAGCAGGCCCGGGCCACACAGGAGCCTGGGGCGGGCGGACCTTAGCGGACATCGCCAGACACAGAAAGCCACCCTGCTGCTCTGAGCTCTTGGAAGGATGAGTTGGGAGGGGCTTCTGCTGCTTTCCCCAATCATTGTCTGTCTGTGTACACTTCACATGAGGCGTTCAGAGATTCCTAAGTATTATACTCTCTCTTTAAGAGAAAGCCATGTGTCCAGGGCTGGCAGGATAGCCTCCCTGGGAGGGGTTTGCTCTACCATGCTCGGACCTGAGTTCCAGCCCAGCCACTAAGTATAGACTTGGGGGGAGCTTCCTTGCCTTGAGGTCTTTCCCTCTGTGCCTTTGCCTCTGTTAACCCTGAACCATGAGACCCCCGGCAATGACAGGAAAAAAAGTAAGATTCATTCAGGATCTATCCCCATTCCCTCATGATTATAACACCACATTACTCTGATGCACAGAGACACTAGTCTGTCATAGTTGACTTCTTCTGATCCTTTGGGATACGTTGTGAATATACCTCTTAAAATTCAGTTATTCTTTGCTCTTTTTGTATGTAGCATCTTAATTCTCTTTTACTTTGTTGGGTGTATGTGTTTTCCCAGAGCATGGCTCAGCTGTTTGTGGTGCCTGGGTTCAAATGTGAGACCTTTTACATACATGTCCCAAGTGTTGTTTCTTTTTTTTTTCTTTTTTCTTTTTCTTCCTCCCCTGAACCCCCAGGGTTATCACTGGGGCTTGGTGCCTATTCCATGAATCCACTGCTTGTAGAGATGCATTTTTTCCCATTTTTTATTGGCTAGGACAGAGAGAACTTGAAAGAGGAGGGGGAAATAGGAAGAGAGAAAGATAGACACCTGCAGACCACTTGTGAAGCATCCCCCTTGCAGGTGGGGAACCAGGGGCTCAAACTGGGGTCCTTCAGTGGGTCCTTGCACTTCGTACTATGTACTTAACCCAGTGCACTACCGTCCCTCCTCCCCCCCCCCATGTGCTATTTGCCTGACCCCATCTGTGCTGGTGAATTGAACCCAGATCCTCCCACGTGCCAGACTCAGGCTCTAACCTTGAACAGTGCATTTCCTTAAATTCACCTGCAACTGTTTTTTGCAGTCAAATGCTCTACCTCTGAGCTGTACCCCCACCTGACTCTGCAGCTGTTTTTGCTCTGTGCATCTGCTTGCTTGGGGCTTGTTGCACATTTTGCCTGTGCCCCTGCAATTCCTGGGGTCCTCCTCTGGGCCTCTGGGGGCATCTTTTATTCCACTCCTTAGTGGCCAACGGGTGACCCTGGTAGAGAGCACACACCTTACCATTTGTGAGGACGTGGGTTCAAGCCCCTGGCCCCCACCTGTAGGGAGGAAGCTTCACAAGTTATGGAGCCCTGCTGCATATCTCTCTGTATGTATATCGGCTTTTTCTCTGTTTCTATCAAAAAAGAAAGAAAGAAAAGAAAATGAAATGGCCGCTGGAGGTAGTGGAGTTGTCGTCGTCGGCACTGAGCTCCAACAATAACCCTGATGGCAAAAGCAGATAATCAAACTAACTAATTTGCATAAAGGGATGCCAGTCTGAATGTGCTCACGTGGTACCCAGTGCTGGCAGGTCTGGCCTCAGCCAGCCCACAGCAGAGTACTCACAAGAGTACAGCACTTTCTGCTGCTCCCCAGAGCTTTCTACCTCACTCCATCCACTCTTCGCTTCTTTACCAAAGCCCCATGCTGTCACGTGTTTGCAGGATGCGGAGTCCGTGTCCCTTCTTTCATAGGTTGGACAGACCAGAGACATGCACACACTACCCAGTTCCTGTGCTCCTTACCCGTCCTGCTATTTTGCTTGTTCATTTATTTTTATTGCACCAGGGTTGCTGCTGGACTCCAGTTGCCCGCGCTATGAATCCACCACTTTCGGCAGCCATTTTTCCCATTTTTGTATACTTTCTTTTTTTAAAATTTTTTATTTATAAATACTTTCTTCTTTAATTAGATAGAAATTAAGGCAGGAGAGAGAAAGAGAGAGAGAGAGAGAGAGACCTGCAGACTTGCTTCACTGCTTGTGACTCTTTCCCCCCTGCAGGCGGTGAGCGGACACTTGAACCTAAGTTCTTATGCTTGCTAATATGTGCACTTAACCGGGTGCACCACCGCCCGGCCCCTACCTCCCTTCTTTATGTCCCCATCTGCAATCCTTAATGGAAGCAGTGTGGTATATAAGCCTGCCGTCTATAGAGAGGCTGGGTGGCTATTTACATCATTGAGCTCTTACATCTGATTACTGTGCTTTTATGGTTTTTGTTTGTTTACCAGGGCACTGCTCAGCTCTGACTTATGGTGGTGCAGGGGACTGAACCTGGGACTTTTGAGAGACAATAAAAAAGAAAAAAAAAGAGGGGCTTTGTAGTGGAACACCTAGTTGAGTGCACATGTTATAATGCACAAGGACCTGAGTTCAAGCCCTCGGTCCCCACCTGCAGGGGAAAAGCTTTGTGAGTGGTGAAGCAGGGCTGCAGGTCTCTCTGTCTCTCCCTCTCTCTCAGTCTCCTTGCAAAACCATGCTACCTCTGCCCTCGTCATGCTTTTATGTGTGAAGTTACAGCCCTTTGTAATCTTTACTGCATTATTTGGCTCATTTCTGTAGCATTCCATTTCAGCGTTAGTTGTGTCGGTATCCACTTCACAAAGGCGTTGTCTGTGATTGTGCCTTGTTTTTGTGTGGGTGACTCACCTGTTAGAGAGTTGGAGAGAAAATTTCATTGGAAAATTTCTTTGGGGGCATAAGCTACCCGTAGGGTGCCTGGCAGTGATGCACTTGGGTAGGTAAGCTACCTGTTTAGGGTGCCTGGCAGTGATGTACCTGGTTAAGTACCCCATTACCATGCCCCAAGAACTGGGTTCCAGTCCCCACTCTCTACCTGCAGGGGGAAAGCTTCACAAGCGGTGAAGCAATTACTCTCTGTTTTTTCTCCCTCTTTATCTCTTCCTCCCCTTTCAATTTCTCTCTCTGTCCTATCAAATAAAGAAAAGGGAAAAAAAAAGCAACCAGGAGCAGTGGATTCGATGTGCAGGCACCAAGCCTCAGCAATAACCCTAGTGACAATAAAAAAGAAAAGAAAAAGAGGGGCTTTGTAGTGGAACACCTAGTTGAGTGCACATGTTATAATGCACAAGGACCTGAGTTCAAGCCCTCCGTCCCCACCTGCAGGGGGAAAGCTTTATGAGTGGTGAAGCAGGGCTGCAGGTCTCTCTGTCTCTCAACCCCTTTCCTCTTGATTTCTGGCTGTCTCTATTCAACAAATAAATAAAGATAATTAAAAAGGGGGGTCGGACAGTGACATATCCAGTTAGGTACACAGAGTACTAAGTGCAGTGATCTGTGTGAGGATCAGGGTTCGAACCCCTGACTCCCCACCTTCACAAGCAGTGAAGCAGATCTGGAGGTGTCTTTATTTTTCTCTTTCTCTCTATTTCCCTCTCTTCTCTCAATTTCTTTCTGTTCTGTCCAATAAAATGGAGGGAAAATGGCCTTGGGGAGTGGTGGCTTCATAGTGTTGGCACTGAGCCCCAGTACTAACCCTGGAGGTGGAAGGAAAGAAGGAAGGAAAGAAGGAAGGAAGGAAGGAAGGAAGGAAGGAAGGAAGGAAGGAAGGAAGGAAGGAAGGAAGGGGAGAAGGCTGCCCCACAAACCCGTTACTTCAGCTTTCCTCCAGCTTTGTTCTTGCTTTTGTCCCCTTCTAGTGGACAGTCAGTACCTAATGACTTAACACCCAGATTAGCAAATGGGCCTAAGTCTTCTGTTTTCCTGTGTCAGATTGCTTATTTGGTGTTGGGAATTTTATTTTCTTTTGACTAGAGAAGTGGCTCAGCTGCTAGAGCCTTGCATGTGTGAAGGTGTGGGTTCAATTCCTAATGCTGCCTATGCCAGTGTTCTGGTCTTTTGCTCTCCTCAAATGAACCTTAAAAAAGTTACTTTCCATCTCTCAGACTGCATCTTTCTCTGTCCCTTTCTCTCCACCCTGCACACACTGCTTTGCTTCCTGTGTTCACTACCTCTTGCATTTATCCCATGCATATACAACTCACTGCTTTTCAAATTATGTCTTAATGAGAGTTTTACTTTTGAAGAAAGTTTTAGTTTATCTTTTTTTATTTCTTTATTGGGGAATTAATGTTTTACATTCAACAGTAAATACAATAGTTTGTACATACATAACATTTCTTAGTTTTCCATACAACAATACAACCCCCACTAGGTCCTCTGTCATCCTTCTTGGACCTGTATTCTCCCCCCACCCCCACCCACCCACTTCAGAGTCTTTTACTTTGGTGCAATTCATCAATTCCAATTCAAGTTCTACTTGTGTTTTCTCTTCTGATCTTGTTTTTTAACTTCTCCCTGAGAGTGAGATCATCCCATATTCATCCTTCTATTTCTGACTTATTTCACTTAACATGAATTTTTCAAGGTAGTTTATCTTTTTCTAATGTTTTCCTCAAGGTCTGTTTATTAGCTTGAAAGAGAAGAGAGAGAGAGAATACCAGATCATCACTCTGGCATATACAGTGCTGAGGATCAAACTTGGGACCTCATGCCAGAGAACCCAGAACTTTATCTACTGTATCAACTCCCTAGCTGCAAGCAACTTTGAATGTTTATAGGCTCTTGTAGATTTCATTAATCTTATCACCTTCTCTCTCCCTTCCTTCCATCCTGCTCCCTGGCTGATCTTTGGAAATACAGACCTGGTATGTTGATTTCTTTCTTTCTTTCTTTCTTTCTTTCTTTCTTTCTTTCTTTCTTTCTTTCTTTCTTTCTCCCTTCCTTCCTTCCTTCCTTCCTTCCTTCCTTTCTTTCTCCCTTTCTTTCTTTCTTTCTCATCCTTTCTCTCTCTCTCTCTTGCTTTTGCTACTGTTCCTCCTGCTCCTCTCCTTTACAAAATATGTATTTATCTATTAGAGAGAGCTACAGAAAGCAAGAAGTAGTATCACTCTGGCACATGTAGTGCAGAGATCAAACCAGGGGTTTTGTGCATGCAAGTCCTATGTTCTAACCACTCTGCCACCTCCCTGACAGTATTACCTGCTTTAATCCCCGCTGTCCAGGACAGGACTGATATATACTCAAGTGCCTACGGGGACCAGAAAGGTGAGTGAAATGGACAAAGTGAGCTGAATGCCTGGGAAGAAAGAAGAGCAGTGGCAAACAGTCCTATCTGTCACATGTTTCCATGAGGGGCTGCGGGTTCAGTATGTCCTTCCTGTCCCATCTGTCCCCTGGAGCCAGAATCCTGATCCTCCTGAGAAATGTCCTTGGGTTTTTAAATTGTTGAATTTATTATCCATTGTTTTTAATACAGCCGTGTGTGTGTGTGTGTGTGTGTGTGTGTGTGTGTGTGTGTGTGTGCGCGCACGTGCGCGCGCACTGACCCCTTTGCAGTGTTTGGACTGTGTCATTTTCTCGTGTGATGGTCCCTGCTTTCTGAGTGCCTCTTCTTCCCTTCTGTCCCCAGACCTGGCAGAATCAGTCTTTAAATACCAGTTTAGCCTTCCCTTTCCTCCTAGAGTGTGCTCAGAGCTCCAGCACAGCACTTAACTTGTTCTTATACCATGCTGTATGTTTGGATTCTATTGCATTAAGCACTATCATTATTTATCCTTCTCGGTAATTTGATATCTGCCATATGAGGAATTAAAACTCAAGCGTCTGAACCCATTGACTTAGTGGGTTTATCTTCATGGTTCTTCACATTTCCCTGCCCACCCCCCACAAATGGTTTTGTTGTTTTAAAATGTCTTTTTTTTTCCCCTAGGGAAGGTGCTGTATAAGGTAAATATCTTTTTGGTGCTTTAATTTCAAATTGCTGAGATGAAAATAAACTGTGAGGCATCCACTCGTGATGCTGGCTCGGCCTTTCCATCAAGGAATTAGGTCTCTCCATTACTGATGTGTTTCTTGATTTTTTTTTCCCCATCATATTTCTTCATGGTTTAGTCTCAGGCTTACTTAGCCCTATTACATGAATTCCTCCTTAGTGAAATATATTTGTACTCTGCTTGGTGTAAGAATCTCTCATGAGGATGCTGTTAATTTTTGGTGCTATAAAAGGCAGATATGTTTTTGCTGCTTCAACTTCAAATTGCCGAGATTAAAATGAATTGTTTGAAACTTCCACACATGATGCCTTTCCATCAAGGACTTAGGTCTCTCCTTGATTGCTGTATTTCTTGATTTCTCTCATTATAGTCTGTTCTTTGCTTAGTCTCAGTATTGTATTGCTACTCAGTATAAGAATCTCTTATTAGGACGCTATTAATTTTTAAAGCATTTGTCCTTTAGTAGATTTGCCTTTCATTTTCTAGCAATGTTAGATGACCTATTTTTTACACACACACACATATATATATATATATTTATATATCTCTGTGCTTTTATATATAATTGTAGTTACAAGTATGTCTTTTCTTATGTATTTCTATTTTGTCTTTGAATTTAATAAAATTGTGATAGAAATCTGTTTTTGGATATTTACTTATTAAATGTAAAGTTGAGGGCAGGAGTAGATAGCATAATGGCTATGCAAAGAGACTCATGCGTGAGGCTCCAAAGTCCTGCATTCAATCCCTCCCCATCATAAACCAGAGGTGAGCAGTACTCTCGAAAAAGAAAAAATAATAAAAAATGAACGTAAAGTTAATTGTTAGTTTTGAACAAGTGTTCTGTATTATAGTAAGGGCAGTATCAGGCTCAAGAGATAGCATAGTGGATCTGCAAAAAGACTTTCCTATCTGAAACTCTGAGGTTCCAGGTTCAATCTCTAGCACCACCATAAGCCAGAGCTGAGCAGTGCTCTGGTAAGGAAATGATAATAGAAACATCATCTATTCTTGTTGGAAGTTTTTCATGGTAATTAGTATCTTTTGACATAACCATGTATTTTTTATCTTTTAAATCATCTAACATGATTATACTAGTGTTATTTATGAAACAAACTAAAGTCTAAACTCCTGGCAGACTCTTCTCTGTTATATTGATTGGGACTGATGAACAATTCTCTGAGATAGCGCTAAAACCAGAGCTTCAGCATTAAAAAAAAAAAAAAAAATCAGTAGAAAAACACTTCAGGAATAATGAAGAAAGGGGGAGAAAAAAAAAAAAGCCTGAAGCCAACTACAAAAACAAAACTCCTAAGGGGTCAGATCTTTATCTGCCACACACCGCCCCAATCTTAATTTCTTTCTATCCTAATCAGTCTCTCTCTCTCTCTCTAAAGGCAAAAACAAGGGGAAACTTGGACCAGATATGGAGAGAATGTGTTGAGTGGGCACTGGAGGCCCAAAGAGGAACCGTGTACAAGAACTGAAGGAGGGGGCCGTTTGTTAGTGCAGCAGGTTAAGCGCCCATAGTGCAAAGCACAAGGACCACCTTAAGGATCCCAGTCTGCATGTGTCTATCTCTCCTCCTTTCTGTCTTCACCATCTCTCTCAATTTCTCTCTGTCCTATCCAACAACAATAACAGCTATAACAACAATAGCAACCACAACAAGGGCAACAAAATGGGGAAAATAGCCTCCAGGAGCAGTGGATTCGTAGTGCTGGCACTGAACCCCAGCGATAACCCTGGAGGGAAAAAAATTACATGTATGTATATGAACTGAAGTAGGTGCTGGGAAATAGATAGAAAGGGAAAAAAAGAACATATCAAAGGCCTGTGGAGAACTCAGATTAGCAGGAATGGCGACACTGTACCATCCTCCCTTTGAAGGTGAGGGGAGCAGCTGTCAGAGGAAGTCGGGAACAAGTTATGAGAGAGACCGTTGTGCCAGGTCTCAAATCCAAAGATACGTACCTTGGGTATAGTATCTTGGGTGCAGTACCTTGGGGAAGGACCCTTCTGATGGGAGGTGAGGCCAAATGTCCTTGTCTCCTTCCTTTTCCACCTTTACAGTTCCTGCCACTACCCCCCTCTCGCTCCCACAGAAGCTGGAAAGCAAAGCAGCCCCTGGATGCCACCTTGCAGAACAGCGGCGGGAACTGAGGTGGGTGAGTACACCTGGGCCATGTCCAGTGCGTCAGCGTTTGTGAGTAAATGTGGAAAGTTGGGGCCATGGGGATGTGAAGTAGTGGAGCACAGGACTTGCATACGAGAAGTCTGAGGTTCCAGCCCCAGCGCCACCAATAACAACAGCTGAATAGTGCTCTGGTAAAAACAAAACAAAACACACACGTATAGATATATGGAGAGAGAGAGCGAGTGTGTGAGCAGTAGCTATGCACAGGACTTGAGTGCAAGAGATCATTTAACCCCTGGCACCACCACTAGGCAGAACTGGACAATGCTCTGGCATCTCTAGTCCTTAAATAAATTCATTTTTTTTATATTTGCATTTTGAAAATTCTTTGTACATAATAGATTTGCATTCCTTTTCAGATCTATGGTTTGCAGACATATAAAGAATAAATACTTGTTTCCTTTTTTTTGGGGGGGGGGCTGTGCATAATGGTTCTGCAAAAGACTCTCATACCTGAGGTTCGAAGGTCCCAGGTTCACTCCTTGGCACCACCATCAACCAGAGCTGAGCAGTGCTCTGATTTTTTTTACTTTCTGTATCTCTTTCTCTCCATATCTCTCTCATTAACATCAATAAAACATTTTTTAAAATACTAATTTTTTTTAAAGAATAAAGTTTATTTATTTATTGATTGATTGATTGCTATTGGCACCAAGGTTATCTCTGGGGCTTCATATCAGTAATAAATCCACTGCCCTTGGCGGCAAATTTTTTCTTCTTTCTTTTTCTTTCTATTTTATTTGATAGGACAGAGAGAAATTGAAAGGGGAGGTGGAAATAGAGATAAAAAGAGACAGTGAGATATCTGCAGGCCATTGTGCATGATATGAATGTACCACCACCCGGTGCCCAGAGTAATGTTTTTTATTTAAAGAAAATTGGAACTGGGAGCTAGCTTGTCTAGTGGAGCTCATGCCTCATCATGTGTGAAGCCCTGGATATGAGCCCTGTACCATACAGGAGCACCACAACACGGGTGGGGAGCCGGGGGCTCGAACCAGGGTCCTTATGTTGGTCTTGAACTTTTTGCCATGTGCGCTTAACCCGCTGCACTACTACCCGACCCCAGAATATGTATTTAATTGTTTGTTTATTTATTTACTTATTAATCTATTTTCCCTTTTGTTGCCCTTGTTACTCTTGTTATTACTAGTGTTATTGTTGTTATTAATGCCACTGTTGTTGCATAGGACAAAGAGAAATGGAGAGACATGGGGATAACAGAGGGAAAGACAGACACCTGCAGACCTGCTTCACTGCTTGTGAAACGACTCCCCTGCAGGTGGGTAGCGTGGGGGCTCGAACCGGGATCATTATGCGTGTCCTTGCTCTTTCCACCACATGCACTTAACCCGCTGTGCTACTGCCCGACTCCGGTTAATTATTATTTTTATATTTTCATGAGGGGGGGAGAACCATGCCTCCATCTATGAATTTCCACATAGCTCTACCTCACATAGCTCATGTGTTACTGAGGATTGAATCCAAGGCCTCATGAATGGAAGACGTGCTCTAACGACTGAGTAATATTCCCAGCCCCAGTCAAGGTTTTATTTCTTTGAAATGACACCCACTATTATCTTGGGCCTATAAAATTGTCTTTAAGTTTGCTAGGTCACATTTTCTTTTTTTTTTTTTTTCCTCCAGGGTTATTGCTGGGCTCAGTGCCTGCACCATGAATCCACCGCTCCTGGAGGCCTTTTTCCCCCTTTTTGTTGCCCTAGTTGTTGCAGCCTCGTTGCGGTTATTATTGCCATTGTTGACGTTGCTTTGTTGTTGGATAGGACAGAGAGAAATGGAGAGAGGAGGGGAAGACAGAGAGAGAGGGGAGAGAAAGATAGACACCTGCAGACCTGCTTCACCGCCCGTGAAGCGACTCCCCTGCAGGTGGGGAGCCGGGGGCTCGAACCGGGATCCTTTCGCCGGTCCCTGCGCTTTGCGCCACGTGCACTTAACCCACTGTGCCACCGCCCGACTCCCAGCTAGGTCACATTTTCTATGCACTCCCTGCTGGGTGTCTGGGTTGCTTCTACTTCTGACTATTGAGACTACACTGTTGTGACAAATTGGGGATAGTAACCCTTTGTGTCTGCTTGTGTTTGTATTTCATTTTAGGACCTACCTGAAGGGAGTCTTAACAATCCTGGTGTCACCCACTTGAGGGACGGCTACCAGGGGTGGCTAAGAACCTACCTTTGGGTCCTGCAAGCATGGTGAAGTGTTCTCCACCCATCAAATGCACTTTTCATAAATGGTATCAGTTCACTTTACTGAGGGAAATTTAGTGTCTACAATATAAAGTCTTATACACCTAGGATGGATGTCAGCAACACAATCACACTCCAGTGTGGGTCCTTTCCCTCCATTCTGGGGCCCTAACACTCTCTCCATCCATCCCCAGAAGGCCTTTAATTGGGTGGAATGATCTAACTTCCCATTTATTTATTTTTGTATTATTGACTTCATTGCATTTTTCTGTCTCCAGCACAATTCCATCTCACAGTGGACTTTAATTTAAAAGATGAGAGAGAGAGAGAGAGAGAGAGAGAGAGGCAGAGACAAAAGGAGAGATACCGTAACACTTCTTCTGTAGGGGTTGAAGCAACTGTCCTTGCACCAAGAGCAGGCCCAGCCTGTGTGAGGGTGGTCACTAGCAAGCCCAGATCACAACTCCATCATAGTCTGTGTGACATCCCAGGGAAATAGCATCCCTGGTTGCACAGGGACCCAGGATTTTGTGGTTGCACACACATGCCTGGGGACATTCTAGGGAGGCAGGCTAGAGTGACCATGTGTCACATGGAGTCCAGGGGTCCCGAGAGGCTCATGGCCAATCCAGTGTCTCATCACTGGTGAAAAGGAGGATCAGGCTCTGCTCTAAGTCTGTGTCCTCAACATTGGAGCCCAGGCCACACCCAAGACTTTCCAGGGCTGTGGAGTGCCTTATGTGCTGTCACTGTGTCCGCAGGTGTAATGAGGGTGGAGGGTAAGCAGTCATCAGTCAGCCCACCATGGTGACTGAGGGTGTCTTCTCTGAGCACAAGTTGAGGTCAGAAGATGCAGGAAGTGACCTCACCTCCCTGGGCTAGATATCAACAGACTTGGAACCCTGGTCACCAGGCAACCACATTCTATCCACAGACCCCCTGCCCACGTCACTTTGCTCTCAGAGCTGAGAGAAGGATGCTCTCCACCATGAAAGTCCCCAATAGTGAAGGCCGGAATAAGAGCCTCAGAGAAGGCAGAATGACTCAGTTGAGAGGCTGGCTGAGGGATCAGTCTGCAAGCTTCTGTTGTTGCTGCCGCAGAAGTCCTAGGGTAACAGAGGGTGACTGGGGGCAGGTGCCCATATTCAGGCATAGCTCTGAGTGACCACATCTTCCCAATGTCTTTCCCTACCTGGGATTGGGGGTGGGGGTTGTCTGTACCCCTTCCAGGGAGGTAGCCTGTGTGGACAAGTCTAGGCTGAGTTGGAAGCTGAGCCCAGGGGCAGAGGAAGCAGGACAATGTGCAGGGGCTGGGAGGCTGTGACACTCTGGTCTCTTGTTTCTACAGAGATCTCTGTCAGGATACCTGGAGGAGGTGTCTAGCCTCAACTCTGAGACTCTGTCAGAGGGAAAATGGCCACAGGCAAAGATGTTCTGCGAGCAGCCGAGGTCCAGGTCTAGTCTGCTGTCCCTGGACACAACTTCAGCAAGCTCTCTGGACGGCCGTGGAGGGACTCCTGCCCAGTCAGCAGAGAGTGGCCTCCCACAGGGCTGCGTGGAGCTTCTGGTGGGGGTGATCCCTCTGTACAGTGACATTGTACTCCATGCGCCCCCCCGGAACCTGGGTGTCCTGGGTACACAGCCTGCAGGTGAGGGGGGGCTGAGTGGTATGAGCATCTGGTGGGACAAAGGTTTGGGACGGGGCCCCACAGAGAAGAGCCCCAGAAGCTGCTATCTCTTCAGGAGAGAGACTTGACACCAGCTCATCTTGGGGACAGTAGCAGGGAAGGCTTCCTGGGTTGGGCCCCTCAGGTATGACTCAAGATGTGTGAGACCAAGGGGACCCTAGGAGAGCTCATGGGGTGAATTGTCTGTTTCTCAGGTCCAGGGGACAATGAGAAGGTGCCATCAGCCCCCTATTGCCAGCAGGCCCAGGAGCCAGAATCTTCTGCAAGCGTGGAGCCCTCAGCAACCCTGGAGACAGGGCCCTCAGCCAAGACTGCGGGGACCCCCGAGCCGCAGCCCACACAGGCCCCTCTGGCTCCGAGCTGGGTGCTCAGAGCTACACTCTCAGAATCAGCTGTGGAGAAGGCCCTGGGCCCTGCTCCCACCCCCGACCTGGCCCTGCCCTCCCTGGGGGACACCTGCATTGCTTTCCTCATCTACTGCATGTTCATGAGCCCTTTCCTTTATGGTTTTATTTCCCTGTTTTTAACTTAATTCAAATAAAGTGTTTTTGTGTTCTGAATTAGTCTGAGCACTCCATGGTCTTCAGCACAGCCAGACTGCCATGTGCAGGCCTTGATCTGGAGTCTCGGAGCATGTCAGCCTCCACAGGAGACTCTGCACAGAGCAGCCATTCCCCTCCATCTGCCCACCCTGAAGCCCCTCCTCAGCTTCTGTCCAACTGTAGGTTCACTCCCACTGCCCACTTCCCTGCCCTGGGGTCCTCTCTGGCCCTCTACTCAATAGCTGGACAGTGAACATCTGGAGGGTGTGTGTATCTCATCTGGAATGGTAAAGCAACCCGTAAACCAATTAATTTTTTTTTTTTTTTGCCTCCAGGGTTATCACTGGGGTTTTCTGCCTACACTAAGAATCCCCTGCTCATGGAGGCCATTTTTTCCCTTTTGTTGGCCATGTGTATTTTTGTTCTTGCTGTTGTTGTTTTGTTGCAGTTGGATAAGAAAGTGAGCTATTGTGAGAGGAGGGGAAGTCAGAGAGGAGGAGAGAAAGATAGACACCTGCAGACCTACTTCACCACCTTGAAACCACCCCCATGCAGGTGGAAGCCAGGCCTAGAACTAGGATCCTTCCACTGGTCCTTTTGCTTCGGGCCATGTGCATTTAGCCCAATGCTTTACCACCCAGTGCTGAAACAATGAAATTCTTACTATACAAATAGCCCTTCATAAGCCTTTTAAAAATAAAGAATTACACACACACACACATACACAATAAAAGCAAAACTATTGTAACCTAAGGAATTTACAAGTAGTTAGATGCAGGGTTAATCTATAACCTCTGAGTATTTAATGTGCTAATATCAAACAACCAAATGAAGGAAATTATCTTTTTTATGTTGGGAAATGTGTGAAGTTGTACCCCTCTTATCCTATGGTTTAGTCAATGTTTCCTGTTTATAAATAAAAAGTTACATAAAAATAAATAAGTACACAACCATGGCCCGGTGGTGGCCCCCCCAGCTAAGTGGACATATTACTAAGTACAAGGACCCGTGCAAGGATCCGGGTTTGAGGCCCTCCTCCCCAGCTGCAGGTGGGACACTTCACAAGCAGTGAGGCAGGTCTGCAGGTCTCTCTCTTTTTCCCTCTTTATCTTTCCCTCCTCTGTCAATTACTCTCTCTCATATTCAATAAAATGGAAAACATTGCTTGCCAAGAGCAGTGGTTTCGTAGTGCCCACACCAAGCCCCCATGATAACCCTGGAAACAACAACAAAAAGTCCACATCAAAACTACTGCAACCTAAAGAATTTTCTAGTATTCTCAGTTCTGGGTTAGTCTACAAAACCTGAGTGTTTTTTTTTTATAGTTCTGATATTGTATTAAGTTTTTATATTGATCATGCCATGAATTCATAGGGAATGGGTTCCAGCAGCTCTGGCTCCTTTCCATTGGTTCTCACAAAGTGTGCTTCTCTGGGTGGAGCAGGCTGGCGCTTCAGTTGAACCCAAGTCCCCTTCTCTTTGGCTTCCTTTTTCTTCTGATCATTTTCCTTCACACGTTTCAAGAAGCTGTCTCTGCTCTTAGAGTGCTTAATATGCTCAATACGAACATTAATTCTTTTGGCAAGAATCTTGCCCTTTACTTGTTTGTTTACAACAATACCAACAGCATGCTGGGTAATGTTGTAGACTCTTCCAGTTTTGCCATGGTAACATTTGTGGGGCATTCCTTTTTGAACAGTGCCCATTCCTTTTCTATCTACAATATCACCTTTCTTATAGATCCGCATATATGTGGCCAAAGGAACAACTCCATGTTTTCTAAAAGGCCTAGAGAACATATAGTGTGTTCCTCTCCTCTTTCCCTTTGTGTTAGTCATTTTGGCAATTTACTGGAAGATGGCTGCTCCGGCCGAAAGGAAAACCTGAGTATTTTGTATGCAACCATTTTAAAAAGAAAGAAGTTATGGAAGGAAACCTTTGAGGGTATAGAAATAGAAATACTTAGGATATAATCTAATAAAGCAAAATGAAAGGGCCAGAGAGATTCTCAGGTGGGACATGGGCTTCCCATGTTTGATGAACAGGTTTTAGTCCTGGGCCTTGAACATCAGAGCACCCGCAAAGGCAAAGCTTCACAATGGGTGATATGGGACTAAATTCCTTAGTCTTTCTCTCTCTCTCTCTCTCCATCCTCACATTCGGGAAAAATAACGTACTGGTCATGGGGTGCAGTCATGCTGGGACTTCGGCACAACAATAGTAGCTCTGATACAAAATGAGAACACTTCTCAAACTGATTTAAGATTTCTATTTCTCCTTCATCAGTGCCTCATTCATGTTTTCAACATTTCACCAATCTAGGCTGCCTTTTCATTCAGATAAGGAAACAGAGAGAGAAGGTTCAGGGTAAATAGCTCAGTATTTTATACAACAATCGCCAACATCCGTGACATCTCTGGGGTCACAGAATCACCAGGCGAGGAACTAATTGAATGTAGAGAGTGCTTCCCCAGACACAAATTGCATACACGGCTCTATCAGGTGTCTGATTCTCACTCTACATGGGCCAGGAAGTTGCAGCACAGACTACACTTATAACGTAGCACATGTATTCTGGTGACTTGGGAAGTGTTCCTTCATTGATTGAGTCAGCTCTGAGATCATGTCCCATAAAATCAGGGATATCACTTGGCACATTTTCCCCCAACTTATATCGTGCAGAATTTTTTTTCCAGCACCTAGAAACTTCTCCCCCACTCTCTGCAGAGGAAAGACAGTCAAAAAACTCAAGATTCAACACCACTGTGAACACTTCATACCACGGGTCATCAAGGAGATTGCCAAGATAACTCTCTGAGTCGTGTCAACATTTGATATACATCAAAACATCCATAAGGACAAGGGACAGGTTATGACCTCTGTGTAAAGCCAGACATGGGCTACTGAACTCAACCAGAGAACACAGTACTAAGTCACACAAATCCAAACTTAGACTGAACTAAATGTCGTGATTTTTTTGTTTGTTGATTTAATCACGAGCGGTATTTAGTATTAGCTGATTTCCATTTTACTATTTATTATTATTATCATTATTTTGTGGAGTCAAGGGCTTGAACTGGGCCCTTGTGCATGATCGTGTTTGTATATTTAACTGGCTATGTCACCCAGCCAACCCCCAAATTCTGGACTTTCAGTGTAGTATGGGAGTCCGGTGGTAGCACACAATACACGAAGCTCAGGGATTAGCGAAAGGATCCCAGTTCGAGCCCCTGGCTTCCTTCCTGCAGAGATAGTCACTTCATAGGTGGTGAAACAGGTCTCCAAGGTGTCTATCTTTCTCCTCCCTCTCTGTCTTGCCCCCCTGTCTTGAGTTCTCTCTGTCCTATTCAACAACAACAGCAGTGACAATAACAACAACAAAATTGCCTGAAAGCAAATAATGACTATACCATAGCGACAGTTTCTTAAACTCACCTGAAAAACATATGGTAAATAATAGAAGGCTGCTTTTTCCCTGCAAGTGGATATATTCCCTTGGTCTTCTCTCTATGAAGAGTCATACTGACCTAGATTCTCTGGTGACAGCAGCACTGAATTCTTTTATTATTTTTTTATTTATAAAATGCAAAGTCCTTGACCTGGCTAATGCCATGTTGATATCCCAGAGACCCTACCAGTTCCACGAAAGTTCTTACCCACTAAATTTAACAATGTATTCCCAAAATACCCTTAAGAAAGAGGGTGTGGAAGGCTGGGGATACTTGATGGTTCCCCAAAAATGGTTCAATAAAGAACCTCCTATAGTAGCCTCTGTAATCAGCTTGCTTACTGCATTGTGGGTTTTGCCATTGAAACTAGCTGTGTGAGATGAGCCATTACTGCTCTGCACACAGCACTTTGCTGTCATTCAGTCCCCAGCAGGGATATAAAGACTCAAAATGTGGACCTTGGTCTTGACTTGCCTTCCTTGCCTTGACTCCACAACATTTTCTTCCTTCTTTCCTTCCTTCCTTCCCTCCTTCCTTCCTTTCTTTCTTTCTTTCTTTCTTTCTTTCTTTCTTTCATTCTTCCTTTCTCTCTTCCTTTTTCTATTCCTCTCTATCTTTCTTTCCTTCTCTCTTTCTCTTTTTCATTTTTATTTGATAGGACAGAGAAAAAAAAGGGAGGAGAGGGAGGTAGAGAGATGCCACCTCACCTTCTAGAGCCCTTATCTACTAGGGAAAGATGGAGACAGGCTGGGGTCTGGTCAGTAGGCCAATAGCCATGTGCAATAAAGAAGCATTATAGAAGTCAGAACTCCTTTCTTTTTCTGTACCCCCAAAAGAATTGTGGTCCACACTCCTAAAGGGAGGGAAGTTGTTGTCATTGTTGGATAGGACAGAGAGAAATCAAGAGAGGAGAGGAAGACAGAGAGGGGAGAGAAAGAGGGAGAGACCTTCTTCACCGCTTGTAAAGTGACTCCCCTGCAGATGAGGAGCTGGAGGCTCGAACTGGGTCCCTATTCTGGTCCTTGCACTTTGCGCCAAGTACACTTAACCCGCTGTGCTACTGCCTGACTCCCCTTCATAGAGTTTAGAACGTGCATGGTGATAGACATGGAGACATAGGGAAAGATAGACATCTATAGACCAGCTTCACTGCTTATTAATCATCCCCCGAGAAGGTGGGGGACTCTTGACCTGAGGGGAGATAAGGTATACAGAATTTCCCAAATTATTTGTGATCATATAACCCTTTTTTCCCTGGTATGCCTTGAGAAACACATTTTGAGAGATCTTGAATCTGCCAAATACAGTAAAACAATGACCAACAAAAGGGTCAGAGTCACAAGCAAGGTTCTATATTAGGTCTGAATTTGTAGTGGAGGGTGGTACTAACTGTAAGGTTTGGTTATTTTTCTATTCTAATATTGTTTTTATTAAGGTAATATTAATAGTTTACAGAACACTTATTGACACACGAAAACCATTTTTTTCTTTTTTCCCCATTACTATACTTACCTTCTTGTATTTTTTTCATAGTTACATCTTCTTTTTTAAAATTTTTTATCTATAGTATTTTTTTTAGTTTCTTTTTTTAAATTTATAAAAAGGAAACATTGACAAAACCATAGGATAAAGAGGGGTATAACTCCACACAATTCCCACCACCAGAACTCCATATCCCATCCCCTCCCCTGATAGCTTTCCTATTCTTTAACCCTCTGGGAGTATGGAACCAAGGTCAGTTATATCTTTTTAATTAGTGATTCAGTAATGAGTAAATATATATATTTGCCTCCAGGGTTATTTCTAAGGCTTAGTGCCTGCATATGAATTCACTGCTCCTGGAGGCCTTTTTTTTTTCCCCTTTTGTTGCCCTTGTTGTTGTAGCCTTGTTGTGGTTATTATTGTTGCTGATGTCGTTAATTGTTGGATAGGACAGAGAGAAATGGAGAGAGGAGGGGAAGACAGAGAGGGGGAGAGAAAGATAGACACCTGCAGACCAGCTTCACCACCTGTGAAGCGACTCGCCCGCAGGTGGGGAGACGGGGTCTCTAAACGGAATCCTTACTCGGGTCGGTGCCCTTACTTGGTCCGTGTGCTTTGCGCCACGTGCGCTTAACCCGCTACCCCACCGGCCGACTCCCACTAATAATTTGTTTTTTAAAGTTTTCATTTTTTTATGAGAAAGACTAGAGGAGAGAGAAAGAATCAGACATCAGTCTGGCCAGGGATCGAACTAAGGACCTCTTGCTTGAGAGTCCAAAGCTATATTACTGCACCACCTCCTGGATCACTGCACTAATAATTAAAAATATATATATATACATATGGGAGTCGTGCATTAACGCAGCGGGTTAAGTACAGTTGGCGCGAAGTGCAAGGAGTGGTGTAAGGATCCCGGCTCGAGGCCCTGGCTTCCCACTGGCAGGGGAGTCACTTCACTAGCCGTGAAGCACGTCTGCAGGTGTCTGTCTTTCTCTCCTCCTCTCTGCCTTCCCCTCCTCTCTCCATTTCTCTCTATCCTATCCTACAGTGACAACATCAACAACAACAACAATAACTACAACAATAAAACAAGGGGAACAAAAAGGGAATAAATAATTAAGTAACTCTTTTAAAAAAGACATTTAAGATCTTCATGCCTGTGGCTTCTGTCTCTGGATTCTCTGGGGAACAATGGGGGATAAAGAAGGGGTCTGCAATTGCAAAGACAATTTCTACAAAGAAAGTCAATCTCAGCACTGTTCAGGTGCTATTGGTGGGACTCAGGTCTGAAAGCAACCTGGCATGGACGGTCCTTTCTGCCTGTGGCTGGATGGGAACTCAGCCTCTCTCCTGTGTGTCGTCAGCCAGAGAGTCCCCGCCACCCCACTAGGGGTCTGACACTATGCAAGCTAATGCTGATGTCCTGTCTCCCAAAGCTACTCTGCACCAACTTCAGATTTCAGCAGGGCTGATGTGGTAACTCTCCCTGGCTTTTGCTCAACTGCACAGTCATCATCCTCACCCCCACACTCTTGTTTTTATGTTGTTGTTGGGTATCTTTCCTTTTCTTCTCTTTTCTTTGTTTTCTTTTCTTTTCTTTTTTGTAGCTTCTCAAGCTCCTTTTAAAATTCTTATTAATTTTATTTTTTGTAATTATACTTAGAAAGAGATAGATACAAAGAGAGACCAGAGCACTGCTCAGCTCTGGCTTATGGTGGTGCAGGGGATTGAACCTGGGACCTCAGAACCTCAGGCACGAATATATTTTGCATAATCATCATGCCATTCCACAGTCGTTGTTTTGATTTGGTTTATTTTATTAGTTATTATTTTTCTGAATTTCACTGGAGTATGAAATGGGTGCAGATTTCCTTCAAAGGCCTATGCGTATCATTTTCTACTAAAATCATGACCTGCATGACTAGAATTTCCCAGTCCATATAATTGGAACTCATTTAAAAACCAGTTGAAAGCCTCCAGGGATGCAGAGGTCACATAGGCTCCTAAGCTGAATATGGGCCCCAGATCAAATCGATAGCATCTACAGTCAACAATATTTATACACCATTTCCATATTGGTGAGCTACTCTCTTCCCTGGTCTAGCTTCTTAGCCCTTTTTCCAGTCATGACATCATCACCATAGACAATAAACTGGGTCCACCTGTTTATCAGATGTCAGGGTCAGTAAGGAAAGAAAGAAAATAAGAAAGCAAGAAAGAGAGAGAGAGAAAGAAAGAAATTAAGATGAAAAAGAAAGCTAGTATAGTCATGAGCTCTTCAGAATATAACTGAAATAGGCCTACTAGCTATTTACCAAACAAAGACCCCCCCCAAATCGACATCTGCAATATTCCAGCATATAGGCTCATGACTAGTCAACGGTTTGTTTGGCTTTATATGTTAACTCTTCTTTCAGCCAACAGGTTCCAGATGCTCCCATGATGCCAACTGAACTTCCCTGGACAGGCAACCCCACCAATGTGTCCTGGAGCTTTGTTTCCCCAGATCCCTACCCCATTATGGAAAGAGAGAGGCAGGCTGGGAGTATGGATTGAACTGCCAATGCCAGCGTTCAGCAGGGAAGAAATTACAGAAGCCAGACCTTCTACCTTCTGCACCCTATAGTGACCATGGGTCCATATTCCCTAAGGGATTAAGAATAGGAAAGCTATCAGTGGAGGGGATCAGATACCAGATTCTAGTGGTGGGAATTGTGTGGCGTTGTAGCCCTCTTATCCTATGGTTTTTGTCAGTTTCTACTTTATAAAAAAAAAAAAAATTAAAACAACCTGTTGAAAGAAACAAAAGCTTTATTGACTTCACAGTCAAATTTCACAGTTGTTTTGGTTTAGTTTTAAGGAATTAATTTAATTAATATGCACATCTTACTTGGAGGCCAGCAGTCTGCTATGTCTATACCTACTCTACTTGGTTGTTCCATAAGCGAGTTTGTTTCTTTGGTGGGTAAGTTGGCTGGTGATCCAGAATAATGCTGAGATCTGCCTGACAGTCTTGGGATGGCATCCAGCTGGGCATCCTAGGCTCACATGTGAAAATCTTTTCCATAATCCTGATTTTCCCATGCCTTATGTGGATGCTTGATTTTGTAGTAGTTTTCCAGAGTGCATGGTTGAAAATCTACATGTCTCCTAGTCCAGGACACAGTACTGTGGATAAAACATTGGAGTCTCAGGCATGATGTCCTGAGTTCAATCTCTGAAGCCCAGGTACCAGAGTGATGTCTGGTTATTCCTCTCTCTTTCACTCAACAAGTCTCCCAAGGAATCAGTACTTGAGTGTAAACATCTGGGCATAGAAGTTAATGACATCGAGTTGGCCATTAAATGATCAGCTCTAGACTTCTTCACCCAACCCCCTGACCTCTTCACACCACTAACTCGTAATTGGCTGTGGAAAGGCTGATTGCAGGTTTATCTAGTTCATGTTGTGGTTGACTTTATCTGCAGTACAAGTAAGAGTGAAAATCCTATAATACCTGACCTCCATGGATTTACTTAGCTTTTGAGTGACTGAGGAAAGTGTAATAGGAAGTAGGTGAGGAGGGTATCTAGGTCTGAATAGAAACTTTCATTAGGAACTTTATGGTGTCTTTTTAGGTCTTTCTACTTGCTTGCTTCATTTATTGACTCACTGCAGACTATTGTGCAATTTTACTTTAGGTATATGTTTTGTCCTAATTTATGGACACGTGTTCATATGCCCTATCTCACGGGACCTGTCACTGGCCATCTCCATCAGGAACAACACAATGACCCCTTTGTGAGCCCACATAGGACCTTGCCTTCAATGAGGAGCAACAATGGTAGAGAATGTATCATCCTTGAAGGGAGGCTGGAGAACATACTCTAGGCTACACCTGAGGTAGATGGGTCCTGATATTGGGGCAGTTTGGAACGTTCCTACTGATGACCACAGAACGTGAGCTCAGACCTACAGGGATGTGATGGTCACATAGGCTCCTAAGGTGAATCGGGGCACCAGGACAAATCGATGGTGTCTACAGTCAACAATATCTATACAACTTGATGTATAGATATTGGATGATGGAGATGGTGGTGAATGAGAAGATGCAACAATATCTATACAACTTGATGTATAGATATAAGATGATGGAGATGGTGGTGAATGAGAAGATGCAGAAGAGGAAGAAGGAGATGATGGAGATGGCGGGGAGGCAGAAGATGCAGAAGATGGAGAAGGAGATAATGGAGATGGCCTGGAGGCAGAAGATGCAGAAGCCATGTCCAACAAAGAAGCAATTATAGAAATCAGAACTCCTTTCTTTTTCTGTACCCCCCAAAGAAAGAATTTTGATCTACACTGCCAGAGGGAGGGAAGTTGTTGTCATTGTTGGATAGGACAGAGAGAAATTGAGAGAGGAGAGTAAGACAGAGAGGGGAGAGAAATGGAGGGGAGAGACTTTCTTTACCACTTGTGAGCGACTCCCCTGTAAGTGGGGAGCCAGAGACTTCAACAGGGTCCTTATTCTGGTCCTTGTGCTTTGGGCCACTTATGCTGAACCCGCTGTGCTGCCTTCTGACTCCCCTTCATAGAGTTTAGAATGTCCAAGGTGATAGGCATAGAGACATAGGGAAAGATAGACATCTATAGACCAGCTTCACTGCTTATTAATCATCCCCTGAGAAGGTGGGGAGCACTTGACCTGAGAGGAGAGAAGGTATACAGGATTTCCCAAATTATTTGTGATCATAAAACCCTTTTCCTCTGGTGTTTAGACTCCTCTCACTCTCATCAAGCTGTTTTATTGCATTTATTGTATTTTGTTTTCAATCTTCCATGTAGTGTCAGCACCGCAAATGTCCCCTTTAGAACCAATGAATCAGCCCCACTGCCCCTCTACCCTCCCCAGCTACCCACCCCATGACTTGTAACTTTAGGTGTTGTTTCCTTTGTCATTCTGTTTGTTGGTTTTTCTTTCCCACCCACTGCTCTGATGTATCCTCTGGAGATGCTGAAGTTTGAACTTGGGAGCTCAGAGTCTCAGGTCAAAAGTCTTTGGACCATCAGGATGTTTCCCCCAGTTCCATTGTTGTTAAGGTTCAGGGCGCCAGTAGGCCAGGCTAGCTTCGCAGCGGTAGACAGAGACTTGGGGACACATGGCTGAGCAGAGAAGCTGTATTTCTTTATTCAGGAGCAATGATTCAAAAACTAACCTAAACTAATCACCACACAGATCTGTCCTGTATCCTTCTCCTCCGGTTGCAGCGGCAGGAACTCAGGAAGTACGTAAGATAGGAGGTGGGGAGAACGGAGAAGCGCAAAACTAGCAAGGCCTAAACCAAATTTCCCGGAGGTGGGGGGAAGTGAGACCAAACCAATGTAACAGAAAGATCATGTAAATGGACCACAATGTCAAGCAATGTAACAGAAGCAGAACTAGATCCCAGAAGCAGAACTAGAAGCATACCAACAATTCCCCCTTTTCTTTTTAACTAATTGACCATAGTATCAGGAATGTGGGGTGAACAGAAACCTATATCGTACAGGCATTTTAAAAAAGAAACTGGCACAAACATGGAGGAACAAGTAAGCAAGCAACAAGAACCAGTGTGCTGCCAAGGGAAGGCCTGAGGGGGCATTTTTTGCCTCTGTGGGCAAGGCTTATCAGCTAAAGAACATTTGCTGCCTCTGTGGGCTTTTCTTGCCTCTGGGGGGCGTTACTTGCCTCAACGGGCATTTTTTGCCTCTGTGGGCATTACCTAGCATGGAGGGAGGAGGGTATGCCCTAGAGTCCCAAGGCAGCTGGCTGCAGTCAGTCTTTGAGAAACCCAGCAGCATAAAGGAAAGCTGCTAGTTTTGTGAAAAGTGTCCAAGAGGTGTACCAGTAAGTCCGATAGAAGTGCCAGTCCAAGGGAGTCGGGCTGTAGAGCAGAGGGTTAAGTGCACGTGGCACAAAGCACAAGGACCAGCATAAGGATCCCGGTTCGAGCCCTGGCTCCCCACCTGCAGGGGAGTTGCTTCACAGGTGGTGAAGCAGGTCTGCAGGTGTCTATCTTTCTCTCCTCCTCTCTGTCTTCCCCTCCTCTCTCCATTTCTCTCTGTCCTATCCAACAATGACGACAACAACAATAATAAATACAACAATAAAACAACAAGGGCAACAAAGGGAATAAATAAATAAAAAATAAATATTAAAAAAAAAAGAAGTGCCAGTCCAAAGCAGATGTCCATGGAAGAATGCCAGGGGGTGGAATGTTGTATGAGGAAGGTCAGCTGCTGGAAATCTGCTTTTCTGTAGAGAACTTGACAGCTGCAATTCACTTACTTATGAAACAAAACTTGTAGCAGGTTAGAAGTTTACCACAATTGATAACTCTATTATAATTGGAAGTCTTTTTTAGTATGATTTTAAGGTTGTTTAAAGTTTAAACAATAAAATGTGGAAAGGTAAACAGAAGAACCATGGGAAAAAAAGCCACAGGCATGAGAATCATTAGCATAACCATTGTGCAATCTACCATTTCTAATTGAAAAGGTATTTGAGAGTTTTACATATCAACATCTTACTTAACCTTTTGTTACACCCATTCAAGATGGAGACACATCCTAGGTGTGCGCAGGTTTTTTAGACCAACTTAGTTAAAATATATTGATTTTTAACTAATTTTTACCTCAGACTTTAAATATACGTTAATTTTACCTTTATGAGAACTATGTTGAAAACCTTTTTCATTTAACTCTGTCTGGTAAGAATATAGCCTTAAAGTACATTTTTAACCTTAAAGTTAATGTTTACCAAATTTTAAACACACATGTAAACATGGTCTTTAATACACAAGGAGAAAAACCTTTGTTACGAAGACATGTCATTTTAAACACGAATTTAGATCTGTACTGTCTTAGCCATTCAGGGAGTGCATTGTCTAGTGGTGGCCTCTTGCGCAACTTCAGCTCCAGGAATTGTAGGTTGCGATCTCTGCAGGGATCTCTGCATATTCTAGCTCCTCTGCCTTCAGAGCCGAGCTGGGGATCTTGGCCAGGGGGCCCAGTCCCAGCAGGGAGCCTGTGGTCTCAGGTGGTCCAGGATCTGCCCAGACTTCATAGCAGGAGGGCGGGCCAGCCGTGCAGAAGGCGTGGGCCGAGGTGCCCCGGGGTGGCGGCTAGGATAGGCTGCAGCACTGCCTGCCATGTCTGCTGCCCTGCTCTCAGCAGCTGAGCAGTGTGGAGAGAGCCCGCGCCCAATGCCCCGCCACGTGGCGGCAAGCCAGTTCCTGTGGGCGGGCGGCAGGCAGAAACCAGTGTGTGGCACAGAGAGAAATGTTCCAGAAACACAGAAACAGTCTCATGAAGAAAGGACAGAGGCCTTTGGAAACCTCTTCACAAGCAGAAAAGCAGCCCATAGTAGATAGGTAGCCAAATTGTCTTCACTTATCTGAGAGATGCGCAGGTCAGGTCCCATGTGGGTGCCATAAGTTGTTAAGGTTCGGGGCGCCAGTAGGCTGGGCTAGCTTCGCTGTGGTAGACAGAGACTCGAGGACACATGGCTGAGCAGAGAAGCTGTATTTCTTTATTCAGGAGCAATGATTCAAAAACTAACCTAAACTAATCACCACACAGATCTGTCCTGTATCCTTCTCCTCCGGCTGCAGCGGCAGGAACTCAGGAAGTACATAAGATAGGGGGCGGGGAGAAAGGAGAAGCGTGAAACTAGCAAGGCCTAAACCAAATCTCCCAGAGGTGGGGGGAAGTGAGACCAAACCAATGTAACAGAAAGATCATGTAAATAGACCACAATGTCAAGCAATGTAACAGAAGCAGAACTAGATCCCAGAAGCAGAACTAGAAGCATACCAACAGATCATGGCCAGTCTAAACCCTTTGCTTACTACTGTATGAACATAGCCTAACTTGTGGGTCTCTCCATGTCGAAAGCAAGGGCATCTATATATTTATGTTGTGGGGGATGGGTGTAGTAGACCAATCACATTTAGTTTTAGCAACCATTCCATATATGGTGAGTAAGGGTCTCAGTGGCAGGTAACACATGGTATGAGGAACAAGGGACAAGGAACAAGCATGTTTGTCAGAAAACTGAAACCATTTAGCGGTTAGGGAATATCTTGTAACTAAACAGGGGGTAAACAGAAGGAAGTTCAACTACAAGGCCTATGCCCTGGGAAAAACATCTTTTGTTACAGGCAGATGTCCTTTGTCAATCTTGAGGGACTCTTTATTGGGGGAAATAGTCCCCAGGGTCATGACCTGTTTAGTTTCTTGTCGCCTGAGGTGGGGCACACCTACCATCTTCACGTAGAGGGTACCCAGGGTTCACCCTCCTCAAGGCCTCAGGGTCCCTCCCCCCAGGGACCCTCCCCACACTAACTATGGCCTCTTGGGCCTGCAAATTCCTCTAAGTCCCTTTTCCTTCAAATTAAAAAATTAATTAATGAATTATTGATTGATGGAAACAGAAAGAAATGGAGAAGGGGGAGATAGAGACACCTGCAGCACTGCTGTGCTTTTCATGAAGCTATAGGTGGAGACTGGGGGCTTGAACTCGGGTCCTTGCACATGGTAACATGTGCTCAACCAGATGGACCACTGTCTGGCCCCACTTTTCCTTCAGTTTAGATTAGTTGCTCTGTCCTATGTCTATATTCTGTTCTGTTCTGCTCTCTGTTGTGTGCTATTCTCTATAATCCCTTCATTCCTGCTCTTTTCTTTTCTTTCTTTGATATTTCTTTTTTAATTATTTATTTACTGGATAGAGAGAGAGAGAAATCAAGAAGGAAGGGGAGATAGAGAAAAGGAAAGAGAAAGAGACACCTGTAATGCTGCTTCACCACTCATGAAGTTTCTCCTCCTGCAGGTGGAAACATGAACCCTGGTCTTTGTGCATTGTGATGTGTGCTCAAACAGGTGTGCCACCACTTGCCCTCCACCCCTTTTTGAGGTTTCTAGCAGCCCTGAAGGGGTTGAAGTAGTAGCATTCTGGACTTTCAAATCAGAGGTCCCAAGTTTGATCACCAAAATGATGTTCTGGTTCACTCTCTCAATAAATAAAATAATCTTAAACAAAGAAAAAGTCACCCATTCTTCCCTTTGCTCAAGACCCAGATGAAGTTTTATGTGGTGTACAGAGCCTCCCCTACCTACTATAGTTCCTGCCCAGTTTTTATTTATGGAGATGTTTGTCCATAGAGGCCGAATTCTACTGGCCAACACTAAGACTTACTGCATGAGGGAGCGAGAAATCACTGTAGCGATCACTACTTCAAACCATAGCCTGTTTGAGGAAGACAGCACTTCTTCTCAGTCTGTGTCACTCAACAGACAAACAACATCATCAAAGGCTAAAACTAGAATGCTCATGAGCCTTTCATCTTCATACAATCTTCCTTCCTCTCTCTCTCCCTCTATTTGTCTATTTATTTATTGCCACCAAGGTTATCCCTGAGACTCAGTGCCTGCATGAGGAATTCACCATTCCCAGCAGCTGTTTATTCCTCCCCCACCCACACACCATTTTTTATATGGTAGGACAGAAGGAAGTTGAGAGGAAATAGGGAGATAGATAGATAGATAGATAGAGATAAAGAGAGAAACCAGAAGTATACAGGTGGGGACCAGGGGCTGGAACTTGGATCCTTGTGATAATGTGCGCTCAACTGGGTGTGCCACTCATGGCTGGAGTGCAGACATTTTTCTGTCACACCCATGGTTTTGAATCAGTTCCCACAAAACATTCTAGACTCATTCTTTTCTCCACTGAACGTCCTGCTCAGATCGTTCTACCATTTCTTCAGTTATAGAAACAGAAGCATGACATTCCTGCTTGCCACCCTGATGTGGCTTTATCAGGTCAATTTCTTGGGTTGTTGGCTCTACCTTTTTTTTAATTTTTATTTATTCCCTTTTGTTGCCCTTGTTTTTTTATTGTTGTAGTTATTGTTGTTGTTATTGATGTCACTGTTGTTAGATAGGACAGAGAGAAATGGAGAGAGGAGGGGAAGACAGAGAGGGGAGAGAAAGATAGACACCTCCAGACCTGCTTCACCAGTTGTGAAGCGACTCCCCTGCAGGTGGGGAGCCGGGGGCTCGCACCAGGATCCTTAAGTTGGTCCTTGCTTCGCGCCACGTGCGCTTAACCCGCCCAACTCTCTACCTTTTCTTTTAAAAATATTTTTTTAAATTTATTCATTATTTCTATTGCCGCCAGCATTGTTGCTGGGGCTAGGTGCCTTCATGACGAAGCAACCGCTCCCCATTTCTTCCCCCTTTCCTTTTTTTTTTTTTTTTTTGCTTCCAGGGTATCACTGGTGCTAGGTGCTAGCACTATGAAGCCATAGCTCCTGGCAGCCAATGTTTCCCATTTTATTGGATAGGACAGAGAGAATTTGAGAAAAGAGGGGCGATAGAGAGGCAGAGATAAAGATAAACACCTACAGACCTGCTTCACTGCTTGTGAAGTGTCTTCACTGCAGGTGGGGAGCAGGGGTTCAAACCTGGGTCTTTACATGGATCCTTGTGCATAGTACTATATGAGCTTAACATGGGACATCACTGCCCAGCCCCCCTTTTTCCTTTTCTTTGCACTTGACAGGATGAAGAGAAATTGAGAGGGAAGGGGGAATAGGAAGATATATAGAGTGACCTGAAGCACTGCTTCACCACTTGTGAAACTTTTTCCCCTGCAGGTGGGGACCAGGAGCTTGAACCCAGGTTCTTGCACACTGGGATGTGCACCCTGGGTTCCATTTGTGAACGTCCTGTGCTCTCCCACTGGGCTATCTCTCCTGACCTATAGATGTCTTTTCCAAAGAATTACATGTTGCTCTTTTGATCGCCTCCCCTCTCCCCCTCTGTTTTAGTTGCTAGGGTCTTACCACTCCAGGACAGCATTTCACATCTAGAGACAGAGGGGGAAACTTACTATAGCATCAAAGTACCCTCTGGTCAGATAGGAGCCAGCCTCAAACCTGGGTGGTGTGCATGGAAAAGTGGGTGTACTATCCAGATGAGCTCTCTCACAAGCCTGATTCCATCCCCTTTTAGCTCGGAGAACATACCCTCACTTCTACTCCTCCCTCAGGTTTTCCCTTCCCCCTGTCATCAGACAGCGTCTTCTTTATGTGCAAGGATGCTCCATCTGTCCATCCTAGAATAGATCTCAATCCTGGTGGGTTGGTCTCTACTTACCATTACCATACCAAACTGGTGCATTCTTTTGTTCACTTGACCATTTTCCACAGGAAAGCTTTTTTGAACAACCATGCCAGCCAGTCCAAAGAGAACACCTCAGTCCTCATGTCGCTAATGTTAGTCATTCCCTCCTGAAATTTTCCTTTTGGCTCTTTGGTGACCTCACATCCCCACTGTTCCTTCCTGACTTCCTGAGTCTGTTTTTCCCACTGACTCCTCTTTATTTATTTATTGTTTAGCAAGAGACAGAGTGACAGAGAGAGAATGAGAGGCCATAGCACTGAAGCTTCCTGCAGTGTGGTGGGGGCTGGGTCACACACAAGGCAAACATTGCACTATCCAAGTGAGCTATTTCCCTGGCCCTGTTGACTCCTCTTTAGCTTTTCCAAATTGTTGGGACCATTCACATCAGATGCATCTAACTCAGTGCCTGGAAGGACTGTTTCCAGCAAGCTATCTGCAAATGCCTCAGACATAGCTGGGTTATCAGTCAATAGCCGTGTGCAGCCCAAGTTCTTGGACATTTGAAACCTTAACCTTTGGTATGGAAAAGGACTATCAATAAGCTATTAGTAAGCAGCAGTCATATACTGAGTTTAAACCTACTATCTTTAGATTTAGCTACTGCACCCTACGGGATTTTTTTTTTCTCCTCCAGGGTTTTCACTGGGGCTCAGTGCCTGCACTATGAATCCACTGCTCTTGGCAGCCATCTTTTTTCCAGTGTTGTTGTTGCTGTTGTTGGATAGGGCAGAGAAATTGAGAGAGGAGGGGAAGAAAATAAAGGGAGAGAAAAATAGACACTTGCAGACCTGCTTCACCGCTTGCGAAGCAAAACCCCTGCAGGTAGGGAGCTGGGGGCTCAAACTGGGATCCTTGTGCTTTGCACTTTGTGCACTTAATCTGGTGCACGACTGCCTGACCCCCTGCATTCCACATTTTAAGCCATTTAATCAGTTACCCTACTGTTCGTTCTGCTTCCTGTCTAAACCTCCCCCCGTTTGTTTCTGGGCTTCCTGATGTTCTGTAAACCTTGTTTATAAGGAGATCCAAAAGGCTAACAGACACATTAAAAATTGCTCCAGGTCACTGATTGTCAGAGAAATGCAAATAAAGACAACATTGAGATACCACCTCACCCCTGTGAGAATGGCATACATCAAAAATGACAGCAGCAACAAGTGCTGGAGAGGATGTGGGGACAAAGGAACCCTTCTGCACTGCTGGTGGGAATGTAAATTGGTCCAACCTCTGTGGAGAGCAGTCTGGAGAACTCTCACAAGGCTAGACATGGACCTTCCATATGACCCAGTAATTCCTCTCCTAGGGATATACACCAAGGATTCCATAACACCCAACCAAAAAGATGTGGGTACACCTATGTTCATAGCAGCACAATTCATTATAGCTAAAACCTGGAAGCAAACCAGGTGCCCAACAACAAGTGAGTGGCTGAGAAAGCTGTGGTATATATACACAATGGAATACTATGCAGCTATAAAGAACAATGAACCCACCTTCTCTGACTCATCTTGGATGGAGCTAGAAGGAATTATGTTAAGTGAGCTAAGTCAGAAAGATAAAGACGAGTATGGGGTGATCCCATTTGTAAACAGAAGTTGAGAAAGAAGAACAGAAAGGGAAATTAAAGGCAGGATCTGACTGAATTTGAAGTAGGGCACCAAAGTAAAAACCCTGGGTTGAGGGTGAGGGTGGATGTTCTGCTTCACGGGGAGGGATTTGGGTGGGGGAGGACCTGGGATGAGACACAGTGGTGGGAATGGTGTCTATGTACACTCCTATTAATCTGTAGTCATATAAATCACTATTTAATTAATATAAGATGGGAAAGATTGATAGAATATAAAAAAAAAATTCCTGGCCCCAAGGAGAAATCCATTTGATTGTCTGCCCTCAGTGCTATGCTGGTGCAGGTCAGGGAAGGTCACCTCCAGGCTTTTAGTTAGAAATAGGACTCTCTAGTGTCTCTGAGTAATCTTTTGGGAATCCTGTGTTTCTGGCACAATGGCATGGAAAATTGAAGGGCTTGGGCTGGGAAGACAGCATAATGATTATGCAAAAGAGTCCCGAACCTGAGACTTGGGGGTCCCAGGTTCAGTCCCCCGCACTGTTGTGAACCACAGCTGAGCGGTGCTCTGGTAAGATAAAGGGATCAGTTGATAAATAAACTCTACCATTGAAGGTCTTTTTTTGAGGGCCTATCTTGGGGTCTGCCTTCCTCTGGCTCTCCCCAGTACACTCACTGTTAGTTACTAACTCTCTTACCTCCAGAGCCTAAGCCCTGCTCCCTACCCAGTGCATACGGCTGCCTGGGTCACTCCACGTTCCACCTTCAGTGTTCAATGCTCTTTCTCCCCATCTGGCCTCTCCCACTCACTGCCTTCCCTCTTCCCTCTCCCCTTGCAGACCCAGCCTCAGAACCTGGCAGTTGTCCTTCCTCCCTCAGTTGGTCTCTCTCTCTCTTTCAGTGCTCACCAGCTGCTTTCCCACCCAGGATACAACTTTTCCATTTCCTGATGTCTGTCTCAGCCTACGGTTCTTATTTCATAACAGTTCAAGGCAAAGGTAGTGTGTTTGTGTTAAAATATCAAAGGATATCATTTGTATTCATCGGTGGTAGTCTTATTGTAATACAACATTACATGTAAAAAGTAAGTTAAAAAAGAAAGCTCCTTTTTACAAATGTAAATGTTCCTTTTTATTGATTCACTCCCCAAGACCTCTCCAAATTCTATTTCTTTCCTTCCTATCATCTATCCACCTGTCTGCCTGCCTATCTTTCTTTTTATCCAGTTTATCATTTCCTTTCTTCCTCCCTCATTTTTCCCTTTCTTTTAAAAATTAAAAAAAAGATCTTTATTTATTGGATAGAGACAGCCAGAAATTGAGAGGGAAGGGTGAGATAGGGCAGGAGGGAGACAGAGAGGCAGCTGCAACACTGCTTCACCAATCCCTGCAGGTGGGACTGGGTACTCAAACCTGGGTCCATGCGCATTGTAATATGTGCACTCAACCAGGTGTGCCACCACCCGACCCCTCCCTTCCTTCCTTCCTTCCTTCCTTCCTTCCTTCCTTCCTTCCTTCCTTCCTTTCTTTCTTTCTTTCTTTCTTTCTTCCTTTCTTTCTCTTTTTCTCTTCCTTCCTTTTTTCCTTCCTTCCTCCCTTTCTTTCTTTTCTTCTTTCCTCCTTTCCCAGAGCATTTCTCATCTCTGGCTTATGGTGGTACTGGGAATTGAATGGGACCTCTGATAGCGTTAGGCAAAAGGGTCAGTTAAAAGAACCATTGTGCTGTCTCCCTTCGCGCGCGTGCGTGTGTGTGTGTGTGTGTGTGTGTTGCATTTTGCAACTGTGGAAATGACTCAGTGAGCAGAGGGCAGGACATGCATTTCTGAGACCCAGGTTCAATTCCAGGAACCATTTAATATACCTCAGTGAAGCCATACTATACCCTCCCCCCCCCCCCCGCCACACACACACACACACACTGGAAATAAATAGAATAAACCTTTTTTGAAAAGGTGGATTGAGGATGGCCTGGGAGGTAGCACAGTGCGTCAAGTGTTGCTTTGATTCCCACCATGGAATGTGACAGAGTGATGCACTGGTTCCCTCCCTCCCTTTCTCCCTTCCCCTTTCATAAATAAATAAATAAATAAATAAATAAACCTTTTCCTCCCTTTTGTTGCCCTTGTTGTTTTATAGTTGTTGTTATTAATATTATAGTTACTATTGCTGTTGATGTCATCGTTGTTGGATAGGACAGAGAGAAATCGAGAGAGGAGGGAAAGACAAAGAGGGGGAAAGAGAGACAGACACCTGCAGACCTGTTTCACTGCTCGTGAAACGACCCCCCTGGTGGGGAGCCGTGGGGGAGCCGTGGGCTCCAACCGGGATCTTTATAACAGTCCTTGCACTTTGAGCCACATGCACTTAGCCTGCTGCGCTACCACCCGGCCTCCTATCTTTTTTTCTTTTTTAAGGTAGTTTAGAACCAAGGAGATAGTTTACCCAGTAGGGGGCATGCATGGCCAAGTTCAAACCCTGGCCCCATATAGGAGTACCACCATACCTGGTGGGAGCTTTTGGTGCTATGATATCTCTCCTTCTCTCTCTCTTTCTCTGCTTTACTATTTGATTTTTTGTTTGTTTGTTAAAAATGAAGAAGTTGGCCATGGAGCAGTGCAGCTGAGCATGTGCAAAGCCCCAAGGACCCCTCCCCCATCCCAAAGGAGATTTATCATCACTTTTGTTTTCCCAATTTATGGGATTATATTCTACAGTATCTTGACTTCCCAGCCTCCATGCAACACAGATCTCTCATGAAGCAGAATATAAATCCACACACATGCAGCAGTTCACTTCGAGAAAGTGAATTAATGTAATTGAAAAAGAACATCCCTTCAATAAAGAGTGCTACAACTAAGCATCATATGCCCCAAATCAACTTCAATTCTCGCCTTATAAAACATATTAAAGTTGACTCAGATGGTTCATGGACATAAGAGGTAAAACATGCTTCCAGAAAAGAAACAGGTGAAAATATTTGTGCCCTTGTATTAGGCAGAAATTTCTTAGGGTACAAAAGGCAGGCATCCAAAAAGAAAAACTGGATTCCCCAACGTTAAAGACATTTCTTGTTGAAACTTTTGGTGGAGAGATACCTACAACTTGCTATAAAGAAGGCAAACAGTCAAACTGTAACAGGTGAATCAGACGTGAGGGCTGGCAAGACAGCTCACCTGGGAGGGTGTCTACTTTGTTATACACATGACCCTGGTTCAAGTCTGACCCCCACCACAAGGGGGAAACTTTATTACTTTCTCTCTTTCTCTCTCTCTCTCTCTGTTCAAAAAAGATGGCCAGGAATGGTGAAGCCCCAACAAGGAGAGACAGAAAAAAAGGCAGGAGAAGGAAGAAGGTGAAGAGAAGAACTAGGAAAAGAAGGAGGGGGAGGGGTGAGGGGGAGCAGAGGGGAGGAGGAAGAGGAGGAGAAAACATACATGTTTGAAGTGGAATTTTCTGCACCAAATGGTGAACTGACTTTGGATTTGGATTGATGAGGCCAAACTTAACTGTGCAGTGACCATCCCAGTATATACCTCTCCCAGTAGAATCTGAATGCTGAGATGAATAACTGTAGTTAATTTTTGTCATGTTCTGTCTCTGGGACAGTGATATGTTAGGATCTTTGAGACTTCATACATACCCTGTTAAGACTGTGTCCTAATTTCTGTTCTCCAGTTGCAGTCTCTTCTTTCTCTAAATCATCTTATATATTATTGATAGAGTAATCCTTCCTGTGCTTAGTTCTAAGAATATCTCAAGACAAACAAACAAGCAAATAAACAAAAACCTGCATTGATTACACCGCATTGCCTACAGAAGCAGCCCAGACTTTTGTTTTGTCGTATGGCTAACCCAGGTTTGAATCTGGCCCCCACTACGCTGGAGGAAGTTTTGGTGCTGTGGTCTCTCTCTCTCTCTCTCTCTCTCTCTCTCTCTCTTTTCTTCTAGGGTCATCGCTGGAGCTCAGTGCTAGAATTGTGAATGACTGCTCCTGGTGGCCATTTTTTCCATTTTATTGGATAGGACAGAGAGAAATTGAGAGAGGAGGGGCATCTGCTTTGCTACTTGTGAAGCCTCCCCCATGCTGGTAGGGAGCCAGGGCCTCGAACCTGGATCCTTGTGTGGGTCCTCACACTTAACTGGATCCACCACTGCCTCGTTTAAGAATTCTCTGTACAAGAGGACCTAGTGGGTGTTGTATTGTTATGTGGAAAACTGAGAAATGTTATGCATGTATAAATTATTGTATTTACTGTCGAATGTAAAACATTAATCCCCCAATAAAGAAATAAAAAAAATATTAATTTAAATATAGAAAAAAAAAAGAATTCTCTGTACAGTCTTCCAAAGGGCCTATACCAGTTTGCATTCCCACCAGCAGTGAAGCAGAGTCCCTTTTCTCTACAACCCCTTCAACACCTGTCACTTCCTGGTTTGTTGATGTCAGCCAGTCTCTCAGGTGTGAGATGGAATCAGTATTGTTGTTAAAATTTTCAGAGGCTCTTGCCGGGCAGGTTAGCTTCACGGGCGGGTAACAGAGACACGGAGACAACGGCTGGGCAGGGAAGCTGTATTTCTTTATTCAGGAACAACGATTCATAAACTAAGACAAACTAATCACCAAACAGAACTCTGCTGTCTCTTTGCGGCGGCACAAGCACTCTCTCTTACTCTGGAACTCAGGAACCCAGGAACTCTGGCGGGGTTCCTTCGGGGTGGGGCCAAGCGGGCCGCGAAATTAGCTGGACTGATCTAATTCTCTTGGTGGGGGAGGGCTAGAACAAACCAATGTAAAGCATACAACACAGTATAGTTTTAATTTGCATTTCTCTAATGATAAGTGAAGTGGACCATTTCTTCATGTGTCTGTGGGCCATGTATATCTCTTCAGAAAAATGTCTATACAAATCTTTTGATCATTTTTTGTGCTGTTTTTTTCTTTTGTTGAGCTGTATGGTTTCTTTTTAAAAAAATGTATGCCATTTATTTTATTTTATTTTTTTATTTTTTATTATTAATTTAAGAAAAGAGACATTAACAAAACCGTAGGATAAGAGGGGTACAGCTCCACACAATTCCCACAACCCGATCTCCATATCCCTTCCCCTCCCCTGATAGCTTTCCCATTCTCTATCTTTCTGGGAGTATGGACCCAGGGTGGTTGTGGGTCATTTATTTTATTTTAATGAGAGAAAGATATATAGATACATAGATCAAGAGCAGAGCACTGCTCAGCTCTGGCTCATGGTGGTGCTGGGGATTGAATCTGGGATCTCAGAGCCTCATGCATGAAAGATTTTTTTTTTTCACATAACCTTTGTGCTATCTCCCCAGCCTTGTATGGTATTTAATTTAATTTAATTTAATTTAATTTTACCTCCAGGGTTATTGCCAGGGCTCAGTGCCTGTACCATGAATCCACTGCTCCTGGAGACCATTTTTTTCCTTTTTGTTGCTCTTGTTGTTTTATCATTGTTGTGGTTATTATTGTTGTTGTTTGCTGTTGCTATCTTTGGATAGGGCAAAGAGAAATCGAGAGAGATGGGGTAACAGAGAGGGGGAGAGAAAGATAGACACCTGCAGACCTGCTTCACCGCCTGTGAAGTGACTCCCCTGCAGGTGGGGAGCCATGGGCTCTAACCGGGATCCTTATGCCGGTCCTTGTGCTTTGTACCACGTGCGCTTAACCCGCTGCGCTACCACCCGACCCCCTTTATTTTATTTTTTTTGTTTTTCAGAGCACTGCTCAGCTTTGGCTTATGATGGTGTAGGGGACTGAACCTGGGACTTAAGATCCTCAGGCATGAGAGTCTCTGCATAACCATTATACTGTATTACCCCTGGCCTTAGATGATTTATGGATGTTTGATATCAGTTGTTTGTCAGATGTATGATGTGTAAATAGTTTATAGCAGTTATGGGGGTTTCTTTTAGCCCTTGAGTCATTTGCTTTTGATGTGTAGATGCTTTCCAAGTTATGTATCTCACATTAATTGTGTTTTAGTTTCACTTGCACCGGGGGTTGAGTCTCTAAATACATCTGAAAGGGCCTGAAATGTTTTTACTGATGTTTTCTTCTCTGTGTTTTAGACTTTCAGACGAGATTGGGCGTGTTCAGGGTGACATGGCTGTAGACGTTTTAGAGTTTCAGGTCTAATGTCCAGTTTTTAAAATCCATTTTGAGTTAATTTTGGTGCATGGTGCTAAGTGGTAGTCTAGATCCGACGTGGCCATCCAGTTTGTCCCGTATTATTTGTTGAAAAAGGCCTTCTTTGGGCAGTTTTGGCCCCTTTGCCATATAGTCCATGTATGGGTGGGCTTATTTCTGGGATCTCTACTCTGTTCTGGTCTGAGTGCCCTTTTTTCTCCATTGTTCAATATCATACTAATATCATACTATTTTAATCACTATTGCGTTGTACTATAAAACTGAAGTCAGAAAGTGTGATACCTCTTTTTTTTTTTTGTCCTCAGCAGTGTTTGGCTATTTTTTCTTTCTTATCTTTTCCATTTCTTTCTTTCTTTCTTTCTTTCTTTCTTTCTTTCTTTCTTTCTTTCTTTTGTGGTTTCACATGAATTTTTAGATAATTTGTTCAATTTATTTGAAATATGTCACTGGGATTTTGATAGGGATTGCATTAATTCTAAAGATTGCTTTTGGTAGGGTAGCCATTAAATTAATTGATTATTATTTATTATTACTTTTTGTCACCTGGATTATCACTAGGGCTTGGTATCTACATTGTGACTTTACCTCCTGGCAGCTATTTTTTTTTCTTTTGCTTTCTTTTTTGATAGGATAGAAAGAAACTGAGAGGGAAAGGGGAATTAAAGAAGGAGAGAGGAAGAGAGACACCTGTAGCTAAGCTTCACTGCTTGTGAAGCTTCCCCCCTGCAGGGGGCTTGAATCCAGTTCCTCACACACAGAAACATGTATGCTCTACTGGGTGCATCATCTCCCAATCCCAAGATGGTCATTTGAATAATACTTATTCTTCCAACCTTTGAATAAGGTATGTTCTTCAAATTCTGTGTCTTTCTTCTTTCTTTCTTTCTTTCTTTCTTTCTTTCTTTCTTTCTTGCCCCTAGGGTTATAGCTGGGGCTCAGTGCCTGCACTAAGTATCCACTACTCCTGGCAGCCATTTTTTTTTCTCATTTGTTGTTGTTGGATAGGACAGAGAGAAATGGAGAGAGGAGGGGAAGATAGGGAGAAAGAAAGATAGACACCTGCAGACCTGTAACACCACTTGTGAAGTGCCCCCCCCCTTCAGGTGGGGATCTGGGGGCTCAAGCCAGGATCCTTGGCCAGTTCCTGTGCTTTGCACTATGTATGTTTAACCCGATGCACCACCACCCTGGCCCTCACTCTATTTATTTTAACAATGCCCTTTAATTATCATTGTGTAGAGCCTTCACCTTCTTTGTTAGATTCATTCTGACATAGGTTATCTTTTGAGGTTTGGTTGTAGATGGGGTTTCTTCCACTGGCTCTCTTGTCTTTGATGCATCCTTTGTGTATAATTTTTTATGTATATTGATTTTGCATTGCATTACTTTGCAGAATGTATTAATGCTTTCCAGTAGTTTTGGCTGGTGTCTTTGGGGTTCTCTAGGTATATTATCATGTCATCAGCAAATTGTCACAGTTTAATGTCTTCCTTTGACCTCTCTTTCTTGCCTGATTGCACTGGCAAGGATTTCTAGGACTATGTTGAACAGTATTGATGAGAGTGAACATCCTCATCTAGTTCCTGATTTTTGGGGGATGGCTTTCAGTCTTTTCCTACTGAGTTTGATGTTAGCTGTGGGCTTGCTAGGTATGGATATATATATACAAAGATATATGTTTCAAATATTTATTTGACAGGACAGAGAGGAATTGACAGAGAAGGGAGACAGAGTGGGAGAGAGAGATAGAGACATCTATAGCACTGCTTCACTGCTCATAAAGCCTCTCCCCTTCAGGTGGGAACTTGGGGCTTGAATCCAGGCCCTTGAAAATGGTAATGTGTGCCCTCCACCAGTGTGCAACACTGCCCGACCTCTAAGAACTAATGGTGTGTGTGTGTGTGTGTGTGTGTTTCTTGCTCTCTCTCCCTCTTGTTTCTCTTTTCCTCTCAATTTCTGTCACTATCCAAAATATAAAAATATTAAAATTATTTATAAAAAAAAGAGAGAAGAGAGAGATGGCATTACTCTGGCACATGCAATGCTGGGGGTGGAACTTGTGACTTCATGCTTGAGAGTCCAACACCTTATCCACTGCTCTACCTCCCGGGATTATCCTATTGTGAATGCTTGTGATGTAGATGACATCTGTAAACAGCTTGAAAGAATGAAGGCAGAGACTCAGCTTCATTGAGTGGATTGCTCAACTTTTAAATATATTTTATTTATTTATTGGATAGAGGCAGATAGAGAGAGAGAGAGACAGAGAGAGAGAGAGAGCTATTTTATTGCCACCAGAGTTATCACTGGGGCTCAGTGCTTGCACCATGAATCCAGTGCTCCTGGCAGCCATTTTTAAAAAATTTTATTTGATAAGATAAAGAGAATTTGAGTGGGGAGGGGGGACAAAAAGAGGGAGAAAACATCAAGACATGTGGAGCACTGCTTCACCACACATCAAACATCTCCCCCGCAGGTAGAGAGTGGAAGCTTGAACACAGGTCTTTTGTACATGGTAATGTGTACACTCAACCAGGTGCACCCCACTACCCAGCCCCCATTGTCTCTCTTCTCTTTTCTTTTCTTTTTTCTTTCCTCCATTTTTATTTATGATTAATAGTGGGTCACACATGTCTCTCATTCCCTCACACATTAAATCAATCAATCAATCAATCTGTATAATGACTTCATTAAAGAACGATTGTATTGGCTGAGAAATACTAAGCAGATAAGGTGCCAGAACCACATAGGAGGTGCCACAGCACTGGAGGAAGCTCTGATACTGTAGTCCCTTTCCTCCACCTCCCTGCCCTCTCTCTGAATGAGAGAGTGGCCCGGAGTGGTGCAAGACCCCAGATCTGCAATTAATAAGTTGATGATAAAGAAAGGGAGCTGGGGGAGGGAAGCTCAGTGGCAGATCCCAGGCTTCATGTGCATGAGACCCCAGGTTGGCATGAACAAAACAAAACAAGAACTGGAACTGGGACAGCCTTTTCTGAGAAATCACTTTCCCTGTCTCCTTTGAACTAGGTCAAAGACCAGCAAACGAACCTCTGCTTGAAGACTGGGGACCTTTAGCTGGGGGACAGCGAATGCCATCGCCCCCCTTCTTATCCCTTTAGAGAATCAGTGACCAGCTCTGAGAGCCAGGCCTGGTTTAAACTTGCCAACACAGTGAGCTCTGCTTGAACCAGTGACCTACCTTACCTCTTCCTCCCAACCCACCCCCACCAACCTCAACCCTCCCAGCTTAGATTTTATACCTGGGCAAGTGTACCCCGCAACTGTAATTCCTTGATCCTCAGTAACTGCCCACATGACTTCTTTTTTCTTTTCACCAGCAGAGTTCTCACTGCCATTCTGCTTTCTTTTAGCTAGAGGGTGAGAGAAACACACAGAGAGACAGAGTGGGAGAGAGACAGAGAGGAATAGAGTAGGGGAGAGAGAGGATAGACACCACAACACTGCTCTACCACCTGTGAAGCATCCCTCTTGCAGGTGCTCCTATGTGGTGGCTGTGGGGCTTGAACCCAGGTCTCATTTCCTTCCCAACTTTTCCCAAGCCTTCCTCAAAGGCACGGAAAAAGCTCAGCTGATGGAACGAAGTACTTGCCTACTTGAGGCTCCTGCTTTGATCCTTTATCTCCAGAGATCTGGCTTCTCTCTCTCTCTTTTAATTTTTATTTATAAAAAGAAAACACTGACAAACTCTCTCTCTCTCTCTTTCTCTCAATTTAAATAATAACAGGTTGTTGTTCGTGGCTGAGCAAGTTGTGGTATATATACACAATGGAATACTACTCAGCTGTAAAAAATGGTGACTTCACCGTTTTCAGTCGATCTTGGATGGACCTTGAAAAATTCATGTTAAGTGAAATAAGTCAGAAACAGAAGGATGAATATGGGATGATCTCACTCTCAGGCAGATGAAAAACAAGATCAGAAACGAAAACACGGGTAGAACCTGAAATGTAATTGGCATATCGCACCAAAGTAAAAGACTCTGGGGTGGGAGTAGGTGGATGGGGAGAATACAGGTCCATGAAGGATGATAAATGACATAGTGGGGGTTGTATTTTTAAATGGTAAACTGGGGAATGTTAGGCATGTACAAACTATTCTATTTACTGTTGAATGTAAAACATTAATTCCCCAATAAGGAAATAAAAATAAAATAACAGGTTGTTGTTCCACTTGAAAGGTGGTGCAACAGATAAAGTGCTGGACTCTGAAGCATGAGGTCCCATGTTTGAACCCTGGCATCACATGTATGCAAGTGATGCTCTGGTTCTCTTTCTCTCATTAATAAATAAATGCATCATTTAAAAAATAAAGAATTCTGGGGGCTGGGCGGTAGTTAAGTGCACATGGCATGAAGCACAGGGACTGGAGTAAGGATCCCGGTTTGAGCTCCTGGCTTCCCCATCTGCAGGGTGTCGCTTCATGGATGGTGAAGTAGGTCTGCAGGTGTCTGTCTTTCTCTCCCCCTCTCTTGTTGTAGAGCCAGATGTTGTAGTGCGCGGGCCGCAGAGAAGAGAGAGAGAGGGTCCGGAGCGAAGAGGAAACACAAATCTTTATTCACGCTGGCACCTTAGAGTTGGGTGTTAGAGAAGCAGGTTGGGCCACGTGGAGGTAGAGAAAATGGCCGCCTCATGCAGTAACCTTTCCTGCGTCTGAACACCAGAGTGGAGCTCTGGCAAGAGAGTGAGGTGCGGGAAACGAAGGGTTTTATAGGAGTAGCTTTCGCGAGAATGGGAAGGGGGAGGTGTAACCATAGCACTCCAGGATAGGATGATAACTCTCATGAGAGTGGGAGGGGGGAGGAGTAACCAGAGCACTCCAGATATCGCGGGGATGTAGACAATGTCCTGAGGGCACAACATGGCTGAACAGGCACTCCGAGAATGTCCCAACTCTCACGGGAACTAGCAGTAGCCTGAGGGGACAACATGGCAGATGTGACTGCATTTGCACAATTTCCCAACATCTCCCCCTTTCCTTTTATCTAATGCCCAGGGCAACAGTGTGTAAAGTCTATGAACTACTCAGGGTCAGTCTATGAAAAACCAGCAATGTGAAGGGAAGGAAGCTGCTGTAAAATTGTCTAAAGTGTCCAAAGGGTATGCCAGCAAGTCCGATAGAAGTCTCAGTCCAAAGTAGGCGACTAGGGGGAGAAATGGCAGGGGATGAAATGCTGCATGAGGAAGGTCAGCCTCTGGAATTCTGCTTTTCTGTAGATAGTGAGCTGGAACCGCCAAAACATGACAGGTCAAAGCAAAAGCAGGAAAGGCAGACAGGCAGTAAAAAGGTTCTGTCCTTGGAGTCTGCGAATCAGATTCTTCAGATCGCATCAGGTGACATCTAGGGTTTCGGGAGGTGTGCCACTGTAGTCGTGCCATCTAGTGGGTGATGTCAGGGTGTGCAGGGGTCCAGATGTTTTTTTTCTGGGATTCCTGTGGAAGGAACATAAACAATCTGCTTCTCGTGGTTAGCAGGGCATCTGATTTGAATGCTTTATAGAAAAAGAGGTTTGGTGCTTTGACCAACTGAGTATTGGGGGATGTATCTTTCCTATTCATTTATGATTATATTTTATATTATTTGTCATGGTAGTCAGCCGTTTATCTGGAAGGTCCTGGGTGATTCATGGGGAAAAAGACCTTATCTTTTAACAAAGACTCTAAGGTGTAGAGAAGCGGGAACTATCTTATCCCTTTTTTTTTGTTTTTGTTTTTTTTTTGTATCTTGCCTTTTGTTGCCCTAGTTGTTGTAATTATATTGTTGTTATTGCTGATATTGTGGTACTTGGATAGAACAGAGAGAAATGGAGAGAGGAGGGAAAGACAGAGGGAGAGAAAGATACCTGTAGACCTGCTTCACTGCCTGTGAAGTGATTCCCCTGCAGGTGAGGAGCCGGGGGCTCAAACTGGGATCCTCAAGCCAGTTCTTGCACTTAGCACCACCTGCGCTAAACCCGCTGCATCACCGCCTGATTCCCAGGAACTATCTTTTAACATAAACTCTATGGCCATGCCAATAGCAACCTTGAGGGCACGTGTGGCTCCCCACATGTCCCCCTGTCTTATATCATGTTTTGATGTTTGGCGGACTTTGTTTTGTGGCAGGGTGGACTGTGCCTGTCTTAGGTTGGGGATCAGCCTTCTGTCTTACCCGTCATTGGAACACCTGGTCATTTTTGCCCAGTAGTACCAGATGCCCTGTCTTAGGTTGACTGGATAGCGCTAGTTTCCTCTTACCCGTCATTGGCTAGCCAGCCCTCTACATGGTGGACATTCTGATGGAGGGGGGCAAATCCTCCACAGCAACTCAATATTCTGCCATGTCCAGCCTATGATAGTGAGTTTGTATAGGTTGCATCTTTATGGCATCAATCTGTTGCCGCAAAAGGCCATGAGCTTGTTAAGAATAGGACTGTGGTCCGGGAGGTGGTGCAGTGACTAAAGCCTTGGACTTTTAAGCATGAGGTCCTGAGTTCGATCCCTGGCAGCACATGTACCAGAGTGAGTCTGGTTCTTTCTCTCTTTCTCATTAATAAATAAATTTAAAATGTTGAAAAAAAGGAATTATAGGACCTATTGTGAGCAGAAGAAGTAAAACAAGCTAGGGTCCCACAACTAAGAGTATACAGGTAAGGAAGGGGGAATGTATCCATTGGTATGAAGAGGTGGGATCATATCTCAAGTCTAAGGGAAGCAGTCAGTGGATGTGATATCCAGGGGAACAGCCATTTGTCTTTGGGGGTAGTAAAGGATGTCCGTGGCATGGGTGATGTTATAAAGGGAAACATCTTTAAATTGTTGGCTGACAAAGGCAGGCCTATGGTGGCAAGACAAGATACACCAGTTAAGTTTACAAGAATATGTGAATGTTGCTAATTCACATAGGTTGGATATGGAGGAACTTCTTACAGTTTAATACCTTACCATATGAACAGATGATTCCTCGTATGAAGGCTTGATAGCTGTAATCACTTACTTGTGAAAAACAATAAAACTTGTAACAAGTTAGAGGTTTACTATAATTGACTTTGGACAATAAGCAGACTCAGGTTACTTAGAGAGTTAATGCATGTTAGTAACAATGGTTTTAACATTTAGAGTACTTCTGAGCAGATGGTTCATACAAAAATTTTGGTCATTCAGCACACTCACTCACAAAACACAACTGGCCATTCATAACATAAGACATTCAGGGAAGGAGTAGGAGAGAGGGCTCTGTGAGCCAACTTTTGTAGGTTCTGCCATGTCATATTATGGATCCTGGGATGTATCCTGCCTCTAGTCCTCTTGTGTTTCTTGTTCTTCAGGGATAACAGTGCCACCATGAGGGTATTGTTGGACATGGCGGGCAGGAACCCAGACAGGTTTAGAGTAATTATGAGGGAAAATACATGCAAAACCTCTTCCCATGGTCAATAGAGGGTCAGGCCCTTTCCAAATTTTATCAAGTGGGTCTTTCCATTTGACCTTAATAGATGGGAGAGTAGATGGTGTTTGCCAGTGAAGAATAATAGGAGGTAAGTCCGAGTTATTGTAAATATTAAAGAGATTTAACGTAGTTAAGGCTTTTGCTAGCTGTATATTGGGGGGATACATTCCTCCTTTATCTTTATTCAATTGAGCCTTAAGAGTTTGATGGGCCCTCTCGACAATGCCTTGTCCCTGTGGATTATAGGGAATGCCTGTGGTATGAGTAATGTTCTTTAAACTGTTTGCTGGTAAACGCTGGTCCACGGTCGGTTTTCACTTGAAGAAGTAAGCCCATCACAGCAAAACAGGAGAGCATGTGGCTTATAAGCTTTTTAGAGCTTTCTCCTGTCTGAGCTGTTGCCCACATAAATTTAGAAAAGGTATCAATTGAGACAAACACATAAGGGAAGCAGTCAGAGGCATGAAGCGCCCCAAGAGGCAAGAGATGCCCACAGAGGCAGGAAACGCCCTTTGAGGCAAGAGATGCCCCCAGAGGCATGAAGCGTTCCCAGAGGCAAGAAATGCCCTTTTGCCTGCTAGGCCTTGCCCTTTGAGGCAAGGAACGTTCCCCTTGGCATCACACTCGTTATTGCTGCTCGCCTATTTTGTTTTCCATGTCTTATGCCAGTTCTTTTGAAAATGCCTGTACGATATAGGTTTCTGTTCACCCCACAATCCTGATACTATGGCAAATAGTTAAAAAGAAAGGGGGAGATGTCGGATAGTATGCCAGCTCCCCCTGGCTTCTGCTTAACCATATGCCTATATAGGGATAGATTTAATCCCATTCAAAGCTTTGGTCTATTTACATAAATCACTTTTACATTTACATAAAGCACTCCAGGGCATTGGTGGTTCAGTGATAGGATTCTCGCCTGCTCTGCCCCCTCCTTGTCACACTCTGATTTTCACCAGTCACTTTTTTCTCCACCCTCTCTATGTCACATCCTGTTTCCACCCTACTTGGCAAGTATATATAAAGACAGCATTGTGAGTTTTAGGGTACCTTTAGTTTAGCTTAGCTTGGCTTAGATTGTGCTGCGTCCTGCATGAATAAAGAGATACTGCCTACAGCTCAACCATGAGTCCCTGGTCGTCTGTTACCCGCCCGTGAAGCCAGCCGGGCGAAAACAACATAACCCACGCAAAACAATACTCTCTGTCTTTCCCTCCATCTCCATTTCTCTCTGTCCTATCGAACAAGAACAACAATAACAACAACAACAAGGGTGACAACAAGGGCAACAAAATGGGAAAAATGGCCTCCAGGAGCAGTGGATTCATATGCACCGAGCCCGTTATAACCCTGGAGGGAAAAAAAAGGAAAAATAAAATGAAGAATTCTGGGGCTGGGTGGTGGTGCACCTGGTTGAGTGCACATGTTACAGTGTGCAAGGACCCAGGCTCAATCCTCCAGTGTTGCAGGTGTTTGTCTCTCTCCCTCTTTGTCTCCCCCTTCCTTCTTGATTTTTGGCTGTTTCTTTCCAATAAATAAATAAAGATTAAAAATAAAGAATTCTGACATCTTGAGGCCTCAAGTATGTATGATTTTACTGCTCCAGCTGACTTTTTTTAAATAGAGAAGAAAATGGACTCAAAACCATCTTATTTGACTGCAGAGTAATATTCCATGGAGTCTGTATCCCGTAACTTCTTTAGCCAGTCATCTGTGGATGGGCATTTAACTTGCTTCCACTCTTTGGCTGTTGTGGATAATGCAGCTATGAACACAGGGGTATATATGTCTCTTTGAATTAGTGTTTGATGGGAGGCATTTTTCTAAGGTCTGAGGCAGAGAGCTGTGAGTCACTATATCATATTGTGAGTACCCTTCGGTTTTATGGCTTCAGGGCAGAGACCAGGGCACCCTGGGGACTTCACTTTGCATAGAGTCACTGACCTAGAGTCACTTAGATCATCTCCCAGCTGTGACTCTGATTCCCAGTGGATGCCAATGCCTTCTGGGTAGTGGGCACAACTTTCCTTTCTCTGCTGAGGCTGAGAAGGAACTCCCCCACCTCCACTCCTCTCCGCCTTCCTCCTGGGCTGACTCCGGGAGTGTAAGGGACTTGTGAGGGGGGAAATCCTAACCTGGGTGACTCACAACTTCTCTGAGTGTCATGTTAACCTGATTGGGGAGGCAAAGCAGATGCTCATTGAAGATGGTGAATATGACACTTTGTCTGCCTTGTCATGTGCACAGCACAGGTTCAAACCTGGCTCCCACTATCTTGAGTGGAGCTTCTGTGCTGGTATCTTCATCTCCCTTCCTTCCTTCCTTCCTTCCTTCCTTCCTTCCTTCCTTCCTTCCTTCCTTCCTTCCTCCCTTCCTCCCTCCCTCTCTTTCTTTCTTCCTCTCTTCTCCTCCTCCTCCTCCTTCTTTTTCTTCTTTTTTTTTTTTTTTTTTTTTACCAAAGCACTGCTTAGCTCTGGTTTATGGTGGTGGTGGTGGGTGGGTGGGGGATAGAACCTGGGACTTTGAAGCCTCAGGCATGAGAATCTCTTTGCATAAGCATTATGTCATTTACCTCTGCTGTTATCTATCTCCTTTTTTTGGCATCAGAATTATTGATGGGGCTTAGTGCCTGCACCACTCCACTGTTCCCAGGGGCTATTTCCTTCTTTTTCTTCCTTTCTTGACAAAAGGTGAGAAACAGTGAAATGGAGAGGAAGAGAGACAGAGAGGAGAGACCCCTGCTGCCTGCTTTACAACTTATGAAGCTCCCCCGCTGCATGTGGGGAATCAGGGGCTTGAACCCAGGTCTTTAAGCATGGTAACCTGTGTACTCTACTGGACACCAAGCCACCATCCAGTTCCCCATCCCCTTTTCCTTTCTTGTCTTGACAAGGGTAATGATCAAAGTTAAGGCCTATGTATGACCTTAGGCGAGTTTTGTCCGGGGAGGAAATTCACAGAAGGCCCATGATCTACAAAGCCAATTAACCACATGTCCTAAAGTTCCCAGAACCCACCCTCTGGCTTCCCAGCCCCCTCTCCTTCTGTTTGGATAAGCACCCCTGAAACAGGGAGTGGAGAGGTGGTTTTGGGCTTGGCTTCTCCTTCTGCTGCATCTTTGAATATGCAAGTGTGCTTTATTTATTTATTTATTGCAAAAGCTGGTGTGACATTGTTTGGCTTTCTGTGACATTGGACTTCACTAAGGATGGGGCTGCTCACGACGGAACTGCAGAATAAGGTCTGTGTCAGTCAGCAGCACTGGCAGAAGTTTTTCTTTAACCTCGATTATCTTCCTTGAACTCCAAAATTCCCCCATCACGATCATCACTGGGGCTTAGTGCCTGCATGATGACTCCATAGTTACTGGAGGCCCTTTTAAATTTAATTTTATCCATATTTTATTTTATTGATAGGGAGTGAGAAACACAAAGAGATACAGAGGAAGAGACAAAAAGAAGGGGAGACACTTGTAGCACTGCTCCACAGTTCATGAAGCTTCCAGCCCTGCAGGTGGGAATGAGGACTTGAACCTGGGTCCTTGTGGATGGTAATGTGTGTACTCTACCAGCGGAGTCACCATTCTGCACCAAGTAAGTCTCTTTTCTTTTCTTTTCAGTCTTTCTTTCTTTCTTTCTTTCTTTCTTTCTTTCTTTCTTTCTTTCTTTCTTCCCACTAAGGCTTTTGTTGGGGCTCGGTGGCTACGTGACGAATCCTCCTGATGGTTAGTTTTCCTTTTTTTTAATTTAAATTTTTTATTTGATAGGATAATTAGAAGTTGAGAGAGGTGGGGGAGATAGAGAGGGAGATTTGCTCTACTGCTCATGATGCTCCCCACCCCACCCCACCCCCTGCAGGTAGGGACTGAGGGCTCCAATGTGGGTCCCCACACATGGTAATGTATACACTTAGCTGGGCGCTCCACTGCCTGGCCCTGTAAGTCAGTTTCTTACAGGCTAGTGCTTCCAGAAGGGTGCCTCAGTCTTCTCCTGGGGAAGGCAATTTGTGATTCTCTAACAACTTTATCGTAGGGTGAAGCGGGCCTCAGAAGGCTTGGAGCTGCCAGGCTGGGCTTAGCAGCGGAAACCAACTAGAAAGCAACCTGTACTCCATTGCCAGTGTGGATCACAAAGTCCACTGCCCATTATGGCTTTGGGGGCAGTTAGTTACCAACTCTCGCTTTTAACACCTTGAGAGTTGTTACGCCCTGTCAGCATGCAGAGGGCTCATATTATCCAGGATTTTAAATTACTGGGGGGCAGGAGACATATATCTCTAGAGGTGGGTGCCTAGAACACACCAGACCTCCACAAATGTCAAAACCCCTTTTTCACTACTCCCTGGGGGGAATTCTAACCCCCAAACACGAATGAATCCCCCAACTTTCTATAATGCCCAAGAGCACTGCTTCCCAAGGGCTTAGATGTCTGTATTTCTCGCTAGTTGCACTTCTACTGGCTCTGCAGGTGCTTTCTGTGGGGTCCAACAGGCTCCCTGGACCAGAATATGCTGTGGTTTCCCAGCGATGGAGACAGAAGGCACCAAAGCCAAGTCTGGCTCCACTTCTTGGTGCCACTGAAAGCCACTCACTGCCTCATATACTGTTGCAGGAAAGAGAAAGAACTTTTTTTTTTTTTTTTTGCCTCCATGGTTATCACTGGAGTTCGGTGCCAGTACTTCGAATCCACTGCTCCTGTGGCCATTTTTTCCTTCAATTTTTTTGGATAGGGCAGAGAGAAATTTAAAGGGGAGGGGAAGATAGAGATCGAGAGAGAAAGAGAGAACCTTGCAGACTTGTTTCACTGCTTGTGAAGTGTCCTCCCTTGCAGTTGGGGAGTCAGAAGCTCGAACCTGGATCCTTGCATGGGTTCTTGTACTATGTGTGCTTAACCTGATGTGCCACCACCCAGTCCCCAAGAAAGGACTTCGATTACAGTCACAACACAAGGTGGGTAGGTGCCGTACTTGCATCTACCTCCTTGTGCCTTTATTTTTAGGGCTATCCTTGAAGGAAGAAGGAGGAAGAAGGAGGGGCCAGAAACCTTGGAACTGAGGTCTCAGGGCAGACTCTGCATGGGGACCGTAAGCTAACAGGTCATCTCACCGCCTGAATCAGGGTGAATTTTCCTCTTAAAACAAAGCTTTTGACAGTTCTGAACTTTTCTTTTAATTCTATAGGGCCAAGGTGAGGAGGTCAGTGTGGAAGTGTGAGTCTTTGCTCTAAGTCCTGCCTTTGGCACATCTGGCTTCAAACCAGCTCTTGAAAACAGGGAGGGCTAAGAGTTACTATCTTTCTGGTTCTTTTTTTTTGGCCTCCAGGATTAATGCTGGGGCTCGGTGCCCGCACCACAAATCCACTTCTCCTGGAGGCCATTTTTTCCCCTTTGTTGCCCTGGTTGTTTTATTGTTGTTGTGGTTATTATTATCATTGTTATTGATGTCATTGTTGTTGGATAGGAAAGAGAAATGGAGAGAGGAGGGGAAGACAGAGGAGGAGAGATAAGACACCTGCAGACCTGCTTCACTGCCTGTGAAGTGACTCCCCTGCAGGTGGGGAGCGGGGGGCTCGAACCGGAATCCTTACGCCAGTCTTTGTGCTTTGTGCCACCTGCGCTTAACGTGGAGGAGGATGGAATGGGCTGATACCTTAAGGGAAAAGTGGAGATGTAGCCTTATGCCAACAAAAGTCCTGGGTATTCCTACCTCTTGGTTCCTGTTTATTAGCCACCAAGTTGCAGATGCTACTATGATTCCATCCTGAACTCCTTGGGCTGATTACCTCACCAATGTGTCTCAGAGCCTCATCTCTCCAGAGTCCTACCCCACTAGGGAAAGGCAAAAACAGGCTGTCAATGCCCATGTCCAGTGAAGAAGCAATTACAGAAGCCAGAACTTCCACCTTCTGCACCCCATAAAGAATTTTGGTTCAGGGGCCAGGTGGTGTCTCACCTGGTTCAATGCACATGTTACAATGTGCAAGGACCCTGGTTTGAGCACCTGGTCCCCATCTGCAGAGGGAAAGCTTTGCAAGTGGTGAAGCAGTGCTGCAGGTATCTTTTTCCCTGTCTCCTCCTACCCCCTCCATTTCTGGCTCTCTCTATCCAATAAATAAAGATAATTAAAAAAATTTTTGGTCCATACTCCTAGAGGGATAAACAATAGGGAAGCTTCTCATGGAGGGTATGGGACACAGAACTCTGATGGTGGGAACTGTATGGAATTGTATCCCTGTTATCTTACAATCTTGTATATCAAATATTCAATCAGGAACTTTAAAAGTGTCTTGGGAACCAGTATTCCCTCAAGAAAATGATACTGAAATTGAAAAAGCAAGAAAGCAAAAAGAGAGAGAGAGAGAGAGAGAGAGCACTTAGGTAAGCAAAGGCCATAATGAATAGAAATTGTGCAAACTTTAAGTCTGCAAGCAGACATTCTAAACTAGATGAGGAAATAAATCTCTTGTGTCTATCTTTCCCTCAAGGCTCAGTTTCATGTCACCTGGATCTTTGTGGGGGTCCTGTCTTTGTGTGCCCTGGGTTCGAGCAGAAAGGCTGGGAAGAGTAGAGTCCCTGCTTTGCCCTCTAGGCAACTGGGGTGCTCTGCAAGGGGACCTCCTACTTTGCCGGGCTGAATCCCTTCTGACGGGTGTCCCACCTGTCAGATAGCCCACTGACTTGCCGTCTGGGCTCAGGAGCCCCAGGAAGAGCCAGGCAGTGTTGGCCCAGGTTTTGGGGGGGCAGCCTCTTCCAAGGAGAAGGGGGGAGCCAGGAGTTCGGGAGGGAGGTGCTGCTGGAGGAGGCAGGCCTCGGGGGCCCCCTGGTGGCCGCGCCCCGCCGGCCGGCCGGGAGGGAGTGCTCGCCCGCTCGCCGCCAGCCCGCCCGCCCGCCCGCGTTGCCCGGCAGCGGCCCAGCTAGGAGGGGCGGAGCGGCGGCGGGCGTGCGGTGGCGCCCAGCTCGGTTCCGGCCCGGCCTCGGTCCCTGCCGCAGCCGCCCGCCGCCGCCGCCCGCGCAGGCCAGGCCGGGGCGCGGGCCCAGAGCCGGGCCCATGGAGGGGCCGCCCCGCCGCGGGGACGCCCCGCCGCCGGCCCCCCGCCGCCCCGGGCCGCTGCTCCCGGGCCTCTGGCTGCTGCTCCTGCTGCTGCTCGCGCGGCCGGGCGCCCCAGGTAAGCCCCCCTCGAGCCCCGAACCCCGAACCCCGAACCCTGAACACCGAGCTCTGCCTCCCTGCGCCTCCAGTTCTGCCGCCTTTCTTCCCTGAGCCGCCGCCGCTGCATTCTTCTAGGGCCCAGCGCTCTCTTCCCGGTGGGGGTGGGTTAAGAAAAAACCATCAGAAGCCCCCCCCCCCCCCGATTTTGGCCCTTGTCGTTCAGGCGCTGCGAAGCCATCCCCAGAACCCCCTCCTCCTTCCTGCCGCTCCCCGAACCCCCTTTCCTGCCTGCGGGGCTGCATGTGAGATCTTGTGTCTTCTTCATCTCCCTTGCAAAAAAGGCAGGAGCTGGAATTTTCTAATTTTATTTTTGAATCGTGCATGGCTCAAACATTGTGTGGCAGGTACTGGGTGGGGGTGGGGGTGCAGCGGGGGCCCCCATTGGGTGTCTGCGTTTTCAGGACTCCGTTGCATGGCCTTCCAGGACCCTCCACCCCCCAGATTCAGGCAGCCGGGTGGTTCAGCCCGCCCCCAACCACCCCGGCACCAGGACACAAAGAACAGTCAAAGACAATCTCTTGGAAAGCGCCGGGCCGGGATCTTTCCAGGGACAGAGCTCTCGCTGGGACTGGGGCACAGGCGTCAGTACAATGGAGTGTGACAATGCTGTGATCCCCCAGTGCCAGGGCGAGCAGGGGACAGGGGCTGGCCCTCTGCCTGGGACCTGGAGGCACCGGCAAGAGTAGGAGCCTGAGGCTGGTCGGGCTGGGAGGAGACAGTCACATTCAATTCACATCTGGTTCCTTGGATGTCTATTTGTCCAGCCCAGGCTGGGGGACACAGGACCAGAGGTTCTGGAAGCCTTCCTCAGACTGACGGGCTTCAGGCCTGGCCACTTTGTAGACAGATTGGGGAAAGGGTGACCCTCCTGGACACAGCCACAAGGCCTGGTAGCTAGTCCACTATTCTCCAGCCTCAGCCGGCAGGGGCAGAGGGCTGGTGGGTGGCTCCAGGAGGACACATGCTGAGGGACTCAGGGACCTGAGGAAAGGGACACAGAGCGGTGGCTCCATCAAGGTCAAGTTCTATCAGATGCCACCTTTGTATTCCCCTCTCCAGCCCCCCTGAACCTGCACACAGCTGAGATCTCTGCAGATTTCCTCCGGCTGAGTACAGACCTCATGCCTTGGGCAGTCAGTCCTCTGCCCCTGAATTGGGGCCCACACACAGCCTGGTCATCTTTCAGGTAGTGAGTCTGGCTACCTGAGCATTTCCATCTCAGTGCCACTCCCCAGCGGGTCCCAGCTCTATGCTTCCGGGCAAGGAGAGATAATCAGGGTGAGTGCTTTTGGCTTGAGCCGGCATGGGGCAGCCCATCTGATACCATCTGATGCCACCGCAAATTAATCGCTTCCATTTACTGAGTGCCCTGGTGTGCCAGGAGACTGAGAGGGACAGACATCACAACACGGGATCTTCCCCCGGTGCTGCGACACCCCCACGTGGTACCAGCGGTCTTTACATGGTGAGCTAGTTAGTTCTCCAGCCCCACCAGCGATTCTTCTGATCACTTTCAAATAGATGATGATGACGGAGCTTTACAAACGGTCCCTCTGTCAGTTTCCTCTCTAGATAGTTGGTGCTTCTGCTCTGGAGACGGGGCTGCGTCTAGAACCCGTGTCTCAGAAGCAGAGGCTTTCTCCTTTGCTTCGTCCTGTTGCAGCTGTGCTCCTGGGAACTGAGCAAGTGGAGAACTGGCATCTGACACCAGAGTTTGTAGCGTCATTGATCGGAGGGGCAATGGGTGGCCTGTCAGGTGTGTGGGTGTGGGGTCCCTCGGGGAAGACCTTGTAAAGGGGACTCCCCTTATTCCCCACCCCCTCCACCCTACCAAGCTGTGAGGCATCACACGGCAGGGTGTGGTTTTCCTACACATCCTGAACACTTGCCATTCAGTGGTCTGGCTCAAGTCTCCTCAGGGTGCCCCTAGGAACTTCTGTCTCTCCACCCTGGCTGCAGTATTTTCACCGGTGGAGTGGGGCTGGGGGAAAACTACCACTGGGGTTTTCTTGCTAAAAACACTTGAGTGCTAGTGAGAACTGGGGTGGGGTGGGGTTGGGGGATGCTGTCCTGTTTTGGACTTCCTCTGCTGAGTCCTCTGTGACTCGGAAACCCGGCTCTTGCCTCGGACTCCTGTTGGCATGTGAACTTTCAAGCGGACACCACCTCCCAGCCGGTCCCTTTATTTCCCTCTTTCAGTTTCTGTGCTTTATTGATTTCTTGTCTATTTCTGTTTCATTCAGTATTTTCATGTGCCCTCCCCCCCTTTTTTCCCCAGTTCCCCTGTTTATTTAAACATTTATGAGTTTGGTCTTGACTCTCTGCCCTGCTTCGGAGACAACCTGTAATACTTTGGACTATTTATTTTTACTTTGAGAGCCCTGCTCATTTCTGGTTTATGGTGATTCTGGAGATTGGACCTGGAATCCCGGGGCCTCAGGCATGAAAGTCTTATCCTAAACCATATGCTATCTCCCCAACCATGATCTCACTTTGGAATGAACAAACCTCGCTTTTTTTTACAACAGCCTATTCATACCCCCTGTTCATAAAGGAAAAAAAATGATGCTTCATTTCTTTCTTTTATTCAGGACTAAGTCTTTTTAAAGTACTTTTTTTTGGTTTGTTATTGCCGCAGGGTTATTGTCGGGGCTCGGTGCCTGCACCGCGCATCCACTGCTTCTGGAGGCCATTTTTTTTCCTTTTGTTACCCTGGTTGTTTTATCATTGTTGTAGTTATTATTATCATTGTTATTGATGTAGTTGTTGTTGGATAGGACAGAGAGAAATGGAGAGAGGAGGGGAAGACAGAGAGGGGGAGAGAAAGATAGACACCTGCAGACCTGCTTCACCGCCTGTGAAGCGACTCCCCTGCAGGTGGGGAGCTGGGGGCTTGAACTGGGATCCTTACACCGGTTCTTGCGCTTTGTGCCACGTGTGCTTAACCCACTGCGCTACCACCTGACCCCCCTTTAAAGTACATTTAAAAAAATTTTATTTATTTATTCATTTATTGGACAGAGACAGAGAGAAACTGAGAGAGTAGGGGGAGAGAGGGAGAGAGAAAGACACCTGCAGCACTGATTCACGGTTCATGAAATTTCCCCCTGCAGGTGGGGGGGGGCTGGGGTCTTGAACTTGGGTCCTTGCTTATGGTGATGTGTGTGTTCTACCAAGTGAATCCCTCCGGGCTAAGTAATCTAAAAGTTTGGTTAGAGCATTGGACGTAAAAGCAGTAGGTTCTGAGTCCTATCCCTGGCATCACCTATACCAGAGTGATGCTCTGGTTCTCTTTCTCCCTTCATTCTTTTGCTATCATTAGTGAATAAACACATTTTAAAACAGTTATTATTAAGGCTGGCAAGATAATTCACCTGAGGGTATCTGCTTTGTCAAGCAAATAACCCAGGCTTTAGCCCTGTCCACTGTCATTTTAGGGGAAGCTTCCATGCTGTGGTATCTCTCCCTCCATCTGTCTCTCTGTCTCTGTCTCTTTTTCTAGCTGAAAGTTTACAGTGATAGTGAAGACAACACCAAAGTTATTATTAAACTGACAAACTGCAGAGAATTGGGAAATTATTGAAAGGACTAGAAAGCAAACACCGTAACCTCACCATTCATAAGGAACACAGAATAAAAAATTGAACTATATGTAGTTATTATATTCACTACTTTTCCCCCACTCAGTATTTAATATAAGCAATTCTTGATGTCTTAAATATTGTTTGAAAACACACTTTTCCTTCCTGTGATTTATGCAGCCATCTTTTTTTGTTATTTCTAGCTGTTTTGTTATAAATAATGCTGTGATGAATATCTTGTAGGTAAGGTTTTGTCTGTGCGTGTTTGTGTGTGTGCTGTAAGTGGCTGTGCTTTAAGGAAGGGAAGTTGGAATGTAATTAAATATACAGATGAGTCTTTGCATGTTCAGCACTCATGCTGAACGTGCTGAACTCAGAGTGCTTTGTTCAGAGTGCTGGGTGCTTGGTATTTGCTCAATGTTGTTGAATCAACTTCTTCAAAGCTGTGATGTTGAAATAAACCCAACATCTTATGCAGGTGCTTGTTTGACCTCAGCATCATGGTACTCAATATTCTTTTTATATTTATTTTTATTCTATGATTATTATTATTTATACAGGAGCACTGATCAGCTCTATCTTATGGTGGTGCTGGGGGGGTTGAACCTAGGACCTTAGAGCCTCAGGCATGAAAGTCTGTTGCATAACCATTATGCTGTTTTCTTGACCCTGAATATTATTTTTGAAATCCTTGCTAAATAAGTTTACAATCCATTGCCTTAATTACGATTATTTTACCAGAGGGCTGCTCAGCTCTGGTTGATAGTGCTGCTGGGGATTGAACCTAGGACCTTTGGTGCCTCAGGCATGAAAGTCTTTTTTGCAGAACCATTATACTGTCTCCCTAGCATACTTTAATTTTTTGGATTGAAGATTTTTAATTTTGTACTTGTGTTCTGTGAATGTTCTCAGAGGTCTTGCTCAGTTGTCTGTTCTGGTGTCTGAGATAGTGTTTTTTTTTTTTAGCTTGCTTTCCTCTCAGGCAGTGTCTCACCTCTAAAATTGCAAATAATTTTTGAAATTTTGACAATCCTTCCGCAGTTCTTTTCATTGCACTTATCCTTGTGGTGTGTCGCATTTTTATCAAATTTAATACTGTTTTGTTATCAGCTGTTGGAAGTGAATATCCTACTTCATTAATGGCTTAGTATGCTACAAACCAACATGTTTCAGTAGTATGATCCTGACCCTGTGGTGTGGGGCACTTGCTAACAATTCTGATTTTGGGTTCAGGTATGCACAGTTGAGTTACCATGCACAGGAACCCGGGTTTAAGCCCCCAAGCCCCACCTGAAAGGGGGAAGCTTCATGAATGGTGGAGCAGTGCTGCAGGTACCTTTCTTTCTATCTCCCCTTTTCCTTTCAACTTCTTTCTGTCTTATCAAATACAATAAGTAAACAAATAAATCTTAAAAGTAAAAGATTAAGGGAGTTGGGTGGTAGTACAGCAGGTTAAGCACACGAGGCACAAAGTACAAGGACCGGCGTAAGGATCCCGGTTCGAGCCCCCAGCTCCCCACCTGCAGGGGAGTTGCTTCACAAGCGGTAAAGCAGGTCTGCAGGTGTCTATCTTTCCCTATCTCTGTCTTCCTCTCCTCTTACCACTTCTGTCTGTCCTGTCCAACAACGATGACATCAATAACAACAATAACTATAACAGTAAAACAACAAGGGCAACAAAAATGAATGAATGAATAAATAAATAAATAAATATTTTTTTAAAAAGTAAAAGATTAAAAAAAGAATTTAGGTTTTTGAGGCTGTGTGGTGGTAGACCTGGTAGAGAACATATGTTCTAATGTATAAGGACCTGGGTTCAAGCTCAGTCCCCCACCTGCAGGGGCGATGTTTCACAAGTGGTGAAACAGTGCTGCAGGTGTCTCTCTTTCCCCCTCTTTTTTCTTTCTTTCTTTCTTTTTTTTGCCTCCAGGGTTATTGCTGGGGCTCAGTGCCTGCACTACGAATCCACTGCGCCTGGTGGCCATTTATTTTCTATTTTTGTTGTTACTGCTATTGTAATTGTTGCCATTATTGCTGTTGTTGTTGTTGGATAAGACAGAGAAATCAAAAGAGGAGGGAAATACAGAGAGGGAGAGAAAGATAGACATCTGTTGGGGTGGGGGTAGATAGCATAATGGTTATGCAAACAGACTCTCATACCTGAGACTCCATCAAGTCCCAGGTTCAATCTCCAATACCACCTTAAGCCAGAGCTGAGCACTGCTCAGGTAAAAGAAAAAAAAAAAAAAAAGAAGAAAAAAAGAAAGATAGACATCTACAGACCTGCTTCACTGCTTGCGAAGCAACCCCCCTACAGGTGGGGAGCCAGGGGCTTGAACCCGGATCCATATGCTGGTCCTTGGATTTCACACCATGTGTGCTTAATTCTATGCACTATCGCCCAGCCCCCCCCCCCCTTATCTACTCTTTCTTATTTTTTTTAAATTTCTTTATTGGGGATTAATGTTTTTTAAATTATTTATTTAAATTATTTATTTATTTTCCCTTTTGTTGCCCTTTTTATTGTTGTTGTAGTTATTATTGTTGTTATTGATGTTGTTGTTGTTAGATAGGACAGAGAGAAATAGAGAGAGGAGGGGAAGACAGAGAGGGGGAGAGAAAGATAGACACCTGCAGACCTGCTTCACCGCCTGTGAAGGGACTCCCCTGTAGGTGGGGAGCCGGGGGCTCGAACCGGGATCCCCACGCCGGTCCTTGAGCTTTGCGCCACGTGCGCTTAACCTACCGTGCTACCGCCCCACTCCCTGGGGAATAATGTTTTATCTCCTGTTTCAATCTCTCTCTCTAATATATATATATATATTCCCAACAACAACAAACTTATAATAAGAGGCCACTATGTAGGCACTGAGCCCCAGAAATAACTCTATGTAGCAATTAAAAAAAACAGGGAGGGTCGGGCAGTAGCGCAGCAGGTTAAGTGCACTTGGCGCAAAGCGCAAGGACCAGCATAAGGATTCCGGTTCGAGCTCCCGGCTCCCCATCTGCAGGGGAGTCGCTTCACTGGCGGTGAAGCAGGTCTGCAGGTGTCTGTCTTTCTCTCCCTCTCTCTGTCTTCCCCTCCTCTCTCGATTTCTCTCTGTCCTATCCAACAAAAATGACATCAATAATAACAATAATAACCACAACAACAATAAAACAACAAGGACAACAAAAGGGAAAAAATGGCCTCCAGGAGCAGTGGATTTGTGGTACAGGCACCGAGTCCTGGAGGCAAAAAACAAAACAAAAACAAACAGAATTTAAATTTCTGGGACCACCCATTGCCTTCACTGAAGTCTGGGGTGGTGGTGCCTGGAACTCTTCATTTTCACCACCCACCCACTAATTTCTTGAGACTTTTGACTTTAAAACCACTAACCCAGATATGATAAACCCTGCAACCGAACATTAATAGTGACCTGGGATACACACTGAGGAATCCCTTACAGTTGTTCTCTCCCTGTTGGCCTCCCGGGGACATCTGGTGTGATGCTGAAACCTGGAGTTTTTAAAAGTCGCCATGGAGAGAAGGAGGTGAATTAGCTCACTTGGGTAGTGCACTGCTTTGCCATGTGCCTGACTCAGGCTCAAGCCCGGCCCCCAGGGCATCGAATTGAAGGAAGCTTTGGTTGGTGCTGCAGTATCTTTCACTCTCTCTGCCTTTTTTTTCTTTTTTGCTTCCAGGGTTATGGCTTGGGGGCTCTGTGCCAAACCCACTGCTCCCGGAGGCTATTTTTTCCCTTTTGTTGCTCATCATTGTTGTAGTTATTGCTGTCTTTGTTGTTGGATAGGACAGAGAGAAATCAGGAGAGGAAGGGAAGGGGGGGGGGATAAACACCTGCAGACCTGCTTCACTGCTTGTGAAGCGACCCCCCTGCAGGTGGGGAGCCGGGGGCTGGAACCAGGATCCTAATGCCTGTCTGTGCACTGCTTTGCACCGTGTGCTTAACCTGCTGCTCTACTGTCTGGACCCCTCTCTGCCTCTTTTCAAAATGATAAGTCTCTAGGGATGTGGGTGCCATGAGCCTTCTCAGTGCCTTGGATGAGAGGGACAGCTGATTCCTGCAATCATTATGATGCTTGGCTGGTGTTCATGGTTAGAAAGGGGCCCTTCCTTCCTTCCTTCCTCCCTCCCTCCCTCCCTCCCTTTCTTCTGTTTACTTATTTTTCTTAATTAAAAAAAATTAATTTAATTAATTTTAATTTAACATTGGGTGGAGAGAGAAGAAAAAAAGCCACTTTGCAAACTGCTGACCTAGTGTAGTGGCTGTGTGCAAAGGCCTTCACGCCCGAGGAACAGAGCTTCAGGTTCAAACCCCAGTCTGACCAACAACCAGAGGTTCACCGCTCTGGAAAAAAAAAAAAACACTTGTTGGGGGGGGGGTCGTGTGGCAGGTTAAGCACACATAGTACGAAGTGCAAGGACCCGGGTAAGGATCCTGGTTCATGCCCCCGCCTCCCCACCCGCAGGGGGGACACTTCACAAGCGTCTTTCTCTCCCCCTCCTCTGTCTTCCCCTCCTCTCTTGATTTCTCTCTGTCCTATCCAGTAAAATGGAAAAAATGGCCTCCAGGAGCAGTGGATTTGTAGTGCTGACACCGAGCCCCAGTGATAACACTGGAGGCCAAAAAAAACAAAAAGAGAGAGAGAGAGAGAGACTCCTGCAGCACTGCTCTTGACACTTTCCCCTTCCAGATGGGGACCAGAGGCTTGAACTTAGGTCATTGTGCATGGTAACGTGTGTTCAACTGGGTATGTTACCATTTGGCTATTATTATTATTATTATTATTATTATCATTGGAGCTTGGTGCCAGCATCATGAGTCCACTACTTCTGGTAGTCCCTCCTTTTTTTTATTTGCTAGGACAGAAATTGAAGTTGGAGGAGGAGATAGAGCGTGAGAGGGAAACGGTGACACACCCATAGCCCTGCTTTATCACTGTTGAAGTTTCCTCCTTGCAGGTGAGGACTGGAGACTTGAACCTGGGTCCTTGGGCACTGTAATGTGTGGCACTCAAGCAGGTGTACCACCGCGTGGCCCTGGAAGATGCTGTGTTCGGAGCGCATGTGTTCATGAGTCAGTCAGTCACCTGTCATTTGCAGCTCTCAGTGATATGGTTTCTGGTTTCTGTCGCCTGGTTTGTTGGGGGGGGGGGGCGGCACTCCCAGTTAGCAAGTCCGTGTGCTATCCTTTCTACTGGTCACACACTCAGCACCTGCGGACACGAGACCTTGTCCTGTGCTTCCTGCTCTGTGTACAAGGTGTTGCTGAAGACAACCACTGAGTCCCCTTGTCACTCACTATTCACTTTATTTCTTCTGCCACCAGGATTGTCACTGGGGCTCAGTGCGTGCACAATGAATGAGTCCTTTGCTCCTGATGGTCTTTTCTTTTTCTTGAATTACTTTTGAAAAATAGAAATAGAGAGAAGTAGAGTGGGGGAAGGAGAGAAAGGAAGAAAGAGATACCTACAACACTACTCCACCATTCATGTAGTTTCCCCTTGTGCAGATGGGGACTGAGGATTTGAACCTGGGTCCTTGCACATGGCAACATGTGTGTTCAACAGGATGGACCACTGCTGGACCTTGTAGCTCTTCTTTTAAAATGTAATTAAATTTAATTATTTAATTTTTATTGTCACCAGGGTTATCACTGAGTCTCAGTGCTGGCACTACAAATCCATCTCTCCTGACAGCTATTTTTTCCTTTTTTTTTTTTTTTTCTCCCAAATTTTTACTAGGTAGGACAGAGACAAACTGAGTAAGGATGGGGGAGAGGGAGGGAGAGAGAGGGAGAGAGAAAGACACCTGCAGAGCTGTTTCAGTCTTCATGAAGAGGCCACCCTGAAGGTGGGGAGCAGGGGCTCGAACCCAGGTTTTTATGCTTATATACACACTTAACCCAGTGTGCCACTGCTATTCTATTTCACATCTACTTACTGAAGACCTTGGGATGCACTTGTCTGGGGAAGCAGCTGTCTTGTTTCTCTGGAGTGTGAGGTGCCACCATCTCTTGGCTTCTAGTTACTCAAGGCCAGTGACCTGCCCAGCAAGTCCACTCTGCCCACTGTTCTCTCTCTCTTTCTCTCTCTCTCTCTCTCACCCTCTCTCTTTCCCTTGCCCTCTGTCTTTGTCTTCAGGGTTATTGCTGGGACTTGGTGCTAGCACTATGAATCCACTGCTCCTGGAAGCCTTTTTTTTATTGGATAGGACAGAGAAAAATTGAGAGGGGGAGGTAGAGAGGGAGAGAGACAGAGAGACACCTGCAGACCTGCTTCACCACCTGTAAAGCGACTCCCCTGCAGGTGGGGAGCTGGGGGCTTGAACCAGTATCCTTGCTTGGGGTCCTTGTGCTTCATACTGTGTGCGCTTAACCCCAGTGTGCCACTGCCTGGCCTCCCCTCATTGCTCTCAACTCTTCTTCCTTTGTTTATTTATTTGAAAATTTATTTCCTTTTTTGGCACGAGAGAAGGAACCAGATCTGGATCCTGCGTTGTCTGTCTCCTTTCAGTTAATTGATTTTTTAAAAAATGTGGTGTCAGTGAATGAACTCGGGGCTTTGCATCTATGTAAAACTGCTGAGCACCCTTCCTGGCTCAACTTTCTATTTTGTATTTATTTTGAAATAGGGAGAAGGATAGAGATAGAGGGAAAAAGAGACACAGAGGGAGGAGAGACACTTATGTACTGCTCCACCACCCAGGAAGCTTCCCCCCACCCTCAAGTGCCTTCCATAGTGACCATCTGTGGTGCCAGGCTTTGAACCCAGTGCCTCACTTAATCTGCTATTTCTTGGCCCTTTTAATTCTTTTAAAATATTATTGTTGTTGTTGTTATGTGTGTTTCCAGGAGTTTTGCTCACATTCCATTTCATTGCTCCTGCACCACCTTTTAAAAATTCCTTTTAGGGGGTCGGGTGGTAGCACAGCGGGTTAAGCGCACATGGTGTGAAGTGCAAGGACCAGCGTAAGGATCCCAGTTCGAGCCTCCGGCTCACTACCTGCAGGGGGTTGCTTCACAGGCGGTGAAGCAGGTCGGCAGGTGTCTATCTTTTTCTCTCCCTCTCTGTCTCCTCTCCTCTCTCCATTTCTCTCTGTCCTATCCAACAATGACAATATCTGTGGCAACAATAATAGTAATGACAACAACAAGGGTAATGGGGAAAAAATGGCCTCCAGGAGCAGTGGATTCGTAGTGAAGGCACCGAGTCCCAGCGATAATCCTGGAGGCAAAAACAAACAAACAAACAAACAAACAAACAAACAAACTTTTAAATTTCAGATAGGAGCTGGGTGGTAGTATAGCCGGTAGAGAGCACATGTAACCATGCACATGAACCACGGTTCAAGCTCCCGGTCCCCACCTATAGGGGGAGGCGTCATGAGCAGGCGCTTCTCTCACCCCTCATTATTTCTCTCTGTCTCTCACCCTCTATCAAAAAGAAAGATAACAACAACAAAACAAAACAAAATTAAAAATACCAGTTGCTGGGGGTGGTGGAGTTGTGCAAGCACTGACTTCTAGTGAGAACCCTTGTGGCAAAAACAAAATAAAGTAAAATTTCAGGTGGAGAGAAAGGAAGAGACATCAAAGATCTGGAGCTTCCCGCAGTGGTGCGGCCTTCCCATGTGGTGCTGGGGCTTGGTCCTGGACTTGCATGCCTTGCCAGATACCCACTCTACAGAGTGAGCTGTCTCTCTCTCTTTCTTTCTTTCTTTAAAAAATGTTTTAATTATCTTTATTTGTTTATTTGATAGAGACCATCAGAAATTGAGAGCGAAGGTGGGAGAGAGAGAGAGACATCTGGAGCACTGCTTCACCACTTGTGAAGCTTTCCCCCTGCAGGTGGGGACTGGGGGCTTGAACCTGGGTCCTTGTGCATTGTAACAGGTGCTCAGCCAGGTGAGCCACCACCCAGCCCCTTTATTTTTTTTATTTACCATGGCACTACTCAGCTGTGGCTTATGGTGGTGCAGGGGACTGAACCTGGAATCTCAGAGTTTCAAGCATCAGTCTTTTGCAGCACCACTATGCTGTCTCCCCAGCCAGTTCCTTATTTATTTATTTTATTTTTAACTTTATTTATTTGTTATTGGATAGAGAGAGAGAGAGAAATTGAGAGAGAAGGGGGAGATAGAGGGGAAGAGAGACAGAGAGACATCCGCAGACCTGCTTCACTGCCTGTGAAGCGACTCCCCTGCAGATGGGAAGCCAGGACTTGAAGCAGGATCCTGACTGGTCCTTGTGCTTTGCGCCACGTGCACTTAACCCGCTGCGATACTGCCCAACTCCCTATTTATTTTATTTTTATATTAGTGATTTAATAGTGATTTACAGTAAGATAACAAGTGTGTAGTCCCACACAACTGCCAACACCAAAGTTCTGTGCCCACCCTTCCAATGATAACCACCATAGTTCTCCCAAGGTCTTTATTTTAATTCTTTTTATTTTATTTATTTTGAATACAGACAGAAGTTGAGAGGGAAGGGAGAAATAGAGGTAGAGATACACACACACACACACACACACACACACACACACACACACACACACACACCTGCAACACTGTTTCACTGCTTGTGAAACTTCCTTCTACAGGTGGGGTATGGGGACTTGAACCCAGGCCCTTTGCCACTCTTAATATGTGCACTCAACCAGGTGCATCACTACCTGGCTTCTCACCCGAGGTCTTAGGTATGGGCTGACTTTCTTTTTTTTTTTTTTTCTTCACGTTCATGTGTTTCAGTTATCTACATTCCACACATGAGTAAAATCCTATGATTGTCCTTCACTTCCTTACTTGTCTCACTAAGCAGTCACCTCCAGTTCCATCCATTTTGTTCAAAAGGACACAATATCATCTTTTTTGATTGCAGAGTAGTATTCCACGAAGTTAGTAGCCCATAACCTCCTTAGCCAGTTATCTGTTGATGGGCATTTAGGCTGCTTCCACTCTTTGGCTGTTGTGAATAATGCAGCTATGAACATAGGGGTGCATATGTCCCTTCAATTGAGTGTTTGTGTACCTTTTGGATAAATGCTTGGGAGTGGAATTGCTGGATCATAAGGTAACTCCATTTGTATTTGCTGAAGAATGCTCCACACTGTTCTCCATAGTCGTTGAACCAGTTTGCATTCCCACCAGCAGTGTAACAATTCCTCTCTCTCTCTCCACCTCCTCTCCAACACTTACTGTTTCTTGTTCTGTTGATGGATCCCATTCTCACAAATGTGAGGTGTGGAACCTCCATGTGGTTTTAATTCACATTTCTCTAATGGTGAATGCAGTGACCTCATTTATCTTCATGAGAGAGGGAGAGAGACCAGAGCACTGCTCAGTCCTGGTAGTTCTGGGAGATTGGACCTGTGGCCTCAGCTCTACTGCTGGGCTTTCTCCCCTGCCTTAATGTTTCTTTACTTGTTTTTGTTTAAAGATTTACCTGTGTATCTATTTATTTATAGCGAACAAGGGAGCCAGAGTGTCCCTCTGGCAGATGGGATGCTGGGGATCAAATGCGGGACCTCACACATGTAAGTCCTGTGCTCCACCAAGGAGCTACCTCCCGACCCCCAGTTAGATAAAAATCCTCTGCTCCTCCTCCTTCCTGTGCACCTACTCCCTGGCCATGTGCTTTGCTGTCTCTCTGTCTCTGCCTTGTCTCCATCCTTGTAGCAATGCTTAGTGCTGGGCCCTCGCTCTGGTACCTGCTGTGTGGTTCGCCGGGGCACAGCAGCGGCACCTGCTGGTAGCTTGTTAGAAGTGCAGCCTCTCAGCTCCCACCCCAGGCCTGCTGAACCCCAATCTGCATTTCTAGAAGTTCCTTGGGTGATGTTGTGCACACATGTGAAGTTTGAGGAGCACTGGGCTCAGGGGTGACCCCTCCTGGTTCAGCCTTCTGGGGTCTGTGCTCATCCAGAGCTCAGAGCTCCTGAGACCCGCCCACCTGTGGCCAATGTGTGGGGGCCTGTCCCAGCTGAGTGGGCACCTGCAGAACCAACCTGAAGGCTCCCCAGACCTGTGTGAGTCTCATCACCTGCCCATTCACTGTGGGTCTGGCTGGGGTTACAGTGCTGAGCTAGAGCCTCATCAGTTAGTAAATGACTGTTAGACTGAGAGTCCCCTTGCCACCAAATGCTGTAGGCCTCCCTGCTGCCTCCCTAATCTTCTTCCTGGACCCCATCCTCAACACCATCAACATATAGCAGTGGAAGGGTTAATGCACAGCATAGCAGGGACCAGTCCATCATCCATCCAACCATCCCTCTATCCATCCATCCACAGTCCATCCATCTACCATTCCATTCATCCTCCAGTCCATCTATCCCTCCATCTACCCACCAACCCATCCAACCAATCAGCCATCCATCCTTTTATACATCCATCATCCATCCATCCATCCATCCATCCATCCATCCATCCACTAGTCCATCTGTCCATTTATCTACCTACCTACCTATCCATCACTCATTCATCTGTCTGCCCCCACCTCCCTCCCTCCCTTCCTCCCTCCCTCCCTCCCTCCTCCCATCCCTCCCTACCTCCCTCCATCTCCTCACCCATCCATTTACCCCTCCAGCCAATTATGTGTTCATCCACTTATCCATCCATCCATCCATCCATCCATCCATCCATCCATCCATCCATCCATCCAATCAGCCAATCATCTACCCGCCCATTTAAGAATAATGGATATATTTGATGGTGGCTGACACCACAGGCCTGGAAGAGCCTCTGGAGCCCTGGGTAGTCCAGAGTGTTAGTGGCAAAGGGCCCAAGTCTGTTACTGGCATGTCCTGGTGGGTGGGTGGGCTGCTCCTGGAATGGGTTCACCACCCTGTGGAGCCTGTGGAGACTCCCTGCTGCTTTGTTCTCCTGCCTCCTGTTTGTGGAAGGAACCCTTCCTTGCTTTTGTTTTGGGTGCTAGGATTAATTCTGGAGCCAGACGGCCTGAATTGCTGCTTTCTAACACTGGTGGTAAACACTGCTGGGAGCTCTCAAAATGCAAAACAGACGGTCTTCTGAAGCCGGCTAGTGGGGCGGAGCTGGGGGGGTGGGGGAGCAAGTGTCAACTGGCAAGGAGTTCTTGGTTTTTGCCAGTCCAGGTATGGCCTCTGGGTCCATGGCTCCCACATCATGAGGACATCACTTAGAAAGGCAGAATGAGTGGGGAGACAGAATGATGGTTCTGCAAAAGGATTTTCATGTTTGAGGTATTGAAGGTCCCAGATTCAATATCTAATGCTACCATAAGCTAGAACTGAACAGTGCTCAGGTAAAAAAAAAAAAAAAAGGTGGGGAGGTCAGAAAGTGGAGCAGATACCTTCCAGGGTCTTGGATTTGAGTCCTGGCATTACATGGAAGTACCTGGGTGGCACTAGAGGAGCTCCTTGTGGTGGGACAAGGTGGTGTCTCTCTGTGTGTCTGTCTCTGCCTCTGCCTCACTCACTCACTCACTCACTCACTCACCCACCCACCCACCCACCCACTCACCTCTCCTCTTTTGAAGAAACAAAGCATGGAAAAATTGGTTTGAGGAGGCTGTTTAGCATGGTGTTGGGTCTGGGAAAAGCCCTGGGTTTGTTGCCCAGCTCAGCATTAAAAAAAAGGCAGACTCTGAGTCCCACCTCAGCTCTACTTGAGGTGACTTACATGTCTCCATGGTTGGAGAAGCTCTGGCCCAGACAATCTCTCACGGAGGGTGGGTTCATCTCTATGCTTCTGTTAGTTGTCACTGATTTAATGGGGAGGCCCTGTTTATCAGAGCTCAGTCCAGACTTCAGGAGATGGAGAAGCTCTCTAGGAAAAGAAGCTTCTGGAAGGAGTTTCTCCTCGGTCTGCCCTTGGGGCAATCCCTCAGGATTAGAAGAGCACCATATGTCAAAGCTAAGGTGGCCCTGAGCTGTGGTGTAAGGGGATTCACTTTCCTTCTTGGTAAAAAAGAAGAGAAAAGAAAAGGAAAGGAAAGGAAGGGGAAAGAGAGGGTGATGCTTGCAAGGCTGGGAGGCGGAGACAGTGAGAGTTAGTATTTTGTGGATACTAGGTTTGGTTCTGCAGGGTGACGAGAGTGCTAGTGTTTGGTCAACCTGAATGTACTTAACTACACTTAAATTTGCCCTTAGAAATGGTTTATTTAGTACATTTTCTGGTGGTGGTGGTGGTGTATATGTTTGTATGTTATAAAACACATCAGACTAAAGGGTAAGGCTGTTATGACTGCCCTGTGCTGATCCACTGAGGCCTTTCCACCCAGGACTGCCACTTGTCTCAGCCACCCCTTCCAATAGCAGACACCTATTGTGTCCCCTGGGAAGCTGGTAGGGCATTTATGGTTGTCTGGTGGGTATGAATGTTCTTCAGAGCTGGGAGCTGCAGTGGTCTGAGGACACGGCCAGGGTATACGATGACAGCCCTGACCTTGAGTCTGAGGCACCAACAACTGCCAGGCCTTGGGGCTGCTTCACATCCTCTCACACATCTTATTTCACTTCTGGCTTGACCTTTCACCTCATTTCTCACCTCACCTCACCTCACCTCACCTCACCTCACCTCACCTCACCTCACCTCACCTCACCTCACCTCACCTCACCTCCTCACTTCACTTCACCTCACCTAGTCTTAGTTTACCTTATACCTCTAACACCTTAGTTTCCTCCTCACGTCTTACCTCACCTCTGGCTTACCATTTACCTCACCCCTCACCTTATGTCCTGTTTTACCTCACACTGCTCACCTCACCTTCTTCCCTCATCTCTTGCTTGACCTCTCATCCCACACCTCAGCTCACATCTCACACCTTACCTTCTTCTTTATCACCTCACCTGACCTCAGCTCTCAGTTTGCCCTTTGCCTCACCTTTCATCTTATTTTTACTTTACTTCACATGTCACCTCAGACTTCACATATCACCACTCATGCCTCTCCTTCCTTCACACTTCTTATTTTACCTCTTCCTTGATTTTTCACCTCACTCCTCACCTCACTTCACAGTTCATCTCCCTCCTTCTCTCCTCACCTCAGATCTCACTATACCTCTTGCCTTACCTCTCTCACCTTGTCTTACTTTACCTCTTTACCATTTCTCACCTCATAGGTTATACCTCACTTCTCACACCTCCCCTTCCTCCTCCTCACTTTTTCACCTCTAGCTGTCTAATGCCATCCTTTCTTTCCCTCCATTCTACTTCTCACGTCACCCCTCAACTCTCTTTCACTTTACCTCTCATCTTAATTTTTGTTACTTTATCTCTCACTTTTCACCTCCTACTTTACAGTTCATCTTTTCACCTCACAATTCATACCTCCCCTCACCCCGCTGCTGCTCTCTTTACCTGTGGCTCATACCTCACGCCTCACTTCACTTCACCTTATGTCCTACCTTACTTCCCAGCTCCCTCCCCTCTCATCTCACCAGCTCGCCTCTGTGCTGTTGGGTGGCCATTTTCTGGAGTGTGTACTGGAGACCTGGGCTTGGCTGGGGTTCTAGGAAAGGATCGGACGTATCAACCTGGACCTTAGTAGAGACTAAGCAGTGCCACAGGAATTTGTAAAATTAGATTCTTCTCCCTAGTCCTTGGAATTAGGCTTTTACATATTTTTTTGTGCTTTCAGGATTGCAATAACTTTTATTGCCTCCATCCCCCACTTGTGAAAACAATTTGTACTCACTGTTCCCTCTGCCTGGAACATTCTTATCTCAGATATTATCTTCATAGTTTGATGCACCCTTTCCTTCAGCTCATATAAATACAGAGACCTTCCTTAATATGTTGATTTTTTTCTAGAGTAATAAAAAGACTTACTTATTTTGAGAGGAGGAGAGGGAGAGAGAGACCAGAGTACTGCTCAGCTCTGGCATTAGATGATACTGGTGATTGAACCTGGGGCCTCAGGCATGCACGTCTTGTGCTCTATCATTGAGCTATCTCTCTAGTCCACTGTGCTTAAGAATAATGTTTTTTTTAGAAATAATATTTTCATATGTAACACTTTTATATGTATACAACCCTCTGTCATTTTTTTGTCAAACCATTTTTAAAAATTTTGTGATTAACAAGGTTTACAAGATTACAGGATATAGCTCCACACTGTACCTACCACCAAAATTCTTTGTCTCCACCCTCCTAACAATAACCACCAGAGTTCTCACAAAGTCTCAGAGACAGTTTTTTTTTCTCCCTTGTTGGGGGGGGGGGCTAATTGTTTATAGTACTGTTGTTGACACAAGGGTAACATCTCTTATCTCCCCATGCTAGGTGTCTGCAAAAACTCTCACCCCCAACCTAGGTCCTTTTTTACCATCATGCACCAGGACCTGAAAGCTCCTCTCCCCCCAAGCTCCTTCCTAGCCACTCTCCCCCGGGTCCTTTCTTTTGGTACAATATACACAAGTCCCCCAGTTTCACTTGTGTTTTCCTTCCTGTTCTTGTTTCTTAAGCTCTACCCAGGAGGGAGATCATCCCATATCCTTCCTTCTCTTTCTGGCTTATCTTGTTTAACATGATTTCTTCAATTTCCATCAGAGACAAGGTGAAGAAGGTGAATTCATCATTTTTAATAGCTGAGTAGTATTCCACTGTATAAGTATACCACAACTTTCTTAGCCACTCTTCTGTTGTTGGACACCTATATTGCTTCCAGGTTTTGGCTATTACAAAATTTGCTGCTATGAATATAGGTATACACAAATCTCTTTGGATGGGTGTGTTTGTTTCCTTTTTGAAAGGTTCTGATGCAATTCCTCCCCTAGGGATATATCCTAAGGAACCTAACACACCCATCCCAAAAGATCTGTTTATATGTCCTTAGCAGCACAATTTGTAATAGCCAAAACCTGGAAGCAACCCAGGTGTCCAACAACGGATGAGTGGCTGAGCAAGTTGTGGTCTATATACACAATGGAATACTACTCAGCTATAGAAAATGGTGCTTCACCGTTTTCAGCTGATCTTGGATGGACCTTGAAAAATTCATGTTAAGTGAAATAAGTCAGAAACAGAAGGATGAATATGGGATGATCTTATTCTCAGACAGAAGTTGAGAAACAAGATCAGAAGAGAAAACATAAGTAGAACTTCAACTGAAATTGGCTTATTGCACCAAAGAGAATACAGGTCCAAGAAGGATGACAGAGGACCTAGTGGGGGTTGTATTTTTATATGGAAAACTGAGAAATGTTATGCATGTACAAACTATTGTATTTACTGTCGAATGTAAAAAATTAATTCCCCAATAAAGAAATTTAAAAAAAAGAAAGGTTCTGAGTATCAGTTCTCTGGACTCCACATATAAGTGAGACTCACTGGTAGTTATCTTTCATCTCTTTACTTATTTCACTAAGCATAATTACCTCTAATTTGATTTATTGTGTCCCAAAAGGCACACTATCATCTTTTTTGATTGTAGAGCAGTATTCTATAGAGTATATATCCCATAACTTTGCTTTTTTTTTATTAGTGATTCAGAAGATTATAAGATAATAGGGTTAAAATTTCATGCCACTTTCACTACCAAAATTATATGCCCCCACCCCCTCTGACGGTAGTCACCATGGTTCTCCCAAGGTCATAGATTTGGGCCTACATGCTAAGTGTCTTTCCTTTTTCCTCTTCACTCTCAGATAAGAGAAGCAGCACCTGACTTTTCAGGTGTTTTCCAGATTCTCTTCCCTCTCAGTGGTGGTATAAAAAGAAAATTTCCAGGTGGGGGTAGATAGCATAGTGGTTATGCAAAGAGACTATTGTGCCAAAAGGCTCCAAAGTTCCAGATTCAGTCCTCTGCACCACCATAAACCAAGGCTGAGTAGTGCTCTGGGGAAAAAAAATCCTTGTCACAAAAGCTCAGGGTCCTGGGTGTAACTGGAGTTCAGAGTCCTTTGGTCTTCTTCCTCTAACATTTCTCCCCCTCTGGGAATATGGACCAAAATTCTCTTTGGGGTGCAGAAGGAAGGAGTTCTGGCTTCTGTAATTGCTTCTCTGCTGGGCAAGGACCTTGACAGGTGGATCCATAGCCCTAGCATGTTTCTATCTTCCCCTGGGGGTAGGGATCTGGAGAGGTGGGATTCTAGGACATACTGGTGAGGCTGTCTGCCCAGGGAAGTCAGGACGGCATCAGAGTAGCTTGTAACTTGGTGGCTGAGGGGCAGTAAGATAGAAAGCAGGACAAAATGTTTAATAAACAGGAGCCAAAGAATACAAACAGAGCAGATGAGAATAGAGACCCTAAGGTGGGAAGAAGCTATGCTGTCTATTTTAGGTACGTTCATCCATAACTTCTTTAGCCAGTCATCTGTCGATGGGCATTTAGGCTGCTTCCACTCTTTGGCTGTTGAGAATAATGCAGCTATGAACACAGGGGTGCATATGTCCCTTTGTACTAGTAAAGAGATAATGTTTTTTGTTTTTTTTTTTCCTCCAGGGTTATTGCTGGGCTCGGTGCCTGCACCATGAATCCACCGCTCCTGGAGGCCATTTTTCCTCCTTTTTGTTGCCCTAGTTGTTGCAGCCTCGTTGCGGTTATTATTGCCATCATTGACGTTGCTTTATTATTGCCATCGTTGATGTTGCTTTGTTGTTGGATAGGACAGAGAGAAATGGAGAGAGGAGGGGAAGACAGAGAGAGGGGGAGAGAAAGATAGAAACCTGCAGACCTGCTTCACCGCCCGTGAAGCGACTCCCCTGCAGGTGGGGAGCCGGGGGCTCGAACCGGGATCCTTACGCAGGTCCCTGCGCTTTGCGCCATGTGCGCTTAACCCACTGCGCCACCGCCCGACCTCCATAATGTTTTTTTTTAAACCCCAGCTATTTTCTCAGTTCCTTATAACTGATCTACTGTATTTTTCTCCACGATACTTAGTAACTGCCAGTGCTTGACTGTTTGGACTCTGTCTCTCTTCCTAGATGTGAGGCTTGATCAGTGCCCATTCCATCTGTTCTAGTCAACACTGGGCCAGTTCCTGGTCAGTGCCTGAGCCCTGCCCTGTGGGAATGCTGCTTGGGCCCATGGAGTTTGTTGGTGCTGGACAGAATTAATCACTTGGTGTGTGACTGGTGTTAAGTATCCCAAAGAAATGGCCCAGAGAAGGGGTTTGCTCATGAGGACACTGGAGTTCCATTTATTTAATTTTGGCAACTAGGGCCTGACACACGCCCTTGGGCCAATTTCAAATAGTGAGAGAGGTGGAGACAGAGAGGAAGAGACACCGCAGTGCTGTAGTGCTCCCATGTGGTGCTGCTGGGGGCTGGGACCTAGATGGTGCACGTAGCAAGGCACCGTGTGTTCCAGGGTGGTGCTCTGGCTCTCATGCCCTCTCTGTCCCTCCTCCTTTCTCATAAACAAACAGATAAGCAAACAAACCAAACACACTTCAAAAAGTGAAAAATGACTGGGCTGGGAGGTAGCTCTCCTGAAAACACCTCACCTTACACACTGCTCCACTGCTCATGAAGTGTCCCCTCTGCAGGTAGGGAGTGGGGCTTGAATTGGGCCCCTGGACAGGGTAATATGTGCCGTAACTGTGTGTGCTACAGCCCCCGGCCCCCATGAGCTATGTCTTGATCCCTCAAAATGACTTTAAAAAATCCTATCACCCAGGAGGTGTTCCTTTCCCTTTTGTTTACAAATACATCTTAAAATAAACTTAAGAGGATAGGGCAGTGGTTCACTGAGTTAAGCACACTCAGTATGAAGCGCAAGGACCTGCTGAAGGATCCCAGTTCGAGCCCTTGACTCCCCACCTGCAAGCAGTGAAGCAGGTCACCTCACAAGCAGTGAAGCAGGTCTGCAGGTGTCTATCTTCCACTCCTCCTCTCTGTCTTACCCTCCCCTCTCAATTTCTCTCTGTCCCATCCAATAAAATGGAAAAATGGCCTCCGGAGCATTGGATTTGTATTGTTGGCACCGAGTCCCAGTGATAACCCTGGAGTCAAATAAATGAACTTAAAAAAAATTCTCCATTCCTTCTCTTCAGAGAAGGTGGTTTTACCTGAGTCTATCTTTTCTTTGGTCAATAACCTTGCACACCAAACCCTTTCATTCCTTGCCCTGCCTTTCTCTCTTCCACATGGGATATCGCACAGTTTAGGAATCATCTATTAAAACCAACCAGGAAAGAAAATTACAAATTCTAAAAATATTTTAGAAAATTAAATTTCGTATTACTACTCTTACTCCCTAGTCCATATCTTCCAACACAGAGTATTACTTTTCTTAATATTTTTACTTTTACTTATTTTTCCCAGAGCACTGCTCAGCTCTGGTTTATGGTGGTGCAGGGTATTGAACCTGGGACCTTGGAGCCTCAGGCAAAAAAAAGCATTTTTGCAGAAGCATTGTTATTCCTCTGACCCTTAATACTCTTAATACCAAGTGACATATTTAAAAATTTTTTATTATCTCTTATTTATTGGATAAGAGCTAGAAATCGAGAGGGAAAGGGGAGACAGAGAGGGAGAGAGACAGCAGAGACTCCTACAGCCCTGCTTCACCACTTGAAAAGCTTTCTCCCTGAAGGTGGTGACCTGGGGCTCAAATCTTCATCCTTATACATTGCAACATGTGCGCTCAACCAGGTGTGCCACCACCTGACCCCCAGGGGTATCTTATTTTTTTTTAATGTATAAAGTGGAAATATCAAGTGACATATTTGTCTGGCTGTGTTTCCTTGTTTTATCACGTCCTCGATGTTATCTTCATGGTTTTGATAATATTTCTGCTTGGTTCTGGCTGTCCTCTTCTGTAGGGTGTTTTTGCCAGCAAACTGTGTGGTTGTGTAATAGATCCTCGTTGTTAATACATTAGTGTCGATCACTGGTTAAAATTCAATTTCCCTGTAACTGAAATTTTGTTGGGAGGAAGTTGGCTCAGAGCCCAATCTAAGCACCAAACTGTCTTACTTCTGCTGTTAGATGTATGCCCGTGGGTCCTTCAGTTCTTTCTAAAACACAGCCTATTAATGCCTTGAGTCTCCCCCCCCCCTTTATATTTGCTGTGAAAGCTTAATCTCTTATTAAATATTTTCAAGAAATCTAAGGCCAGCAACTGTTCATATTGACTTTTTCATTGATGGTCTCTTTTTTTTTTTTTCCAGACCAGCTCAACTCTGGCTCAGCTCTGGCTTATTGCAGTGCTGGGGACTGAACCCCAGGCATGAGAGTCTGTAATATGTGTGTTCTACTGGGTGAACTAATGCCCAACCCTGTTTCCTATATCTTTAAAAATAAGGATTCATTTATTTATTTTTAAGATTTGTTTATATTCACGTGTGTGTGTGTGTGTGTGTGTGTGTGAGAGAGGGAGAGAGAGAGAGAGAAAGAGATTAAGAGAGACAATCAGAGTATCATTCTGGCACGTGCAGTGCTGGGAATTGAATTCAGGAACCCGTGTTTTCGAGTCCAATGCACCTAATGTGCCACCTCCTGGGCTGCAAAAAGTTTTTTAAGTTAGTTAATTAATTAATTAATTATTATTGCCACTAGGATTATCACTGGGGCTTGGTGCATGCACAATAAATCCAGTGGCCTTGGTGGCCATTTTTTTTTCTCACTGTCTTCTCTGTTTTTTTTTTCTTTTGAGAGAGAAATTGGGAGAAGGGTGGGAATGAACAAGGAGAGAGACAGAGACACCTGTAGCATTTGCTTTACTACTTCTGAAGCTTCTGCCTCTTTGGGCAGGGACCCGGCCTTGAACCTGGGTCCTTGCATACGGTAATGTGTGCACTCAATCTGGTGTGCCACCTCCCAGCCCCTGCTGCCATTTTTTAGAGAGAAAGAGTGAGAGAGAGGAGAGAGAGAGAGAGAGAGAATGTTCAAAGCTTGGTGCTAAGGGTCTTCACACATAGGACCTGTACTTTGTGACGTTATCTGGTTCTGGAAGTGTTCCTTATTGGATCTTATATTTTCAAAATCTGACATCTTTTCTTTGGGTTTCCACTTGCCAGAGTGCAAGCCTGCAGGTAGACAATTTCTATGTTGACTCATTCATTCAAGCCCATGTGTGTTACCCAGTGAACACTCTGTGAGCACTGTCTGCTGTGTGCTGATGTTGAGAGACTAAGGTAGCCTTCAAGGAACTCGGTCCTCCTGTGGCCCTCATGGCACTCGGTCTATTAGGAGAAGAGCCCTACACATAACTAACTACCCAACACAGTACTAAGTGCAATAATGGCTGACTCCAATGGTGACACAGAGGAGGCAGTAACTGGTGATAGAGTCTCGTCACATTTTTGCTTTAAGATAGGATGTCAGAGGGCGTGGAGATCACCTAATTAGGTGTGAGTCTTGCCATATGTGCGACCCAGATTTGAGCCCCAGCACCACATGGGAGTTCCAAAGCACTGGGGGAAGTTCAGTGCTGTGATGTCTCTCCCTCTGTCTGTCTATCCTGCTGAAAGAAAGAGAATGAAAGGATTGGCCTGGGAGCTGTGAAATCAAGAACTTGTGAAGCTCTGGCACCATACACACAAAAGCTAGGGTGTCAGATGGAACCTTATTATTATTTTTTTAAGTGTGAGGCTAAGTAAGATACATTTGTTGATTGATTGATTGATTGATAGAGACAGAGAAATTGAGAAGGAAGGGAGGGAGAGGAGAGAGACAGAGAGACACCTGCAGCCCTGCTTCACCACTTGTGAAGCTTCTTCCCTGCAGGTGGGGACCAGGGACTTGAACCCGGGTCTTTATGCATGGTAATGAGTATGCACCACCACCAGAACCTTCTTTTAGTACTAAAGGAGATATTGCTTCAGTTTTCTTTCTTTCTTTTTCTTTTTTGCCAGAGCACTGCTCAGCTCTAGTTTATGGTAGTACTGGGGATTGAACCGAGGACCTTTGGTGTCTCAGGCATGAAAGTCTTTTTTGCATAACCATCCTGCTGCATCCCTAGCCCTCCAATTATCTCTTAATGCATAACAACCCGCCCCAAAATTGAATGGCTTAAGGATCACAATGTTCTATTATTTGTCAAGATCTTGTGCCAGGGTTTTGGACAGGGCTCAGCTGGGTGTTTCCTCTGCTCCATGGAGCCTTGGCTGAAGCTCACTAACTAGGCTGCTTGTGATTGGCTCGACACATCAGGATGGGGTTTGCCTGTTCCAGAGAGTTTCACTCATGTGTCTGCTATGGTGGTTCTCTTCTGCATGCCTTACCCCCACTTTGCCACCCCCATGTAGTTTGAATCTCCAACAGGTTCAAAGATGGAAGAAACAGAAGACACCTGTTCTCTTAGATCCTGGATTCAAACTTCCCCAGAGAAGTAACCCAAATGTTGCCTCTGATGTGCCTTGTTGGTCAGGACAGGTCACAGGGTTAGCTCAGGTGCAAGGGATGGGAAGGAACTGGATTTAGCCATTAATGGAAGAACTGGCATCACTTAGCACTGGATGGCCCTCATTGGGATATGCTCTGCTTAAGATGGTTGAAGATAATAGAGAGATATACAGTGCAATACCAGCAAAATTTCTCAGGGGAGACTGCAGTGAATGATAATAGGCATTGTAATTGCTGGTTAATAACTACCATTTAACATGCACTTAGCATATGCCAGGCATCCTGCTGGGCACTCCCTTAATTCATTGAGTCTTCACAACAGTCCTGTCAGGCTGGGGCCTTGCACATAAGTCTTTTTACCCTCCCTGCTAAAAGGACCAACTTTTTTAGAGAGAGGGGGCGAGAGAGAGAGAGATGGAGAGAGAGAGAGAGAGAGAGATGGAGAGAGAGAGAGATGGAGAGATGCAGAGAAGCTACAGTACCCAAGCTTCCCCAGGTGCCACCATGGTATTCTCACACGGTGCTAGGTTTGAGCCTGGACAGTGCCTCCCATCCAGTGAGCTATCTGTCCGGCCCTAGTCTCCTCAAGGAGATGAGGTCACCCAGTTTGGAACTGAGAGAAGGGAGGGGTGGGAGCATGTGTGGGCAGGGGGTGATGCTGTGGAAGAAGTTAATGTCCCATCACCTCTTTTTGTTTCATTAAAATTTTATAAAGGAGTCAGGCGGTGGCACAGAAGTCTAAGCGCATGTGGTGCAAAGTGCAAGGCCAATGCAAGGATCCCGGTTTGAGCCCCCACCTCCCCACCTGCAGGGAGGTCGCTTCACAAGTGGTGAAGCAGGTCTGCAGGTGTCTGTCTTTCTCTCCCCCTCTCTGTCTCCCCATCTCTCTCGATTTCTCTCTGTCCTATCCAACAACATCAGTGGCAATAATAGCAATAATAATGACAACAAGGGCAACAAAATGGGAAAAAATGGCCTTTAAGGAATAGTGGATTCATAATGCAAACACTGAGCTCCAGCAATAATCCTGGAGGAAAAAAAAATCAACTGAAAAAAAACATTAAAAAAGTTTTAATAATTAATTGGATAGAGGCCAAGAGAAACTGAGAGGACAGGGGGGAATAGAAAGGGAGAGAGAAAGACAGACATCTGCAGCCCTGTTTCATCACTTGTGGAGCTTCCTCCCCTGCAGGGGCTTGTACCCAGGTCTCTGTGCATGGGAAATGTGCACTGAACTTGGTGTACCACCACAGGGCCCCTTACACTTTTTTAGTTAGTGATTTCATAGTGGCTCACAACACTAGAAAATTACAGGGGTATAGTTCCACACTACAGCCACCACCAGACTTGTGTGCCCTCCCACTCCCCACCCCCAAATACCAGCACCATAATTTTCACAAAGTCTTAGAGAGTTTGGTTACCATTTTTTCCCCCTTTCTGAAAGTCTATGTGTTTTGATTCTCTATGTTCCCCGCATGAGTGAAACCATCCAGTAGTTGTCTTTCTCTTCCTTCCTTATTTCACTAAGCATAATCAACCCATTTTGTCCTGAAGGACACAGTATCATCTTTTTCAATGGCAAGAGATGTCATATATATCCCATAACTTCTTTAACCAGTCATCTGTTGATGGGCATTTAGGCTGCTTCTTCTCTTTGGCTATTGTGAGGAATGCAGCTATGAACAGAGGGGTGCGTCAGTTCTGTCGAATTAGTGTCTTCTTGTCCTTTGGATAAATACCTAAGATGAGCAGGCCATGTCCTCATTGCTCTGTGCATTTGGAAGCTAATGACACACCTGAAAAGGTACACTAGGGAGCCAGGAGATAGCTCACCTGGTAGAGCACATACTGTGCCATGTGCAAGGACCCAGGCTTGAGCCTGCAGCCCCCATATGGAAGCACCTGCTTCACCATCAGTGCAGCCGTGCTGCAGTGTCTCTTCCTTCTTGCCCTGGGAACTTGGCCACCCTGCAGGGCTGTGCCACTCAGGATTAAAGAACAGGAAAGCTATCAAGGGAGGGGATGGGATACAGAGTTCTGGTGGTGGGAATTGTGTGGAGTTGTACCCCTATTATCATATGATTTTGTCAGTGTTTCCTTTTTATAAATAAAAAATGTTAAAAATTTTTAAAAAGTATTACAAAAATAAATAAATAAAACAGAGGGAGTCGGGCAGTAGTGCAGCGGGTTAATAAGCGCAAGTGGCATGAAGCGCAAGGATCGGCATTAGGATCCTGGTTCGAGCCCCTGGCTCCCCACCTGCAGGGGTTTGCTTCACAGGCGGTGAAGCAGGTCTGCAGGTGTCTTTCTCTCTCCCTCTGTCTTCCTCTCCTCTCTCCATTTCTCTCTGTCCTATCTAATAACGACGACATCAATAACAACAATAATAACAACAACAACAATAAAAAAACCAAGGGCAACCAAAGGGAAAATAGATAAGTATTAAAAAAAATAAAAACAGAAAATAAATCTTTGAATACAGTCAGATGCACTGAGAACAGCAAGACCTAATGCGTCCGCATCCCTAAGAGAGAGTTGCTACTGACTGCCAGCCCCACACTGCCGCTTCCTGTGCCAACGAAGCCCCTTGTGAGCACTTTGGCACTTACTCCCCTGTAGCCCCTTTGGCCAATCAGGACAGTGGCGCCGGGCAGCTCAAGGACACTGGGAGGTCACTTGCTGGGGAGGCACTGGAGGGGGATGTGTGCCTGGCTCACCCACTTGCAGCCCGGTGGCAGGCAAGGGTCAGGGGCACTTGGCAGGGCTCTGGCTCACTCACAGGCTTTCCTGTTGGACTGTTTCTGTGCAGCATAGGACTGAGTCAGGGCCTCAAACAAACTTGCTACTGCAGAGCCACCTCTCAGCATCACCCAGATCTTCACTCAGAGAAAGAGAGGGAGTGGAGACAGAAGGAGAGGCAGCAGAGCACCACTACACCACCCATGGTACCCCCTTTTGGTGCTGTCCGTGGTGCTCTTAGGTGGTGCTGGGGCTCAAACCTGGGGCTCAGACATTCTACCAGGAGAGCTACTTCCAGCCCCATCCAGTCGTGAGATCGAAACCATGTAAAAGTAGGTCTTGTTCAGTGAACGTTAACAAATGTGTTCTATTTGCCACCTGGGGCTGGGTGCCTACAGTTTCAGGAGTCATTGTTTTCCTTTCCTTTTTTCTTTTTTTTTAAATTTATTTTTCACTCTGTTGAGAAAGAGATACAGAAAGAAAGACACAAGGAGAAAGACTAGAGCACTGCTCAGCTCTGGCTTGTGGTGGTGCTTGGGATTGAACCTGGGACCTCAGAGCCTCAGGCATGAAAGTAATATTTTTTTTGTTTTAAAAAAATTATTTGATTTTAATAAGAGAGTTCTAATTTATGATGGTTCTGGGGAATTGAACCTGGGATCTTGGAGCCTCAATCATGAAAATCTTTTGGAGAAACACTATGCTGTCTCTCCAGACTCTCATTTCTTTCTTTCTCTCTTTCTTTCTTTCTTTCTTTCTTTCTTTCTTTCTTTCTTTCTTTCTTTCTTCCTTCCTTCCTTCCTTCCTTCCTTCCTTTCTTTCTTTCTTTCTTTCTTTCTCTTTCTCTCTTTCTTTTTCTCTCTTCCTTCCTTTCTTTCTTATTTTAAATTTTTGTTTATAAAAAGGAAACACTGACAGAAACCATAGTATTAGAGGGGTACAACTCCACACAATTCCCACCACCAGAATTCCATATCCCATCCTCTGCCCTGATAGCTTTCCTATTCTTTAACCCTCCGGGAGTATGGACCAAGGGACATTATGGGGTGCAGAAGGTGGAAGGTCTGGCTTCTGTAATTGCTTCCCTGCTGAACATGGGCGTTGACAGGTATTAAAGTATTTTGTAGAACCATTATACTGTCTCCCTACAGTAATTGTTTTTTCCTTTCCTTTCCTCCCTCCCTTCATTCCCTTTTCTTTTCTTTTCTCTTCTCTACTTTTCCTTCATTTTTTTTGGGTGGTAAGTGAGAGACATAGAAAGAGAGAGAGAGAGAAACAAAAAAGAGAGACAACTTCAGCACTGCTCCACCACTCTTGTAGCTCACCCCTCTGCAGGTGGGGATGGGGGGGCTTGAACCCTCAGCCTCATGCATAGTTAGTTACATGTACACTTGTCCCTTCCCCCAGCAAGTGGGGCTGGGGAGTGGCTTGAACCTTCCGTGTGCACTGTAGTGAGTGCACTCTATCAGCTATGGATGCACTTACACCTGGCCACTGACATTCTCTCTAACTGAATGAAACATGGCCTGGAGAGGTGAAATTACACATGTGCCAGGTCCCCAGATCCACACACACAACTTCTAGCTATAAGACTACTCTAAGGCTTTTTGAAATCTATTTTTTCAAACTTGAAGCTCTGTCTCACAACAGCTCTGATGTGTGAGCCCTTCACGAGGAGAAAGAAGGAGTGATTGTGTGACAGCCAGTGAGTGTCTTTACGTCCTCACTGAGGTGCCCTGTGTTCCCCATTTAAATGGCTTCAGTGATCAAGAGTCCTTTTTCTTTTAGAGACTACTGATTCCTCTAGAGACGACAGCTCAGGCTTGCATGCAAGTAGGGGGGTTGGGGGGAAGATTTTGTAGTGCTACTAATTAGAACCAGTATTTTGAGTCAGGGACTGAAAAACCCTCCCTCAGTAAATGTGATAATGAATATACTATTGGTTTCAGATTATCTTGCTCATCCTGTTGAAGAGAGTCACATGAGGACACAGAGACCAGGGAGAGAGAGGCTTGTGGGAGAACGGGTGGGGGTGGGGGTGGAGAGACTGAGCAGGGAGGGGGGAGAAGGGGAGGAGAGGGAGCAAACTCAGGGATGGGGGAGCTGGCTTAATCATTTTCTCTCCTTTTTAAATAGCAACTTTAAATTAACTTTTCTTTTAAAAATATTTATTAGTAGGGGCCAGATGGTGGTGCCCCTGGTTGAGTATACACATGTGGTCATGCACAAGACCCAGGATCAAGCCCCCAGCCCCCACCTATATGGACAGGACTTCCTGAGTGGTGAAATAGTGCTGCAGATGTCTCTCTGTCTCTCTCCCTCTCTGTCTCCCCCTTCCCTCTCAATTTCTCTATGTCCCTAATAAATAATATTTAAAAATATTTATTAATGAGAGAGAGGGGGAGAGAGCCAGAGCATCACTCTGGCACATCTGATGCCAGGAATCAAACTTTGGACTTTATGCTTGGGAGTCCAACACTTTATCCACTGCACTGCCTTCCAGGATGGCTTAGCATTTTCTTTGGTGGGTTTTGTTGCTGAATAACTTAAAAACCACCACTACATCAATAATAATGACAATGATAATAATAAACTCCACTAGAATCTTATTTTAAAATGGGCCCAATTTGAGGGGTGATTTTCATTTGCCTGGAAGAAAACATGTTAGTGATCTGGTTTTAAAGCAGAAAGATGATTGGGGGGCGAGGAGAACGCTCACCTGGTAGGGTACTTGCCTTACCTTGACTGAGGCCTTGGGTTTGAGGCTCTGGGTTCCAGCCCTAACGTCACATGGGAACATCATGGATATGGAGTGTGGTGTCTTTTCTTTTTAATATTTTCTTTATTTATTTATTGGATAGAGACAGAGAACTCAAGAGGGGAGGAAATAGAGAAGGAGAGAGACCGAGAGACACCTGCAGCACTGCTTCACAGTTCACAAAGCTTCACCCCTACAGGTGGGGACTTGGAGCTTGAACCTAGGTACTTGCATATGGTAACGTGTACATTCTACCCGGTTCACCACCACCTGGCTCCTGTGATGCCTTTCTCTGTCTCTTCTGTTCTTCTCTCTGTCTCTGTTCCCCCTTCTCTCTTTCTCTCTTTTTAAATGAAAAAACCTGGACCTGGAATTCTTGCACTAAGTTAAATAAAATTAAATAAATGGAGGCTATCTGAAACGCAGCACAGCCTTTGGGCAAGATAGTACAAGCAGGCCTATATTCACAGAGACACACAGGCAAAGTGTGGACAGGAAACCAAGCCTGGGAGTCGGGCGGTAGTGCATCGGGCTAAGCACACATGGTGCAAAGCTCAAGGACCAGCTTAAGGATCCCGGTTTGAGTCCCTAACTCCCCACCTGCAGGGGAGTCGCTTCACAAACAGTGAAGCAGGTCTGCAGGTGTCTGTCTTTCTCCCCCCTCTGTCTTCCCCTCCTCTCTCCATTTCTCTCTGTCCTTTCCAGCAATGACATCAATAACAACAACAATAAGTACAACAATAAAAAAACAAGGGCAACAAAAGGCAATAAATAAATATTTTTAAAAATCAAAAAAAGAAAGAAAGAAAACCAAGCCATGTGTATCAAGCTCCAAGGCAAGCTAATCTCCACCCCGCTACCCCCCAGCCTCGTGGCCTGCAGGGGCTCAGGCCTTGCCTGCTTAGTGGGGTCAAGGTCAGAGGCTGCCAGGTGGGGCGTGGCCAGGAGGTGGTCAGAGCTCAGTGCCCAGCTGTCATGGGGGTAAGGCAGTGATTAACACTGCCCCCACCAACACCTCCGAGAAGCTTGGGGAGCTGGCTCATTGTCTGGGAGACCAGGAGTGGGCTCCAGAGAGCTGGTGCCCATGTACTGAGTGGGGCAGGCATTAAGATGTGTATTCCTGTATGGACGAGATAGCTCACCTGAATAACGTCCTTGCTTTGCCAAGCACACGCCCCAGGCTCCAGCCTGGTTCCTAACACACTGGAGTGGTGAAACTTTAGCAAGAATGAAAGGAAAAAGCATTTGAGTTCAGAGAGATAGTGTAGTGGTTCTGCAACAGACTTCCCTGCCTAGACTCTGTGGTCCTATGTTCAGGGTTCAATCTCTGACACCATTATAAGCCAGAGCTAAGCAGTGCTTTGGTTAAATAATAATAATAATAATAATAATAATAATAATAGGAGTTGGGCAGTAGTGCAGCGGGTTAAGCACACGTGGTGTGAAGCACAAGGACTGGTGGAAGGATCCCAGTTTGAGCTCTCAGCTCTCCAGCTACAGGGGAATGAATCCCTTCACAGGTGGTAAAGCAGGTCTGCAGATGTCTGTCTTTCCCTCCCCCACTCTGTCTTCCCCTATTGTTTGGATTTCTTTCTGTCCTATCTAACAATGACTACATCAATAATAACAACAATAATAACTACAACAACAATAAAAAACAAGGGCAACAAAGGGGAAAATAAATATATATAAAATAATAATATATATAAATAAATATAATATATATATATATATATATATATATATATATATATATATATAATAATGCTGTGACCCAGGAGGTGATGCAACTATATTGTAGTAGTAGTAATACTGCAACCCAGGAGGTAGCATAGTTGATAAAGCATTGGACTATTAAGCATGGGGTCCTGAGTTCAGTCCCTGGTATTACATGTGCCAGTGTGATGCTCTGGCTCTCTCTCTCTGTTTTTCATTAATAAATATATAAAATTAGAAAAGAAAAAAACAATGCTTTTCTGGGTTGCCAACCCTGGAAAGGCTCTAGAGAAAGGTCTGGAGATCCCTATTCTGCTGTTGTTGCTCAGGGCTGAGTTTTTCAGAGAAAGAGAGAGAGAGAGAGAGAGAGAGGGAAAGAGAGAGAGAGAGAGAGAACACTATACATAGTACTGAAACTTCCCCCAGTACGGTGGGAGCCAGGCTCAAATGCTGTTAAGACAAACCAGGCACACTCTCCAGTCCTTTTTTTATTTTTTATTTTTTATTTACAAAAAGGAAACACTGACAAAACCGTAGGAGGGATACAACCTCCCACAATTCCCACCACCAGACCTCCGCATCCCACCCCTCCCCTGATAGCTTTCCTATTCTTTAACCCTCTGGGAATATGGACCCAAGGTCCTTGTGGGATGCAGAAGGTGGAAGGTCTGGCTTCTGTAATTGCTTCCCCGCTGAACATGGGCATTGACAGGTCGATCCATACTCCCAGCCTGTCTCTCTCTTGCCCTAGTGGGGAAGGGCAGAGCCCTATTTTTACATAGGGTTCAGGACTTGCATGTATGAGATGGGGGTGGGGGGTGGAGGGGAGTTACAGTGCTCAGGCATGGGGCTTGAACCTGGAGCTTGTGCATGTAAATCCAGTGCTCTGCTCACTGAACCATCTTCCTGCTGCCAAGCCTGATGCTGCAGGGTGATTCTTAAAAAATATTTTTTTCATTGGGATGATTAATGGCTTACAGTCAACAATAAATACAGTAGTTGGTACATGTGTAAAATTTCTCATTTTTCTGAAAAATACCCTCACCCCCAGCCTAGGTCCTCTTCCAACATCATGCACCAGGACCTGAAAGCCCCACCCCCACGTCCCCCAGAGTCCTACAATACACCAAACCCAGTCCAAGCTCTGCTTTGCATTTCCCCTTTCTGTTCTTATTTCTCAACTTCTGTCTATGAGTGAGATCTTCCCATATTCATCCTTCTCTTTCTGGCTTATCTCATTTCACATGATTCCTTCGAGCTCCATCCCAGATGAAGTGAAGAAGATGACTTCTTCATTCTTAACAGCTGAGTAGTATTCCAATGTGTATCTCTTCTTTGGGAAGCAAGTAGAAGAAAGTTCTGCTTTGGAAATAGTCTCACATTTCTATTTCCTTCTACCCTCCTTTATAATTGCACATTTTTTTCCATCTTTTTTTTTTTCCCCCTTGTACTTTGGACTTCAGAGGGAGGAGAGGGAGAGGGAGAGGGAGAGGGAGAGGGAGAGAGAGAGAGAGCTAAGGCACTACTCTAATTCCTACAGAATCAGTCATTTGTATGTAATCTCTCCCCAAAGAATGGTACAGAAATTGGCATCTTTCTGTGGAACTCCTAACTGGGCGACTTAGCAAGAGATATTCTCAAGCACACACAAACGGGTTATTGTTTCACATCCCAAATAATGATTATGCTTTCTGTAATTATATCTCTGAGAATTAGGAATATCTCTAATTAACACAGACTTTGAAAAGGCACCCAGCCTCCCTAATGAAATCATGATGTAAACAGAGATCTTCTTGACAGCTTAATCATTGGGTGCAAAGGTGATGAGGGAGCCCTACAATGAAAGATTTTGGTGTCACCACTGAGAGCCTCTGAGGAGGTGCAGGATCCCCCAAAGTGGGGCAGCCAGACATCAGCCCCCTCCTGGTGTGCTACAGTGGAAAATATAGAAGACCTCTGAGAAAATACTCTTTTATCCTTTCTTTAATCCTCTATCTTTATCTCTATCTTTACACCTCTCTATCTCTCCTCCTCTCTCAATTTCTCTGTCCTGTCAAATAAAAATAAAGAAAGCGGGGAAAAAAAAGGAAAAAATGGCCACTGGGAACAGTGGATTCTTAGTGCAGGCACCGAGCCCCAGCAGTAACTCTGGTGGCAAAAAAGGAAAAGAAAGAAAGAGAGAGAGAGAGAGAGGGAGGGAGGGAGGGAGGGAGGGAGGGAGGGAGGAAGGAAGGAAGGAAGGAAGGAAGGAAGGAAGGAAGGAAGGGTGGGTGGGTAAGAGAGATAAGGAGACATCCCAGCTGGAGTGCTGCAAGCTTTTGGCTTGGACCCGATTTGGACAAAGCGATTGTATAGAAATATTCTGAGCCCATCAGGACAAACTTAATTTGGAATGGATCATTCAATGATATTAGGAATTATTTTTACTTGTGTCAGTGGTAAAGAATCCTGAGTTTTAAAAAAATTATTTATTTTTCCTTTTGTTGCCCTTGTTTTTTATTGTTGTTGTAATTATTATTGTTGCTGTTGATGTCATCATTGTTGTTGGATAGGACAGAGAGAAATGGAGAGAGGAGGGGAAGACAGAGAGGGGGAGAGAAAGATAGACACCTGCAGACCTGCTTCACCGCCTGTGAAGCAACTCCCCTGCAGGTGGGGAGCCGGGGGCTCGAACTGGGATCCTTCCGCCGGTCCTTGCGCTTCATGCCACGTGCGCTTAACCTGCTGCGCTACCACCCAACTCCCAAGAATCATGAATTTTTAAAAGTCCCTAGCAGAGATGTTGAAGGGCTGCTTGAGTGATAAACACATGGCTGGAATTTGCTATGCTTTAATTTTTAAAAAGTTGAGGCTTCTGGAGAGATAGTTTAGCAGGAGAAGCACAGGACTTGCATGCATGAGGCTCCAGGCTCACCTTGGCAGCAGGTACCCAGGTGTGCCAGAGCCAAGGGCTGTGCTCTCTGTCACTCTCATAAAAAATTTGGGGGGGCAGCCCAGTGGCACACCTGGTTAAGTGCTCTTATTACAGTGTATCCAGGTTCAAGCCCCCTGTCCCCACCTGCAGGGGGAAAGCTTCGCGAATGGGCAGAGCACTGCTGCCAGTGTCTCTTTGTCTCTTTCTCTCTATATCTCCCCTACCCCTCTCAGTTTTTTGATCTCTATCAAATAATAAGTAAAACATTAAAAAATTCTTTATTCATGTTTCGCATCTGCAGGGGGAAACTTCCACGAATGGCAAAGCAGTGCTGCAGGTGTCTGTCCTCTCTATCTCTTTCTGTCTCACTCTCTATATACAAAAAGGACCTCTGGGTTGTGGGGGCAAAGGAACCCTCCTGCACTGCTAGTGGGAATGTAAATTGGTCCAACCCCTTGGAGAGCAGTCTGAAGAATCCTCAGAAAAAAAAAAGTTAGGAAGAGTGTGACAGATGCTTGGCTTGAGGCTGTGTGAGAGATGCTAATCTTTGAACACTTGTGTATGTCTCAATCTTTCTTTCCCTTTCAATTTATTTATTAATGATTTTTTATTGTCACCAGGGTTAACTACTAGGGCTCAGTATTGGTATTATGAATTTACTCGGTGGCCATTTTTTCCTTTTCCTTTCTTTCCACTTTATTGGATAGGACAGAGAGAAATTGAGAGGGGAAGGGGAGATAGTGAAGGAGAGAGGAAGAGAGACACCTGTAGACCTGCCTCACAGCTTGTGAAGCTTCCACCCAGTAGGTGGGGAATGGAGGTTCAAACCTGAGTTCTTGTGCATGGAAACGCATGTGCTATAGTGGGTTACCACCACCTGGCCCCTGTCTGAAGATTGCATAATGGAAATTCAAAAGTGCTGAAGTTGGCTCACCGGCAGCAGGCAGCATTTAGGCTGTGGAGTGCAGCACTAGGGAGTGAACTGAAGGGCTCCTCAAGTTTAAGTCTGTCTATTTGGAGAGAGGAGGGGGAGACAGAGAAAAGAGACCATAGGGCACAGCTCCACCATTCCCGGTCACTGTTCACGGTGCTGCCAACCCTGTGGGACTGGAGTCTCATACCTGTGGGCATGCGCTCTCTCTGCTGAGCTATCTCCTAGCCTCATTGAGATCTTTTCCTTAGCAAAAACAAAAACATAATATTACTCAGTTTTGGTTTTGCTGCTGCACCTGGTCTGGTTAGCTTCTTAGTAAATTAGTTTACATGAACTTCGTGTTACTCCACATCCTGGAGCCCCGAGGAGTCCTCCGATAAAGCAAGAGAAATCATCGTTATGAAGCGTTAGAAAATTAGTGCTACGGATAATCGCTAATCAGTAGGCGGGCGGAAGAGGGGTTCTGGGAGACATTGCCAGTGAATGGGGATAAATTAAGGGAGTGTGAGAACCATTTGTGCGCGTGACTCAGCGGGACTTTGTCCCTGTTAACACCACACACTTTGGTCTGCCTGCGGTAGCCAGCCCCTTCCTTCCTCCTGCCTCAGAGTGTGTCTTCCTACCATCCTTTTGGTGAACTTGGCATTCGTGGGCACCAGACTTTCTCTCCCCTGTCCCCTTCATCCCCTGCTATTTTTTTTTGGACTTGGTGCCTGCGTGGCTCTACCCTTCCAGGTGGTCATTTTATTTTTTCTTGATTTTGATATGAGAGACAGGGGGTAGGGTGGGAGAGAAGACATCTGCAGCACTGCTCACAGCTTGTGAAGGCGGACACTTGGGCTTGAACCTGCGTCCTTGTGCATAGTACTGTGTGTACTCCACCAGGTGAGCACCACCCCCCTGCTCTCCTCCTTTTCCTTCTTCTTCTCCTCCTCTACCCACCAAGTTATCTCCTCTTCCTCTCTTCTTTCACTCCTCCTCTTCTCCACCAAGTTCTCAATGCTCTTCCTCCTTCTTCCTCCCCCTCATATTTTCCTCCTCCTCTTCCTCCTCATCTACAAGTTCCTTTCCTGCTGCTCCTCCTCTTTCTCCCTCTTTTTCTCCTCTTTCGTCCTACTTCTCCTCTTACCACTCCTCTTCCTGCTACCCACCTTCCGTCTCCTTTTTCTTTGACAAAACCAGCACTTCTCTGCTCTAGCAGGGACCTCCCACATACAAGTCCTTTACACTTCTGCCTTGCTACCTCTCACCCCCAAGTCTGTACTGCCACAGGCTCCCTTGATGTCATCTGACTTTCCCTGCCAGATCGGCGGAGTAGCTTCTGCCTCCCATGGCCACTTGATCCTAATAGCCAGTGTCTCCCCATTGTCTCCTAGCATTCCCACACTCCACAGCCAACCTTCCCCAGTCTTCCCTCCACCCAAATGGAACCATGACTTTGCATCCCACAAACACAAGTCACATTGTCCTGACTGGGAGCTTTTGTCTCTGTGGCCACCTCCCCTCCCACCATGATGGCCTCTCTCTCTTTCTTTTGGAATAACACCAGCAGAGACCAAGGCTTGAGCCCAGTGTAAGCTCCCGGCCACTGTGTTGTAAGCAGGTGTGTTTCTGTGGACACTGCAGGCTCCGTGTTTGGGAGGGTGTGCTCAGTCATGTGTCCTCTGCCTTCCCTCCCATCCCTGCTGTAATCGGAGACCAGGGAGATTATCTCCCAGCCAGGGGTGTCTTTTTTCCTCCTTGTTCTGGTGGGACTGTGTTTTGAATTAGATGATTTCAGAACCAGATGGCTAGCTGAGAGAATTTCTGCCTTTGTTCTTTGCGCACTGGGTCTTTTCCTTTGTTTTGGTGCTCAAAGTGCTGACAGACTTGGTTTCCAGGTGGATAAGAGAGGATGGATGGCTTTTTTTTTTTCTTAAATTATTATTTAGGGAAGAATAGAGGCAAAACACAGTGAAATAGAAGTACCTTCTAATAAACATTCTGGCCCGTGCTTTGAATGGAACGGAACATTTGAAAAACCCTTATCTTTCTCAGTGAGGAGAATCCTGCGAAGAGTTTCTAAATCCCAGTCTGAAGGCCACAATAGTGGAGATTATCAAAAAACTTTGTGGCGCCCTTATTTCCAAACTGTTTGCTTACAGCTTGCTTTCTGAAGCCTCTTCCTGTCTCAGTGAAGTCACTAATTGTTCTCTGTGTCCCCATCTCTGGAGGGGGACAGGGAAAGTGGGGCCAATTATCAAGGACCTCACCAGGGAGACCTGAGCAAGTATGGCAGAGAGAATGGTAACCAGTCTGCTGCCAGTGGGGAGTTCTAGAACTTTTGACCCTCTTTTGTCTCCCTACCTGATTGGGATTGTTTTGGTTGCTTTATTACTTTTTAATTTTTTTATTTGCTAGTACAGATAGAAATTGAGAGAGGAGGTGAAGATACAGAGGAAGAGACACTTGTATCACTGCTTCCCTGTAGGTGGGGACCAGGGATTTGAACCTGGGTCCTTGCACCGTTCAACTAGGTGAATCACTACATAGGACCCCCCCCCCCCATTGAGATAGTTTCAGACAAGTGTGGGAGGGCTATACCTTTAGTTAAAAATAATTTTTAAAAATATTTATTTACTTACTGGCTAGGGTAGTGGCTGAGTTGGGCAGAGTATATGCTTTGCAAACCTGATGCCCCAGGTTTGAGCCTCAACAATGCATCTAATCAGAGGTACTCTAGCTTCTCTCTCTTTCTCTCTGTCTCTCTGTCTGTCTCTCAGTAGTTAAGTAAATATTAAAGAAACTTAAAGACATAAGGCTTACTAAGGAGAAGCTAATGAAATAGCTCACTTGGATAGTGCACTGTTTTGTCATGTGTAGGATCCAGGTTCTAGCCTGACTCCCACCACATTGAAGGAAGCTTTGGTGCTGTCATCTCTTTCTCTCTCTTCCTTTCTCCTTCCTTTCCTCTCCACCTCTTTGCCTTCTCAGCCTCTATCTTAAAAACAAAGAAGTGATTTATTAATAAGAGAAAGTACTACAGCAGCCCTCCATCACTCTTGACATTGAACTTAGGACTTTGTGCCTACGAGTCTGGTATCTTACCTACTGCCCCCCCCACCCCACCCCCCGCCCCTGCCAGTGCAGGCATGTGCTTTTTGCTTACTTAGAATCTCCCATCTGAAACTGAGTTCCCCATGCTGGCATAATATTGGAGTGGCAGTGTGTGTGTGTGTATGTGTGTGTGTGTGTGTGTGGTGTTGGGTTGCCCTTTCTTTCTCATGGTCAGAGGGCTGTGGGCTTGCTGAGGCCCTGGGCTGATGTGAGGATGTTGGGAAGGAGGAGAGGAGGGCCATCTGGGGAGGGGCAGAGAAGGCTCTACAGCTTAGGCTAGGCGGGTTTCAGTTCCAGTAAACAGATTAGTTCTTCCTGGGGGACACTTTGACGGGAGATGTTGACATGTAAACACCTCTTTCAAAGGCAGATTTCCTGTCTGCCTCCCAGGCTGCTCCCAAGAAGTCATCCTTCTTGCCAAGGACCTACTTGGGTGGCAGGTTTTTTGCCTTTTATTTATTTATTTATTTATTTATTTATTTGCCATGAGGGTATCACTGGGGTTCTGTACCTACATGATGAATCCACCTCTCTTAGTGGTCTTCCTTTCTTCCTCTGTCTTTTTAATAGAGACACAGAGAAATTGTGTGTGTATGTGGTGGGGGGTGGGGTGGGGGTGGCAGGTGGTTATCGCCCTAGATTAAGCACACATAGTACAAAGCACAAGGACCTGCACAATGATCCCAGTTGGAGCCCCCAGCTCCCTACCTGCAGAGAGGACACCGCAGAGCTTTCAGCTGTAGATTATGGTTTCAGTTGGGTCTCTTGTTGTATTTATTTGTCATTTTGGGAGGAGAGGCGATTTGATCCCAGTTATTCTATGGCCACACCTCCCGGAAGTCCCCCCAGAAATGAATGTTTTTAATAATAAAAATTGACCATAGTCTAAGGGTCCACAGTACATAGATCAATAAATGTTGGGATTTTTTTTTACAATAGGACTCATGTTGACATGGAAATGAACTATAGCTACACACAAAACCACACAGGGATAAATCCAGAAAACTATATGGAGTGAAATAATAAGCTGCCGGGCTGGCTAACTAGCCCACTTGGATGGCACACTGCTAGACGTGGGCAACACCGGTTTGAGCCCCTTCCCCACTGCATAGAAGGAAGCTTTGGTGCTGTGCTCTCTCACTTTCTCTCCCTGGCTCTCCACTGCTCTCTTTCTTTCTCTGTGAAAAAAATAAATTGCGGTGGAATATATGCTGCTTGATAAAGTTTGAGAACATACAAAGCTGAGAATAAACACTTTAAGGTTAGATAGTGTAGGAGTGTAAAGAAAAGCCAAAATATAGGAAGTGAATGATTTAAACTAGTGCTTCTTTTATGGGAAGGAAAAGTGGTCGGAGGAAGCAGAACGCGGTGATGCCAGGTGTCAAGGATGACAATACTCTTTTTTTCTTATACTTGGTCATGAAACTGGGGTGTTCTTTGTATTGTTTGTCTGTGTACCTATGTACTTACCTAGAAATTCACATTAAGACCATGATTTGCACCAGCTAGAGCACTTAAAATGTGGGCATGTAGGGCAGATGAGATATTCTTAGCTAGATAATCAGTCTTTCCATCTACTTACCTACCTACTTACTTACCTACCTACCTACCTGTATGTATGTAAATTGCATTTCTCTACTTGTTGTTTGATAATAAAACCAAAAACACTTGCTCCAGTACCCAGCAGAAGGTATCAGTGTCCAGCTGGGGTTCAAGACATACACAGAAGACACTGCTTTCTAAACCAGGAAAAAAAAAAGGAAAAAAAGGATAACAACAACAAAAAAAACAAAACACGAGGAAGGAGGGGAGTGGGGGAGAGGATGGTTTTAATCATGAAACTCCAGTCCTCAGCTCACCCTGACAACTCAGAAGACTAGAAGTTGCTGACTATTTACCCAGTGGAGTAGATGGTTTAATTATCTGCCTGCTTTTTTGTTCCTAAGCTCTAGGGAGTCCTTGGGGGGTGGTGGTCTTTGTTGTGTAGCAGACAGTACCCACACAGAGCTGAGATGACTAATCATGCTTTAAAAGCTCTGCTGTTTAGCCAAAACCAAAATAAAGGTTCTCTTTGGAATCCAGTTCTTGAGAGATGGTGATGATGATGATGATGATGATGGACTGCTGTTGCTGCTGGCAACCCAGGACAGCTCTCACAGGTGGTGTGTCTCCCCAGGGCCCAGCTCTGCAGCTGTGAGCTGGCTAGAACAGAAATATGATAGGTGACAGAACACAACCAGGACTCCAGTGCGATTGCTCCCATAGGGGCTCCAGTGCAGTGGACGATTGGACTCACCCCAGCCTTCAGACATGGGGTGGTCAGCAACCTGCCTGTCTGGCTGGCTCTGCCCTGGCAGCTGTTTTGAGAGTCCATTTAAACCCTCTGAGCCCCCAGTACAGTGTCAGGGGCCTTAAAGGACCCATTCATCAGGGAAAGTCCATGACTTCAGGACTGAGAGAGATTGCCAGATTTGGGAGGGGTGGGAGGAGAAGTCTATGGGGCCAGCAGAATAACTCACTGGGAGTGTGACTTGCGACCCAGGTTCAAGCCCAGCCCTATTGCATGGGGGAGGGGGGAGTTTTGGTGTTGTGTTTTTTCTTTTCCTTTCTATTATACTTGATAGGACAGATAGAAATTGAGACGGGAGGGGAGATTGAGAGGGAAAGATGCGATGGACCGTTCAGACAGAGGAGCAGCAGGAAGGATCAGGGAACTCCGAAGGTGACCACCAGGGTGGGTCAGGAGGAGAACAGAATACAACACACTCTGCTGGAGGGTGAATCTGAGCTCAAGTTTTATTCAGCCAGTGAGAGTTTATATATCCTTCAGTCTTACATAAACAATATCTGGAACAAAGCTCATTTCTTGATTAGATGGCCTTGCAGTTTTACACAGTAATGTCATACTTCATGGGGTGATGTATTTCTGAGTAATAGGCTTAGCAGATAGTATTTTACGTAGAGTTTTAACATATTTCATAAGAGGAGGTGAGTAAGTATTATTAAGAATTTTTCCTAAAACTTTATGTATTTGATGACCCATAACTTTGTCCACCTCATTTCCTGTTCATCTGTATCTAATCTGGGAACAGAGGCTGTTTGTCCCCGATTACATAGCATCATTACCACGTACATAATGAAAACAATAATCAGAGTTTTCAATTTAGATCTGCTCAGAATGCCAAGACCCACTCCCACAATTCTTCTTCCTTGAAGAGAGTTTTCTAGGGTGCTGACCCTGCCAGACCCATCATTCTGGACTTGAGTGGGGCGTGGTAGAAAGAGAAAGATAGACACCTGCAGACCTGCTTCACCATTCATGAAGCTTCCCTCCTGTAGGTGGGAAGTGGGGGGGCTTGAGCCAGGTGTGCTACTGCCTGGTCCCAGCTAACTGCTTTTTAACTGACACATATTTTATGTAACACTGGTGTACAGTACCGAAATGTGTTTCAGGAGTAGGACTTTACACCTTTAACTGTGTGTAAGATGCGCTGTGCCCAGCCCCAACGTTCCAGGTTCTTTCACTGTCAGAAGGACCCCTCTGCCCACTCTGCCCTTCCCCCACCATTCTACCTGCGTCCCCAGAGTCAGCACTGAGCCCAAGTGCTCTTCTGGGTTTTGCCAGTTCATTTGCTTTACTTACATTCCACATATGAGCAAAGCCATCCAGTAGCTGCCTTTTCCTCACTTCTTTTACTTTACCAGTCATCTCCAGTTCCATCTGTTTTTCTCCCCAAATGTAGCAGGGCCCGGGCTGGTGGTATACTTTGTTGAGCATACACATTATTACCATGCTCAAGGACCTGGGTTTGAGTCCCCGCTCTTCACCCGCACGGGGGAAGTCTCACAAGCAGTGAAGCAGTGCTGCAGGTGTCTTTCTATCTCCCCCTCCCCTCTCAATTTCTCTCTGTCCTATCAAATAGAATAGAAAGGGGGAGGATGGAAATTGTGGCCACTAGGAGCAGTAGATTCATGGTGCCAGCACTGAGCCCCAGCGATAACCCTGGTGGCAATAAAAAATTAATTTTGACTGGGTGGTGGCACACCCAGTTAAGTGCACATACTACCATGCATGCACCCAAGTTCGAGCTCCTGCTCTCCACCTGCAGGTGGGTGCTTCATGAGCAGTTAGGCAGGTCTGTAGGTGTCTCTCTTTTTCTTTCTCTCTCTATCCCCCACCTCCCCAATTTCTCTTTGTCCTGTCCTATTAGGTATAAATGAAAGAAGAAGGAAAAAAAAAGAGAGGAAAAAATGGCCACTGGGAATGGTGGATTCATAATACTAGCACCGAGGCCAAGCGATAACCCTGGCAAAAAAAAAATTGCTTTCTCACTTTAAGAAAAGTGGCCATACTCCATATACATTGATATAGTATTTTTAATAGTGTAGTATTCCATCGAATGTAGATTTCACCTCATCTATCAATGGGTATTAAGATGGAATCTGCACGTTGGCTGTCGTGAATAGTGTTGCTATGAGCATAGGAGACCAGATAGTCTTTGATGATGTTTTTATAGCCTTTAGACAAATGCCTAGGAGTGGCACTGTAGGATCAGAACAGTACTTCCACTTTTATTTTCTCTTTTTAAAGATTTTTTCCCTCACCCCTCTTTCTCCTGGGCTTTGCCACTCTGGGCCAACTTTTTCAGATAGAAAAAGACAGACAGAGACAGGAAGAGAGGGAAAGACACCACATCCCCATAGCGTCTCCCAGTACAGTGGGGGCTGGTCTTGAACGTGTGCACAGCAAAGCAGGTGCACTGTCCAGCTTAGATCTCTTACCTGGCCCTAGAATCCTTATTTTATGAAAGAGAGCTTGGGCAAAGGCTGGAATTTGCACCCTGGGCATTGCTATTGCAAGTCTTGCACTCTACCCGTGGAGCCACCTTCTTCAACCACCTACTTCTATTTCTTGGATTGGAAGACCTCTCTGTGCCGAGTGCCAAGTGCTGTGGTGCCTGGAGCCTGTAATCACTTCCTGCGTGTGCCCTTGTGTGCACCTCCACCATGCTCTGAAGCTTGGAAATTGATCCCCAGGGCTTGAAATTAGAGTCCCTGCTGTGACTCACTTGGGTTTTCTACGCTCTGCCTGAATGAACTCCAGAAGCAATTCCCAAGGTATTTTAGCTGCCATCTGTGTGTGGGGGTGGGGGTGGGTGGGGCTGGTTTTCCTCTCCTGGGACTTGGTGAGAAAAAAAAAAAAGGAAATTGCATTGCAGTTCAGTCTATTTCCTCAGGCAGGAGAACTGTTCCTCCTCCCTCTGACTGCTTTGCCTTCCCAGATATCTGCTTGAATTCTAATTTATATCAGGTACTTGGGCTCATTCATACATTGGCCACTAAAAGTTCCTGTTCTTAGCTGGTTAAAAAAAAAAACACCTTATTTTATTATTATTTTATTTAGGATAGAGATGGAGAGAAATTGAGAGGGAAGGGGGCAGGGAGAGAGAGAGAGAGAGAGAGAGATCTTGATCTCCAGGAGGTGTCGCAGTAGATAAAGCATTGGATTCTCAACCAGGAAGTCCTGAGTTAAGTCCCTTGCAGCACATATACCAGAGTGATGTCTGGTTCTTTCTCTCTTTCTTTCCTTCTGTCTTTCTCATGAATAAATAAATAAATAGAGAGAGAGAGAGAGGGAGAGGGAGAGAGAGAAAGAAAGATATAAAGGGACCTTACAGACCTGCCCCATCATTCATGAAGCTTTCCCTCTGCAGGTGGGACAGGGTTGGGGGCGGGGCCTTGAATCCTGGTCCTTGCACATGGTGACAAGTACATTCAACTGGGTGCGCCACTGCCCAGCCCCCCAAATCTCTGTTTCTTTAAGCTTTGCTATAGGAATGAACAGTGGCTGCTTCCCCGTGGCAGTACAGTATCATGTTTACTTTTACTCCCGTTTGGAATGTGATAAGTAAATAACAAAAGCCCAGAGACAAGAAACCCTAGAACCAGCTTACACAGAAGATGCCAAGCTCCTCCTAATATTGCTATCGGACACCTTAGCGTCCATTCCTACATGGCAAATGGTTTCTTATTGTGTGTCTCCACATTATTTACTTATTTGGCAAACGCTAGAAGAAGATTTACTTATTTAATATTATTACAATAAGCTCCCAAATATGGGAAAAGTGTATAAATATTGTTGACTATAAACCCCATCGATTTGATCTGATCTGGGGCCCATATTCAGCTTAGGACCCTATGTGACCTCTGCAGCTCTGTAGATCTGAGCTCACATTCGATGGTCGTGAATAGAAACGTTCCAAGCTGCCCCAATATCAGGACCCATCTTCCTCAGGTGAAACATAGAGTATGTTGTCCAGTCTCCCTTCAGAGGATGCAACATTCTCTACTGTTATTGATCCAAGTTGAGGGTAAGGTCCTATGGGGGCCCACAAAAGGGTTTATTGTGTTGTTCCTGATAGAGATGACCAGTAACAGTGGAGAGAGGGATCAGTTTGAGGTCTAGGCCCGTCATGTCTGTTTGGGAATCTGAGGACTCCCCGACTAGGGATCCAGCTATTGGGATGGCCTGACAGTGACTAAACAGTCATCATTAACAACAGTCTCTTGCCCTTATTCAGCTTTTGCAGTCCTTCCTTTGATAAGGTTAGCTTTGGAGTGAGTGAGGGAAGTGTAATAGGAAATAGGTGAGGAGGGTATCTAAGTCTAAGTAGACATTATTTCATTATGAACTTTTTGGTGTCTTTTTAGATCTTTCTACTTGCTTGCTGCATATACTAACTAACTCAGACTATTGTGCACTTTTGCTTTCAGGTGTATCTTTTCCCCTAGTTTATGGATACATGTGAACATATGCCTGGTCTATATATCTAGGTTTTGGGGCTTTGTTAGGAAGTGAACCACCTGGAATGGAATTAGAGAATACTATGAAAGGGAAGGTCTCACCCAAATAATGACACTGAATGGTTGACATTCCACACCTGACATCCCTAGACATGGTCTGAAGTGAAGCATGCTGAGGTGGTACTCGTTGTGTTGATTACGTTGGGATCAGCAGATGAAGTATCATTTGGTGTGAATTGAGAGAAGCATACAGGAAACAGCCCTACCCTAGAGGTTCCAGGACTGGGGGAAATATAGGCTCTATAAAGGAAGTGGGAGGTTCCTGCTATCTTAGGGTTTAAGAAGGCAATAGATAGTTATTGCTGTAATCAAATTATTTAGCAATTGAGTTAACTTTAAAAATCCCTTTGTTAGGATTTGCTGTATAATATACAACATTGCCATGATTTATGTCCTTTGACATTATTTGTATATAGCAGTGTCTTTTAGAGTAATGCCACTTGTTGCTTCTGTTCTCCCTGGTCTAAGCTTTTAGGAGAGTCAACATTTCAAAGACTCAGCCTATGGTCTGTGCATTAAAAAGTTTTGAGACATTCAACCAATTTTTTTCTCTCATATTAATTAAATAATGATTTAAATGACTGTAAGTTAATAGGAATATACATAAACACCATTCCCACTATCAAAAGACTATGTCCCATCCCATGCTCCCCCACCCCCCCCTCTTACCTCTCCCTGTGAAGCCAAATATCCACTGTCACCCTCAACCCAGAGATTTTTACTTTGGTGCCCTACTTCAGGTTTTGGGACTTTGTTAGGAAGTGGACCACCCGAAATGGAATTAGAGAATCTTATGAAAGGAAAGGTCTCACCCGAGTAATGAGGCTGAAGGGTTGACATTCCACACCTGATGTCTCTGGACACAGTGATGAAGTGATATCTAGGAACTGCAAAGTTAAATAAGAATTTAAAATAAAAGCTTTAAATATCACTGATAAAACAAAGAAAGTGAGTTCGGACCTACAGGGATGCAGATAGGCTCCTAAGCTGAATATGGGCCCCAGATCAGATCAAATTGATGAGGTTAATAATAACCTCAGTCAATAATATTTGTACACCTTTCCCATATTTGGGAGCTACTCTCTTCTCTGATCCAGCCTTCTGGTCCTTTTTCCAGCCATGACATCATCTCCCCAGACAATAGCTTGGATCCACCTACATATCAGATGTCAGGCTCAGGGAAAAAAAAAAAAAAAACTAGTATAGTCATGGGCTCTTTGGAATATAACTAAAATAGGACTACTAACTATCTACAAAATGGAGGACCCCCCAATTTTTCATTTGAACTATTCCAGCCATTAGGTTCATGATTAGTCAACCATTTGTTTGTCTCTACATGTTAACTCTTCAGCCATCAGGTTCTAGATGCTTACATGATGCCAACAGGACTTCCCTGGGCAGACGACCCCACCAATGTGTCCTGGAGCCCCGTTTCCCTAGAGCACTGCCCCACTAGGGAAAGAGAGAGACAGGCTGGGAGTACTGATTGACCTGCCAACGCCTATGTTCAGAGGGAAGCAATTACAGAAGCCAGACCTTCTGCACCCCATAACAACCCTGGGTTCATACTCCCAGAGGGATAAAGAATAGGAAAGGTGTCAGGGGAGGGGATGGGATATGGAGTTCTGGTGGTGGGAATTGTGTGAATGAACCCTTTTATCCTATGGTTTTTGTCAGTGTTTGTTTTGTTTTTTGTTTTTTGCTTCCAGGGTTATTGCTGGAGCTTGGTGCCTGCACCACGAATCCACTGCTCTTGGAGGCTTTTTCCCCTCCTTTTGTTACCCTGGTTGTTTTACCATTGTTGTGGTTATTATTATTGTTGTTATGGATGTTGTTGTTGGATAGGACAGAGAGAAATGGAGAGAGGAGGGGAAGACAGAGTGGGGGAGAGAAAGACAGACACCTGCAGACCTGCTTCACCGCTTGTGAAGTGACTCCCCTGCAGGTGGGGAGACTGGGGCTCAAACCGGGATCCTTAAGCCTGTCCTTGCACTTTGCACCACCTGCGCTTAACCCGCTGCGTTACCGCCTAACCCCCAGTGTTTTCTTTTTATAAATGTAAGTTGAAAAAAAGGGGAAGAGGGGGAAGAAACTTCATATCCCTCCCAAGGTGACAAAAAATGATAAGCTCCCCCCTTTTTATTGACGGCTTAGTAGTTAACAATAAATAAAGTTCTTGGTTCATGTGTATAACATTTCTCAGTTTTCTGTGACTTTCTTCCTTTCTTCCTTTTTCTCTCTCCCCTTTCCTTCTTCCTTTCTCTTTTTTTGAAAATTTTTATTATATTTGTATATTTGTTGGCTAGAGACAGTCAGAAATCGAGAGGGAAGGAGGAGGTAGAGAGGGAGAGAGACAGAGAGACACCTGCAGCCCTGCTTCACCACTCGCGAAGCTTTCCCCCTGCGGGTGGGGACTAGAGCCTCGAACCTGGGTCCTTGCGCATTGTAACATGTGCGCTCGACCAGGTGCGCCACCACCTGGCCCTCCTTTCCTTCCTTCCTTCTTCCCTTCTTTCCTTCCTTCCTTCCTCCCTCCCTCCCTCCCTCCCTCCCTCCCTCCCTCCCTTCCTTTCTTTCTTTCTTTCTTTCCTTTAGGAGTGTAGTTTCTCACTGCTCCTGTCACCAAAGGTCTGTGTCCCCACCCCACCCCCTTAGATAATCACTATAGTTAACCCACAGTCTTAGATATGGGTTGACTTTTTTTTTGTCTTTTCGTATTTGCTTGTTCAATTCTCTATGTTCCGCATATGAGTGAAACCATATATACTGTAGTTGTCCTTTACCTCCTTGCTTTCCTCATGAAGCATAATCTTTTCCATTTCCATCCATTTTATCCCAAAGGACACAATATCATCTTTTTTATTTTTTATTTTATTTTTATTGGTGAGTAGAACTTCACTAAGTATATGTCTCATAACTTTTTAAATCCAGTCATCTGTCGAAGGGTATTTTGGTTGTTTCCAAATTTTGGTTACTGTGAATAATGCCACTATGAACATGGGGGCGTGGTTCTATCTTTTGGGTACATGCTTAGGTGTGGAGCTGCTGGTTTGCACTCCCACCACCGGTGTGCGTCAGGATAGGGAGAAACTGAATGGGAAGGGGGAGATAAAGAGGGAGACAGAGAGAGACACCTTCATGAAGATTCCCCTCCCTGCAGGTGGGGATTGGTGCTTGAATCTGGGTCCTTGTGCACTGTAACATGTGTGCACCACTGTCCAGCCCCTCAAAATAGTAGATTTTTTAAAGAGAATTTTAAGGGGGTGAGGGAACTCCATGGATGGTGGAGCAGTGCTGCAGTGTCTCTCCTCTCCTTTTCCCATGCCACTTAAAGAGATACAGAATGAAAAATTGGGTCACCAAGGGGCAGCTGCTCAGGAGCTATCACTGAGGCCTGAGGTCCTCGGTTCGCTCCCTATAGCTACATGAAGAGAGAGAAATAAAATAACAGGAATTCAAGGTCCCCCTCCCAGTTCACTGGCATTCAGATGGACTGTTTGGATCAGTGAGAACAAGGCTGTTCTAGACACAGTGATGGCTCGGTCCCCGGCCTGGGCTGTGGGGGGCGGTACATGGGACCCTGGGCCTCCACCACAGACCCGAGTGGTCACATGTCTTGTGCTTTACCTGAGCTTCTCATTATTTAATCATCAGTGACAGCTGTCATCAAGGTAAAGAGTGTGGGCTTTTGAGAGGGAAGCTGTCAGCACCCATCAGAACTCAGACATCACTCACTCACTCACTCATTGTTCCAGCCCTAGGAGATAAGGCCAGCAGCCCCTGCCCTCAGGGAGCTGACAGTGTAGTGAGGAGCAGTTGGTCTGGGTAGGGTGTGGGGACAGGCATGAGCTGCTGACCCAGTCAGCATTAAGGGGGAGGTGACATTGGTGTCACTTTTGCATCTTCCAGGCAGAGAACCTGGAAGGGAGAAGGCACCCGGTCACCACACAGAGGGGCATTGCGTTCAGGGAGCTGCTTTTGAGTAGAAAGCAGGAAATACTGAGAGCTCCATGCCTAGCAGGTGGGAGCCCTCAGGTGACAGATCCCAGAGGCTGTGTGAGGTGTAGCCGGAAATCTCTCATGGTGAGAGGGGGTGGTCCAGTGATGTTGGCAGTGCTGTCATGTTTGTGCTCTTGAGAGCTGGCTGTGAGGGAAGAGGAAGGAGTGGAGGCTGGCTTAGAACCAGACCCAGCTCACCTTTGTCATGTGAGCTTAAAAAAAAAAGACTTGGGGGCCCGGGTGGTAGCGCAGCGGGTTAAGTGCACTTGGCGCAAAGTGTAATGATCGGCATAAGGATCCTGGTTCAAGCCCCTAGCTCTCCACTTACAGGGGGGTTGCTTCACAAGCGGTGAAGCAGGTCTGCAGGTGTCTATCTTTCTCTCCTCTCTGTCTTCCCATCTTTCTCGACTTCTCTCTGTCCTATCTAACTACAATGACAACAACAACAACAGTAATAGTAACAACAACAACGATAAACAATAAGGGCAACAAAAGGGAAAAGGTAGCCTCCAGGAGTAGTGGATTCGTAGTGCAGGCACCGAGCTCCAGCCAAAAAAAAAAAAAAAAAAAATCCTGGAGGCAAAAAATAAGACTTATTTATGTGAGAGAGAGAGAGAAAAGATTGAGAAGAAGATTAGGAGGGAGGGAGAGAGGAGGAGGAGAAGGAGAAGGAGGGGAGAGAGGCCAGGACTAGAGCATCACTCAGACACATACAGTGCTGGTGACTGAGCTTGGAGACCTCATGTTCTTACATCCAGCACTCGAGCCACTGTGCCACCTTCTGGGCTATGCATCTTGGTGATTCTGTAGTTTACATAGGTGTCACTTTTTTTTTTTTTTTTGGTCATTGAGGCTTTACCACTCCAAGCTGACTTTTTTTCAGGTAGAGATGGGGGTGAGGGGGTGGGAGGGAGGGAGGGAGAGAAAGACCACAGCACTGAAGCTTCGTCCAGTGTGGTGGAGGCCAGGCTCGAACCTGGTCACACATGTGGCAGAGGAACTCACTATCCAGGTGAGCTCTCTTAGTGATGCTTAGGGCACTGTTTTTGAATCTCTCTCTTTCCCTTTCCCTTTTTTCCTTTCCTTTCCTTTCCTTTCCTTTCCTTTCCTTTCCCCCCCCCCCTTTTTTTCTTTTCTTCTCTTCCTTCTCCTTTCTTTCTTTTTTCATTACTACCAGGGTTATTGCTAGGGCTTGGTGCCTACACACACAAAAATACCACTTCTGATGCCCCCCTTTTCCTTTTTGATAGAGAAATCGAGAAATCAAGAATGAAGGGGGAGATAGGGAGGGAGAGAGCGCCATGCAGCCAGGCTTCACCACTCACAAAGTTCTCCCTTTGCAGCTGGAGACTGGGGACTTGAACTCTGATGCTCAACTCTGTTGATGTGTTCTCTACCTGGCGTGCTACTGCCTGACCCAAACCTTTTTCATGTGATAGTTGAGAGCAAATAGGCGAGAGAGGCAGCTCAGAGGTAGAGTGACATCTGCCATGGAAAAGGTCCTGGGTTCGAGCCTGAAACTATAATGCTAAGAAAGGCTAGAAATGAATGGAACAGCTTAAGTGCCGCCCTCCCCGTCTTCCTCCCTCCACCACTCTCTTCCTCTCTCTCACCCACACCACCGCAAACAATTGTGAGAAAAGAACAGACAACTTCCTAAGACCTTGGCTTCCAAGGTGCTGACAGAAAGTGAGAAAAAGGGGACCTGGTATGGTGCACCCAGTTGCACACATGAATTACCATACTCAGAAACTAGGTTCAAGCCCTCAGTTCCCAGTTCAAATTCCATGCGGGGGGGTGGGGGGTGGGGGGAGCTTTGTAAACAGTGAAGCAGTGCTGGTGTTCCTCTTGCTCTCTCTCTCTCTCTCTATCTCTTGCTCACTTGCTCTCGTTCTTTCCTCCTCCATCCTCAATTTCTCTCTGTCCTTATCCAAGGAAAATAAATCCACAAAGAAATAAAAGTGAGAGAAACCCCTGTACACACCCCCCCCCCACCCCCACACATACACCTGAGGAGAAGGAGGCTTCAGGTATGTGACTACATGCTGACAGCACCCTGACGCTAATTCTGGCACCTTCTGCCCTCCACCCAGCCATTGAGCTCCTAGATTGAGCCGTGGACAGTCACAGAATGTGTGTGTTTGCTGAAGGAATCCATGTTTCTCCCTGAAGCAGCCTTGGAGCTCTGCAACACGCCCCCTTGCCCTGCAAATAAGCTGCTTCTTGTTTTTTCTTTGCAGATGAGCTCTCTCCTGAGCAGCAGCGAGGCCTTTCTTCACCCTCCGCTGAGCTCCTGCTGGACTCCAGCCCGGCACTCAGCACTGCACACGTGGCCTTAACAGAACCCGCCCCAGGGCCTCAGCCCAGTGACTCCGTCCTCTCCATCTCCTCCCTGACCGATGCTCCTTTTGATACGACCTTCTTAAACCAAGGGACATGGACCCCAAGTGCAGCTGATAGCAGCATCTTTGTGGCGAGTGACGTGTCTGTGACCAGCAATGAGGTCTTTTTGGGTGATGATGAGGAGGAGGAAATGGATAACTTTTTACCCGAAGCCCCCTGGCCCATCACGGGCAGCCCCCCCGGGCGGCTCCGAGAGATGCTGGAAGCTGAGCTGACCCCTTCATTACCTGTCATGTCTCTACATGACCAGGAGGAGGAGGAGGAGGCGGCATCCACCTGGCCTGCTGTCCCCACACCCAGTGGCCTGAGCCCTGTTCCCAGAAGGACTCCGATGCTCTCTCCCCTGGATGCTTCTGGGTGGCCGGTGGTGGCCAGGCCCGGGCCCCAGAGCATGTCTTCTGGGGAGAACCTGCCTCTCAACACTCCCTCTGCTGGGCCGGTGCCCCCCTCAGGCCAGGCTGCTCCGTCCTTGTCCTCAGGGGCTGCCTGGAGTCCAGTTCTGAGGGAGGCTGTGTCTTCAAGGACGGTCTTGACTGTAGCCCCGGCTCAGAGGGCCCTCAATTTCTGGAGTAGCGCCACCATCAACCCCTTCTCCTCTGCTGCTGTCAGCTCCTCCATCACCTCTCCCACCATGATCCCCTCCTCCTCCCTCTTCACTTTCTCTTCTACCATCATCTCCTCCATGATCCCCTCCTCCTCCTCATTCAGCCCCTTTCCGACCATCTCTTCCACCATCACCTCCTCTATCATTGACTCCTCCTCCTCCACCTCTTCCATCATTGACTCCTCCTCCACCATCACCTCCTCCATCATTGACACCTCCTCCTCCATCATCACCTCCTCCATCATTGACTCCTCCACCATCACCTCTTCCATCATTGACTCCTCCTCCTCCACCATCACTTCCTCCATCATTGACTCCTCCTCCTCCACCAACACCTCCTCCATCATTGACTCCTCCACCTCCACCATCACCTCCTCCAACATTGACTCCTCCACCATCACCTCTTCCATCATTGACTCCTCCTCCTCCACCATCACCTCCTCCATCATTGACTCCTCCACCATCACCTCTTCCATCATTGACTCCTCCTCCACCATAACCTCCTCCATCATTGACTCCTCCACCATCACCTCCTCCAACATTGACTCCTCCACCATCACCTCCTCCAACATTGACTCCTCCTCCTCCACCATCACCTCCAACATTGACTCCTCCTCCTCCTCCATCATTGACTCCTCCTCCTCCACCATCACCTCCTCCATCATTGACTCCTCTTCCACCATCACCTCCTCCATCATTGACTCCTCCTCCTCCACCATCACCTCCTCCATCATTGACTCCTCCTCCTCCACCATCACCTCCTCCATCATTGACTCCTCCTCCTCCACCATCACCTCCTCCATCATTGACTCCTCCTCCTCCACCATCACCTCCTCCATCATTGACTCCTCCACCATCACTTCCTCCATCATTGACTCCTCCTCCTCCACCATTACCTCCTCCATCATTGACTCCTCCACCATCACCTCCTCCATAATTGACTCCTCCTCCACCATCACCTCCTCTATCATTGACTCCTCCACCCATTCTTCCTCCTTCATTCCTTCTTCCTCTACTTCCTCTCCATGCTTCATCCCCTTCTCCACCATCACCTCCTCCTTCATCCCCTCCTCCTCCACCCCCTTCATCTCCTTTATCCCATCCTCCTCCTTCATTCCATCCTTCCTCACCTCCTCCTCCACTCCCTCCTCCACCATCAACTTCTCTACTCCCTACGTCTCTATTCCCATCTCCTTCATCAACTTCTCCTTTACTCCTTCTTTTATCCCCTCCTCCTTACCCTTCGTTCCCTCCTCCCTTGCTTCCTCCACCATCAACCCCTCAACTCCTTCCTCATCCTTCATCCCATCCTCTTCCACCAGTAAATCTTCCTCCACTCCCTCCTCCACCGTCAACACCATCTTCACCAGCTCCTCCTCTTTCACCTCCTCCTACATCATCTCTTCCTTTACTACCATCAGCTCAGCTCCATCTCTCTCTCCCCTCACCCCTGTCAGCTCCCCTCCTCTGTCAGCCATCACTCCCTCTAGCCTCTCTAGCCCAGCATCACAGTGGTCCAGCTTGTCCCTGGTTCCTGGCCATGTGAACCCCCCCGACAACTTGCCCCCCGAGTCTTCCTCACCAAGCCCCTTCTCAGGGTGTGAGAGCTGCACCCTGGTGTCTCCCCAGCTTGCCTTGTCCCCAAGCCTCATGGAGAGGGATGTGGGGTCAAGGGACAACACAGAGACCCTATCCACCAGCGGCTGGGCTGCCAGCAGCGTCTTCCTGGAAGACACCTCTCACTTTGAGGACGTGCCCCCCACATTTGACACACGCTTCCCCCTGAGTCCATCAGTGCCCATTGCGTCAGCAATGAGCCACAGCTTGTTCACCACACTGGACACCAGCAGTGTCCCCACCATGCCAGCAACTCCTTTTCTAGGACCTCTGCCCCCCACTGGGTCCCTGGACACTGTTGCTGCTTCTTCCTCGGACTCCTCTGCCACCCTCCCTAGAGCCACACCCCCAGGCCTGGCTGTGCACAGCCCTATGGACACAGCCATGCCCTGGCCTGCACTTGGTGACCCCGAGGGCACGTCCTATACTGTGGGTCCCTCAGTAGCATCTTCACTTATCTCTGCCCAGCCCCAGACAGGTGGCCTTTGGGGTCTGGCCACCTCCACGCCCCACCTGGAGTCCAGCCGCTTCAGTCTCTTGTCATCAGAGCCACCTGCCTCTCCGGTGTCACAGGACGCAGTGACTTTCATGTCCCTGGCCTCCTCCACTGAGGCTGCCATCCTCACCCTGCCAAGCTCTGGCCCCCTGCTTCCTGTCTCCAATCCCACTCAGTTGGGACCCCCTCAGTCCCCCTTCACTCCTCTGCCTCATTGGGACTCAGAAGGATGGTTGCCCCCCAGCCGCCCCACTGGCTCTCTTGGGGTTTCTGAAGTATGGATGGTGTCCCCAACAGGCCCCGAGGCACCACTCACCTCATCTGTCACTGGAACTACCTCATCCTCTTCCTCCTATTCCTCCTCCTCCTCTGAGCCCCCACTTGGGTTCTCCCATGAATCTGTGGGTCCCACCCAGGTGCCCCCCACATCTGAGCCCAGCCTCCATAGTCTGCCTGGGGAGGGGCCCACATTTTCCCTTTGGGCAGTGTCTGAGGCCACGTCCATTCCCACGCCATTTTCTCTCTTCTCAACACCCTTTGTTGAGGAGACTAGTGTGACAATGAACAGACCTACGTCTGTCTTGAATCCTTTCTCCAGTGTTGTCCCCTCCACACTGCTGTGGGGAGCCACCTCGGAGGCCTCTGTCACATCCCCATTCCTTCCAGAGGAGGACCCCTCCTCACTGCCTACAGAACTGGTGGGCCGCACACCCACACCCCCAGATTGGCCACTGTCGGGTCCCCCCTCTGGAATGAACATCTCTGATGGCAGTGTGACCCCAGCCATGACCCCCAGGGACACCACCTCAGATGGTGAGACCGCTCATCAAGACACCCAGGAGAGTGACTGGGCGTCCTCTGTGCCAGCTGTCATTCACCCTGTGACCACTGTCACCCCTGAAGCCTCAGGTGACGCTCCTGCACCACTGGCCACCAGGTCGCCCTACGTGTGTGACATCACTGTTCCGGATGCATATCTGATCACCACGGGTAAGGCTCCTGCCTTGCAGGCGGTGCTCTGGAAAGATGCTTTTGTCAAATTCTCATGCAAACCTCCAGTATCTTTTCACCTCCTGGTGAAGGGGGTGGAGCTTTGGGATGGGGAGATGGTTTTGAAGGTAGAATGCACACCTCATCGTAAGGCCCTGGGTTTGACCCCTGGCATATCATGGGAGCACCATGGACAGCACCCAGGGAGCTCCATGGATGGTGGAGCAGGGCTGTGGGGGTCTCTCAGCACCATGGACAGCACTCAGGGAGATCCATGGATGGTGGAGTTGGTGTTTTGGTGTTTCTCCTGCCTATTTGCTTTTCCTCTTCTCTTTTTGCCTGCCTTTCCCCCCTTGTTATTTTTCTCTCTGTGTTTGTAGAATAGAAATATTGGACCAGGGAGCTGTTCTGTGGGATTGAACATAGATGAGGCTCTGAGTTCATTTCCCAGAACTGTATTAAAAAGAAAGAAAGGGAGAGAAAGAGAGAAAGAAAGAAAGAAAGAATAAATAAAAAATCAAAAGAGAATTTTAGCCTAGACCCCTCTGGATATCAGTTTTCACTGTCTGCCTTTCTGTTGTGGATTCTGTATCTATTTAGCCTGAGCCTCCATTTCCTCTATTTTAATTAATTAATTAATTAATGGATAGAGACAGAGAGAAACTGAGAGGGGAGGAGGAAGTAGAGAAGGAGAGAGACTGAGAGACACCTCCAGCATAACTTCATCACTCATGAAGCTTTCCCCCTGCAGGTGGGGGCCAGGGGCTTGAACCTGGATCCTAGCACATTGTACTGTGAACACTTAACCAAGTGTGCCATCGCCTGGCCCTCCCATTGCTTTTACTCTTAAATGAGGATGACAGTAGCACCTGCTTCACTAGGTTGCTGTAGAGACCTGCACTGATGCACATAGAATCTTTGGGGCCAAGGGGAGGCAGAGATAACTCAGCAGTAGAGCCTGTACCCTGTGCATGAGGCCCTGAGTTTAGTCTCCAGCACCACACAAACATGAGAGATAAGAATAAATAGACCCACTATACAAAACACTTAGCCCAGTGTCTGGGCTTAAGAACACTCGCAGAGCTGTGCTTGTGAAATGCAAGATTGAGGCGGCTCCTAGCAGTGTGAGGTGTCAGCTTGGGTCATCCCAGTGTGTGTGTGTGTGTGTGTGTGTGTGTGTGTGTGTGTGTGTGTGTATGTGTGTGTGTGTGTGTATGTGTGTGTATGTGTGTGTCTATGTGTGTGTATGTGTGTGTGTGTGTGTATGTGTGTATGTGTGTGTATGTGTGTATGTGTGTGTATGCGTGTGTGTATGTGTGTATGTGTGTGTATATGTGTGTGTATGTGTGTGTATGTGTGTGTGTATGTGTGTGTATGTGTGTGTATGTGTGTATGTGTGTGTATGTGTGTGTATGTGTGTGTGTATGTGTGTGTGTATGTGTGTGTGTGTGTGTGTATGTGTGTGTGTGTGTGTGTGTGTGTGTGTGTGTGTGTTTAGAGGTCAGGAGCTAACAAGTTCCAGCTGCTTTAGCTCCATTTGTTGGCAGTTGTGTAGACAACACCACAATTTCTCTCTTCCTTCTCTCCTTCTCTTCTTTTCCTCCTTTCCTTTTCCTTTCTTCATCCTTCCTTTCCCTCCCTCCCACCTTCCCTTCCTTCCTTTCTTTCTCACCCTTCCTTTTCCATCTTCCTTCCTTCCTCTCCTCCCTCTCCCCTTCCTTCCTTTCTCCCTTCTTCTCTCTTTCTTTCTTAATCTCTGTCTTTTATCTCTTTCTTTCCTTTATTTTTCTTCCTTCCATTCTTCTCTTCTTCCTTTCTTCCTATTTCCCTCCCTCCCATTTCCATTCCTTCTTTCCTCTCTCTTTCATAGAGAGAGGGAGAGAGAGAGAGAGAGCAAGAGCGAGCGAGAGAGAGACAGAGAGAGAGAGAAACAGACAGACTATAACACCAAAGAACGCAGTGGGGGCCGGGCTCAAGCCAGGGTCACACACATAGCAAAGCAGTGCACTCTCCAGGTGAGTTCTCTGGCCTCGGGAGTGAACACTTACCCTAGGAAGCAGGGGCCCTTTGCTCTTGCTGATTTCTGTGAATGCCACTTGGATGCCCAGGACAGAAGCAGGGCAGACGGTGTCCACGTATCTTCCGAATTTTGTCACAATCTTAGGCGCTTGTCCTTCAAAGGCAGTCAGCATCACTAGCAGACATGTAGCCACATCTGGCTGCTTGCTTGCAGGGACCCAGAGTCCCTCCATGTCCTGCCTGATACTCTGATGTGTTAAGAGTAGAGGCTCACGCTTACACACGTGCACAGCTCACCACAACCACCAGCAAAGTTCCAGTGCCACCACATCAGAGACCCCTCTGTCTATCACACCGTCCCCCCGCCTCCCCTCCTGCTCCTTCTCATCACTACCATCATGGTGTGGATCCTTTGAATGTCACTTTGGTTGCTAGTGTTACTATTTGCAGGTTTGTTTGAGTTATTTATTTTCCATGCATACGAGAAACCATTGTGAAGTTGTCTTTCACTTCCTTCCTTAGTTCACTTAATCTTTTCCTTGGCTTAGTTAACTTAATCTTTTCCACTTAATCTTTTCCATCCATTTGACTCTGAAAGATGAGTCACTATCATTTCTCATGGCAGCACAGTATCCCATCAAGTCTATGCCCCTACAGCTTCTTTATCCAGTCAGCCATCAGTGGGCATTTCTCTTGAACCCATGCTTTGCCTCTTGTCAGTACTGTATAGCTGTGAACACATGGCATGCATATGCGGTTACTACTTTTAGAAGTACTGTTTTTGTGTCCTGTTAAATTGTGTTATGGCTTTATAGGAATGGGGTAGAGACATAGGGGGAAGGAAGTGGCCAGAGAGGAAGAGGGGAATGGATAAAGGAGAGAATGGAGGGCAAAGAGCATTCTCAGTGTTTTTCCTCCTTTCTGCCTCTTTGACTCACAGAGTGGTACTGCCTCCTTCCGGGGGAATGATTAAAATCATTTTTTTAGAGTGACCATTTGGAGTCACATGGGGTGGATTTAAAGAAGGTGTTATTGGAGGCTTAATTAGTTAACTAATTAATTTACTGCTCTGGCTTATGGTGGTGTAGGGGATTGAACTTGGGACCTCAGAGCCTTAGGCATGAGAGTCTTTTGCAGAGCCATTATGCTGTCTTTCCTACCTGATTTATTTATTTATTTTTGCCACCAGGATTATTGCAAAGGCTCAGTGCCTGCACGATGAATCCACTGCTCCTGGAAACCTTCTTCCCCCCTTTACTTATTTAAAAAAAGACAAAGAGAAACTGAGAGGGGAGGGGTAGATAGATAGATGGTAGGTAGATCGTTCAATAGATGATAGATAGATAGATAGATAGATAGATAGATAGATAGATAGATAGGCTCGTGCATCATTGTTTCACTGATCATGCAGCCTTCCCCCTGCATGTGTGAATGGGGGACTTCAACTTGGGTCTTTAAATATAGGGGTTCTGTACCTGCACAATTAATCCACCAATGCGGGCAGCCATTTTCCCCACTTATTCATTCTTTTCTCTTCTTTGGGTAGAGACAGAGAGAAATTGAGAATGAAGGGGAAGATAGAGAGAGCGAGAAAGAGAGACACTTGCAGCACTCTTCCACCTCTGGTGAAGCTTTGCCCCTGCAGGTGGGAAGTGGGGGATTTGAATCTGAGACCTTGTGCGCGGAAATGTGTGTGCTCTACTGGGTGTGCCTCCGCTCTTTTGGAGTAAAATCTGTTCATTGTAATTGTACACGTCAACTGCTTTAGCAAGTCTGTGGAGTTGTGCCTGAGTGTTCACACTATTTTATTCAGTTGTTATGTAGAGATCAAACCCCCCCTTTTTTCTTTCTTTCTTTCTTTTTTTTTTTGCTTTTGACTGTCTTTGACCCAGACAAAATAGTGACCTTATTTCTAATTTTCATTTAAATTTGACCTAGTTACTTTTTTTTTTTAGTAATTATAGATATAACAGACAGAAGAAGAAGTGAGGTGATTCCTTGGCCTCTGAAGAGTTCTTGAGAAGATCTGATTTACTAATGAGAGAGAAAAGACAAACAGACACAGAGAGAGAATCAGAGAGGCACAGGCATGTGCAGTGCTGGGGATTGAACTCAGGACCTCTTGCTGCCAAGTCCTATGCCCCACCACTGCCACACCTCTAGCTGCTGAAACGTCCTTTTGATGGAGCTCTGTGATGAACACCAGTGTCTGCTGAGTTGATCCACCCTGGGAAGGCACTGGAGCGCACACGTGCTATAAGGGCTAAGGCTGTGCTTCCCAGCGACACTTGCCTGAACCCAGGCCTCCTGGGGTCTCCCTCCTCTCTCCCCTTGATGCCTGGGAAGCTGTAGGTGTTTGGGGAAACTGTAAGACATGTGTTTTTGAGCCCCCTGTCCTTCTATCCCAATGTGTCAGTTGATGATCTTACAATAATTAATGGGAGAATATGGATGCTGGGTGGAGCATGCTGTGGAGACCATTCAGAGCAAGAGTCTATGAATGGTGCACCCCCCCCCCCCGATCCTTTAGCTGTTGTGGCTACTTCCCAGACCTATTTCTAAATTTCCTCTTCCAGGCCTACCTGTTTCTCACTTCCCATTCTGTCTTTGCTTTCTCCTAGCTCAACTTATTTTAAAAAAACAGTTTCACAATTTCTTTTTTTTATTTATTATCTTTTATTTATTGGATAGAGACAGCCAGAAATCAAGAGGGAAAGGGGTAATAGAGAGGGAGAGAGACAGAGAGACACTTGCAGCTCTGCTTCACCATTCATGAAGCTTTTCCCCTGCAGGTGGAGACCAGGGGCTTGAACCCAGGTCCTTGCGCACTGTAATGTGTGCACTTAACCAGATGCACCACCACTTGCCCACCCCCAGCTCAACTTTTAAGGCCAGTTCTTCATTATTTATTTTTGAGAGGAAAGCAAGGGTGAGACACAGAGTGGAGAGACACCACAGCCCTGCTCCACCATGCACAGCACTCCTTAGTACCATCCATGTGGCTCCCTGGTGGTGTGGGGGCTCAAATCCAGGGCCTGACACATGGCAAGTTGTGTGCTGTCTTGGGCGAGCTGTCTCCCAGTTCCTATCAGTTCACTTTTGTTTCTCTCTTTCCAAAGTGTAGAATGAGTCCATCCTCATTTTTAAAAAAGTAAGAACCAGAAGTGGAAAAATGAGTAATGATATCTATGAATTTTAACTTTTATGAAAGTTCTTTTAAAGAACTTATTATTTTTAAATATCTTTAAATTTTATTTATGATTGGATAGAGACAGAGAGAAATTCAGGGGGCGGGGGGAGGTGTGGGGGTGGGAAGAGACAGAGAAACACATGCAGACCTGTTTCACCATTCATGAAACTTTCCCCCTGCAAAGGGGCTTGAACCCAGGTCCTTGCACACTGTAATGTGTGCATTTAACCAGGTGCGCCACTGCCTGACCCCTGAAGTTTAACTTTGTATTAAAAGAAATAAATGGATGAAGAATGAAAAGATATGCAGGGAAAAGGGAAACGGGATACATTTATGAAGCATCAAGAAAAGCAGTTTTACTTATAGTTACGGATGTGTAAGTAGAATTTTTAGATATGGAAGCAAAGTTGAATGTAGCTGGACTTTTCAGCAATACCTTATTTTCTACATAATTTTGTAATACATGGGAACTTTGACAGTCTCTCTCCCATTATTATTATTATCATCATTATTTATGTATTATGCACTTATTTTTATTAGATAGGACAGAGAGAAACAGAGAGTAGGGAAGACAGAGAAGGAGAGAGAAGAGCAGGGGAGATAGCACAATGGTTATGCAAAGAGACTTCAATCCCAGGCTCAGAAGTCCCAGGTTCAGTTCCCTGCACCACCATAAACCAGAGCTGAGTAGTGCTCTGGTAAGAAAAATAAAAGCTGGGGTTGGGTGGTAGCGCAGTGGGTTAAGCACAAGTGGCACAAAGCGCAAGGACTGGCGTAAGGATCCCGGTTCAAGTCCCCAGCTCCCCACCTGCAGGAGAGTCGCTTCACAGGTGGTGAAGCAGGTCTGCAGGTGTCTATCTTTCTCTCCCCTTTTTTGTCTTCCCCTCCTCTCTCCATTTCTCTCTGTCCTATCCAACATCGAATGATGTCATCAACAACAATAATAACCACAACAAGGCTACAACAACAAGGGCAACAAAAGGGGGAAAAATGGCCTCCAGGAGCAGTGGATTCATGGTGCAGGCACTGAGCCCCAGCAATAACCCTGGAGGCAAAAAAAAAAAGCTAAAGTTAACTGGAGAAGGAGAGAAAAAGAGAGACACTTGCAGACCTGCTTTACCACTTGCAAATCTTCCCCCTTGCTAGTGGAGAGCCAGGGTTTGAACCTGGGTCCTTGCGCATGGTAATTTGTGCACTCAGCGAGCGTGGCCCCCATCTTCTCCTATTACTATTATCCACCTGTTGTATTGAAAAGTTGGTATGGGAGACCTCATAAAGATGTCATCTAGGGCCAGGGAGCTAGTTTGCTGAGTGGGGTACCTGTTCTGTCATGACCATGGCCTGAATTTGAACCCTGGTGCTAGATGGGAGTGTCACAGCACCATAGGAAGCTCTGTGCTGTGCTTCCCACCCCACCATGTCCATGTCTCTTTATCAGAATGAAAGAGTTGTCCTGAGACTGGTGAAAGAAATCATGCATGTGTAAGGCCCCTGTCTTCATCAGAAAAGTTAAAAAAAAAAGAAAAAGATGTCTATAGCTGGCTTTTTTATTTTTATTTTTTTTGTTGAATAATATCTTGAAGCTTTTGTTTTATTTTTTATCTTTATTTATTGCATAGAAACAGCCAGAAACTGAGAGGGAAGGAGGAGATAGAGAGGGGGAGAAAGAGATACCTCCAACCCTGCTTCACCACTCTCAAAGCTTTCCCCCTGAAGGTGGGGACTGGGGACTTGAACCCGGGTCCTTGCGCATTGTAACATGTACACTTAACTAGGTGTACCATCACCCAGCCCCTTTTGAGGCCTTTTACAATGTTACTACTGGAGGACAAGGAGATAGCTCATCTGGCAGAGCGTGTACCTTGCTGTAATGAGGTCCTGGGTTTGAGCCTGGGTCCACACGAAGGCACCGTGGGTGGCACAGGAAGAACCCACTGAATGGTGGGGCACTGCTGTGGCGTCAGTTGCCCTCTTTTTCTCTAAATAAATAGTAACAGCCACATTTACTTAAAATGCTTCTGCTGAGAGTTTTGAAAACCCACAATTTATAACTCGGGGTAGAACAGAGAGAAAGCCAAAAAAAAAAAAAAAAAAAAAAAGAACAGAGAGAAAATCTAAGGCTTTATTTATTATTATTTTGTTGATGAAAATACAATTCTGTTTCTCTCTGCTCCCCCGACTGTGCCACGATCATTGAGTGCTGGGGGGTTTGCTAACATGCTGACCACAGAGGTCATGGCCACTCCCAGATCCTGAGCTGTGCCTCTCTTCATTTCTAGCCTGGCCTTATTTAAAAATAAATAAATAAATAAATAAAAACCTGGAGGGGACCAGGCAGTGACACAGCAGTGGGTTAAACACACGCAGCGCAAATTGTAAGGACCTGCACAAGGATCCCGGTTTGAGTCCCTGACTCCCCACCTGTAGGGGGGGGTCACTTCCCACGCGCTTGAGCAGGTCCGCAGGTGTCTTTCTCTCCTCCTCTCTGTCTTCCCTTCCTCTCTCCATTTCTCTGTGCCCTGTCCAACAACAATAGCAATAGCAACAACAAGGGCAACAAGAACAACAAAAATGGCCTCCAGGAGCAGTGGATTTGTAGTGCAGGCACCGAGCCCCGGCAATAACCCTGGAGGCAAAAGATAAAATTAAATTAAAAAACAAGGGGAAAAAAGCTGGGTGGGGGGACTGGGTAGCAGCACACCCAGTAGAACACAAACATATGCAAGGACCAGGGTTCAGGCCCCTAATCCCCACGTGCAAGGGGAAGCTTCAGAAGCAGTGAAGCAGTGCTGCAGATGTCTCTCTTTATCTCTCCCTCTTTCTTCCCCCCCATTCTATCACAATTTCTTAAAAGGGGAGAGGAGAAAAAGGGAGGATAGGGGAGGAGAGGAGGGAAGGAAAATGTCTTCCAGGAGCAGAGGAATCTTTGTGTAGGCACCAAGCCCCAGCAATAACCCTGGTGGCAGTGAAAAAATAGAAAACAAAAGCAAATAAACAAAACAACTAACATTGGGGAATCCTGGCAGGTAACTCAGGGTTGAAGTCTGGGGCCCCAGGGGGAGCTTCATGGACACACCATGTATGGATGGTGAATTGCTGCTGTGGTCTTGGTCTCTCTCGGTCTCTCTCGGTCTCTCTCGGTCTCTCTCTCTCTCTCAATACAAAGTAGGCTGAGAAGAGAGTTAATGGTTCTGCAAAAGACTTTCATGCCCAAGGCTCTGAGCTCCCAGGTTTAATCCCCTGCACCACCATAAGCCAGAGCAGCTGAACAGTGCTGTGATCTCTATCTTTCTGTCTGTATCTCTCATTACAAATACATCAATAAAATATTTTTTTAAAGATACAAAGCACAAATTTGGCTGGGAGGCAACTCCTCAGAATCATGCATGCCCCAGGCTCTTGGTTCATTTCCTGATATTGCATAAAACCAAAACACAGGCTTCTGTGGTTTGGGGGAGCTGCTAGCCTGCTCAGGCTCTGCTGTGGGGTCCAGGTGTGGGATGCCTGCGTTTTCACCCCAACACTAACCAGCCTCTGCCGGCTGCCCTCTGCCTTGCAGTGCTGGCTCGGAGAGCCGTGCAGGAGTACATCATCACAGCCATCAAAGAGGTGCTGAGGATTCACTTCAACCGGGCGGTGGAGCTCAAGGTGGGTCCCTGGGGCTGCTCACTGGGGCCTGGGGCGTGGGGGCTGGGTGGAAGTCTCCCTTTCTTCCCTGTAAACAAACTGCTCATTTTTTGGCTCAAACGGCTGTAATTCCAGGACCCCAGCTGAGGTTTCACCCACTGGAGGGGTAAGTGGACAGAGCTGGAGCAGAGACTGTGGCGATGACCCTGACAGCTTTGCTTCCCTTGATTGACATGTGGAGACTTGAATCAGAGTCTGCATTGGGTTTTAGAGTGAGCACCTCTGCAGTCTCTGAACCAGAGCTCCATTGCTGAATGTTGCATGCTGGAAGGAGGCCTTCCTTTCCCCTGGGAGCTCAGTCCCGCATCTTCCAAAGCTGGGTACATGCTGCAGGGCTGGGCTGAATCTAGAAGTGTGCTCAGCACAAACCACACAATGGATATCCAAGACTTGATGAAAAACAATGCAAATCGGCCCAAGGTTTTTTTTTTTTTTCCTTCTTTTTTTCTTTACTGATTACACACTGATAGCTCTCAGGAGCCAGGCAGAGGCACACTCTATTGAGTGCACAAGGATCTGGGTTCAAGCTCTTAGTTCCCACCTGCAGGGGAGAAGCTTCATGAGTGGTGAAGCAGGATTGCAAGTGTCTCTTTTTCTCTTTTTTTCTACCTCCTCTTCCCCTCTCAATTTTCTGTCCTATTAAGTAAAAAAGAAAAAAAAAATGTCCTGGTAGATTCGTCGTGCAGGCACCAAAGTTCAACAGTATCCCTATATATCTATCTATCTATCTATCTATCTATCTATCTATCTATCTATCTGTATATATATATATATCTTTCAGGTCATTTGGATTAAGTAAAATTAATTTCATTTGACTCTTTTAATTGTTTTAATATGGCTATTTGACACGTGAAAAATTGCATTTGCGACTTGTATTTATTTTATTTAAAAAATTTTTTTTTATTATCTTTATTTTATTTACTGGATAGAGACAGCCAGAAATTGAGTGGAAGGAGATGATAGAGAGGGAGAGACAGAGAGACACCTGCAACACTGCTTCACCACTTGCAAAGCATTCCCCCTGCAGGTGGGGACTGGGGGCTCGAACCTGGGTCCTTGTATGTGTGCTCAACCAGGTGCATCACCACCCGGCCCCGACTCATATATTTCTTTCGGACATCACTGCTCAGGGATGGGCAGGGTGAGGAAGGGCCACTACAGCTCCAAAGCTTCCTTCAGTGCAGTGGGGGCCAGGCTTGAACCTGGGTCACACACATGGTAGAGTTGTGCACTGACCAAGGGAGCTATCTTGCTGGCCTTGGGGCTTTTTAAAGCAGCGTGCAGTGCTCATCTTTAACATGACAGTTTTGTATGGCCTGTAAATAATATTACAAATATCTAAAATGGCCCTTGTCAGAATAAAAGGTTCCCCACTCTGGTTTAATATAACAAGTATGCTTTGAAAATAAATACATCAAAACATCTTGAACTCTCTATAACTCCTTATTCAGTTCATATCATTGGCCAGTTTTTCTTTTCATTACTCTGATAGTTTATTTATTTATTTATTTATTTATTTATTTATTTATTTTATTAATGGATAGAGACAGAGAGAAATTAAGAAGAGAGGGAGAGATAGAGAGGAGAAGAGACAGAAGAGACACTTGCAGCCCTGCTTCACCTGCTTCATGTGAAGCTTTCTCCCTGCAGGTGGGGAGCAGGAGGCTTGAACTTGGGTCCTTGTGCATTGACTCTGATAGTTTTATGCAAAGTTTAACAGATGTGTAAAAGGAAGAAGTAAAATAAAGTTATGAAGAGGCCAGATGGTATTGCTCCCAGTATAGTATACATGCTACAGTGCACAAGGACGTGGGTTCCAACCCCCTGTCCCCACCTGCAGGGGAGAAGCTTCAGGAGCGGTTAAGCAGTGCTGCAGGTCTCTCTCTTTTTCTCTCTCTCGATTTCCCCTCCCCCTCTCAATTCATCTCTGTCTCTATCCAAAATAAATAAACAAAATAATTGTTTAAAGAAAGAAAGTTTTGGTGGCACACCCGGTTAAGTGCACATAGTACTAAATGCAAGAACCTGTGCAAAGATCTGGGTTTGAGCCCCTTGCTTTCCATCTGCAGAAGGGACACTTTAAGAAACACTGAGGCAGGTCTGTAGGTGCATCTTTTCCTCTCTCCCTCACTGTCTCCCCTCCCCTCCCCTCTCAGTTTCTCTATGTCCTATCCAATAAAATGGGAAAAAATGACTGACAGGAGCAGTGGCTTCTTAGTGCCAGCACCAAGCCCCAGCAGTAACCTTGGAGGCAAAAAAAAAAAAAAAAGAAAGAAAGAAAAAGAAAGTTTTGATTAGATAGTGATAAACACTATCCCTTTATGGAAATTACGTTTCAACCCTATTTACTTGATCATGATCATCTTGCTATTGAAGACAGTCTCCCTGTGGTGTGAATCATGGTGATCTTAAATTTGGTAACTCTTCCTGTCTGTGTTTTTTTGTTCCCGTAGGTGTATGAGCTGTTCGCCGACTTCACTTTTCTGGTCACTTCTGGCCCTTTTGTCTACTCAGCTATCTCAGTCATAAACGTGCTCATAAACAGTAAACTTGTCCGAGACCACACACCCTTGATTCTAGCTGTGAAACCTTCTTTCCTTGTGCCAGAGTCCAGATTCCAGGTCCAAACGGGTGAGGAAACTGCTGTTTTGCGATACGTGTAGAACCTCATTGATGTTTAAAAAAATTTAGAGGGAGCGGGATAACTACTACTACTACTACTACTTATTATTATTATTATTATTATTATTATTATCATTATTATTATTATTATTTAACCAGAGCGCTGCTCAGCTTTGGCTTCTGGTGGTGAGGGGGATTGAACCTGAGACTTCAGAGCCTCAGGCAGGAGAGTCTCCTTGCATAACCATTATGTTATCTACCCCTGCCAGGATGCCTTCTTTTAGAATGTATTACTTAGGGAGGCTGTGATGGCACACCTGGTTGAGCACACAGTTACCATGCACAAGGACCTGGGTTCAAGCTCCTCTGGTCCCCACCTGCAGGGGGAAGCTTCAGAATCGGTGAAGCAGGGCTACAGTTGTCTCTCTTGCCCTCTCTTTCTCCCCCTTCCCTCTTGATTACTTACAATTTTCAGAACGTTGATAATAAAGGGAAATGCCCAGTCCAAACAAAAGCATGCAGAATAGTGTAATGATGATTGATTTGTCCATTGTCTGGCTTCAGCTATTTCAGTTTCTAGTCAGTCTGGTTACAGTGACACTCCCAGCTGCACCATTTCCTCTCACATTTGAAATGCCGTGTCATCTCACTCATACATATTTCAGCCTAAGCCTCATAAAGATAAAGTCTAGGGCACAAACATGCCCACAGAGACATTCATATATACATAGGCCAGGCATCTATTGATGGCATCATTTTCATGCTCCCTAAAAACCAACCGTGATTCCTGCATTTCATATTTAATTTTTTTAATTAAAGTACTGCCACTAGGGTTATCATTGGAACTCAGTGTCTGCCTGGTGAATCCACTGCTCCTGGTGGCCATTTTTTCCTTTCTTTTTATTTTATTTGATAGGACAGAGAGAAATTAAGAGGGGTAGGGGAAGTAGAGGGGAGAGAGACACTTGCAGACCTGCTTCATCACATGAAGCTTCACCCTGCGGGTGGGGAGAAGGAACTCAAACCCAGGTCCTTTTGTATGGTAATTTGTATGGCCAACCAGGTGTGCCACTGCTCTGCCCACTTATTTCTTTTTATATGTGGTAGAACAGAGAGAAATTGAGAGGTGGAGAGGGAAATAGAGAAGGAGAGAGAAAGAAAGACACCTGTCTTCTTGCTCCATTGCTTGTAAAATTTCCTCCCTGAAGTTGGAGACTGGGGGCTTGAACTTAGGTCCTTGTACGTGGTAATATATGCACTTAAGCAAGTGTGCTACCACCCAGCCCCACATATTTAATCTTTTAATGCAGTGTCAGGGAATGAACCCACTGCCTCTTGCATGCCTGAGCAGTCTCCCTCTGGTTTAATGTTTACCATAAATTTTTAGAGAGACACCAAAGCACCACTTCACTAACCATGGAACTCCTTATGGTGGTGCTGAGAGAGGAGAGACCCTGCAGCCGTGCCCCATCATCCATGGAGTTCCCTGGGTGCTGCCATGGTGCTGAGGTTGGGGTCCAAGTTCCATGGTGCTGCCCCGTGGTGCTGAGGTTGGGGTCCAAGATCTCCCCATGGTAAAGCATGAGTTATAGCTATTTCCTGGGCACCATGTTGAACTTTTTGAACTTTTTTTTTGTTCTAAACCAGAGCACTGCTCAGCTCTGGCTTATGGTGCTGCAGAAGACTGAACTTGGGACTTTGGAGCCTCAGGCATGAGAGTCTGTTTGCATAACCATTATGCTATATCTACCCCTGCCATGTTGAACTTTTTAACAATGGGACATTCGAAAATTTTTGCCTAAGTAGAGAAAGCAACTTATTTAGTCCACATGTGTTTATCATTAAACTTTTAAAGCTCAGAGATTGCCCAATTTCGTTTTACCTATTTTCCTCCAAATTTTTTTGAGAAAGTTAGAGTGTTTCTTATTGATTTCACATAGTTTTCAATCTTGGTAAATTTCAGTAGTGTATGTTCACACCTACCTATATGTGTATACAACCTACCACACTAAAGTCCCAGTATCCTCACACCAAAGAGACCCTCTACCTGTTACCCCACTTCCCTTTTCCTTTTTCTCCAGTAACCACCATACTTTTCACAGACCCTCAGAATCAGCTTGGTTGTTATTATTGTTATTTCTGTAAGTAGCTAGAGCATTTTAAAAGCAATACCAGATACTATGTCATTTCACCTGTAAAACTTCAGTTTAATGCATTTTTTATAGAGATGGAAATTGAAAGAGAGAAAGAGAGAGAGATACCTGCATCACTGTTTCACCACGTGTGAAGCTTCCCCCCTACAGGTGGGGCCTGGGAGCTTGATCTGGGGTCCTCGCACACTGTAACATACTTTTATGTATTTGAAATCTTTCAGTCAGGTGCATTTTTTTTTTTTTGGTGTTCATTTTAACACAGTGCAGGCCACCAGCACTGGCTTCTGACATCCGTGCACTGATGCACACAGGGCTGAAGGCTATGGGGTGCTCAGCCCCATGCTCCAGAGGAGCCAGCTGATGGAGCTACTGTCACAGGCTATGATTGCTCTTTCAGTCCTCCAGTTTGTGCCTCAGAATGTGGACACGGGCTTCTGCAACTTCACCCAGCGCATCGAGAAGGGCCTGATGACGGCACTGACGGAAGTGCGCAGACACCAGCAGGGCAGAGCCAATGTCACAGTGCAGGTGAGGACAGTGCCCACTGCGTGCCTCGGGGGAGAACAAAACACTCAGGCTATCAGCGAACTAGGCAGCTTAGCTAGGGGGACCTGAGGATAGATGACTATATGCAGGACACTTTTCTGTCTCTTTCTTTCCTTCTTTCCTTTCTCCCTTTCTTTTTTTCCTTCTTTCTCCCTTCCCTCCTTTCTCTCTCTCTCTCTCTCTCTTTCTTTCTTTCAGAGCACTGCTCAGCTCTGGTTTATGGTGGTGCTAGCGATTGATCCTGGGATTTTGGAACCTCAGGCATGACAGTCTCTTTGCATAATTATTATTCAGGAATGTTCTAGAAGCCCAGGGCAGTTCTAGAAATCCAGAAATATTCTAGAAGTCCAGGAAATCTTCTAGAAGTCCAGGGACATTCCAGAAATCCAGGAATGGGGGGCTGGGCTGTGGTGCACCTGGTTAAGTGCACATGCTACCATGCACACAGACTTAGGTTCAAGACCCCTGTCCCCACCTGTAGGGGTGGAAAGCTTCATAAGCAGTGAAGCAGGGCTACAGGTCTCTCTCTCTTCCTCTCTCTCTCTCTCTCTTCCTCTCTCTCTCTCTCTCTCTCTCTCTCTCTTCCTCTTTCTCTCTCCCAGCCCTCTCAATTTCTCTTTTTCCTATCAAGCTAAATAAATAATTTTTTTGGTCTGTTTTTTAAAGAAAGGGCATCCAGGAATGTTCTGCAAATTCAGAAATGTTCTAGAAAGGAATGGTGCCAGATTACATATCCTGTGGGGAAATGTTTAACCACAGTAGTGGTTTTCTGGGTTTTTTTTCATTGATCGGGATTCACTATTCTGGGCTAACTTTTTTTTTGTGGGGGGGGGGGTTGGGGAGAGAGGCCAGAGTACCAAGATTTCTCCTAGCTGTAAAGCAGTCCATGTGGTGTGCTGGGGGCTTGAGTCTGGGTCATGCACATGGCAAAGCATGCACACTCCCAGGTGATTTATCTCACCAGCTCCCTCCTCCACTTTTATTTATTGGTTAGAGAAAGGAAGATGAGAGAGAGACAGAGAGACACAGAGAGAGAGAGAGAGAGACCTTCAGTACTGCTCCACCACTTGTGAAACTTCCCTTCTGCAAGTGGAGACCAGAGGCTTGAACCCAGGTCCTTGTACATGGTAATGTGTGTGTTAATCAGATGTGCCACTTCCTTTCCCTCTCTCTTTCCTTCCTTTTTTCCTTGCTCTTTCTCCTTCCCTCACTCTCCTTCTTCCTTCCTTTCTCTCTCCTTCCTTCCTTCCCTCCCTTCCTTCTCCCTTCCTTCCTTCCTTCCTTCCTTCCTTCCTTCCTTCCTTCCTTCCTTTCTTTCATACCAGAGCACTACTTAACTCTGGTTTATGGTGGTGCTAGGGATTGAACCTGGGATTTTGGAGCCTCAAGCATGACAGTCTCTTTGCATAATTATTATGCTGTCTCCACTGCCTGTCTTTAATTCTTTAAAAAAATATATATATAAAAGAGACATAGACAGAATTTATTCAAGAGAGCAAGAGAGAAGCCAGCACGCCATTCCAGCATATGCAGTGCTGGGAACTAGCAGTGTCCTGTGCTGTGGGGTCCTTACCAGGGTTTGGCTTTTCCAGATCCTGAATGTCACAGGGGGCTCCCCCCGCCTGGCTGCCCGCCGGGGCCCTGTGAGTGTGGTCTTCGCTGTGCGTGGCCCCCGGGGCTTCCTGCGTGGCTCAGAGGTGAGCGAGCACCTGCGGAACCTTAGCGTGGTGGAGTTCAGCTTCTACCTGGGCTACCCAGTGCTCCAGATCGCCGAGCGTGAGTGCCATCCTGCTGCCCCACTGCGGGGTGGGGAGGGGGGATCCACCTCCTGCCCTCTGCTCTGCCTACCCAGTGAAATATGTGTGCCAAGTCCAGGAAATAAACCAGATAAACTCGAAAGGCCTTGGATCCTAGCAGGAGTGAATCCAGAACCCTCTCATGCAGTGACTTAGACATATTGGCCATTTTTCTGGGTGAGGCAGGAGCCTTTCTCTGACTGTGGTTTGAGTCCAAGGACCACATCAGGGATACCATGGCACCAGGGGAAGAGCTCTGGTACTGCGGTATCTCTGCTCTGCCCCCCTCTTTCTCTGTGAAATCAAAAAAGGATGAAATGACATCAACCCAGGAACAGTGAAATGAAACTTCAGCTCCATCCCAAGTAAACAAACACATAAATGAAAGATGAAGCTCTTTTTTCTTTAATATTTAACTTATTTAGTCATTAGATAGAGACAGAGAGAAATTGAGAGGGGAGGAGGGATTGAAAGGGAAAGAGACATCTGCTTCACTGCTTGTAAAGCTTGCACCCTGCAGGTGGGGACTGGGGGCTTGAACCTGGGTCCTTGCACACTGCAAAGCAGGCACTCAACCAGGTGTGCCACCACCTCGCCCCTGCTCTTTCCTTTCTTTTAAAAAAGGTGGCTCACCTGGTAGAGCACACATAGTCTTATGTACGAGGGCGTGGAATTGAGGCTGCAGCCACAAGGTGGGAACACCTGCAGGTCGAAGGCTTCACGAGTGGTGGAGCAGTGCTGTGGTGTCTCTCCTTCTGTCTGAGTCATTCTCTCTTTCACCCTCTACTTAAAGAAGGGGGTGGGGGCGGGGAGGCCACCAGGAGTGTGGAGTCACGCAGACACTGAATTCCAGCGACATCTCTGGTGGCAAAATAGTAATAGCGACTAAACAATGATGATCATGAGACTGGAGCAGCAGTTCCAGAGCAGGTACCGTCAGCAGGGCGGGGCACCAGCCTATGTTTGCCTGGAGTGATGGGTCGGAGGAAGGAAAGACTCCAAAATGGTGACAAAAGGCAGTTAGGGGGCGGGCAGTGAGAATCTTGAATGTCTGTGTTGTGGAGGTGTTGCCAAGGCTCCATGTGCACCACCCTGCCTCATAACACTACACCCCAACGGGAGGACTAGTGAAGGGTAGCAAAGTCTCTCCCAGGCAGCAGCTGTCAGATTTGCAGTGCAGATGGGGTACAGTGGAGGTGAAAGGGAGCCGTGCCTCCAAACATAGCCCCACTCCCGCAAAATAGCAAATGCCTTTTTTTTCTTTATTGAGGGGATTCATGGTTTACAGTTGATAGTAAATACAGAAGTTGGTACATGTGTAACATTTTCAGTTTTCCACATAGCCCTCTAGCTCCCCCCTCCAGGTCCTCCTCTGCCATCATGGTCCAGGACCTGAACACTACCCCACCCCACCCCACCCCACCCCAGTCTTTTACTTTGGTGACAAATACCTTTTTAAATTTTTTTAAAAAAATTATTTATTTTATTATGATGACAGAGATGCAGAGATAAAGACAGAGAGAGAAGGAAGAGAGAGAGATGGGAAGAGAACATACATCTGTGGGTCGTCCTGGGGCTCTCTGCCTACCTGGCCACTGGCGGTGGAGACTGGGGTGGCCCCTGGGGGTCCTGGGGGCCCCTGGTTACGAGGATGACCTACACGGAGAGGGAGGAAGGAAACACACGATTTACCAGCTCCAGGAGAAGCCTCTTAGGACGACTTGTTTTCGTTTATTGGGAGGTAAAAGTGGGCGGATATACTCAAAGTTCAGAGAGAAGGTAGAGGTAATCATTAAGTCATACACACAATGCAGAGTTAGATCTTGAATTGTCAGGTATTTGATCTTAGCTGAGAAGTTACCATATAGGATATTCTGCTCGGAGGTGTTTGGAATCCTTTTTCTCTAAGGGTGGATTACAAACACCTCTGAGCAGAAGGGGGAAGGAGGCAGTTAAACAGAGAACCTCCGGGCAGAGGGGGGAGGGGACAGTTTGAGCAAAGCCAGGATATTTGCAGTGGGCTACAGGTTGGCCATACACAGTAATTCATGGCCTTTGTTCAAAAGGGATGGGGTAGCATGTACAGGAAAGTGCCCCATTCGGAAAAGCCCATAAGGTCAGGAGGGACCTGGTTAATGTCTCTTTCCCTTAGGAGGGAGAAGCCTCGGGGTCAGCCTGCTCAGACTCTCATGGAAATAGTGGCCTGGACTTCCCAGACAGTGGGCCCTTTCCCCACACACATCCACACCAGAGCACTGCTTAGCTCTGGCTTATGGTGGTGCTGGGGATTGAATTTGAGACCTCAGAACCTCAGGCATGAAAGTCTTTTACAGAACCATTATGCTGTCTCCCTAGCCCAGCAAATGCTTCTCATCATAGAGCTGCCAACAGGTTAATGATAGCCAGTGTTATTTCAGCTGGCATGTTGTCAGTGCCCTGAGCTGGAATGGAGGGAATGTGAAAGCAGACAGGGAAGATGTTGCTATCACTGATGCTCAGTTCAGGGTTCATGGGGGGTGGTCACAGACTGTCCTGGGCATATCAGGTCCCAAGGCCCCTTCTCATCAGTCAGAGCTGGGAGATGCCAGCTCTCCAAGGAAGGACACGAGGTGCAAACTCACTCAACTGGGTTGATGCCATGTCTTGGCGACCTTGCGTTCTATGAAGCAGTCAGTCCTAATGTTACTCCAGCCCAGTGATCATAGATCAGTGACACCAGGCAGTGACTTGTAAGTGAAGACACATGGCCAGGAAGTTCTAATTGCATTCAGGAGATTGAAGAGAGGAGGCTGTTGTAGGTACCAGGCAGTAAGACTGCCCCCCTGTCTTCTTTTTTAAAGATAGAGACAGAGAGGCAGCAAGGCAGAGAGAGATAGAGATAAAGACAGAGATACCACAGCTCCTAAGCTTCCTTAAATGGGGTGAGGGTTGGTCTTAAACCCAGGTTGTGCACATGGTAAAGCAGCACACTATCCAAGCCAGCTATTTTGCTAGCCCAACTTGCTCCTTTTACCTCTAGCATAGTGAGTGATCAAATGAACTACCTATGAGTAATTTTATATATCTACTTTTTATGAGACACTGGGGAATGGGTCCAGGGACTCACACATGTGTGGTACTGTTGAACAGCCTCCCCAGTTCATTTTTCATTTTTTATTTAGTGAATAGAGGCAAAGATGGACAGAAGAGAGATTCTTCAGGACCACTACACCATCTGCAGAGGCCCCTGCCACAGTGTTGTCCATGCTGCTGAGAGGAGAGACACCACAGTCTTGCTCCCCACCCATGGAGCTCCCTGGAAGCTGTCCATGGTGCTGAGAGAAGAGAGACACACACACACACACACACACACACACACACACCTCCCATATAGCCCTGCCCCACTGGGCATCCATGGAACTCCATGGGTGCTGTCCATGGTTCTGAGAGGGGGAGACACCACAGCCCTGCTCCAGCATCTATGGAGCTGCCTTGGTGCTGTCCGTGGTGCTGAGGATTGAATCCTAGGTCTCATGGCTGAGCTCATGTTCTACCTGGTGAACTATTTCTTGGGCTGGAACAGTTTTAAATAATAAACTCATCTGGATGGCAAAATACTTAGGAAAATAAAAAAAAATTAATAGGTAGGGCACAAAGGCTGCAGAGCCTGGTGTTGACTAGTCAAGAAGCTTTGCTTTGTTCTTCTCCCTCCCTCTTTTCTCCTTAAAACCCATGTCTGCATCTTTAACCAGTCTGACCTTTTATTTTTCATCAACATAATGAAGATTGGGGACTGGGGTGGGGTGGGGTGAGGAAATGTGCATTGTGGTTTACCCAGGACCTGCTAGAATCTTCGCCTTCCTGATGACTGAAAACGAGTTTCTGACTGGTGCTTTTTTCTCCTCTTCCCCCACCCCCTTTCTCTGCCAGCCTTCCAGTATCCCCAGCTCAACCTGTCCCTGCTGCTGAAGGCCTCCTGGGTGAGGACAGGTATGTGCGTCATGTTCTGGGAGCAATGAGACTGTGGGAGTCTCTCCCCAAGCTCAAAATTGCCCATCTTATTTCTGTGCCCTAAATCCAGGGCAAGATGTACCTTCACTACTTGGCAGAGGATGAATGAGGCAAGGACTCAGGTCTGGCTAACTAACTTGTGCCCTGCTGTGTAATGGCACAAAAAATGGGGCGGCTTGCTTAAAAATGCAGACCTCATGGCCCAGCCCAACAAGAATCCAGTCTTCTGAGTTAGGACAGGAGGTGGCTGCAAAGCAGGGCGCTATCTCTCTCTCTCCCTCCCTCCTCTATAGTCTTCATTTAGTTTCATGAGGAACCATAAAAACAGGAACAAGATAGCTCCCTGAACAAATAAAAATATTTTCAAAAAAAGTTTTGCGGGTCTGGGCCAGATTTTATTTTTATTTTATACTCTGTTATTTTAATTTTTGCCACCAGTGTTATCACTGGGGCTGAGTGCCTACATGTCTAGTACTTTATTTCTGGTGGCTTTTTTTGGGGGGGGGAGATAGAGGGATTTTGAGAGGAGTGGGAGAGAGAGCATAATGATTATGCAAAGCGACTTTCATGTCTGAGGCTTCAAGTCCTAATTTCAGCTCCCACCACCGTCAGCCATTGCTGAACAATGCTCTAGTGAAAGAGAGGAGAAAGGAAGAAAGAAAGAAAGACAAGAAGGAAGAAAGGAAGAGAGAGTCGGGCAGTAGCGCAGCAGATTAAGCACAGGTGGCACAAAGTGCAAGGACAGATGTAAGGATCCTGGTTCAAGCCCCCGGCTCCCCACCTGCAGGGGAGTCGCTTCACAGGCGGTGAAGCAGGTCTGCAGGTGTCTATCTTTCTCTCCCCCTCTCTGTCTTCCCCTTCTCTCTCCATTCTTCTCCGTCCTATCCAACAACGACAACAACAATGACAACAATAATAGCTTCAACAATAAAACAAGGGCAACAAAAGGGAATAAATATTAAAAAAAAAGAAAGGAAGAAAGAAAGAGGAGGGGAGAGAGAAAGAGAGGGAGGGAGGAGAGAGAGAGAGAGAGAGAGACTTGCAGCAGTGCTTCCTCGTTTATGAAGCTTTTCCTTGTAGGTTTGGACCAGGGGCTTGAACCCAGGCCCTTGCTCATGGGAACCAGCATGCTTATCCTTGTGCACCACCACCTGGCCCTTGTTTCTGTCTTTCTATCTGGAAAAAAGAAACAAAACCAAAAACAAACAAATAAACAACAACAACAACAAAAGAAAACCCAATTGTCCTGGAGTAGTGAGGTCCCAGTAGTGACCAAAAAAGGTGTTGGCTTTTGAATCAAGAAAAGGTGTGCCTCCAAACCAGTATCCAGCCACCTTGACTTTAAAATGCAGACACGATGTCTGATCACATGTGGGAGCTCCTGACTCCCGTGTCCCTGCACTGCAGAGTCCCTGGGACTCCTGGCCTTGTATCCCTTAGCCCTGGTGACTGCACCTAAGTCCCTCATCTGAGCCCATTTCCAGGGCTCTCCTGGCCCATCTGTGCTCATGTTTCACTCTCTGGCCCCCTGTTCCTTAGCACCTTTTAGTCATGCCTCCCCGTTGCGCTCACTAGCATATCTGTCCTTCCCTCCCCCCTCCCCACCACAGTCCTCCTGGGCGTTGTGGAGAAGCAGCTCCAGAGTGAAGTGTTCCAGGCGGAGATGGAACGCAAGCTGGCACAGCTGCTCAGTGAGGCCGCCACCCGCAGGCGTGTGTGGAGACGGGCCACGGTGGCTGCTGGGAACAGCGTGGTGCAGGTACTCTGGGGGGTCCATGGGGAGGGGGGTTGGAGAGCCCCCCGGGGAGTCTTGGCTTACACTGGTGGCTGGGTCTGTTTGAGGTCAGCCGCGGTGGTTTCAGTTCCACGTGGCTCTAGAGAGACATGTTATTTATTTATTCCTTAATGTATTTCTTATTTATTTTGTGTGTTTATTTTTAAATTAAATTTTGGATAGAAACAGAGAAATTGAGAGGGGAGAGAAAGAGGAGAGACAAAGAGAGACACCAACAACACTGTTTCACGGCTTGTGAAGCTTCCACCCTGCAGGTGGGGACTGGGGGCTTGAACTCGGGTCCTTGCACATGCTAACCTATGTGCTCAACCAGGTGTGCCACCACTTGGCCCCTATTTACTTATTTTTTAATTAATTAATTTTTTTATTTGTTGGATAGAGAGAAACTTAGAAGGGAGGGGGAGATAGAGAGGGAATGAAAAAGAGAGACACTTGCAGCCCCGCTTCACTGCTTGTGAAGCTTTCCCCCCTGTGGGTGAGAACTAGAGGCTTGAACTCAGGTCCTTGTGCACTGTAACATGTGCACTTTATCTTGAGCACCATCACTCCAGCCCCTGCCTTATTTTTAAAAAGAGTAAAGGATTTCAAGAGTCTCTAGCTTACCTAGAGAGTGTACCTGCTATTTTTGTTTGTTTGTTTGTGTTTATTCCCCAGAGCTCTGGCTTATGGTGGTGCCAGGAGGGATTGAACCTGGGACCTTTGGTGCTTTAGGCATGAAAGTTGTTTACAGGGTCATTATGCTAGCTGCCTGGCCTGGGTGTCCCCTTTGTCATTCGTATAATGCTTTGCCCACTCTGCACTGGAAGAAGCTCCATTGTTGTGGTCTCTCTCTCTTTCTATCTGGAAAAAACTCAGTTCAGTGTGTGAAAGAGACAGAAATAACAACAAACAAACAAAAAGGATTGTTACTTTTTGTTGTTGTTTCTGACTCCCAGAGAGAAAGATATATATGTGTAGCTGAGGCCTTGCACATGTATGATTTCATCTCTTCAGGGCACACTTTTTCATTCAGAGAGGGTAACAGGAGCAGAGAGAGAGACACCCCCTCCCCTGGCCCTGGAGCTTCTCCTGATGCTGTGGTTGTCCCACATGGTACTGGGCCTTGAACCTGGGTCACATGTATGTCAAGCTGCATGCTCCACCTGGTGAGCTATCTCTCCTCTTGCCCCCTGTATTTGTGTGTGTGTGCGTGTGTGTGTGTGTGTGTGCGTGCATGTACATGTGTACGAATGGGCACAAAAATGCATTTAATTTTATGGAATTCCAAGTATTATTGATAATATCACAGAGAGAAGCCATTCAGCCTGAAGACACCTTGGCAGTCCTAAAGAGGAGCTGGGAGATAGTTTCCCTGGCAGAGCAAATTCTTTTTTTTTTTTCCCCCTTTTGTTGCCCTTGTTGTAGCTTCGTTGTGGTCATTATTATTGCCCTTGTTGACGCAATTCGTTGTTGGATAGGACAGAGAGAAATGGAGAGAGGAGGGGAAGACAGAGAAGGGGACAGAAAGATAGACACCTGCAAACCTGCTTCACCACCTGTGAAGCGACTCCCCTGCAGGTGGGGAGCCAGGGACTCGAACCGGGATCCTTACGCCGGTCCCTGCGCTTTGCGCCACATGCGCTTAACCCACTGCGCCACCGCCCGACCCCCGCAGAGCAAATTCTTTACGGGGCCTGAAGTCCTGGGTTCAGGCCCCAGCACCACATGGCAGAACCACGGCCAGTACCATGGGGAGCTCCGTGGATAGTGGAGCCATGCTGAAGTGCCTTTCCTACTCTGTATCCCTCCTCTCTCGGAAAATAAAATAAAATAAAATAAAAAAAAATTAAGGCTAGGGAACCCCTCAGTGGTGCTGTGTGGGAGCGAGGCTCTGGCTTCATTCCCTGGCACCAAATTAAGAAACCAAAAGAGGTCAGAAAGAAGAACATGTCTCTTCTTTAGTACTTCCATGTCCTGTCTCTTGCCTCTTTGCCCCAGATCTGCTGCACTTTGGAAGCTGGCTGTGAGGAGACAAATGGCAGATCTGCTTGAATGACAGCATGACCCATTTAAAAATGTATTTTATTTTATATTATTTTATTTTATTTTAATCAGGGTTATTGCTGGGGCTCAGTGCCTGCATAATGAAGCCACTGCTTCTGGAGGCCACCACCCTTCTTTTTTCTTTTTTTCAATTTTTTTTTTTTTTTTTTTTAGGCTCCAGGGTTATCCCTGGGGCTTGGTGGCTGCACTATGAATCCACTGCTCCTGGAGGCTACTTTTTTCCATTTTGTTGTCCTTGTTATGGTTGTTATAGCTGTTGTTGTCATTGGATAGGACAGAGAGATATCAAGAGAGGAGGGGAAGACAGAGAGAGGGAGAGAAAGACAGATACCTGTAGACCTGCTTCACTGCTTGTGAAGCGACTCCCCTACAGGTGGGGAACTGGGGTTTGAACTGGGATTTTTACGCCGGTCCTTGAGCTTTGCGCCATGTGCGCTTACTCTGCTGCGCTTCCACCCAGTCCCCCCTTTTTCTTTCTTATATTTTATTTGATAGGACAGAAAGATTGAGAGGGGAGGGACAGGTAGAAAGGGAGAGAAAAATAGTCACCTGCATACCTGCTTCACTGCTCAAGAAGCATCCCCCCTGACAGGTGGGGAGTGAGAGCTTGAACCTGGTTTCTTGTGCATAGTACTATATGTGCTTAAGTGGGTTTGCCACCTTCCATCCCTGGTGTGACCCATTTTCAGGGCCTTGGACTCATATCAAATTGGAAATCAGGACTGTACTTTCTTCTCATCTTGTGTTTCTTTTTAAAAAATTAATTAATTTAATATGATAGAACAGAGAGAAGTTGAGAGTGAAGAGAAGATAGAAGTTCCACTTCCCCAGAGACCCCAGAGACCCACCCTACTAGGGAAAGAGAGAGGCAGACTGGGAGTATGGATCGACCAGTCAATGCCCATGTTCAGCGGAGAAGCAATTATAGAAGCTAGACCTTCCACCTTCTGCAACCCACAATGATCCCGGGTCCATACTCCCAGAGGGATAGAGAATGGGAAAGCTATCAGGGAAAGGGATGGGATATGGAGATCGGGTGGTGGGAATTGTGTGGAGTTGTACCCCTCCTATCCTATGGTTTTGTTAATGTCTCCTTTCTTAAATAAAAAAAATAAGAAGAAGAAGGAGATAGAGATGAAGAGAGATATAGTTTTCCCCACCTCCCTGCAGGTGGGGACTGAGGGCTTGAACCTGGGTCCTTGCACAATGTATTATGTGCACTCAACCAGGTGCACCATTACTCGGCCCCATCTTTTCATTTTTATTTGTCTCAAGGTTAAATTTTTTTTCCTTTCATCCATTGATCGCTCAGAATGTGTTGTCTAATTTCCATGTATTCGTGAATTCTTCGTTCATTTAATGCCCATGTATTTGTGATTTTCCTTTGTGCTATTCATGGTGCTCAGGTTTGATTTCTTCTGACATGGATTCTCATTTCATACCCTTGTGGTCAGAAAAGATACCTGATAAACTTCTAGCTTCTTCAATTTCTTGGGACTTGTTTTGTGGCCTAATGTAGGGTTTATCCTAGGAAGTGTTCTGTGTGAGTTTGACAAGAACTCACATTTGGTCTCTACTGTGTGGAGTGTTCTGAACACGCTTGTATATGTCTGTTTGGCCTATCCATGGTGCAGGTCTACTGTTTCCACATCAGTTCTGTGTCTGGATGACTCAGTCATTGCTGAGAGTGGTGTGTGAAAGACTTCTGGGATTTATTTCTCCTAAGAGGATTGGTTTCCAATGAGAATGTCTCCCCTCCACCCCCTATCCCCTCACCTCTCTCTCCCAACTGAGCTCACATGGTAACATTCAGAGACTTTTTGGATTGCCACTGCTGGTGTTTGTGTCTGTGTACTGCTACTGGCATCTATTCAGACTCACCCATCCATTCATTCATTAATTTTTGAAAGAGAGAGAACCAGAGAATCACTCTTGCATATGTGATGCCAGGAATCAAACTTGGGATCTCATACATACTTGAGAGTCCAGCACTTTATCCACTGCATTACCTCCCAGGCCAACTGGCATCTAATGAGAAGAGGACAGGGGATATTAATAACTATCCTGTAGTGCTTGGTTTGACCCACTATGTCAGAAAATCATCTGGACCTGAAGGGTAGCTGTGCCAAGATGAGAAGCCCTCTCCTATATGGACAGGGAGAAGCTAGTCTGCCAGATTTAAGAAGGGATTGGAGGGCACTCATGATGATTTCAGGAAATCTGAGGTAAACCTTGTCCATAGATTTGCAGTTGGGATGATAGTACTTCCCTTTAATGGTGAGTTAGAGTTTGTTGGAGCAAGTCTGTGTGGCACTGAAGAATGAACAGAGAGATGCATCCTCCCCAGCTCAAAAAATCTACATACTTAGAGAAGGAGAGGAGAGGAGGGAGGGAAGGAAGGAGAGGGAGATAGAGAAATAGATAGATAGATATGACAATGGTGGGGGTAGTTAGCATAATGGTTTTATGCAAAAAGATTCTCATGACTGAGGCTCTGAAGTCCCAGGTTCAATCCACTGCACTACCACAAGCCAGAGCTGAGCAGTGCTTTCATTTGAGAGAGAGAGAGACAGAGACACACACAGAGAGAGAGGTGCTAATACATCATTCCACCATCCATGGATTTCCATTTGACGCTGTCCATGGTACTCACATGTGGTGCTGGGGATTGAATCCAAGGCTTTTATTCATGATAAGGCATGTGTTCTACCCACTGAACTGTCTCTCTGCCCCTTGGTGGTGATTCTAAACTGGCTGGACTGGGTGGCTGTAGGTTCTGTGTACCTTAGAGAAGATCTTGAGCAAGATGAAGGTCATTTCTTAATCTCCCTAGAGGACCATGCATGGTAGCTGTCTTTCTTCCCATCAGGAGAGCATCGTGGTGGGGGAATTAAATCCTGGTCACACCATGGAGGCGGGGAGCCTCAGGTTGGACCATGCTGAGGGCTGCTGCTATCTCCCAGGTGGTGAATGTGTCCCGGCTGGAGGGAGAGGACAATCCGGTGCAGCTTGTCTATTTTGTGGAGGACCAGGATGGGGAGAGGCTCAGTGCCGTCAAGTCATCAGAACTGATCAACAAGATAGACGTCCAGAGAGCAGCCATCATCCTAGGTTACCGGATCCAAGGTGCCGTGGCCCAGCGTAAGTGCGTGAAGCTTGGCCCCTGGGCGGGGCTGTGTGAGCTTTGTGGGAGGGTCAATGACTGGTTCCTTTCTGACAATGAACCTCTACTATAATGCATTCTTTTAAAAAAAATAAGTATTTTATTAGTTTAATGAGTAGAGACAGAGAAATTGAGAGGGAAGTGAGAGATAGAGAATGAGAAACACCTGCAACACTGCTTCACTACTCATGAAGCTTCCTCCCTGCAGGTGAGGGTCTTGGGCTTGAACCTGGGTCTTTATGCATGGTAATATGGGCACTTTACAAGGCGTGCCACTGACCAGCCCCACTTTATTTTATTTTTATAATTTTTATTAGTGATTTATTAATAATGATTGGCAAGATTGTGGTATAAGAGGGGCACAGTTCCCACCACTAGAATTCCATACCCCATCCCCTCCATTGGAAGTTTCCCTGTTCTTTATCCCTCTGGGAGTATGGGCCAAAGATCTTTATGTGGTGCAGAAGGTGGAAGGTCTGGCTTCTGTAATTGCTTCTCCAACAGACATGGGTGTTGACCGGTTGAGCCATACCCACAGCCTGTTTCTGTCTTTCCCTAGTGGGGTAGGGCTCTGGGGAGGAGAGGTTCCAGGACACATTGGTGTGGTCATCTGCTCAGGGAAGTCAGGTTCGCACCATGGTAGAAAATTCTCTCTCTCATAAAGCAAGTCAATATTTAAAAAAAATAAAAATTCCTCTTATGGGAGGCATGATGGAGGCGAAGGAGGAGAGACCAGTTCCTTAAAGTGGAGGAAGAGGACAAGCTGGTAGAGGGTGCAATGTGCTGACACCAACCATGGGGAAGCCAGAAACTATACATGTGTGACTCCAGTAGACCTGTAGATCAACATTCCTACCCCGCCCACCCCACCACCCTGCAACACAGTGATCTAAAAAAGGGTCCTTAAAAAAAAAAAAAAAAGAAAAGGAGGTCCTGGAGGCCAGGCAGTGGTGCACTTGGTTGAGCATACACAGGTTAACATGTGCAAGGACCTGAGTTCTAGCCCCCACTCCCTGCCTGCAGGAGGACAGCTTCATGAGCAGTGAAGGTGTCTGCAGGTCTCTCTCTGTCGCTTTCCCTCCCCTCTCAATTTCCCTCTGTCCTATCAAATAAAATAGAAAAAAAATAAATGGTTGCTAGCAGTGGTGGATTCATCATGCAAGCACCAAGCCCCAGTGATATCCCTGGTGGTAATATAATATAATATAATATAATATAATATAATATAATATAATATAATATAATATAATATAATATAATATATATAATATGAATAAAGTCTTGGTGCACCACTCTTATATTTATTCAAATGACACTGAAACACTCATTCAAAGGGAATGAGTCGAGTGGTGGTGCACCAGGTTAAACGCACATAGTACAAAGTGCAAAGACTCACTCAAGGATCCTGGTTTGAGTTCCCCACTCCCTACCTGCAGAGGGGTCACTTCACAAGTGGTGAAGCAGGTCTGCAAGTGTCTATCTTTCTTTCCACCTCTATCTTCCCTTTCCCTCTCAATTTCTCTCTGTCCTATCCATTTTTTTTTTTTTAAAGGCCACCAGGAGCAGTGGATTTGTAGTGCTGGTACCAAGTCAGCAATAACACTGGAGGCAAAAAGGGGGGCATATGCACCCCTATATGCACAGCTGCATTATTCACAATACTTAAAGAGTGGAAGCAGTCTAAATGCCCAACAACAGATGACTGGATAAATAAATTATGGGATATATACTCCATGGAATACTACTTTTCAATCAAAAAAGACAATATTGTGTCCTTTAAAGCAAAATAGATGGGACTGGAGGCTATTATGTTTAGCAAAATAAGTAATGAGATGAAAGACAGCTGCTGGATATTTTCACTTATATGTGGAATCTAGAGATCTGACCTTTAGAAGAAAAAAACAAAAACAAAGAAACAAACCAGAAGCAAACAACTGTTCCTAAGACTTGTGAGAACTATGGTGGTTATCTTTCGGAGGTGAAGGTGGGGATACAGAGATTTTCTGGGGGTGTGGTGTGGAACTATACACTGTAATCTTACAATCTTGTAACCCACTATTAATCACAGATAAAAAATTAAATTAATAAACAAGGAGGCAGGGTAGATAGCATAATGGCTATGCAAGAAAGACTCTCAGACCTGAGGCTCCAAAGCCCCGGGTTTAATCCCCCACACCACATAAGCCAGAGCTGAGCAGTGCGCCCCTCTCCTTCTCCCTGCCCCTGTCCCTCTCCCAAACCTTATCTGCTATAAGATCCCAAACCTTATCTGCTATAAGATCCCAAACCTTATCTGCTATAAGATCCCAAACCTTATCTGCTATAAGATCCCAAACCTTATCTGCTATAAGATCCCAAACCTTATCTGCTATAAGATCCCAAACCTTATCTGCTATAAGATCCCAAACCTTATCTGCTATAAGATCCCAAACCTTATCTGCTATAAGATCCCAAACCTTATCTGCTATAAGATCCCAAACCTTATCTGCTATAAGATCCCAAACCTTATCTGCTATAAGATCCCAAACCTTATCTGCTATAAGACCCCAAATCTTATCTGCTATAAGACCCCAAATCTTATCTGCTATAAGATCCCAAACCTTATCTGCTATAAGACCCCAAATCTTATCTGCTATAAGACCCCAAATCTTATCTGCTATACTTTTACCTTTAGGTTCCTGGTTATTAAATAAATTGTTCTGCTTTATATCTTAATGCTTTTTAGCCACCAAGTTGCAGAGGCTATCATGGCTCGGTGCTGGCATTACAAATCCACTGCTCCTGGTGGCCACTTTTTTTCCATTTTAATTGGATAGGACAGAGAAAAATTGAGAGAGGTGGAGGAGGTAGAAAAGGAGAGGGAAAGATACCTGAAGACCTGCTTCACTGCTTGTGAAGCATCCCCGCTGCAGGTGGGGAGTGGGATCTTGAACTTTGATCCTTGTGCAGGTCCTTGTGCTTAGTACTGGGTGTGCTTAACCGGCTATACCACTGCCTGGCCCCCTCAATTTCTCTGTCTTTCCAATAAAAAATAAAAAATAGATTTAAAAAAGTGAATTATATTCACTGAAACTAGTGCTAATATTTCCCCCCCTTGACTCCTGGTCTATTTCTCTTCTAAAATTTCTCCCTTAGGCAAAAATCACATCTTCTCTGTGTCTCTGTTATGTGTCATTTTGGGGCCACTGGCTTGAACGGGGAGGCAACATCTACCTTTATTAACTTCCTTCTGTTGTTTTTTTTTTTTCCCTCACAAACAAGTTCTTGAGCCCCTCTTCTCTTCCAGCCCCCCATTTTCCTTCCACTTTCTCCTCTGTTGATCCATAGTTCAGAAAGAGCTGTTTTGTTCTTTATTATTGTTGGAAGAGGCCCCACCCATCCCCATCAATGGAGGTCTGACATGAAGAAAGATCAGTAGCCTGAGAGAATGTTTCTCTCTGATACACCTTCATAAGTCAGACTACTGTTGCGGTAGTAGTGTTTCCCCCTGTGAAATTTAACTTTCCACAGTAAGGGGACAAGTAATGTTCATGAGGGTTTTAGTATCTGAGAACATTGAATGTTTTGCAGCAAGGGAGATGACTTAGTGGGTAGAGAATATGACTTGCATACCTGAGATTCCAAGTTTGATCCCCACCACTGCCTGTGTGGGAGTTATGCTATAGCCCCCGCCCCATTAGTCATAAAAATAAGTTAAGTAGGCCTAGTGAAATAGCTTACGTGGATAGTGCACTGCTTTGTCCTATGTATGGCCCAGGTTTGAGAACATCCCCCATTGCATTGAAGGAGCTTTGATGCTGTGATCTGTTTCTCTCTCTCTCTCTGAAAAAAAGTAAGTAAATGAATACATCGTTGAGGAAAAACAAGTGGCCAGGCTAGTAGTTCAACTGGTAGAGTTCAGGATTTATGTGTATAAAGCCTTGAATATAATCTCCAGCTCCCCATGGGCTGGAGTGATGGTCTGCTTTCTCCTTCTCTCTCTCTCAAAAAAAAAAAAAGGAAGTGTGAGGGGCGAGGAGGGTCAGTGAAATAGCTCTCTTGGGTAGCATGCCTGCTTTGTCATATGCATGGCTCAACTTCAAGCCTGGCCTCCATTATATTAGGGGAAACTTGAGTGTTGTGTCTCTCCATGTCTCTGTCTGTCTTTATCTAAAAAAGTCAGCTTGGGGCAGTGAAGTCTTAGTGATGACGGAAAAAATGTTTTTAAGGAAATGCAACTCTTTGTAGGAGATGAAGTCAGTTTTAAGAAATGACAGTTTTGTCATTAGCCTCAGTTTTAGAAGGTTCTTTGTATGCAGCCATACTGAATCCTGGAACATAAATAGGAAGAGCAGACTCCTGGGCACACACTCTCCATTGTGTGGAAAGGGGGGGTCCTGGGAGTCAGACTCCAGGCCTCATATGTGAAGTAGTCCCTCTAACACTGGTGACATCCTGACCCCTCTTTCTATTTTATGGTCATGTCACTGTTAATGGTTTGTCTGTGAATTTCAGATCTGATTACAAACTCTCATGTTCACTTTCAAAGCCATGAGAGGGAAAAAAAGCAGGAGGTATTTGTCACTTGTCCTGTGTTTCTGGTTCCACAGTCAAGCCCAGCAATTTCACCATAGAAGAGTTTTGTATGTAGGGAAATAGCTCAGCTGGTAGAGCACAGGCCTTTGCACATCCCTCCGCCCCTTCCCCCCCCCCCCCGCCACCTAGCTCTGGGCTTGATTCCTGGTGTTGTATGTACCTGAGTGGTGCTCTTCCTTCTTGTACTTGTGCATGCTCCCTCTCTTTCCCTCTGTCTCTCTCTCTCTCTCACTTATCTTGTATGAAATAAATGCAGTTTATCTTTAAAATATTAATACAGGGCTGGGAAGTCGCTCGGTAGATAGAACTCATGCATAACTCTGAGTGAGGCCCTGCACTCACTCTCTGACCCCACAGGGTAGCACTATGGACAGCACCCAGGGGGCTCCAGGGATGGTGGGGCAAGGCTGTGAGGTCTCTCCTCTCCAGCACCATGGACAGCACCCAGGGAGCTCCACGGATGGTGGAGCAGTGTGTGTGTGTGTGTGTGGGGGGGGGGGCATGCTCTCCTCTCCAGCACCATGGACAGCACCAAGGGAGCTCCATGGATGGTGGAGCAGTGTGTGTGTGTGTGTGTGTGGGTGGGGGGCATGCTCTCCTCTCCAGCACCATGGACAGCACCCAGGGAGCTCTATGGATGGTGGAGCAGTGTGTGTGTGTGTGGGGGGGCACGCTCTCCTCTCCAGCACCATGGACAGCACCAAGGGAGCTCCATGGATGGTGGAGCAGTGTGTGTGTGTGTGGGTGGGGGGCACGCTCTCCTCTCCAACACCATGGACAGCACCCAGGGAGCTCCATGGATGGTGGAGCAGTGTGTGTGTGTGGGCACGCTCTCCTCTCCAGCACCATGGACAGCACCAAGGGAGTCCATGGATGGTGGAGCAGTGTGTGTGTGTGTGTGTGTGTGTGTGTGTGTGTGTGTGTGTGTGGGCACGCTCTCCTCTCCAGCACCATGGACAGCACCCAGGGAGCTCCGTGGATGGTGGAGTGAGTGGTGCTTTGGTGTCTTTCCTTCTTTCCTCTCTGTTGACTCTCCCTTTCTACATCTCTCTCTTTTAAGATTTTACTTACTTATTAATGAGAAAGATAGGAGGTGAGAGAGAAAGAACCAAACATAATTCTGGTACATGTGCCACCGGGATTGAACTCAGGACCTCACGCTTGAGAGTCTAATGCTTTATCTACTGCACCACCTCCAAGACCACCCTAAGTATATATAATGAAAAAATAGGACTGGGGAAATCACTTGGCAATGCTACATATGTGCCAAGCGAAAATAATAATAGTAATAATAATAATAATAATTGCATGAGGATCTGAACACCTTTCAAGCCTACCTCCAGCTCTTTTCAGCATGGGAGGTGGAATGCAGCCAGCCCACAGGTAGTCATGAACTGTGAAGTCAGGCCTGGTTTTGACCTGTGTCCTCCCAGGGGCAGACTAGTCTCAAACCAAGATGAATCTCTGGTCATTCCAGCTACTCCTTTGGCTCTGCCACTCCTTCTCTGTCCTCAGTTATTTTCATAGACTCTGAGCTATATTTGTCTGAAACGACATTCAGGCTGTATTGCCAAAGGCAGGTGCCTGATACTCAGTCTCTTTCCCCGTGTCCCAGGAAACTCCTGCTCTGTAATTTGCCATGGTCCCATGTCAGCTCCCCACACTCTGTCCTGTAATTCCTCCTTCCTGCCCCATGCCTTGGCTCTGAAGGACTCTCCCTCTCCCCCAATATCCCTCCAGTCACTCACAGGGGCCAAAACCTGCATTGGGATTTTTTTCTGGTATATCTTTGAACAGCAACATTTTAATTTTTCAAAAAGGAATTTATGAGAGGGGGAAGAGAGAGAAGAGACTGAGAGAAGGAGATATGGAGAGAGGGAGTGAATACCAGAACATTACTTTGGCATATGCAATGCCAGGGACTGAACTCAGGAACTCATGCTTGAGAGTCTGACATTTTAGTTATGGCACCACTATCAGGGCCACAGCAGTCTTATCTGAGCACAGCATGTACGAGCCACCAGAGGCCATGGAACAAGCCTCAGACTTCATCCCCTGGACTTACAGCAAAGGCAGGATTTTGGTTCCTGATTCTGTTACTCTGCAGTATGCCAGCACAGTGCCTGCCCATTTATCAGAGTATCAAAGTGTGTTTTGAAAGACTAGTGAGGGGTTCCTTGCATGACAAAGACTAGTAAGTGATCCCTTGCATGACAAAGCCAGAACAAGAGGATGCAAAGAGGAAGTTAGTGCCCTGAAAGGGTTATCACAAAGCAGCCTTTACAGAAGGATGGGAAGAGGGGACAGCGTCTTGATTTTTTAAAAATATTTTATTTATTTACTAATGAGAAAGATAGGAGGAGAGAGAAAGAACCAGATAACACTCCGGTACATGTGCTGCTGGGGATTGAACTCGGGACCTCATACTTGAGAATCCAGTGCTTTATCCATTGCGCCACCTCCCAAGCCAAGCCTAGAACCCAAGTTCTAATGGAACTGGAAATGGTTGAACTTATTTATTTATTTATTTACTTATACTTTGATAGAAGATGAGAGACAGAGAAGGATAGAGAAGGACAGAAAGAAAGTGACACCTGGGGCCCGGGTGGTGGCGCACCTGGTTAAGCGCACACATTACAGTGCACAAGGACCTGAATTCGAGCCCCCAGTCCCCACCTGCAGGGGGAAAGCTTTGCAATTGGTGAAGCAGGGCTGCAGGTGTCTCTCTGTCTCTCTTCCTCTTTATCACCCCCTTCCCTCTCAATTTCTGACTGTCTCTATCCAATAAATAAGTAAAGATAACAAAAAAATTAAAAAAAAAAAAGAAAGTGACACCTGTAGCACTACTCCACAGCTTGTGAAGTTTCTCCATGTTGCAGGTGGGAACTGGGGAGTTTGAACCTGGGTATGACTCAAGCATGGAGGTAATTGTGCACACTTTACTGGGTGCAACACCATCCAGCTCCAACAGTTGAGCTTAGACTGGTGCTGACTCCTGTGACAAGAGCTGAGTACTGGGAGGTTGGGGGGGGGGGTGATGAGTTGGAGAAGGAAAGAAAGAAGCAGATTGAAGCACAGTAACCCGAGGCTGTGAAATGGGGGATGGGCCAAGGAGGGTGAGCAGCAGACTGAAAATGAGCAAGTTTGCCTAAATGTCATCTAAGGATTGAAAATGGAAGGTAGGAGAAAGCTTAGTGGGTGGAACACTTATCTTACAGGAAGGGTCCTAGGTTTGATCCTGGCACCACATGGAAGCACCATGGACAGCTCCAAAGGGAGCATCATGGATGGTGCCTGCTTGTCTCTCCGAATCTCAGCTCTGTCTCTCCTTCCTCCTCTCTTTTTTGCTTGCACTTTAAGCATCTATAATTAAAAAATTAGACTGAGGGAGGCTATTCCAATGTATTATATGTGTGTGTGAAGGCCGTGGTTCACCCCCTAGTGCTGCTTTGGGGGGCATGGAGTGGAGAAAGGGTCAGAAAAAATGGCTTCTGGCAGGGCACATGCCTTGTCAAGTGCTTGGCCTGAGTTTGAGTCCTCACACCATATGGGAGGGACAGAGGGGCATGGTGCCCGAGGGAAGCTCTGTTCCTGTGATATTTCTCCCTCTGTCTTTTTCCTCCTCTGTCTTTGAATGAAACAAAAACAACTTGCCTGGGAGCTGTAAGAGTTTCTGGTGAGAGAGAAAGAGAGAGAGAAAGAAAGATAAAGAAAGAAAGGGAGAGAGAGAAAGAGAGATAGAACTGGGGAATGTTATGCATGTACAAACTATTGTGCTTACTGTTGAATGTAAAACATTAATTCCCCAATAAAAAAAAAAAAAGAAAAAAAAGAGAGATAGAAAGGAAGGGAGGAGGGGGGAAAGATAGAAATAAGGAAGAAAGGAAGGAAGAGAGAAAGGAAAGGGGAAGGAGGGGAGAAAGAAAGAAATGAAGGAAGGAAGAAAGAAGCGAGTAAAAGACAAAAAAATTGATAACTGGTGCTCAGTGGGTGGAGCACAGGATATGCAAAGGTAGGGTTCCCGGCACTGCCTGTGCCAAAGTGATTCTCTTTCTTTCTATCTCTTTCAATAAAACGTGAGTAAACTGATCAGTGGCGCCTGAAGTAAAGCCATTTTGTTGAAAAAGTCATGTTTCCAGGGTTTCGGGAGAGACCCAGGCAAAGACTTTCAGTTAGTGTTTTGTCGCTACTTATTTGGGCTTCTGATATTTTGTTTTATTTTATTTTTTATTTGGGGAAGAGGCAGGTCTTCACCAGAACTTCTTGCTTGTTTGGGGCTGACTTTTTCCAATCGAGAGAGAGAGAGAGAGATGGAGGGAGAGAAGGAAAGACACCCCAGCATCCCAGTTCCCTCCAGTGTACTAGGGCCCAGACTGGAGCCTGGGTCGCGCACATGGCGGGCATTCAGGTGAGCTGTTTAGCCAGTCCAGGGGGTCTTGCCCTCTGGTGGGGAAACCTCAGCGCCCTGAGGAATTAGGGGGAGGGGGCACCTGGCGTGGCCCTGCACTGACCAGGGCCCTCTTGCTCGTCCCCAGCGGTGGACAGGGTGAAGCGGCCGCCCCCCGAGTCGCAGAGCAGCAACCTGTGGGTCGTCGTGGGCGTGGTGGTGCCCGCGCTGGTGGTGGCGGTCATCGTCGTCATCCTCTACTGGAAGCTGTGCCGCACCGACAAGCTGGACTTCCAGCCGGACACGGTCGCCAACATCCAGCAGCGCCAAAAGGTACGGGGTCCTCCAGGGACTGCCCCCCATCCCCCACCTACCCCTGCAAACTGGGGCCTAGGGGCGCCAGCTGTGGGACTGGCCTCTGTATTTGCTTTCTGAATCTCCATTCTTTCTTTCCTTCCTTCCTTCCTTCCTTCCTTCCTTCCTTCCTTCCTTCCTTCCTTCCTTCCTTCCTCCTTTCCTTCCTTCCTTCCTTCCTTCCTTCCTTCCTCCCTCCCTCACTCCCTCCCTTCCTTCCTCGCCTTTCCTCCCTTCCTATTTTTCTTTCTTTCCTTCCTTCTTTCTTTTTTTATATTTATTTATATTTATTTATTTATTTATTCCCTTTTGTTGCCCTTGTTTTGCCCTTGTTGTTATTGATATCGTTGTTGGATAGGACACAGAGAAATGGAGAGAGGAGGGGAAAACATAGAGGGGGAGAGAAAGACACTTGCGGACCTGCTTCACCGCCTGTGAAGCGATTCCCCTGCAGGTGGGGAGCAGGGGGCTCTAACTAGGATCCTTACGCCAGTCCTTGCGCCTTGCCCCACATGCGCTTAACCTACTGCGTTACCAACTGACACCCCTTCTTTCTTTTAAAAGATTTTTATTAGTGATTTGATATTGACTTACATAATTATGAGATAATAGGGATATAATTCCACACCATTCCCACCACCAGAGTTCTGTGTCCCCATTCCCTCCATTGGAAACTGCAGTGGTTCTCTCGATCACAGATATGGGTTGACTATTATTTCTGTATCTATCTCTCTCTCTCTCTATCTATAAATTTACTCATTTTTTCTATGCCCCTGCCTTCTCTTCCTTTCTAAGTCACACCTCTATACCTATTGCTACTTCTGCATGGCTGGCCTTCCTTTTTTACTTTTCTCCCTCTGGGTCTTGATGTTCAGAGCTCTCTGGTCATCTTCCCTGAACATTTCTCCCCCTCTCTGGGGAGTATGGACCAAAATTTAGGGGTTCAGAAGGTGGGAGTTTTTTTTTTTTTTAATGTTTATGGGTTTATTGCTAGGATAGAGGGAAATTGAGATGGAAGGGGAGATAGAGAGGGAAAGAGAAGGAGAGATCCCTGCAGACCTGCTTCACTGTAGCCGAAGCTTTCTCCCTGCAGGTAGGGACTGGGAGCTTGACCCCAGGTCCTTGTGCACTGTAATATGTGGGCGTAACCAGGTGCACCACCAGCAGCCCCCCCTCTGTGTTTGTTTGTATTTATTTATTTTATGTCTTTATTCTTTTTCTTTTTAAAAAATATTTATTTATTCCCTTTATTTATTATGCCCCTGTTTTTTATTGTTGTAGTCGTTATTGGGTAGGACAGAGAGAAATGGAGAGAGGAGGGGAAGACAGAGAGGGGGAGAGAAAGAGAGCCACCTGTAGACCTGCTTCACCGCTTGTGAAGTGACTTCCTCCCTGCAAGTGGGGAGCAGGGGGCTCGAACTGGGATCCTTATGCCAGTCCTTGGCGCTTTGCGTGTGCGCTTAACCTGCGCTACCGCCTGACTCCCTATGTCTTTATTCTTATTGGGGCACTAATGGTTTATTTCCAGTACAGTTGTTGACACATGAGTACAGTTTCTTATCTCCTGGTGATAGGTGTCTGCCAAACACTCTCACCTGCAACTTAGGTCCTAGTCCACCATCATGAACCAGCACACCGGAGTCTCTCCTGCCCCCAGTCCCCTCTCTCCCTTCCCTGCCCAGAATCCTTTGCTTTGGTGTGTTATACTCAGTCCAGATGTTACTTTATGTTTCCCCTTTCTGTTCTTGTTTCTGAAATTCTGCCCATCAGTGAAATCATCCCATGTTCATCCTTCTCTTTCTGGCTTATCTCAGCCATCCAAAGAGATCTCCGTGTACCTATGCTCATAGTAAAACAATTTATTTATTTATTTATTTATTTATTTATTTATTTTTTGACCAGAGCACTGCTCAGCTCTGGCTTACGGTGGTGCAGCATCTGTCTCTGTCCTATCAAATAAAATGGCCACCAGAAGTGGTGGATTGGTGGTGCAGGGACCAAGCCCCAGTGATAACCCAGAAAGCAAAAACAAACAAACAAACAAACAAATACCCTAAGGACAGCGTCCTCTGAGCTTTTCCTGAAGTGACAAATAATGTGGTCTCTCCATGGGCCATACCCATCTACACTGGCTCCACAGCCCTGCATTAACCTTCTTTCACCTTATTACAAAAAAATATTCCCCAACCTAGTGTTGATCTTAGTGTGGTGAAATTCACATTGGGAATCAGTTAGGTTGGCAAGTGTTGTTGTTTTCTTTTTCTTTTCCCAAACTATTTGCTCATCTAACAAAAACATTGGCAGACTATGTCAATAGTGACTGAAGACAGGCCTCCAGAGGACATGAGGGAGTCAGAGCTTGCTTCCCCATAGCCCCCCCCCCCCCATTTACGTCTGCAATATGGTCACCTCCCTGCTGGTGTTATAAATCCAACAGACTTATATTGAAACACCAGCCCAGAGCTGTGCTTTTTCTTTCTTTTTCTCTTTTTCCCCTGCCAGTCCTGTGTGAGGATCAGCATACACTTCCCCCCTCCCTCCCATGTCACTTTATTGAGGAAATACTGATTTACATGATTGTCATTGTCACAAGGGTACACTTCCACATTTCTCCTATTATCTTTTTTTTTTTTTGCCTCCAGGGTTATCACTGGGGCTCAGTGCCTGCTCCTGGAGCCTATTTTCCCCATTTTGTAGCCCTGGTTGTTGTTGTTACTGTTATTGTTGCCATTGCTATTGTTGTTGTTAGATAAGACAGTGAGAAATCGAGAGAGGAGGGAGTGACAGAGAGGGGAAGAGAAAGATAGACACCTGCAGACTTGCTTCACCGCCTGTGAAGCTATCCCCCGTAAGTGGAGAGCCAGGGGCTTGAACTGGGATCCTTAAGCTGGTCCTTGCGCTTCGCACCATGTGCACTTAACCCACTACACTACTACCTGACCCCCTGTCCCCTATTATCTTATCCCACTAGAGAGACTTAGGTCCCCAACCTCCCCTTAGTCACCCTCTCTTCCCCTTTCTGAGTCCCCAAATGTGCTGTGCCAGACGCCAGACCATTGAATGTGTTGTCCTTTGCTTTGTGGGTGCGAAGCACGTGTTTTCAGGAAGGGACTCCCCGAGGTGGAGTCTTGGGAAATGGGTGTCTTTGGACACTGTTAATGGGGACAGAAACCTCAGCAATGTTTCTGACCCTTTGCCTCACTGGCCCGGGAACCCTACGTAGACACCTTGTCCAGTGTTTAGAGTAGAAGGGTGAGTGCCATTTAGTTTCAGAACCCTCGTCTCAGCTCCAAGAGTGTGTCTTCTTCTAGATTATTTGTCAAGAAGGTAGGGCTGGGGACCGGGTGCGGGTGCATCTGGCTGTGTGCACATGTTATCACACTCAGTGACCCCGGTTCAAGTCCCTGGTGCCCACCTGCAGTGGGGAAGCTTCATGACTGGTAAAGCAGTGTTGTAGGTGTCTCTCTTTCTTTTCCCTCTCCTTTTAGATGTATTTTTATTAGTGCTTTACAAGATTATAAGATAACAGGGGTATAGTTCCACACCATTCCCAGCACCAAAGTTTTGTGCCCCCGCCATTGGTAACTGCCATAGTTCTCCCAAGGTCATAGTGTGGGTTGACTATTTTTTTCTGTTGTTAAGTTCTATATGTTCCACTCAGGAGTGAAAGCCATCCTGTACCTGCCCTTCAATTCCTTACTTATTTGACTGCCAATCCCATCCATTGAATCCCAAAGGACACATTATAGTCTTTTTCTTTTGCGTCCAGGGTTATTGCTGGGGCTCGGTGCCTGCACCACGAATCCACTGCTCCTGGAGGCTACTTTTTTCCCTTTCCTTGCCATTGTTGTTTTATTGTTGTTGTGGTTATTATTGTTGTTGTTATTAATGTTGTTGTTGTTGGATAGGACAGAGAGAAATCAAGAGAGGATGGGAAGACAGAGGGGAAGAGAAAGATAAACATCTGCAGACCTGCTTCACTGCTTGTGAAGCGACCCCCCTGCAGGTGGGGAGCCAGGGCTCGAACCGGGATCCTTACACCCATCCTTGCGCTTTGCGCCATGTGTGCCTAACCCACTGAACTACTGCTCAACTCCCCCATTATAGTCTTTTTAACTGCTAAGTAGTACTCCACTGAGTATTTTTTTAATATTTATTTTATTTATTTATTCCCTTTTGTTGCCCTTGTTGTTTTATTGTTGTAGTTATTATTGTTGTTGTCGTTGTTGGATAGGACAGAGAGAAATGGAGAGAGGAGGGGAAGACAGAGAGGAGGAGAGAAAGATAGACACCTGCAGACCGGCTTCACTGCCTGTGAAGCGACTCCCCTGCAGGTGGGGAGCCGGGGTTCGATCCGGGATCCTTATGCCGATCCTTGTGCTTTGTGCCACCTGCGCTTAACTCCACTGAGTATTTGTCTCATGACTTCTTCTTTTTTTTTTTTTTGTATTTGTAAGAATGAAATTAGCAGTCAGTGATTTTTTGTTCAGGGCTGTTTCCCCCTAACTCTGCCTAAGAATTTCCAAGTAATTCACCTCCCCACTACTCCTCCCTATTTTAAACTTTTAATCAGGAAAATGAAAAGACAGGCACCAGAGAAGCACGGGGGCCATTTGGGCAAAAATGGTTGATTCCATGTGGAAGCTGATGCTCGTTTTTACTCACTTTTAAGTCTTCACTTGCTTTCCAGTCTCTCTCTTCCCTCTCAATTTCTCTGTCTTTATACAAAATAAAGAAATATTGAGAGAGAGAGAGAGAGAGAGAGAGGTATGAGGTGTCTCTTCCCCTGTGACTGCCTCCGAGGTCTTGTTCCTCATTCTCTCTCCCACTTCTCTGCCCCTGACATCACTCCTTTCCAAATTCCCTCTGCAAATCCTGGTACTGCAGGCATCTGGAAGCAATGAATCTGCTGACCCAAAATCCACACCCTCCCCCTTGTATGGAGAGGGGACGCCCCGCAGATCATCTGGCAGAAGTTACTTTTGCAGTAGGTTAAGTAGACTGTTCCCCTACCCCCAGGCTGGGTTCTTTTAAAATTTCTAATAATGGGGGGGGGGGGGGAGAGGAATCATCCTGCTTCCTCCATGTTTTTTCCCTGCCTTCTCTGTCAGCTGAGAGTGATCTTTCTCCTCTCTCTTTCCCTTTCTCTTCCTCTCTCCTTCCCTCCGTCACTCCCTCCCTCCCTCCCTCCAGCTGGGCTGCCTCCCGCCCTTGAGGCTCTATTTAAAGATCTGAAGCAGTGCTGGCTGGGTGTGCCGGGCCCATGGAAACTTGTTCCCTCCGAGGACAGGGCTGTTCACGTCCTGTGGGCAGTGGGGGCCGTGGCTCCTGGCACACGGGGCAGACAGATGGGGCTCAGGTGTTGCACGTCCACTCACCAAGCCCTGGGTGTGAGTATGGAACCAGATGGGGTCCGGCAAGGTGGGCAGTGAAGGTGGCATGCTGACCCAGTAGGGGAGACTGACAAGCGACAGGCTGCAGAGGCTGGATTACTGTTGCCTGCCTGGAGGAGGTGGTGCTGGGGCTGAAGCCCAGAGTTGGAGGAAACTCAGGAAGGGGGCTGGCTGGCTTATAGCTTGCTCCCACACCTGAAGCTAAAGGTTGAATGGATGGGCACAGCCCACACAAGCTGAGGCTATCGGGGGAGTGAGTAGGAGTGGGCAGAGCACAGAACTTGCAAACCTAGAAAACTCTAGGTTGATTCTTGGCACTGCATATGCCAGAGCTTTGCTCCAGTCTGAATAATCTTTCAGTAAACAAACAGCAAAAACCAGAGAGATTGTTCACCTTATGTCTTATGTGTCACCCAAGTTTAAACTGCCTGAGAGTACTGTTAGGATCTTTCTCTCTCTCTCTCTCTCTCCCCCCCTCTTTCATGTTGGCCCAGCAGTGGTGAATTCCCACATGATCCTGGTTCTGCAGGCAAAAATAAAATCAAAGAAAAAGAGGCCACAGCACCAGGCAAAGTCTTTTGAGTTGACTGGGTTTCGAAGACATGTAAGGGGGTAGGAAGGAGGCTGGGCACTGAGGAGCCACTGTTATCAGGGAGAGAGAGAAGCTTGCACAACTATCTGCCTGGGGTGGTTGCTGGTGGAGGCAGTGTGGATAATAGGTTGAGGGGAGCTCCATGAGTATTTCTTACTCTTTGATTTTTTTTTTTTTTTGTGGAGGCGGGGGGGGGGGGTTCGACATGTATAATTTTACCGTTCCTGGACAGACATTTTCATTCTTTTACTTTCAGACACATACAGGGCCAGGGGGAGATAGCTAATGCTGAAAAGAGCACACTTGACCTAGGTTCCTGGGTTCAAGCCCCCAGACATTACAGGGGAAGCTTCATGAGGGGTGGAGCAGTGCTGTAGAGTCTCTCCTCTTCCTATCTCTCTCTCTCTCTCTCTCTCCCCCTCTCTGTCTTTCATGCTCTATCTAAAGAAAACAAAAAAGTGTCTGTAAGTGGGAGTGGTGGAATCAAGCAGGCATGAAGCCTTTGCAAAAACCTAACAGCAAAATAATAATAATAAAATAGAGAAAGATATCTTTGTACACTGATGTTCATAGCACCAAAGTTTGTAAAAGCTCAAACTTGAAAGCAACCCAGATGCCCAACAACACATGAGTGGCAAAGAAAGTGATCTATATACACAATGGACTACTACTCAGCTGTTAAAAATGATGAAGTTGGGGTCGAGTGGTGGTGCATCTCGTTGAGTGCATGTTACAGCACACAAGGACCTGGGTTTGAGCCTCTGGTCCCCACCTGCAGGGGGAAAGCTTTGCAAGTGGTGAAGCAGTACTATAGGCATCTCTATCTCTCCTTTCCTCTATTTCTCTCTTCCCTTTTGATTTCTTACTGTCTCTAGTCAATAAAGGCAATAATAATAATAATAATAATAATAATAATAATAATAATAATATGATGACATCATCTCCTTCACTTCATCTTGGATGGAGCTTGAGATAAGCCAGTAAGAGAAGGATGAATACTGGTTGATCTCACTCATAGGCGAAAATTAAGAAATAAAGACAAAAAGGGAAACTTGGATTGGATGTGGCATGTTGTCTGGAGAAGGGGAGGAAGAGAGGAGATGGAGAAGGCTCTGGAGTGAGGCCGGATGGTGGTGCACCTGGTTGAGTGCACATGTTACGACGCACAAGGACCTGAATTTAAGCCCTCGGCCCCCACCTGCAGGGAAAGCTTCATACGTGGTGAAGCAGTGCTGCAGGTGCCTTTCTGTCTCTCTCCTTATCACTCCCTTCCCTCTCAACTTCTGGCTGCCTCTATCCAAAAAATAAATAAATAAATAAATAAAGATAATAATAAAAGAGAGAGAGAGAGAAAGAGAGAGAGAGAGAGAGAGAGAGAGAGAGAGAGAGGGAAGGAATTGGAATCCTGGTACATGATGGTAGAAAAGGACCTAAGTTGGGGGTAAGGGTGTTTTGTAGACATGTATCACAGGGAAATGAGAAACTACCCATGTGCCAGCAAGTGTACTGTAAACCTCTACCTCCCCAGTGAAATGATAAAATGAATAAATAAATATGAGAGAGAGAGAGAGAGAGAGAGAGAGAGAAGGAGAACGCTTGCCATAGAGCTTCCTCTGGTGCTGTGGCACTTTCATATGGTGCCAGGTTTGGAACCCAGGCTGCATACATATGAAGGAATGTGTCCAACCCAGTGAACTGTCTTCTGACCTCTTCTATTATTAAAAAAGATCTACTTATTTTATGTCTGTGTTATGTGACAGAGGTAGGCAGACCAGAGTACCACTCTGTTTTAGAGAAACGGGTTTAGAGAAATGGAAAACTAGAAAAAAGGCCCCAGAAAGCAGGGCTGAAACAAAAGGAGCTGATTCCATAAATGAGGGAGGCGGCATTTCCTCTCATTTCCCACTCATGGGTGTAGACGGATTTCGTTGGGGACAGAGTGCCTGCCAAGTGCCAGATGTCTGCTCTTATAGGAAGAAGTGACTCACCCGGCCTTTGAGAGGTGCAAGGGCCCAGTGGGTACATTTGTGTCAAATCAGGGAATGAACCCAGGGTCATGCACCTGTGATGGACCCTGAGTGGCCTCTCAGCTCAATTTAAACAATTCTTTATCACTGGAGAGAGAAAGAGAAGGAGAGAGAAAGGGGAGAGTGAAAAAGACTAGGAAGAGAAGGAGCAGGTGGAGGAGGAGAAGAAGAAGAGAGGGGGCTAGAGAGAAGAAGACCCCACAGCTCCCTGGGTGCTGTCCGTGGTGCTGAGAGAAGAAAGACCCCTCCCCACGGCCCTGCGCCACCATCTATGGAGCTCCCTGGGTGCTGTTTATGGTACCGGGGCTTCACCCCAGGGCCTGATGAATAATAAAGCATGTCTCTGCCCCCCTGAACTATCTCTTGGCTCCTAACACATATATGTAAAGATGTCAGTTGGACCTGAAATTAACAACCAGCCAATAGGATGTCTAGGTTCTAGTGGATGTATGTTTCACATGTGACATTTTCTTAGTTCCTCCACAAAATCCACTAGTTTCAGTGATGCTTCTGTTGACCATTGTTTGGTCTTTATTGAAGCTATATTCTGCATCATATCTTGCTGTTGCATTACCAGCGCTTGAACCTAGATTTTTATAGACACAGCCATGCAGCTGCCTGTGACTTCTTAGCTAAGTGCTGATCTTTTCTGCTAGGTGTTTTGCCAGCCAGAGGCAGACAGAGAGAAGGAGAGACAACTGCAACACGGTTCCACCACTTGTGAAGCTTCCTGCTGCAAGTGGGAACTGGGGACTTCAACCCCGGTCCTTGCACATGAGTGAGCTACCCCTTGGCCCCACATTATTACTTTGTTGAATAAAAGGCCAGGGCTGGAGCTCAGAGAGGCTCATGCATATATGATATGACTAAGTGGCCTCTCCAGGTGAACTCTTTATTCTTTCTTTTAGAAAGAGAAGAGAGAGAACACAACACTGTTCCACCATCCATGGAGCTCCCTGGTGCTGTCCATGGTGCTCCCATGTGGTGCCAGGGTTCAAACCCAGGGCCTGACACGCGGTGAAATGTATACCCTACTGGGTGAGCTATGTCTCACCCCCAGGCCATCACTCCCCCACTCCCAGGAAATATACAGAAAGGATCCTCCCAAGATCCATTCAGTGACCTTGATGGTGCCAGTTCATTGGTTGTTGGTTCTATTTGTCACCTGGTCACTCAGAGGTGTAGTGTTGATGGAGCTCAAATGAGGGTTTGATGGGGGAGGGGTATGTGAAAGCAAGCTCATAAACCCAGGAATTCTTATGATATTTTTAAACTTTTTTTTTTAAATTGCCACCAGGGTTATCACTGGGGCTCAGTGCTGACACTATAAATCCACTGCCTCTGGCAGCCATTTTTTTCCTTTTCAAAAATTTTTTATCGTATTTGATAGAACAGAGAGAAATTGAGAGGGTATGGGAAGATAGATAGACAGACAGACAGACCTGTAGACCTGGTTCACCGCTTGTGAAGCTTCCCCCTTGCAGCTGGGGAGCGGATGCCTGAATCAAGGTCCTTACATTTAGTGCTGTGTGTGGTTAACTGAGTGTATTATTGACTGGCCCCCTTAAAACATTTTTTATTGAACAGAGACAGAGAAAAATCAAAAAGGAAGGGGAAGATAGAGGGAGCAAGAAACTGAGGCACCTGCGTCACTGCTTCACCGCTCGTGAAGCTTCTCCCTGCTTTGGGCTTGAACCCAAGTCCTTACGCACTATGAAGTGTGTCCTTTAGGGCGCACCACCACCTGGACCCGAGATTTATTTATTTATGCGTGAGAAAGAGAGGGAAAGAGAAACAGAGCATCTCTTTGATACATGTAGTGCCAGGAATTTAACTTGGGACCTCATGCTTGAGAGTCCAAATGCTTTATCTACTGCACCACCTCCCGGGCTGCACAAATTCCGATTTTTACCATCAACTGGGAACAATTTGGGTCACCTTTCAATTCCCTCAACCCTCTTTAAAAAGATCTGATGGATGGTCAATGGACTAGTGACTTCATGATATGAAGGAAGAAATATTCTTAACCATTGCCTTTCATTCGGAGAGAGCATGTCAGCTTTTGAGCAGAGGTGGATCCTAATCACATGGAACTTTTTTCTCTTTGCCCCCAGGATAGTTGTTTGAACTTGACACCTTCACGACTTCTCCACACCCTGTGGACTCCTCCTTTGGGGTTAAGGGTGAGAGACAGAGAGGGAGGGAGAGACAGAGAGCAAAAAGGAGGGACCCCCACAGCACCACTCCACCAGTCCTGAAGCTTCTCTGGGCAGGTGCTTCCAGTGTGTGTCTTGGGGCTTGAATCCAGGTCATGGCACATGGTAATGGGTGTATGCCATCAGGTGAGCTCTCTTCTAAGCCCCAGAACAAAAAATTTAAAAGGCCTAGGTGTAGGGGGCTAGTCACTCACCCAGTAGAGTGTCACACACAGTTCTTCTCTGCCCCTATCCAATAATTGAATAAACAAAAAATTTAAAAGTAGAAGCAAAAGGAGGAGGAGGAGGAAGAGGAAGAGGGGGGAGGAACAGAAAGAAAGAAAGAAAGAAAGAAAGAAAGAAAGAAAGAAAGAAAGAAAGAAAGAGGGGGGGCCAGGTAGTGGTGCACCTGGTTGAGTGCACGTATTACAATGCACAAGGACCCGGGTTCAAGTCCCCAGTCCCCACCTGCAGGGGGAAAGCTTTGCGTGTGGTGAAGCAGTGCTGCAGGTGTCTCTCTCTGTCTCTCTCTCCCTCTTTAATCACTCCCTTCCCTCTTGATTCTTTATCACCCTCTTCCCTCTGTCTCTCTCTCCCTCTCTATCACCCCCTTCCCTCTTCCTGGCTGTCTCTATCCAATAAATAAAAGATAATAAAAGAAATTGAGAGAGAGAGAGAAAGAGTTAAGACATGAGCTCCTAGCTTACCAGGTTCTCCTCCCCTCTCACACACACCAATGTGCTTTGCTTTTAAGGGTGGAAATAGACACTAGAAGAGAGAAAGGTGGTGGATGAATAGGAATGGCGGTGGGGAGAAGCACTGAGCGGCGGGTTTGGTTCATTGTCTGCAAAACGCCCCAACTCCTGAGCAGGACCCTTTCTTGCTCTTGTAACATGATCTCATTCCTGTAAAAAATACAGACCTTTTGTTTCTCTGGATCACTTCCTGGACTCTGTTTGCACTAAGTGTCTGACACCCTCTGCTGGCCAGAATCATCATTGCAGACCACTTGCTGTCACTGGTCCTAGCCTTTCAGCACCCAGATGCTATGAAAACCAGAAATCTGAACCATAGGCGATGTCACTCATTGGTGTATAAAGTTAGCACAGACGTGCCCCCCCAGTGTCCCCACTGTGTGTAGTGTGTTGTCAGAAGTACTTCTTAGCTGCCCCTTCCACCCGTGCTGTCCAGAGTGCTTCCCTGCAGAGCCACAGAGGGAACCCAGATTCTTGCACAGCAGGTCCTGCACTCCACCAGGCAAGCTGTCTCTCAGCCTAAGGCCGGCAGTTTGTTTTCCTGTGCTGTGCAAGCTTGGCCTTAACCCTTGAGTAGCGTTAAAGAGTGTCCCACTTTCACTGCCCATGGCTCTGCAGACTTAAAATTTCAATTTTATTTGAGAAAGAGAGAATAATACAGGGAGACCAGAGCCATGCTCAGCTCTGACTTATGGTAGTGCAGGAAATTGAACCTGGGACCTCTGAGCCCTCAGGCATGAGAGTCTTTTTTGCAGAACCATTTTGCTGTTGACCTAGTCCAGTTATTAACACATTGATTCGTTTTTAAGATGGTTTTTGTTTACCTTAACAAGAGAGTACAGTGCAAGGTACAAAGAGAAATACAGAAAGAAAGTGAGAGAGACCAGGGCACTGCTTGCCTCTGGCTTACGGTGGTGGTAGGGATGGAACCTGGGACTTTAGAGCCTCGGCCATGGAAGTTTTTTGCAAAGCCATTATGCTGTTTCCCACTGCCTCTCCTGCAGACTTTTAAGCACCTCTTGTCTCAGCACAGAAGCTGAGGCCCAGAGAGTATGAACTGTGCTCAGGACCTTGTGCATGTGTGACCTACCCCACTTGTTGACCTGCTTTTTCATTGAGATGGACACAGAGAGAAAGAGCTTCCCCAGGCACTTCGGCACCTCCAGTGTGGTGCTGAGGTTAGAACACACGGCAAGGCTCACCTACCCAGTGAGCTTTCTCTCCATCCTTCTAACCATTTTCACTGCTAAGCCTGGGGACTCGGTCCTTCCTTTGTCATTTCACACATTGGTGTAATAGGACCCTGCGGCAGATCTTTTTGCACTTGTGTCTCTTTGAGTTTTAGAAAAATACTTGGTGCTATTTATTTATTTATTTACTTATTTTTTTTATTGCCATCAGGGTTGTTGCTGGGGCTTGGTGCCAGACTAGGAATCCACCACTCCTGCTGGCCAATTTTTCCTGTTTTTTTTTTTTCCTCCCTATTTTACTGGATAGGATGGAGAGAAATTAAGAGGGAAGAGGGAGATATAGTGGAAGAGAGATAAAGAGACACCTGTAGAACTGCTTGGCCACTGAAGTGCCCCTCCCCGCAGCTGGGGCGTGGGGGCTCAAACCCAGGTCCTTCCTCATGGTAATATGTGTGCTCAGCTGGCTGCACCACTGCCTGACCCTTCCCATAGTTTTCTGCTCTAGATGTTGGCACTGAAGGCATCTTAGTCCTGGCCAGCCTCTCTCGTTTCTATACATCATTTATTATTTAATAAGAGAGAATGAGAGAAATAGAGGGATAGAGGGAGAAGAGAGGACCAGAGCAGCCCTCAGGCCTAAGTGGTGCAAGAATTGAACTCAGGACTTCTGCATGCTAGTACTGCACTCTGCCTCGCAGCTCCTGGGGGCTCTCCCAAGGCCGCTGGCGTTCTCTGGTCCCCACAGAATATGTGCAGAAAGTAGCCTCTTCTTCTCATTTCCTGGCTCTGCCCCAACCCTGTGTCCCCTTGATGACTCCTCTCCTGACCATACAGACGTGTCCTGTCATGGCAGGGTGGGGTGGGGAATGAGGGGCCAGTGGGGAGAGGCATTGAATTGCTGCATCTCAGGCTCTTTGGTCCTGGTCCTCCTTCATCTTTCACACTAATTCTTTTTATTATTATTATTATTATTACATCTGAGAGAGTGTATCAGATAGGGATAGAGAGAGAAGCCAGAGCACCACTCTGGTACCTGTAGTGCTGGGAACCTTAGATATGCAAGTCTGATACTCTACCAGTTCACTGTCTCTCCAGCCATGAGTCTGCCTGATGTTTTCCCAGTTGCACTATCTCTCCAACTATGAGTCTGTCTGATGCTCTACTAGCTGAGCTATCTTCCAGCTATGAGTCTATCTGACGTTCTGTCTCCCTGCTATGAGTCTGATGCTCCACCAGCTGAACTATCTCCCCGGTTACGAATCTCTTTTCTACAAGCCCCTAAGTGTAAGCTTGGGCCTGTCCCCCCACCCCACCAAGGTTTAAGGCATGCCTCCTGACTTGCATCGGCAGGACTGGGTCTGTCATGGGCCCCCAGCACCCATTCCCTGCATATTCTCTCCTACTCCCTGGGTGTCAGGCTGACAGCCCCCGCGGGTATGTGTGCTCTCAGTTGCAGATCCCCAGCGTGAAGGGCTTTGACTTTGCCAAGCAGCACCTGGGCCAGCAGAACAAGGATGATATCCTCATCATCCATGAGCCGGCGCCTCTGCCCGGGCCCCTGAAGGACCACACGACGCCCTCGGAGAATGGAGACCTGCAGAGCCCTGCCGCCAAGAGCACTGTCAAGCCTGCTGGGCGCCGCCGAGGGAGGTGTGGACTCTTTATCCCCCCCCCTTCACCCAAAGCATCTCTGAGTGTCTGTCTGTCCAGTCCTAGTGTCAGAGGGGATAGCGGTGCCTGAAAGACTGGCCTCAGCTCATGCAAAGCCAGCTAACCCTGGGGCATGTATGTTCTCTCTCTCTAAGATTTTATTTATTTTATTTGATGGGGCAGAGAGAGAGGGAGAGGGAGAGGGAGAGGGAGAGGGAGAGAGAGAGAGAGAGAGAGAGAGAGAGAGAGAGAGACCACTTGGGAAGTTTTCCACCTATAGGTGGGATCTAGGAACTTGAACCTGGGTTCTTGCACATAATAATATGGGTACTTAATCAGGTGCACCACCTGATTAAAGATTTATTTATAGATTTTTATGAGAGAGAGAGAGGGAGAAGGAGAGAGAGAGAGATTGAGATTGAGAGAAGGTCAGAACACTGTTCAGCTCTAGCATATGGTGGTGCCAAGGACTGAACCTGGGGCCTTGGGCACAAAAGTCTGATGCACTAATGCTGTGCTATCTCCTTATATCCTTGTCTTCCACCCTTTTCAATATTTAAGAATTCAGGTTTCAAGAAAGCCTCCTGCTCAGCTGTTTTCTTTCCCCAGAGGGATCCTGATTCAGCACTACAATCAGAAGGCAGATTATTGTCAGAGGATGTTGCTTTTCTTCTTGCTCTTCTTCTCCTTCCTCTTCCTCCTCCTCTTCTCCTCCTCCTCCTCCTCCTTCTCCTCCTTCTTCCTCTTCTCCTCCTTCTCCTTCTCTCCCCTCCTTCTCCTTCTCCTACCTCCTCCTCCTCCTTCTATTATTACCACCAGGCTTATCACTGGGGTTCCACGCTAGCATTGCAAATCCATTGCTCCTGGCAGCCATTTTTTCCCTATTTTTATTAGATAGAACAGGTAGAAATTGAGAGGAGGAGAGAGAAAGAGAGAGTGACACCTGCAGGCCTGCTTCATGGCTTGTGAAGAGTTCACCCATAGACAGGGAGCAGGGGCTTGAACTTGGGTCTTTGTGCATGGTGATGTGTGTGCTTGACTGGGTGCACCACCACCTGCCCCCCAAGATTTATTTATTTATGAGAAAGAGGAAGAGAGAAAAGGAAACCAGAGCATCACGCTAGCATATTTGCCAGGGACCAAACTTGAGACCTCATGCTTGAGAGTCCAGCACTTTATCCACTGCGCAAACTCAGGGATGTTGCAGATGTGTGATGCCACCGAGTGGCTTTCCCTACTCAATTTTTCATTCTGTATCTTTAAGGGAAAAGAGAGAGAGAGAGAGAGAGAGAGAGAGAGAGAGAGAGAGAGAGAGAGGGAGAGAGAAGAGGTTGAAAGACAGCACAGCATCACACCACCGTCCATGGAGCTTCCTTGTTGCTGTCCATGGTGCTGAGCAAGGGATAAACACTAAGCTGCCACTCCACCACCATCAATAGATCTTTCTTGGTGCTGAGAGAGGAGAAACATCGCAGCCCTGCTCCACTATCCATGAAGCTCCCTTGGTGCTGTCCATGGTATTGAGAGAGGAGAGACCCCACAGCCTTGCTTCAACCTCCATGGAGCTCCCTGGGCGCTGTCCATTGTTCTGAGAGAAGAGAGACCCCACAGCCCTGCTCCACCATCCATGGAGCTCCCTGGATGCTGTCCATGGTTCTGAGAGACCCCACAGTCCTGGTCCACCACCCATGGCGCTTCCTGGGCACTGTCCATGGTGCTGAGAGAGGAGAGCTCCCACAGGCTGCATGGGATATTCACTCCCCTCCATTCCCATCTCTCACTCCTGGTTATTCCTATTATTCCTGTGTATGGCCTTCCAGAGAGCCCCACCCCTGCGCCAGGCCCTGGGCTCAGGGCTGTGGCCATGTTGCAGAAGCAGGTTTTATTAGCTTGACCTTTGATCGTGTTGCTCCCTCACACTAGAGTTCCTGAAGCCTTGGATGACCAGCCTTCTTTAAGCATTAAGACTCTAAATCCTGACTCTTTATTCTGCTCAGAAGGAAAGAGTGTTTGATCACACCAGTGTTTGAAACAATGTCATCATTTCTGACTTATCAGAGAACTTCCTCCTGCGGGTTCTGACCTAGTTTTAAGAGTTTAATGGATGTGAAAGCATGAACCTCATGAAGGAAAATGAATCATGTTGGGAGATATTATGGCCTTAATTATCTTGCAGGCTAAGATGAGATCAAATCATCAGAGATGAGTTAATAAGGTAGTACAGCTTTGCAAAGAACCTTTTTCTCTCCCTTGCTGTCTCATCTGAAACATTTTACTACATTAGCTTGGAATCTGATATATATATATGTGTGTGTGTGTGTGTATGTATATATATATATATATATATATATATATATATATATATATATAGAGAGAGAGAGAGAGAGAGAGGGGGGGGGGTGGGAGGGAGAGAGAGAGAGAGAGACAGACAGACAGACAGAGACAGACATGGCTCCATATATGCCTTCACCTTTTGGGACAGAGAGCAAATATTCAGGGAGATAGAGAGGGAGAGAGAGAGAGAGAAAGGGAGGGGGCTTCATATCATAGGTGCTTGGGCTTGAGCCTATGCCAGACACATAGCAAGGCTCACACCCTACCCAGTGCCCTATTTCTTTAGCCCAGTGGTGTTATTTTAGCATCTCCCCGAAGCACCAGGATGTCTGAGCAGTTCACATAGCAGCATAAACCTGGGACCATCATCATAAAGACTGCTTAAGGGTTTTCCCTGGCAGTTTATGAGGTGACTCAGCTGGCAGAGCACAGGTCTTGCATGCCTGGGGCTTCCTGTCCCATTCTCAGTACCACATGTACCAGAGGGATGCTCTGGCTTCCCTCTCTAATGTGAAATGAAAATAATAAATAAGGTAATTAGAAAAGGTCATCACTAGCTTGTGTTGCCTGCCTTCTGACCTACCTAGAGCTTTTTGTGCAGAGATTCAAATGCCAGTGGACATCCCTGCCTTTGTGGTGTAAGAATGGCCTCTTCCAAAGAGTTGGAGTTCAGGGGTCTGGTTGGTGGCACAACTGGTCAGTCACATGCATTGCCATGTGAAAGGAACTGGGTTGAAATCCCCAGCCTACACTTGTGGGAGGAAGCTTTGTAAATGAGGAAGCAGTGTTGGCTCCAGGTCTCTCTCTATCTGTCCTATCTATCTATCTATCTATCTATCATCTATCTATCTATCTATCTGTCTGTCTCCTTCTCTCTCCCTATTTCCCTCTGTTTATAAGAAAGAAAGAGAGAAAGGAAGAGAGAGAGAAAAGGAGAAACAGAGGCAGAAGGGGAAAATGACCATTGGGAGCTATTGTGAGAAAGAAGGAGAGAGTAGGAGAGAGAATCACAGCATCACTGTGGCACATGCGATGCTGAAGATTAAACTTGGGACCTCATGCTTGAGAGTCCAATGCCTTATGCATCACATCACTTCGCAGGCTACTGAACTGAAGAGGTCTTGTGTATGTGCAGTACCACTGAGTGACTTCTCCTGCTCCGTTTTTCATTTTATATTCTTAGAGAGGAGAAAAAGAGAGACAGATAAGAGAGAGAGTGAGAGAGAGAGAGAGAGAAGGAGAGAGAGACATAGGGAAGGAGGGAGGGAGAGAGAGAAAGAGAGAGAGAGAGCACCATTCCACCATCCATGGATGGTGCTATCCATGGTGCTGAGAGATGAGAGACCCCACAACCCTGCCCCACCATCCATGGAGCTCCCTGGGTGCTGTTTGTGGTGCTGGTGTGTGTACTGAGGGGTGATAGCAGAGTTAATTTATAGAAAGCACCAGGCACATGCTCCACCCATGCTGGCTTTCTCTCTGTGTCTCTTTCTTTCCTTGCCTTCTTTGTCACTCAACCTTTATTTTAAAAAAAATGATGTGGTCCAGGAGGTGGCACAGTTGATAAAATATTAGACTCTCAAGCATGAGGTCCTGAGTTCAATCCCCAGCAGCACATGTACCAGAGTGAATGTCTGGTTCTCTGTCTCTGTCTCTGTTTCTCTCTCCCTCTCATCATTCTGCATTAATAAATAAAATCTTAAAAAGAAAGACCACTGGGAATGGTGGAGTTGTTCAGGCACTGGCCCCAGTGATAACCCTGGTGGCAAAAAGAGAGTTGGGAGCTGCCACTGGGGTGACTCAGAGTATGCTGGCTGTCTGGATTTCTGTAACCCCCTCAGCCCTTGGCCAGGCCAGATGCCTAGCTTCTCTGATCCTGCCCTTCTACCCCACTCCTGGCCTGGCACTGAGTTTCCTGGCGCTCAGTGTAGTGCAGCCTGGTGAGCCATCTAGCGGGGGGGTGCCCATTGCTGCCTGAGCCTGAAGGACATCGCACCTGGGGGGAGGGCTTCCAGCCATTTCCACACCTGCCTTGGTGTCCACCTTGCTGTGCCCTTCTCTCCCCTCGCTCTCCAGTTCCTGATGGCCATGCCTGCTTTGTGTCTGCAGAGTGTCACCCTCTGATGCTGACTCCACAGTCAGTGAAGACTCCAGCGAGAGAGACGCGGGGGACAAGACACCAGGAGCTTCGACAGACAGCAAGGCCCACCGAGGCCCGCAGAGCGGTGTGTCACTCTGACTTTCTGAATGGGTGGCCTGTAGTGTGTGCGTGTGTGTGTGTGTGTGTGTGTGTGTGTGTGTGTGTGCGTGCGTGTGTGTGTGTTTGTGTAGCAGTTTTTGGACAGCTGGGGTTTTACTCTGCTTCAAGTCCTAAGATTGACACATGAACTAGGGGCCAGGGAGGTAGGGCAGCTGTAGAGCACAGGATGTGAATGTGAAGGTCCCAGGTTCAGTCCCCAGAACTGCCAGTAGAACTGAGTGATGTTCTGGTCTCTCTACCTCCTCCTTCTCCTTTTCCCTCCCTCTCTTCCTCCTCCTTCTCTTCTTCCTTCCCCTTCCTCCTCACATCTCTCTCTCTCTCTCTCTCTCTCTCTCTCCCCCTCTCCCTCTCTCTCTCTTTGATAGAAACAGAGGGCTGGGGAGACAGAGTAATGGTTCTGAAGTCTCAGGTTCAGTCCCCAGCACCACCAAAAGCCAGAGCTGAACAGTGCTCTGGTCTCCCCCCCCCCCATTATATATATAAAACACAGAAATTGAGAAAGGGGAGGTCAGGAAGGAGAGAGAAAGAATTAGTGTTTTCATATCCTTTGGATAAATGCTCAAGAGTGGCATCACTGGACCATAAGTTATTTCCACTCTTACTTGCTCAGGTCTCCCCACACTGTTCTTCATAGCAACTGCACCAGTTTGCACGTCCACCAGCAGTGCAGCGCTCTAGAGCGCCTCTTTCTCTACACCCTCACCAACACTTCTGTCCTGTTGATGAAGGCCATTCTCACAGGTGTGAGGTGGAATCTTAATGTGGTTTTAATTTGCATTTCTCTCATGCTGAGTAAAGTGGAGCTTCCCCCCCCCCATTTGTGAGCTACCTACACGTCTTCTTTAGAGAACTGTCTATTTAGACCCACTTTTTAATTGGGTTGCTTATTGTTTTGCTGTTGAGTTGTATGAGTCTGGCTACTTTTTTGTTTGTTTTGTTTTTGCCTCCAGGGTTATCCATGGGGCTTAGTGCCAGCACTACAAATCCACTGCTTTGAGCAGCCATCTTTTCCTTTCCTTTTTTTTTTATTTGATAGGACAGAGAGAAACTGAGAGAGATGGGGAAGATAGAGAGGGGGAGAGAAAGATAGACACCTGCAGACCTGCTTCACCACCTGTGAAGCGACTCCCCTGCAGGTGGGGAGCTGGAGGCTCAAACTGGGATCCTTGCTAGGGTCCTTGTGCTTTGTACTATGTGTGCTTAACTAGGTGCATCACTGCCTGGCCCCCGAGTTGTATGAATCATTATGTATTTTCCTCCTTTTCCTCTTCTTTTTCCTCCTCTTCCCCATCTCCTCTTTTTCCTTCTAAGCAGCACACCATCCACGTGAGTTATTTTTTTCTAGCCCTGTGTATTTTTCATATCAATCCCTTGTCAGATGTGTGATGTGTGGTTATCTTACTAGGTTGCCTTCCCCTTCCCTCCCCCATATGGGATTTTCTTTGCTGTGGAGAAGCTTTTTAATCTGATGGAGTCCCAGGACTTTATTGTTTGATAGCAATGCTTATGTTTACTTTTTTCATTGACCATTTCTCTGTCTGAAAACATGATTCAGAATGAACTGCGTTCAGTTAAAGAACAGATTCTGACTGGGAGCTGGAGGGCTGGTTCGTCTGTGACACTGAAAGTCTCCTAGCCCTGGAGGTTCCTGCAGGTCTGGCTTGGCTGATCCTGGATCCTTTCCAGCACTTTCCATTGGCTTCTTACGTGAGGCTAGAATAGAAGAAGGGGTTCCCTTACTCTGAAAAGGCGTGTTCTATTTAATCTCTTTCATTCCCATGGAACCAGGGAAGAACTTTTATTTTTCTTTGCATCAAGTTTCACAAAGTCTTAGCAGTTATTTAGCACTGTGGAAACCAGTGCCCTGTCTCAGATAAACAGGATCAAAATCTGATTTCCAGCCTGAGAAAGAAAGATTTGAAAGACAGAAAAAAACATCTTCTGGATTTTTCTGTCTATGTTCATTGCTTCTCTGAGAATATCTTGCTTTTAGTCTGGCTGGCATTAGAATAATTCATTCTGCATAGCGGACAAGAGTCAAATGCCAATCTCAATATGTATTTCAAACCCAAACAGTGAGCATGTTCATTTTGGGACTGAGAACTGACTGTGAAAGGTGACAAGGTAAAACCTTTCCTTGTGAATATGGAAGCCCAGGGGCTGACTGGCCGCACGACTTGAGGAGGCATCTGCTTCCTTACATGTTCATATTGAAGAGAGTGGCTTTCTTGCCCCAATTCCCCAATGCCTTTGAAAACCTGACTGTCTGGGGACCTCGAGCAGTGGCTCACCTGATGGAACACACATATGACCATGCATAAGGACCCAGGTTCAAGCCCTGGGCCCCTACTTGTAGGGAGGAAGCCTCACAAGAGATGAAGCAGTGTTGCAGGTGTCTCTTCCTCTCCCTCTTCCCTCTTGGTTTCTCTCCGTCTCTGTGCAAAAAAAAAAAAAAAGGTAAATAAATAATATGTGAAAATAAATAAGATCAAACCTGACTATTTCAAAGCACATATATGGTGCTGGGGGTTTGAATGCAGGACCTCATGATTTTAGGTCCTGTGGGTTCAGCCTCTCCTGTGCTGCTTTTTCAAAGTTCATTGTACAGGAGAGAAAGGGATCAGAAGGCTACTCTTGTGCATAGTTGGTTCCAGGAATTGAATGCAAGATTCGAAGCCTGCAAGTCCTGCATTGTACCCACTGAGAACCTACCTCCCTGGCTGCAGATCTGTGTCATTCAAAGCGAGGCTGAGGGGACATGTTGCCACCCACATTGGGGGACACATTGGGATGCTAGGGACCCAGCTGTGATCTCTGATTACTCATTTTTATTGTCAAGAATGCTATTATTTTTATTGGTGATTTAATATTGATTTACCAAATTATAAAATAACAAAGGTACAATTTTACGCTGTTCCCCACCACCAGAGTTCTGTGTCCCCATTCCCTCCACTGGAAACTACAGTGGTTCTCCCAAGGTCACAGATGTGGGTTGAATATCTGTCTGTCTGTCTGTCTGTCTATCTGTCTATCTATCTATCTATCTATCTTTTTGTCCATTTTTTCTATGGTCCTGCCTTTCTTCCTAAGTCACACCTACACTTGTTACTACTTCAGAATGTCTTTCCATTTTTCCTCTTCTCTGTCTGGGTCTTGATGGAAATGGGTTTCAGAGCCTTGTAGTCATCTTCCCCTAACATTTCTCTCCCTCTGGGAGAATGGACCGGAATTCTTTTTGGGTTGCAGAAGGTGGGAGTTCTGGTATCTGTAATTACTTCTCTGCTAGACATGGGCATTGGCCAAGGGTCCATCGCCCAAGCCTATTTCTGTCTTTTCCCTAGTGCGGTAGGACTCTGGAGAGGTGAAGTTCCAGGACACACTGGTGAGGTTGTCTGCTCAGGGAGTTCAGGATGAAATCATAGTTGCATCTGCAATTTGGCGTCAGATTATTGGAGTTGGAAGTTTTGACACCTTAGTCTTTGGATACAATCTGAAGTAAAAAGGTGCTGGCAGCATAACGTGGCATGGTGACATTGGTAGTGTTTTAACTGGAATACTTGGGTTATAGTGGCAGTGATGGCACGTTCTTTTCGCTTGCCCCACCCCCCTCCAGGGCCACCTCCTGCCAGCTCAGGACCCGAGCCACACTCCTCGGCCTCTATCTTCGAGCACGTGGACAGGATCTCGCGCTCCTCTGAGGCCAGCCGGCGGGTCCCCAGCAAGATCCAGCTCATCGCCATGCAGCCCATCCCCGCCCCTCCTGCGCCTCCCCTGCTGGTTGACCGTGTGGCGGAGACCAACAAAATGAACAAAGAGGTGATTCTCACTTTACCGGAGCAGCCACAGGAGTTTAAAAAAAAAAAGAATTTGCATCATTCTGGTTCAGTCAGCACTCAGAAGTGAATGACAAGGGGCTAGGTTGAGTGCACATGTTACAATGTGCAAGTATCTGGGTTCAAGCCCCCCAGTCCCCACCTGTGGGGGGAATGCTTCACGAGAGGTAATGCAGGGCCGCCAGTGTCTCTCTCTCTCTCTCTCTCCCCTCTCAATTAAAAAAAAAAAAAAGAAAGAGAAATGAGTGACAGTTACAGTCTCAGAAGTCCGTCCCCAAAGGTATGAACAAGTGTTTACATCACACAGGATACATGTGGGTATTTTTTTATTTTTTATAAGTTTCCAAGTTAATAGGCATGTATATTAACACTGTTCCTACCACCAAAGGTTTGTGTTCCTATCCCCACCCCCCTGTAGTGAATCTAAAAATCTACTCTCTCCCCCCATCCAGACTTTTTTACTTTGGTGGAGTAAGTTAGACTAATATAATTCATTATAATAGTAATAATGTTAATTATTATGGCAGTAATATTGGTTGAAAGTGCTCTACTTTTTTACTCTTATTTTTAACCAAAGCACTGCATAGCTCTGGCTTATGGTGGTGCTGGGAATGGAACCTGGGACTTCAGAGCTTTTGTCATAAAAGTCTTTTGTGGAACCATTATACTGTCTCCATGTGGTTGCTTTTTGTTGTTGGATTTGTTTATCTGTTCATTTTGTTTGGGACTGGGGTTTTATGCTTGAGCAATTCCACCACTCTTTTTCTCTTTTTAATTTCAGTTTGGGGTGAGGAGAGAAAGAATTCCTCCTGATTCATCTCACTTAGTGCAATCTCCTCTGCTCCTGTTGTGTTTGTGGGAAAAGCAGTGTCTTGTCTACACTGTGAATATTCTCTTTGAATCTGCTTTAAATATCACAGACTCTGTTGGGCAGCAATATGAGTGGGGATGGAGAATCTTTATTCCCTTTCTGGTGTGGATCACATCATATTCACCATTGTCCCTTAGAATCTTCTGAGTTGTCATCGGCCGACTTCCCAGGTCTGCTGGTTTGCCCTGTGGTGGTGGTGAGGGGCCCATCAACACTTCCTTCAAAAAACATAACACCTGGGCCTATCTGGGGGTACACCCCTCTCACCCCACATGACTGTAGTTCCTGCTACTGGACCTTGTGGGATCCTATGGGAGCCATCCAGGGGAGAGGGGACATTGTTGGAGGGTCTCTTCAAAATCCTTTCTGCACCTGGATGCCAGAAACCTTACAGCACATTCTTTCTTTTCTTGTTTTGATTTTTTGTTTGTTTGGCTTTATTTGTTTGTAAAGCTGGGGCCTTGTGCATACACAATTTCACTGCTCCCAGGACACTTTCTTTCTTTTCCTTTCTTTTTATTTTCTTCTCTTCCTTTCTTCTTTCTCTCTTTTTTTCTTAATTGGCGCTTGGTACCTGCACAGTGACTTCACTACCCCGCTCCTGGAGGCCAACCCCCCCTTCTTTCTTTTAAATTATGGTAGAGACAGAGAGAAATAGATCAAGAGAGAGGGAGAGAGAAAGAGAGACACCTGCAGCCCTGCTCTACCACGTGTGAAGTTTCCCCTCTGTAGGTGGGGGCCAGGGGCTGGAGTCCAGGTAGTTTCTTGAGGGTAGCTTGTGCATTTTACTGAGTGCGCCACCACCTGGACCCTCCTGGCCACTTGTCTGTTTTCTTTCCTTTTTTATTAGATAAGACAGAGAAATTGGGGCCAGGTGGTGGTGCACCGAGTTAAGCGCTCACATTACAGTTCAAGCCCCTGGTCCCCAGCTGCAGGGGAAAAGCTTCACAAGTGGTGAATCAGGGCTACAGATGTCTCTCTGTCTCTCTCCCTCTCTGTCTCCTCCTCCTCTCTCAATTTCTCTCTGTCTCTATCCAATAATAAATAAATAAAAATAATAAAGAGAAAAAATATTTTTAAAAAAAGACAGAGAAAGTGAGAGGAGGAGGGGGAGGAAGAGAGGGAGAGAGACAGAGACTCCAGATCTGCTTCACTATTCGTGAAGCTTTCCCTCATGCAGGTGGTGAATGGGGGCCTCTCTGAATGGTGAATGAATGGTGGTGAATGGGGGCCTCTCTCTTTTTTTAAAGTCTTTTTAAAATTTATATTCCGTTTTGTTGTCCTTGTTGTCTTATTGTAGTTATTATTGTTGTCGTTGTTAGATAGGACAGAGAGAAATGGAGAGAGGAAGAGAAGACAGAAGGGGGAGAGAAAGATAGATACCTGCAGACCTGCTTCACCGCTTGTGAAGAGACTCCCCTGCATGTGGGGAGCTGGGGGCTCAACCAGGATCCTTTGGCCTGTCCTTGTGCTTTGCGCCACGTGCGCTTAACCCGCTGCACTACTGCCAGACTCCCTCTGAGCTACTTTTTAATGGAGACAGAGAGACCGGGAGAGAGCACAGCAACAGAGCTCCCCATTGTCGTAGCATTCCCACACAGCGTCAGGGCTCAGATCTAGACCTTGTGTGGCCAGGCGCCCACGCTACTTGCCCCCTGTCACGTCCCTCTCCACCTGTCCCCTCAGATCCAGACAGCCCTGCGGCACAAGTCGGAGATCGAACATCACCGCAACAAGATCCGGCTCCGCGCCAAGCGCCGGGGCCACTACGAGTTCCCAGTGGTGGACGAACTGTCCTCAGGGGACACACGCGAGCGGCACCGGGTGTACCGGCGCGCACAGATGCAGATTGACAAGATCCTGGACCCCACGGCCAGCGTGCCCTCTGTCTTCATTGAGCCCAGGAAGAGGTAAGCCCAGGGGGGCTGTGGGCGGGGCCTCTGGGCTGCCTACCTCCCATCCCCCCTCCATCTGCAGGGCTGTTTCCCTTCTCCTGGGCTTCCGCAGTGGCCCCTGCCTCCCTGCCCACTGACCTTCTCTGAGCCTCTTCTCCCAGGCTGAGTCTATGCTGGGTTTAATCTTTCTTTCTTTCTTTCTTTCTTTCTTTCTTTCTTTCTTTCTTTCTTTCTTTCTCTCTCTTCTTTCTTTCTCTCTTTCTTTCTGGTAGATTACTCATTTGTTCATTCATGCATTTTATCTTTTCCTGGTGAAATTCCCTCCTTTCTTCCTTCCTTTTTTTCCTTCCTTCCTTCCTTCCTTCCTTCCTTCCTTCCTTCCTTCCTTCCTTCCTTCCATGTTCCTTGATGATGGATTTCTTATCCATTTCTTTTCCCTGGTGGACTTCTGACTTTCTGCATTAAAATAGTTTTCTTTAATTTTATGTTTAAAGTTTCTTTATTTATTGGATAGACAGTCAGAAATTGAGAGGGGAGGGAGAGAGACAGAGACGCCTGCCGTACTGCTTCACCACTCACGAAGCTTTCCCCCATAGGTGGGGACTAGGGACTTGAACCTGAGTCCTTATGCACTGTAACATGTGTGATCAGCCAGATGCACCACCACTCCACCCCTATGATTTTCTTATTTATTTGTTCTTACATGGTGGAATATTTTTTTTAAAGATTTAAGTTCTTACCACCAGAGTTATTGCTGGGGATCGTAGAGTGCCTGCCGACTGACTCTCCCGATCCAGGGAGCTGTTTTTTGTTTGTGTATTTGTTTGGTTTTTCTTTCTGCTAAAGACTAGAAAGAATGAAATTGAGAGGGAAGGAGACAGAGAGAGGAGGGGGAGATAGATAAAGAGGGAGAGAGATACCTGCAGTTCTGCTCCATCACTCATGAAGCTTCTCCCCTTCAGGTGGAGACCTGGGGCTTGAACCCAGGTCCTCATGCACAGTAATGTGTGTGTACTCTACAGGGTATACCACTGCCTGGCCCCTTTTTTTGTTTTAACTTGATGCAGCACTAAAGAATGTGTGTGGTGACAGTGAATAGCTTTCTGAGCTTAATTTTGTCATTTTTTTTGTTTAGAAAGGGAGAAAAACAGAGAGACAGAAAAGCAGAGAGGAAAGAGAGACACCATAGCACCATTCCACCATCCACAGAACTCCCTTGGTGCTGAAAGAGCAGAAACCTCACAGCCCTTTTCACCCTCCATGGAGCTCCCTGGGTGCTGTCCATGGTACTGAGAGAGGAGAGACACCACAGCACTGATCCAGCATCCATGCAGCTCCCTGGGTGTTGTCCGTGGTGCTGAGAGAGACCCCACAGCCCTGCCTCACCCTCCATGGAGCTTCCTGGGTGCTGTCCATGGTGCTGCCATATAGTGCCAGGACTTGAACCTCGAACCTCACTGACAATAAGGAAGGCACAAGCTGTCTAAGTGCCTCCTAGCAGGCCTATGGCCTGGGTGGTTCGAGACTTCTGTCCCATGTGCATGCCCCCTTCCTCCCAGCTCCCGCCTGAAGCGCTCCCCCAAACAACGCCGCAAGCACCAGGTGAACGGCCACCCCGGTGACGCGGAGAAGGACCGGCTTATCACCACGGACAGCGATGGCACGTACAAGAGGCCCCCTGGCGTCCACAACTCTGCCTATGTGGGCTGCCCGGTGCGTGGTGGTGGTGGTGGTGAGGGGGCGGGGGTGGGGGGATTTATGTACCTGCTTTGCCATGTGAGAGACCCAGCCAGGTTCAAGCCCTGCCCCAACCACATTGGAGAAAGCTTTAGTGCTGTGGTCTCCCCCGCCCCCAGCTTCTCTCCCACCCTCCCCCCCGCCCCCACCACTCTGGTCTGAAAATGTCAGCCTGGAGCAATGAGGTCCCAGATAAAAATAAATAAGTACATAAATCTTTAAAGACTGAGAGGACAGGGCTCACTTTTGGGAAGGGAAATCTAGGAATGTTGGGGGCATCCCCAGCAGCCTCTTAGTCCTCAGCTCTCCCCCCCCAAACACACACCCAGGACTTCTGACCTGGCTAAGACCCCCCCAAACCACACTGTCCGCCTTTCTGGGGATCCCCCGCCCCCTCCCCATCACCACCACCACCACTCATGGGGCAGATGGGCTATTTAATTGGTTTTTTGATTGATCTGACACCAAGATTATTGCTGGGGCTTGGTGACTATGTGACTGTATTATTCCTAGAAGTGATCGTTACATTCTTATTCTCCTTCTCCTTCTCCTCCTTCTTCTTTTTAAATTAAGAGTAAGAGGGAGAAGGGGAGACACCTGCAGCATTGCTCTACCAGTGCTCATGAAGCTTCCCCCCTGCGGGTGGGGATAGGGTGGGGCTTGAACCTGGGTTTTTGCAGGTGGTGACAGGTGTGCCCTCCTGGCTACACTACCACCCCATCCCTGGGCTATTCTATTTATTTATTTGCCTTCAGGGTTATCACTGGGGCTCAGTGCCTGCACAACTTCTCCACTTTTCCCATGTCTCTATCTCTTATCTCCATCTCTATGCCTCTCTCTCTCTCTCTCTCTCTCTCTCTCTGGAATAGAATGGGGAGTTAATGAGAGACACCTGCAGCACAGTTTCAATGCTTGTGAAGTTTCCTCCCTGCAGGTGGGATCTGGGAGCTTGAACCTGGGTCCTTGCATATAGTGACAGGTGTGCTGCCACCCAGCCCCAGGGAGCTTACTGTTTTCCTAGTGTCCCAAAGACTGAAGGGGCCCCCGTGACCTCTGGATTATTGAAGTAGATGGGTGACAAGTAGGTGGATCTGCGGGGAGAATGCTTTGCCCCCTGAAAGGAATAGTCATTTATTTTCAACATTTTATTTGTAACTTATTATGTAGAACAGAGAGAAAGCAAGAGGAAAGAGGAGACAGTGAAAAGAGATGCCTTCACTGCTCATGAAGCTTCCCCCCTGGGGTGTGGAGACCAAGGGCTTTCATTTCTGAAAGCAGTGACTAGATCCCCACGCAGACAGAAGATGGCACACTTTAGCTTGTCTGGCGCCTCTGCGGAAGTCTGGCCTCTTGGGTCCCCATGAGAATCATCTTAGGCTTTTGCTTTCATCTTAGGCAGGGATTTCCAGAGGCTAAGAAAAATTCAGCCAGGGCAAGTGAAACCCAGTGATAAAATTCCAAGGGTGACCCTTTTCCCCAATGCCAGTGAAAATGGATAAACTCCACGATGATCCTAGTGCTATTTTCAGACTAGCTGCCAAAACTTAAGTCTGATTTTTTTCCCCCTCTATTTCTCTCTTTTTTAATCACTTAGTTGTATCTATTTGTTTATTTGGAGAGACAGCGGAATAAAGACGGGAGAGAGACGAGAGAGGCACTTGCAGCAGTGCTTCACCACTTGTGAAGCTTCCCCCATGTAGGTGGGGCCAGGGGCTTGAACCCGGTTGTTTGTGTGTGGTAACGTGTGCACTCAGCCCGGTGCACCACCTCCCCGGCCTCCTTGTCAGACGTCTCTTCTTCGCCACCTGATCTAGTCGGATCCCGACCTCCCTGCGGACGCGCAGACCCCGTCGTCCGCTGAGCTGGGCAGATACCCGCTTCCGGTCCCGGTCTCCCAGTACGTACCCCCGCAGCCGTCCATCGAAGAGGCGCGGCAGACCATGCACTCGCTCTTGGACGACGCCTTCGCCCTCGTGGCCCCCAGCAGTCACCCTCCCAACTCTGCGGGGGCGGCCTCCGGGGTCCCCAACAGCACCCCTTCCCGGGAAGAGAGGAGAGGCCCCCAGTGGGGGTCATTCTATAGCCCAGCTCAGACCGCCAGCAGCAACCCGTGTGGGGTAAGTACAGACCTTCTAGGATGACCTCTGGGTCAGGGGGTAGAATTTGATTTTCAGAATCTCTAGGTCACTCTGGCTGTATTTGATAAGAATTAAAGGTTTGCAGGATGAGTCCTAGTGTTGTAGTGTCTTTTCCAGAATTTATGTGTAGTGTTGGAAGCATCCTCTTCTTAATTTTTTTTATTGCTACGAGGGTTATTACTGGGACTTAATGGGGCCAGCACTATGAATCCACCACTCTTCCTGTATTTTTTTCTTCCTGTTTTATTGGCTAGGACAGAGAGAAATTGAGAGGGGAGGGGGGAAGAGAGATAGAGAGAGACACATACAGAAAAAGACCACTAAAGACTTGTTTCACCGATGGTTAAGCATCCTTGCTGCAGATGGGGAGCAACGGCTTGAACCCAGGTCCTTGTGCATGGTAATGTGTGCACTCAGCTAGGCATGCCACCATCTGGCTCCCAAAACATCCTTACTTGTTGATATTTTGTTGGCTGAGGAATGGAGAGGGGGTGCGATGTCATAGATTGTCAAAACTGGTTCTCTTATTTTTGTAAAAGGTGCATTAAAAAAAGTTAATTAATTTTTATTGCCATCAGAGCTATTGCTGGGATTTGGTGCCAGCACTATACATCCATTGCTCCTGGCAGTCATTTCTTCCTTTTTTAAAAAAAATTGTTTCTATTTTATTTGACAGGACAGAGAGAAATTGAGAGGAAAGGAGAGATAGTGAGGGAGAAAGAAAGACACCTGCAGACCTGCTTCACCACTCATGAAGCATTCCCCATGCTGCAAGTGGGGAGCGGGGGTTTGAACCTGGGTCCTTGTATATGGTGATATGTGCACTCAACTGGGGTCACCACTGCTCACCCCCTAAATTAGGTTTTTATTAGTAATTGACAAGATTATAAGATAATAGGGGTATAATTCCACACCACTCTCACCATGGTAACCACCATAGTTTTCCTAAGGTCATAGATAGGGGTTGACAGAGAGAGAGAGAGAGAGGCCCATTTGTATTCACTTCTAAGGCCCTGCCTTCACTTCCTTTCTAAGCCACACCCACCCCCATTACAACTCCTGATGTCCTTCAGGAGGTGCCCTTTTGGATGCACTTGAATCATTAAGCTTCTTGGAGGTTCCCTGGGCCTGGAGAGACCCTTGGGGCTCTGGAAGCCTTCTCAGCTAATTCCCAAGCAGGCAAGGACTGCCATGTCATTTTATCTTATTCTTTGTAGATTTGTTTTGGATAGAGACAGAAATTGAGAGGGAATGGGGAAGGAGAGGAAGAAGAGGAGAAAGAGAGAGAGACCTACAGCACTGCTTTGCTACTCATAAAGCTTCCCGTCTGCAGGTGGGAACTGGGGACTTGAACCTGGGTCCTTGGGCATCAGTGTGTGTGATCACTGGTGCGCTACTGCCTGGCCCTTGTTCATTTTATTTCTTTTTTTTTTCTAAATATATTTATTTATTCCCTTTTGTTGCCCTTGTTGTTTTATTGTTATAATTGTTGTTGTTGATGTCATCGTCCTTGGCTAGGACAGAGAGAAATGGAGAGAGGAGGGGAAGACAGGGGGAAGAGAAAGACAGACACCTGCAGACCTGCTTCACCGCCTGTGAAGCAACTCCCCTGCAGGTGGGGAGCTGGGGCCTCGAACTCAGATCCTTGTGCTGGTCCTTGGGCTTCGCGCCACGTCCGCTTATCCTGCTGCGCTACCGCCCGACTCCCGTCATTTTATTTCTTATAAGGAAGAGAGAGACCACAACACTGATCCACCTCCATGGAGTTCCACTGTTTCTATCCTTGCTGTGTTCGTGTGTTGTCAGGGATTGAACCCAACTCCTTGGGTGTGGAAGGCATTATACTCCAAGACTGAGGCACCTCTCTGACACTAGAACAACCATTTTCAAATACCAAGTGTCCATCTTGGGAGCTGACATTTCAACATCTCATCTGCCTATGTTATCTTGTTTGTTTCTCCATGTTCAGTCCATTCTTGCCAATGGACTTCTTCAGGGTAAGGAGAACACTCAAGGAAATAACATTGTATATTCTTTCCCTTGTTAAAAATTTTATTTATTTATGGGGGAGAGAGAAAAAAAAACAGAGCATCACTCTGGCACATGTGATCTGGGGATCGGCCTCAAGATCTCATGCTTGGGAGTCCAGTGCTTTACCTACTGTGCCACCTCCCAGGCCACATAAATATTGTTTTCTGCTCATTTCAGATTCAGTGATTAAGCTGAAACATTTGACTCTGGAAAGGCTCACTTCAGCTCACACATTACTGTGTGCAGATATCTGGGTTCAAGACCCTGATCCCCACCTGTAGGGAGAAAGCTCCACTTCAAGTGGTGAAGTAGTGCTGCAGGTGTCTCTCTTTCTTTCTCCCTCTCTACCTCCTCCTTCCCTCTCAATTTCTCTTTCTCTCTACCCAATAATAAGTAAAATCAAACAAAATGTTAAAATGAAACATATTTAAGAGCTGGGATGGTGGTTCAGTAGGTTGAGCCTTCTAATTACAGGAGGCAGAGTGAAAAGATAGACAGTTGGCCAAAACCTGGTAGTAAAACTGATACCCAAGAATTACTATGACTAAATGGTTATAATAATCCACTCATCAAGACATACAGTCCTGTTTCTACACCTCATCACAGAGCTCCAAAATCCATGAAGTAGAGACTGATCAAACTGTGCGCAGAAGTAAACAGATCCAAGACATAACAGAGGCTCCACTTAGTGCTAACAAGAGAATAGAGCTAATCAGTCAGAGAGAGGAAATTTGGACAAGTCTCGAAGTATACTGTTAGCTTGAGCTCAGTGGCATCCACACAGCACTCCACCCAACCAGAAGAGAATATGCTTCTATTGAAGAGCTCATGAAGAGCTGGCTAGAGAGCTCACCTGGGTAGTGTACCTACTTTGTCAAGCCCAGCCCCCACTGCACTGGAGGAAGCTTTGGTGCTGTGGAGTAACCCCCCCCCCCCCCCCCGCGCTCCTCCCCATCTGAAAAATATTGGTTTGGAGCAGTGAAGCCCTGGTGATGGAAAGAGACCAGAAGAGAAGAGGAGAGGAGACAATAGGAAAAGGAAAGAAAAGAAAAGAAAGCAGAAAAGAAAAGGGGCAGGGTGGTGACATATCCAGTTGAATGTATATGTTACTGTGTGCAAGGATCTGGGTTCAAGTCCCCAGTCCCCAGTCCCCACCTGCAGGGTGGGGAAGCTTCTCAATTGGTGAAACAGGGCTGCAGGTGTCTTTCCCCTCTTTCCTTTCTTTCCTTCCTTCCCTTCCCTTTCCTTCCTTCCTTCCTTCCTTCCTTCCTTCCCCCCTTACATTTAATTTCTTTTATCCTTTTTTTTTTTTGTCACCAGTGTTATGGCTGGGGCTCGGTGTCTACACAATGAGTCTACCTCTTCTGGTGGCCAACTTTCTTTCTTCTTCCTTTTTTTTCCCTTTCTTTTCTTTTCTTTTAAATTAGGACAGATAGAAACTGAGAGGCATAGGGAAGATAGAGAGGGAGAGAAAAAGAATACCTGCAGACTTGCTTCACCACTTATGAAGCGTCCCTCCTGCAGATGGGGATCGGGGGCTCAAACCCAGATCCTCTTACATGGTATTGTGTGCACTCAACCAGCTGTACCACCACCTAGCTACCCACCTTTCTATCTCATCCTTTCCTTTCAATTTCTCTCTGGAAACTTTATAAACACTTAAAAAACCAAGACATATGAGACTCAGGGGCATAAAGTGAACCTCCGTACGATTTTTAGAAGATTTGTACTATACAAACAACTCCAGGAAAGAATGGAAGAGAAGGTATGCAAATAAAAAACAGAATGAAAAGAGAGCAGTGATGGAGAGACGCTCAGAAGCAGGTGGGTGGATAAACAAAGGGGGTGTGGCGATGGAACATGACCGGTAGTCATAGGAAGGCGCCATTCACACACTTTGCTCTCAGTTTGGGACATGATTCTGCTCCTTTCTGCCTTGGTTTCAGCTGATAAATTTCTGGCAATGACCTTGGACAGGACTTGTGGCTATTTATGTGTTCCACTCACCCCCCTCCTAGACACTGGAGGTGATTCTGTCATGATGCCTTCATCTGTCAAACCAACCAGGAGCTCAGATCCCCAACAAGACTTTTCCTTTTTCTTCTTCTTTTTTTTAATTTCTTTATTGGGGAATTAATGTTTTACATTTGACAGTAAATACAGTAGTTTGTACATGCATAACATTTCTCAGTTTTCTGTATAACAATACAACCCCCACTAGGTCCTCTGTCATCCTTCTTGGACCTGTATTCTCCCCCCCCCCCACCCCAGAGTCTTTTAATTTGGTGCAATATGCCAATTCCAGTTTAAGTTCTTTTTTTTCTTTTTAATGTGATACTGAGTATTATTATTTTTATTAGTGATTTAATAATGACTGACAAGATTGTGGGACAGGAGGGTACAATTCCTTACAGTTCCCACCACAGGCATTCTTTGTCCCCTCCCCTCCATTAGAAGTTTCCCTAGTCTTTATTCCTCTGGGAGTATGGATCAAAGATCATTATGGGGTGCAGAAGGTGGGAGATCTGACTTCTGTAATTGCTTCTCCACTGGACATGGGTATTGACAGGTCAATCCATACCCCCAGCCTATATCTATTTTTCCTTAATGGGGAAGGGCTCTGGGGAGGTGAGGTTCCAGGACCTAGACTCTGTCTGTCTTTCTCACTGTGGGCTTTTGGCATTAACCATTCTACATGCTGATGAGAGTGATGGTGGTGGAATCTGGTGGAAAACCAGAGTCGTGAGTTCTCTCTCTGCGTGTTGCGTTGAATATAATTTCAGCAGGCCTGCCAGTTGGTTGGAGTCACTGTTTGTCCCCAGAAGAAACCTGATCACCTTTATTTACTTCTTCTGACTATAGTGAGAACCACAGGAATGTGGATTTCAAAGTGCCTTTGGCTGCCACATGAAGCATTATTTACCATTGGATGATGTATTGCTGTCCCACTTTGTGTGTGTGTGTTTGTTTGATATAGAGCATGTTATTATTTTTTATTTTAAAAATTGCATTACAAGAATATAGGACCACAATGGTTAGTTCCACACCATACCCACCACCAAGGTTCTCTGTCTCCACCCTCTGCCTCCCAAAGATAACCACCATAGTTTTCACGAGCCTCAGAAACAATTTACTTGCTTTTGGTTTTTTGTTTGTTTGTTTGTTTTGCAAGTTCATGTGCATCAGTTCTCTAGACTCCACACATGAGTAAAACCACCTGGTATTTGTCTTTCATCTCTGCTTATCTCACTAAGCATAGTCACCTCCATCTCTATCCATTGTGTCCCACAGGGCACAATATCATCCTTTTTGACTTTTGAGTCATAGTCAGTGGAATATATGTCCCATAGCTTCTTCTTTTTAAAAATAACATTTATTTATTTATTATTGGATCGAGACTGAGAGAAATTAAGAGGAGGAGGGGGCGATAGAGAGAGAGAGAGAGACAGAGAGACACCTGCAGACTTGCTCCACCACTCATGAAGCTTTCCCCCTGCAGGTGGAGACCAGCAGCTTGAACCTGGTGCTCGAACACTGTTATGTGAGCGAGCGTTTAACCAGGCGCGCCACTGCCCGGCCCCTCCCAGAGCTTCTTTAGCCAGTCACCTGTCCATGGGCACTTAGGCTGCTTCCACATGGCCTACTGTAAATAATGCTGCTGTGAATCTTCCTCCGCTTTTTGTTGGCCTATCCAAGGGTGTTGGTTCTGCCTTAATGAGCTAGTCTCTTGGGGGCTGGCATCTCTGCTTCCCTGAAGCATGGTGACTTCCCTGGCCTGTCGTTCCTGTAGCAGGTATGGATAGCAGAGCAGAGATCATTTACAAGTAGACCTCACTTGCTTTACTTGGGTCCTCTCAGGCTCACCAACCACTGGAGTTGCTTGCTCTGTTAACTTGTTTTTACACTGTATAGGAAGAAGACATCCATTGATGTGGGATTTTTTTTTTCTTGACATACCTGAGTAAAACTGTCAAGTCCCACTTGATTACCCCAGACATTTTTTGGAGCTTCAGGCATGAGAGTGTTTGCATAACTGTTATGCTATCTTCCCCTGCCCCCAAGAATTTTGTATCACTTTATTGCAGGGGGTGGGAGGAGGTAATGGTTTACAGAACAGTGGTTGACACATGGGTATTTGTCATCTCCCCATGATAACTGTCTGCACAACACTCTCACCCCAACCTAGGCCCTTTGCTATCATCATGTACCAGGACCCCAAAGCCAGATCCTTCTTCTCCCTCTGCTTTAGTGTAATATGCCAAACCCCAGTCCAAGTTTTACTTGGTGTTTTCCCTTTCTGTCCTTGTTTCTAAAGTTCCACCTGTGAATGAGATCATCCAGTATTTGTCCTTCTCTTTTTGACTTGTCTCACTTAACATGACTCTTTCAAGCTCCATCCAAGATGAGGCGAAGGAGATGACTTCTGTTAAGAATGATGAGGCCAGGGCTGGGTGGTGGCACACGGGGTTAAGCACACATATTGTGAAACAGTGACTGGCACAAGGATACTGGTTTGAGCCCCTGGTTCCCCACCTGCAGAGGTTCATTTTGCAAGCAGTAAAGCAGGTCTGCAGGTATCTACCTTTCCCTCCCCCTCTCTGTCTTCCCTTCCTCTCTCGATTTCTTTCTGTCCTATCCAACAATGGATCCAGCAACAACAATAATAGCAATAGCAACAATGGAAAAAAAGATGGCTTCCAGGAGTTGGGCGGTAGCTCAGCGGGTTAAGCGCAAGTGCAAGTGGCACAAAGCACAAGGACCAGCATAAGATTCCCGGTTCGAGCCCCCCGGCTCCCCCCCTGCAGGGGAGTCGCTTCACAAGCAGTGAAGCAGGTCTGCAGGTGTCTATCTTTCTCTCCCCCTCTGTCTTCCCCTCCTCTCTCCATTTCTCTCTGTCCTATCCAACAACAACGACACCAATAACTACAACAATAAAACAAGGGCAACAAAAGAGAATAGATAAATAAATATATTTTTTTAAAAAGATGGCTTCCAGGAGCAGTGGATTCGTGGTGAATCCACTGAGCCCCAGCAATAACCCTGGAGGCAAAAAAAAAATGAGGAGGCTAAACATTTTGATTTTTTTTATCACTCCTGGTGACCAATACAAAAATCATATACTAAATAGTGGACAAGAGACAGATACAGAAAGAGAAAGCAGAGAGACACAGAAAGAAGGAGAGCTACTGCAGTCCTGCTTCATTACATGTGCAGCGTCTCCTCTGCAGGTGCTTGAACCCAGGTTCTTGCACGTGATAATGTGTGTTCTACTAGGTGAACCACCTGCTGCCCCCCTCCAACTTCTGTACAAGGTAAATACCTGCTAGCCTGTGGTGTTTGACTATTCCACTGAAACAGGCAGTCTCTAGAAAACTAACATCATGGGGCTGGGTGGTGGTGTGCCTGGTTGAATGCACATGTTACAATGTGCAAAGACCTGGGTTCGAGCCCCCAGTCCCCACCTGCAGGGGAGAAAGCTTCGAGAGTGATAAAGCAGGGCTGCACATGTCTCTCTGTCTCTTTCCCTTTCTACTTCCCCCTCCCCTCTCGATTTCTAGCTGTCTCTATCCAATAAATAAATAATAAATTTTAAAAAACATTAAAAAGAAAGAACACTAACATTGTTTTTCTCACTACAGTGGGTTTCAAATGTGTAGCTCTACAGCAATCAAACCAGTTGTGGACAGCTTCTAAACCAAAAAGGACAGCTACCTTTACTGCTTCTCTCTAAGCTTGTCAGTCCCTAGGCCCCCCCTAAAAGCCTCTTAGGTAAACTGTGAAACCTTGATCTCTTTTGTTCGATTTTTGCATATGAATATTTTTATTAAAAAAAAAATCCAAACTGCTTTGAAAGCTCAAAGGCCCCTGTGAATACTCTTGACCCAGTCTCAGGTTTCCCTTTAATTATTTGGAGAAAGAACTGAAGCTCCATTTCCTTTTAGTCCTCCCTTCTTCCCCTAATCCCCTTTGGTTTATTTTACCCCAAACAGAGAATCTGCAAGGTTCTCATCTCTCTCCCCTTCTGTTCATGGTGGAGTGTGTGTGTGTGTGTGTGGGGGGGGAGAGGCAGGTAATTTGAGCACAGTTTCATATTTTATAATCGCCTTCAGGATTCCATGGGGCATAGCACCCATTCAGTCATTCTCACATAAAGAATGGGACCCAGAGAAGTTGAGGAGCTAGGCCAGTCTCTCTGTCCCCAAAGTTTTCTCCCCCAAGGTAGAGATTGAGGGGCCGGTGGTGGCACAGCTGGCTGAGCTCATGTTACAGTGCTCAGAGACCCATATTTGAGCTCCTAGTTCCCACCTGCAGGGGGAAAGCTTTATGAGGTGAAGCAGTGCTGCAGGTGTGTCTCTCTGTCTCTTTTCATCTCTCTTCCTCTCGAGCTCCCTCTTCCTTCTCGATTTCTGGCTGTCTCTATACAATAAATAAATAAATACATTTAATAAAATTAAAAAAGAGATTGACTCATTGGCAAAGGTTTGGGGAATGTGGGTAAACTTATTTGTGAGCTGGTTTTGTTGACAAAACAGACATGGTGAGCACATTTTGGGGTTACTGTCACCCCTAGTTAGTGCCATGTAGTGCTTACTATAGAATAATAATGTATGGAGCTGGAGAGATTGAATAATGGTTCTGCAAAAAGGCTTTCACATCCAAGGTTCCAAGGTCCTGAGTTCTGGGCTAGGGAGACAGCTTAATGATTTTGCAAAAGGCTTCCATGCCAGAGGCTTTGAGTCCTCAGGTTCAATCCCCAGCACTACCATAAACCAGAGCTGTATAGTGCTCTGTGTTTAAAAAATACACACACACACACACACACACACACACACACACACACACTGGACAGAGTGATATGATGAACCAAGGCCAATTATCAGAGACCTAGATATTAGAACAGAAATTTAAAAAATCTTAATCTTTGCCTCATCTTTGTTGAAATATGAAAGAAAAGAGTTGTGTGGGATGAGTCAGGAAGAGGGGGATAGATAGTGGATTATTCACATGTAGGTGGACCTTGGGGGACAGAGACAGGAAGGGAGAACATGGGATGAATATTGGACTGAGGGTGGGGTACTGCACCATGCAAAAAGATTCTGGAGAAGGAACAGGAGATGGGGGCTTGGGGAGGGCTAGATTTGGGATGAGAGTATTTTGCAGACTCCTGTCATGCAGAACTAGGAAATTGTGCCCATGTGTAAACCATTAACTGTTTTATAGACCATGAACCGCCCCACACCCCCACACACACCAGTAAAATGAAAAAAATAGACCAGTTCCTCAAGCTGAAATTTCTGGTATTCCTTGGTGGCAGCATGCCCTAGCATTTTCACAAGAAGATAATTCTCTCAAAAGTTGATCCTGCAAACGTAGACTAATCAATGTGCTGTTGTCACTTTATAATAAGTGTGGAATGATAATCTTCATCTTCTCTTGCGTTTCTTTCAGAGATATGAAGACTACGGAATGACTCCCCCGTCTGGCCCCTTGCCAAGGTAAGGCTTTTAGCAGAAGTGCACACTCTCACGTTTGGCTATTACAGTTTATTTTGTTTTATTTTATTGGTAAGTTCATTTCTCATAGCTAGTTTGAGCAGACACAAAACTCTTGAGTTTCTCGTTCTGAAGATCCAATCAGAGGGGGAGATAAGAACTTCCATTAATAAGTTAATGTGGACAACCACTAAAACTAGACATGATTTTCAAGTGAAAAAGAAAGAAGGAGGAAGGAAGGATAGAAAGAAAGGAAGAGAGAAAGAAAGGAAGAAAGAAAGGAAGGAAGGAAGGAAGGAAGGAAGGAAGGAAGGAAGGAAGGAAGAAAGAGAAATCCAAGGAGTTAGCAGACCAAGTCCAAAGTCCAGGGAACACAAAGAGAGCTCTGCCTACTAGGCCACTTTCTGCCAAGGAAGGGCCTCTGCTGATTCCACAGAAGTTGAGGGAGACTTTGAACAGACTTGTGGGGCTGGGAGGAAAAAGTCGAAAGACCTTTGTAAGGACCCCCCCCCCCCCAAATTGAGGATCTGATCTAGAGGTTTTAGCCCAGGATACCGGGTGTGTGCATAGCTCTCTAGAGGCGCTGAAACTCAGCTTTGAAGGATCTGAGACTCTGGATCAAGCTGATTGGACAGGGGGATCTGGATCAAGGTGATCTGCAGAGTGAATGCAAATCCCTGGAGAGAAGGGTGGTAGCACACCAGGCTTCACGTTACCAAACACTGTGTGTGCCCTCCCGACACACAACACACATACCGCCAGACACGGGGCAGGGACAGGACCACAATGGAAATATGGGGATAAACAGAAAAATTACAGGGGTTCCAGATGGTGGTCGGGTGCTCTGAGTGTCCTTGTGCTCTGGCTGTCTGGGTGCTCTGACTGTCCCTGTATTCTGACTGTGCTGGTGCTCTGACTGTCCCCATACTCTGACTGTCTCCGTTCTCTGTCCTGGTACTGTGATTGTCCCTGTGCTCTGAGTGTCCCCGTGCTCTTGACTGTCCCTGTATTCTGGCTATTCTGGTGCTCTGACTGTCCCCATGCTGACTGTTCCTGTGCTCTGAGTGTCTGGGTGCTCTGACTGTCCTGGTGCTCTGAGTGTCCCTGTGCTCTGAGTGTCCCTGTGCTCTGAGTGTCCCTGTGCTCTTGACTGTCCCTGTATTCTGGCTGTTCTGGTGCTCTGACTGTCCCCATGCTGACTGTTCCTGTGCTCTGAGTGTCTGGGTGCTCTGACTGTCCTGGTGCTCTGACTGTCTCTGTGCTCTGAGTGTCCCTGTGCTCTGAGTGTCCCTGTGCTCTGACTGTCCCTGTATTCTGACTGTGCTGGTGCTCTGACTGTCCCCATGCTCTGACTGTCCCTGTTCTTTGACTGTCCCCATACTCTGACTGTCCCCGTTCTCTGACTGTCCCCATACTCTGACTGTCCCCGTTCTCTGACTGTCCTGGTGCACTGACTGTCACTGTATTTGGACTGTCCTGGTGCTCTGACTGTCCTGGTGTTCTGACTGTCCCCGTTCTCTGACTGTCCTGGTGCACTGACTGTCACTGTATTTGGACTGTCCTGGTGCTCTGACTGTCCTGGTGTTCTGACTGTCCCCGTTCTCTGACTGTCCTGGTGCGCTGACTGTCACTGTATTTGGACTGTCCTGTTGCTCTGACTGTCCTGGTGCTCTGACTGTCCCCGTTCTCTGACTGTCCTGGTGCGCTGACTGTCACTGTATTCGAACTGTCCTTGTGCTCAGACTGTCCTTGTGTGTTGGGTAGTATGCCAGCTCCCCCTGGCTTCTGCTTAACCAAGCACCTGTATGCCTGTATAGGGATTGGTTTGATCCCATTCAAAGTGGTCTATTTACATAAATCACTTTTACATTTACATAAAGCACCACACTCCCTCCAGGGCATTAGTGGTTCAGTGGTAGAATTCTCACCTGCTCCGCCCCCTCTCCTTGTCACACCCTGATCTTCCACCAGTCACTTTTCTCTCCACCCTCTCTATGTCACATCCTGTTCACACCCTACTTGGGAAGTATATATAAAGACAACATTGTTCGTTTTAGTTTAGTTTTCAGTTGAGCTTAGCTCGGCTTAGATTGTGCTGCGTCCTGCATGAATAAAGAGATACTGCCTACAGCTCAGCCATGAGTCCTGGGTCGTCTGTCTCCTGTCAGTGAAGCTCAGCCCGATACTTGTGCTCTGACTGTCCCATACTCTGACAGTCCTGATGTGTGCTGCTCTCTTGCAGACCAGGCTTTGGTGCTGGCTTGCTGCAGTCTTCTGAGCTGGTGCCTTCAGAGCCTCAACAGCCACCGGCCATCAGTGATGCCCCATTTTCTGCCCGAGCGATCTACTCTGAGGAGCTGCCATCGGTAGCCCGGCCTCGGCCTGTCGGGGGCACTACAGGTACCTGCGGCCCACTCAGATGACTCCTGGCTTCCTAGAGCAGCCCTCTTCAGGGCTAGCAGTGTTCCAGAGGTCACCAGCTTCTTCACCGGGCTGGTGGAAAGGTGGTGAAGTTCCCAAGTGATAGCCAGAATTTGTTCTTCCTGAATCCAGAACTGAAGATCAACACCTTCCTGGGGAACTTTCCTTTTCTAGGGAAAATGTTTCACTTCCTCTTCCTCTTCCTCCTCCTCCTTCGTATCTCTCCATGAATAAACCCGGGCTCCAGGCTGCTTAATTCCAATCCCCACCCAAAATCGCTTTAAAAAAAACATATCTGGTCTGTGAAGTGACACAGTGGAGAAACATTAAATTTTCAAGCATGAGGTTCTGAGTTCAATCCCCGGCAGCCCCTGTACCAGAGTGATATCTGGTTCTTTCTCTATTTCCTTCTATCTTTCTCACTAATAAATAAATAAAATCCTTTTTAAAAAATGAAAATTAAAAAGTACATATTTGCGTGGTTCAGAAGGTGGTGCAGTGGATAACGTATTGGACTCTCAAGCATGAAGTCCTGAGTTCAGTCCCTGGCAGCACATGTACAAGAGAGACGCTCTGTTTCTCTTTCTCTCCTCCTACCTCTCTAGTAAGTAAATAAAATGTTTTTTAAAGCATATTTAGTTAAAGGAGGTCATTCTTCAGACAGTGCAGGGGTGGGTCTGATGGCAGAGGTGCTTCCCTTCCCGCTGAAATCTCTGACAGAAGGAACAACCAGTCTGGGCATCCCAGGAGGATGCAGTGCTCCTGGGATCATTTAAAAATATGATTTTCATTCACAGTGCTGGGCGATTCCACTTTTCTCCACAGCCAGACGCTGATGTATGAGAAATACCTGTGATTTGAAGCCAGGTCTTGCTAACCACACAGGGCCCAAGACCATCAGTGCACCTCACTGAAGTGACTGGGGAGGCACTTTCCAAGGAAAGTCTAAGTGACCCAGAAAGAGATTAGCTGGTAGAATGCAGAACTTGCATGCCTGAGGTTCCAGGTTTGATCCCCAGTACCACGTGTACTGGAATGGTGCATTATTTTCTCTTTTTTTCTTTTTTTGATATGAAATAGTCATTCTTTCTCCTGTGAAATGACTAAAATATCTGAAAATAAAAGTCCAGGACTGGGCAGTAACACACCTAGTTGAGTGCACATGCCATCATCATGTGCGAGAATCTGGGTTTAAGTCCCCAGTCCTCATGTGCAGGGGAGGCTTCATGAGCAGTCAAACAGTGTTACAGGTATCTCTCTGTCTCTCTCCCTCCCTATTTCCCTCTCTCTTTGTCCTACCAAATAAAAAAGGTAAGTAAAAAATAAAAAACCTTAAGATCCCAATTCCAAGTGTCAAGACATTACAGAAATAGTGTGATTGTGATGAAGACATACCATGCAATTCTGTATTAAAACAAATCTTCTTTTCTACCTGTGAGGAAGAAAAGACAGGATTATATTTTCAGTTCCTGGTAGATTTCAAAGCCATGAGCTAGAAGCTTCCAGATTTCAACTTCTTTCTGGCTCCCAAACCTTTCTTTCCTTTCTTCAGAATGGATAATAAGCACACTCTTCTTTGTGACCCATGTAGAAGTGACCTGAAGGGCCGTCCATAATAACCCCTCTTGCCTGTTCTTTGGTGTCTAGTCAGGAAAACAAGATGAGTATCAGCCTCTACAGAGGAAGCTCATGCCTGTCAAGGAAGCTCATGCTATTTCTTTCTTTTTCTTTAAGTGGTTTTATTTATTTATTTTAGACAGAGACAGTCATTGAGAGGGAAGGGGGGAGATAGAGAGGGAGAGAGACCCCTGCAGCCCTGTTTCACAGCTCGTGAAGCTTCCTCCCTGCAGGGGGGGATCGGGTGTTTAAACCTAGGTCTTTGTGCATGGTGACACGTGCATTCAGTCAGGTGCAGCACATCTGACCCTCCATTCCTTCCTTCCTTTCTTTCTCTTTCCCTTTCTTTTTTAAATATTCATTTATTTATTTTAGATAGAGACAGAAAGAAAATGAGAGAGAAGGGGGAGACAAGGGGAGGGAGGGACAGAGAGAGAGAGACCTGCAGCACTGCTTCATCACTCTTGAACATTTCCACTGCAAATGAGGAAGGAACATGGGCTTGAACCTTGGTCCTTGCACACTGTAATATGTGTGCTTCCAGAAGTGCCACCACCTGGCCCCCTCTTTCTTTCTTTGTTTAGTCTCTCCCCCTCTCTCTCTTTGAGAGAGACATAGAGGAACTGAGATGGAAGAAGAGAGAGAGGGAAAGACATAGAGAGACAATGCAACACTGCTTCACCATTTGTGAAGCCTCCCTCCACAGGTGGGGTCTGGGGAGCTGGAACCCAGGTCCCTGCACATGGCAAGGGGTTTACTCAACTATGTGCCCCACAAGGGCTGTGTCTATTTTTCTCTTGGGAAATAAATATGGTGCCCATCTCCCTGGTCCCTCAGGGAGGCCAGTGATCAGTACCCAGGATTTCTCGTTCACTGCTGAATGCTGACCACATCCCTCTCCCCTCTCCTTATGTCCTGTCCAGGCTCCCAGATCCAGCACCTGACACAGGTAGGAATCACTAGCAGAATTGGGGTGCAGCCAGTGGAGGTCCTGCCCAGCCGGGGAAGCCAGTACGGGGGCGCAGGCTGGCCTTCGTATGGGGAGGAGGACACCGGCCGGAGGGAGGCGGTGAGTAGCTTCTGTCTTGGAATTATTGAGTATTCTAGCATGACCACTGAATTTATAACTGTTACTTTCTTGGGATCCCTTTGAACTGATGAATTTAGTTAGCTTAACGTTGTTTTACAATATTAGACCATTTTTCTTATTTATTTTTTTATTGGATAGAGAGAGAGAGAGAAATTGAAAGGGGAGTAGAAGATAGAGTGAGAGAGAGACAGAGAAACACCTGCAGCCCTGCTTCACTGCTCATGAAGTTTCCCCCTGCAGGTGGAAATTGGTGGCTTGAACCTGGGTCCTTGTGCTTGGTAACATGTATGCTCATCCAGGTGTACCATCACCCAGCCCCCATTATTATACAATGTTTAAAAAAATATCTTTTCATATTTAGTAAGAGAGAGAAACACACCAGAGCATTGCTCAGTTCTGGCTTATGGGGGTACTGAGAGTTGAACCTGAGACTTCAGAGTCTCAGGCATGAGAGTTAGCAGAACCATTATACTGTCTTTCCAGCCCATAACATTATACAATTTGAGAAGTGCAGTTTCACATCTATATAAGTGGATGTGTCTATATAGTGAGTTCCCACCACCAAAGTTTCAGGGCCATCACACCAAAAATACCCCCAAGTCCACCCCTGACCACACCCCACCTTCCAACCTCGACCCATTATGCCAGTAACTTCCACCACTGTCACAGAGTCCAGGAGTCAGTTGGGATCTTCTTATTGGCTGCAAGTGTGTCTGTTGCAGGTATTTATACTCCACACAGGAGTTAAAGCCATTGCCTTTTACTCCCTCACTGATTTTACTTGATGTGGTCACCTGGGATTCTGCCCAATTTGTCCCCAAAAGGCACAGTGTCACCTTTTTCAATGGCAAAGAGGGGTATTCCGTTGAGGGAGTGTGGGAGTCTCTTTGAAAACACTCACTGAAGTCAAATTAGACCTCCCTCACGTCTGTCCCTTTTATGTTTGTTTTAACTCAGGGTTTTTTTTTTTTTTTTGTGTGTGTGTGTGTGTGTGTGTGTGTGTGTGTGTGTGTGTGTGTGTGTGTGTGTGTGTTGCCAAAGGTGAAGTCCAATGCATTTGAAGCTTGGGTTCTCCCCTCTGAGCTGTCATCAGATTTGCTTAGAGTTTTCAGATGGGAAATTCCTGCTGATCAGCTTTGGGAAAGTATTGGCACTGGGTATTTGGAAAGCATATAATCTTTTTAAAGGTAACTTTCAGGCTTAAAGTAATCAATTTGTAGTAGTTGTAGTAGTAGTAGTAGCAGTAGTAATATAACAGCAACAGCAATGATCTTTGTAGGGGAAATAGCATAGTGGTTTATGCAACAGATTTCCATGCCTGAGGCTCCAAGGTCCCAAGTTCAGTCCCTAGCATGCCCAGAAGCTAGAGCTGAGCAGTGCCCTGAAAAAAAAAAAAAATCATTGTCATCTTTTAAAAAAAACTAATAGGGACTAGAGATAGCTTGTCTGGAACAGCATACAGCTCACCAGGTTGGAGACCCCAGTCACCACGTAGGTTCCCTATAGAAAGACAAAGCTTCATGAGCAATGGAGTAGTGCTATGGCATTTCTGTCTCTCTCCCTGTCTCCCCCCACCCTCTCTGGAAAAAAGGACAGAAAAACTGCTGGAGCAATGGAATCATGCAGGTGCAAAAACTCTGGTGACAAAATAATAATAATAATAACCTTATGGTAATATTAATGGCAATATTCATTACAGAAAATATGGGCTTTATTAAGCTCACTTCCAATGTTTTCTCCACCTCCTGGGCCACCAGATAATTTCAATTTGATTTATTTTATTATTACTTTTTTTTTTTTAAATCAGAACACTGTTCGACTGTGACTTATGGGGTTGAGTTTGGGACTTCAGACCCTTAGGCATGAAAATCTTTTTTGCATAACAATTATAGTGTGTCCTCAGCCCACTATATAACTTTCTTAAGCAGACTCCATCAAGGGCTTGATAACAGATTGACAGAGAAGAACAATGGAAAATGACCTCAAGACCTCATTCCTGCTTCCTTGTCCTGGTGTTTCCACACACACTCTCCCAACCCCTTTGACTCTCAAGGAGCCTGGTCTGACCTTTCATCTCCTCAGGCTCCTCCAGCCTCCCTTCCTCCCAACTCTCAGGTCACTTCTGATTTTCCCAGTGGACCACTCACTTCACACAGCAACCTGAGGCCTAATCAACTTTCCATTCCTTTCTGTCTGTCTTTATGGGCCACTTGTGAAGTTCAAGTTCTTTTCTTTGGTGGAACCTGGCCCTCACATGCATGATCTCACTACTCTGGGCCACTTTCTCACTCAGCCAGAGAGACTCCACAACTCCACAAAGTCTCCTCTGCTACCTTGTAGTGCTGGGGCTCAAACCTGGGTCATGTTCATGGCAAAGTAGATGTCCTACCTGGTGAGATATCTCTCCAGCTCAGGACTTCCTTTTCAAGAAGAGTAATTTTTTATTTTAATATTTTTATTGAGGGGATTAATGGTTTACAGTAAATACACTTGTTGATACATGTGTAGAATTTCTCAATTTTCCGCAAAGTACTCTCACCCCCAGCCTAGGGCCTCCTCCACCATCATTCACCAGGACCTGAAAACTTCCCCCCAACCCCCAGAGTCCTTTAGTTTGGTGCAATATACTAAATCCAGCCCAAATTCTATTTTGTGTCCCTTTTCTGTTCTTATACCACACCTTTTGTCCATGCATGATATCATCCCATATTCATCCTTCTCTTTCTGGCTGATCTCACTTAGCATGATTCCTTCAAGCTGCATCCAAGATGAGGTGAAGAAGGTGAATTCGTCATTTTTAATAGCTGAGTAGTCTTCCATTGTGTACATACATAGGCCATGACTTCCAGAAGAATAATTCCAGATGAAATTATTTTTTTCATGGATGATTCATCTGACACAAGCACAGTGATTTGAATTGTATTTGGTGGCAGTGATATTTTTCCTGAAGAAAGTGAGTACATAGTAAGTGCTACAAATAAAGTTATGTGATCTTTGATGTGATTATTGACAACTTGAGTTACTGGTCCCTGAGTTGCTTTAGGAACCAGGACTTAAGGAAGTGACTTAGTGTGTAGCATTTGTTTAGTTATTTAGTTTATAGCCACCAGGGTCATCAGTGGGGCTTGGTGCCTGATAACCAATCCACTGCTTCTGGTGGCCATGTTTTTCCTTTTTTGTTCTTCTCTACTTGATAGGAGAGAGAGAAATTGAGAGAAAGGGGCTGAGTGGTGGTACACCTGGTTGAGTGTACATGTTACAGTGTGCAAGGACCTGGGTTCAAGCCCCGCAGCCCCCATCTGCAGGAGGAAAGCTTTGTGAGTGGTGAAGCAATGCTTCAGGTGTCTTTCTGTTTCTCTCTTGACCTCTCCCTTCCTCTTGATTTCTGGCTGTCCTCTCCAATAAATAAAGATATTTAAAGAAATAAAGGAAGAAAAAGAATGGCCAAAGAAAGAAATTGAGAGGGAAGGGGGAGACACACAAAAAGAGACCCCTGCAGCACTGATTCACCACTCATGAGGCTTCCTCTCTGCAGGTGAGGCTCGGGGCCTTAAACCCTGGTCCTTGTACATGGTAATGTGTGTGCTCAGCCGGGTGCACTACAGTGCTTTGTTCCCTGCATGTAGCATTTCCAGTGCCATCAGTGAAACTGGAGGACAAGGGGATGAAAAGAGTTTCCCAGTGTCAGGAGCAAAACATTAAAGCCCATGGGTGAACCTAGTGAGTTGGGTGGAGAAGAGGCCCCAGCCAAAGATAATGGCACCAGGTGTGTCATTGCCACATGTTTTCTTGTAACATGTGCACAGACTTGCAAAACCCAACTGAGTGGCTGGGGATAGAGCTAAGCTGGTAAAACACAGGACTTGTGTGCCTGAGACATTTGGTCTGATCTCTAGTGGGCTGATGTATCTCAATCTCATAGGAAATGAGTCAAAGAAATAGAAAACTGATTGAGGGGGCCGGGTGCTGGCTCACCTGGTTGAGCACACATGTTACAGTGCACAAGGACCCAGATTTGAGCTCCTTCCCCCCAACTCCCCACCTAGAGGGGGAAAGCTTTGCAGGTAGGTGGTGAAGCAGGGCCGGAGGTGTCTCTCTGTCTCTCTCCCTCTCTGTCTCCCCATCCCTCTTCAATTCTGTCTCTCCCCCTATCTGATAAAATAAAGATAATAAAGAAAAAACATTGATTAACTTTTTTGTTGTTTCCTTTATAGGATAGAGAGAAACTGAGGGAGATAGAGAGGGAGAAAGAGGGACACCTACAGCACTGTTTCACCACTTGTGAAGCTTCTCCCCTGCAGGAGGAGCAGCGTTGAACCTACATCCTTGTCCATGATAACGTGTGTGCTCAACCTGGCTCTAGAACTGGTTTTTATTTAAAGCGACATTAACAATAAGCGTTTTAAAAATAATAATGAAGGACTGGGTAGTGGTACACATGGTAGAGAGCACATGTTATCATGTACAGGGATCTGGATTCAAGCCCCTGTCCCCACCTACATTGAGAAAGCTTCATGAGTGGTGAAACAGTGCTGCAGGTGTCTCTCTTTTTCCCGCTCTAGTGTCCCCTTCTGTCTCAGTTTCTCTCTGTCTCTGTCCAAAATAAATTAAAAAAAACAAGTGTTTAAAAGTAATAATAATAGGAGGGCTGGGCAGTAGTGCAGAGGGTTTTAAGCGCACATGGCACGAAGTGCAAGGACCAGCATAGGATCCTGGTTTGAGCCTCCAGCTCCCCACCTGCAGGGGGTTCGCTTCACAAGTGGTGAAGCAGGTCTGCAGGTGTCTGTCTTTTTCTTCCCCTCTCTGTCTTCCCCTCCTCTCTCCATTTCTCTCTGTCCTATCCAACAACAGTGACAGAAATAACAACAACAATAATAACAACAATGGTAAACAAGGGTCCAGGTGGTGGCACACCTAGTTAAGTACACACATTACAGTGTGCAAGGTCCCAGGTTCAAGTCCCTGGTCCCCACTTGCAGGCAGGAAACTTCACAAGTGATGAAGTGTAGTTGTCTCTCTATCTCTCTCACTCTCTACCTCCCTTCCCCTCTAGATTTCTGGCTGTCTCTATCCAATAAATAAATAAATATAATAAAATTTAAAAAGAAAGAAAGAAAGGGTAAATTCCCTGTACACTAAGCTGACTTTCTTTCCTCCCCACTTTGGGATAGTTTCCTGTGGGTATCTTAGCAAAAGTTCCTTTCTTTCAATTATTATTATTATTGTTATTATTATTACCACCAGGATTATCACTAGGACTCGGTGCTGGCACTACAAATCTACCATTCCTGGTGGCTATTTTCTCTTTTTTAAAAAATTCTATTTTTAATAGATAGGACAGAAGATAGAAATTGAGAGGGGAGGGGGAGATAGGGAGGAAGGGAGGGGAAGAGAGAGAGACCTGACACACTGTTTCACTGCTCATAAAGCTACCCCCCCCCCCCCCAGGCAGGGAATGGGAGCTCCAGCTGAGATCCTTGTGCCTGGTAATGTGTGCACTTAACTAGCTGTGCCACATTTGACTCTTTATTTTTATTTTTTAATTTACTTTGTCACCAGAGTTGTCACTGGGGCTCTGTGCCTGCATGATTCTTTCCACTTCTCCTAGCAGCCTCCTCCTCCTCTTCCTTCTTTCTGATAGAGGGTGAAAGAAAGTGAGAAAAAGAGGCAGACAGAAAAGGAGAAATACCACAGCACTGCTCCACTACTTGTGAAGCTTCCCCCGCAGATGCTCCCATGTGGGGCCCGGGGGCTTGAACGAGCCCAGGCAGGTTCTAGCATGGTAACATGTATGCTTTCTGGGGTGAGTCACCTCCTGGCCTCAGACAGGTTTTATTTAGTCAGCAGCTTCTCACAGGGCCTTTAGTTCCATCTGTAGAGGTCCCTCCCTGAGGGCTGAACTAGGGGGGACAGGGGAGTAAGTGGTCTTCTGCTAGTTTCGGTTTGATCACACACCACACACCATTAATACTTGCTGTGTTTTTTTCAGGCTCATGTGCTGGGACAACCAGAGTACTCCTCTTCCCCACTGTTCCAGGTGCCAAGGACTTCGGGCAGGGAGCCCTCCGCCCCTCCTGGGAACGCCCCAGCCAGGGGCCTGCCGGGCTCCGGGCTGGCCTACCCCGCAAGCTCCACGGAAGACCTGCAGCCTGGTGCCCACTCCTCGGCCTCCCTCATCAAAGCCATCCGCGAGGAGCTACTGCGTCTCTCCCAGAAACAGACGGCCACACACAACTTCCACAGCTGATGGGTCACGACGCCTACACCTACCGCCAATCCGCTTCCCGTGGAAGCAAGAACGGGGGACCCCGGCTGGCTGAGCAAGGTTGGGGAGGGAGGCTTGGGTGGGGACCAGCACCCCCCACAAGGGGCTGGGCCCAGGAGCAAGTTGCAATTTGAGAAAATGCCACATGTCGAGGAATAGCCACAGCTCGTGATGTTCGGGACTCAATGGTGACTTTGTGACCCCTTGAGGGTATGTTTGTTAGGCCACAAGCCGGCAACACTTCATGCAAGAAGGGACATCCCTTCTCCGAAGGGAGGGAGTGACCCCCGCCAGTATATCCTCTTGAGAGACAAAAAGGGGAACTTGTGTTTCTGGGGACAGTACAAGGCCGTCGGCTTTGTATGATGAACCCTTTGTTGTTGTTACTACTTTTATTTTTCTTTTCCCAGAAAAGAGCCGTGAGGACATTTGGCAGACAGCTTGATTCTCCCTCTTTTTATCTGTAGGAGCTTATGTTACTAGTCCCTCTCACAGCAAGGATGCTGAGACTGTTCGAAGATTTTAAAAACATGACGAGTGAGAAACCAAAAGTTGGGTAGATGTTAGAGCCTGGTAGTTGCAATCAGAGCCATCATCTGCATTTTTTTCTCCTTCTCTTCTCTCTCTTCAGGTGCTACAGCTTCAAACCCGTCCTCCTTCCTTTGGGTCTGTGAGATGTAATGGTTGGCTTTTTCAGTGGAAGAATACAGAATCTTTTTAAGGTTTCATTTTGTTCTAGAAGGGGGGTGTATGGAGGGGGAGAAAGGAAGGAAAGAACTAACAAAAGAAGGAAGGGAGGGGAGAGGGAGGGAGGGGCAGAGAGAGGAAGGAAGAAAGGCCAACTTCCTAGCGGATAAGGAAATGGCTTTGTATTTGTTTGATCACTCCAAATACACGGTGGAGTCTGCACATCGTAGTCTAGCTTTGCCAACACTGGTCATGAAAATTCCCAAGGCCCATCCAGTTACCATATAGACCTTCCTGCCAATCCCACACCCCAGGTTCGAGGTCCAGGGAGGGGGTGAAACTGAGTTCTGTTCAGCCTCTCAGTGTGAGTCACAAAATGTCAAGGAGAATTTTGACATCACGAGGGAAAAGATGGAGTTGCTTTTAAATTGCCATCTCACTGCACAAGACTCCTGAGTAATCATTCAAACAATCTGAGGTGCATTAGGCCTGGAGACATTTTCTCAACTTACTTGGGGTCTACTTCCTCCAACCCCAAACCCCTTAAATTAGGGCAAGGAATAGAACAAGGGCTGATCTCTTTCCTGGTACTTGGGGGAAGCTCAAAAGAACACACACATACACCCTAAATAAGAGGTAGTCACTATGAATTATTTGTTATCAGATCAGTGAAGACTCTGAATCAGATAACAAGACAAACAGCCAGAATTCGGGGCTCAGACCAGTCAGAACTGGAGTCAAATTTCAGGCACCCACAGAATCATATTTCCAGTGCTTCCTTAATTCAACCTGTTGGACAGATTGACCCAACAGCCAAAATTGGTGCTTGGAGGTGAGAATATAACCATTTGCCACTCCTACAGCTCTGAAAAAGGGGAGGGATCAGAATTGTTTTTTCAGGTTCTGAAGAGCCTGGGTGAGAAGCCTCCCCTCCCCCCCTTTTTAACCTCCTTTTCCCCAAATTCTTTTTGCACATTGCTCAGAAATGCCAGGCTTCAGAAATTGATCTTCAGAATCTCAGACACACAAGCAGAGTTTTCTTGTGGACGTGTGACAGTGAATCCTAACTGCAAGGAAGGCAGCGGGTGGAGTGAATACGGGTTCATCTCCTGTGCTGCTCAGTCTTGTGAAGATGGTGGCTTTCTCTGTGCATCTCAGAAAAGGGGGCCTTGGCTTTAAGGGGGGGACTACCTGCAGAAAGGTTTCTATGCCTCTCAGACTCACCTAAGGTGATTTTACCTGTGTTGTTAAGCTTCCAGCTCCCTCTTCCCACCCCCCTGTGTAAATTTCCAACACCTGGCCAGACCAAAGATGGCGGGAGTAGTGGATGGGGTGAGCAGCCCGCTGTATTGGCAAGAAAGCACACACATTTGTACTTTGTTTCTCACCTCTGTAGCTGTGTCACCAAACCAGAGCTCAGAACAGACTGGCTGCCCAAAGGAACTGTGGACACTCATCTCATGTCCACTTAGGAGAGAGATCTTCCTGCTAACCACAGGGGCCTTCCAAATCCCATTTATTTGAAACCCTCTAAACTGAAAAGTTACACTGATACCACCTCTTCTCCCTGAGTTTCAAAAGTTCTAGCCTCAGGAACATGGGCTACGCTGTCCACTCTGCTCTGTCCCCTTCTCTGCACCTCCTTCTTCCCCATCGGCTTGAGAGAGCACACCTTCTTCTGTCCACCTTTCAGGATTTCTCTCTTCCCTGGTGAAACTCAGAGGTGACCATCTATGCCAAGATCCCTGGAGTGAGCACACCACCCTAACTGTCCCTGGCACTTGACAAATTAGTGCCACAGTATCCCCGACCAGTCATAGTTTGCATTTTGTGGTAGTTCATGAGTTTGTCACAAAACACTGTGAAGTGACTTGATGTGGCCACAGACCATGGGCTGCATTGTGACCTGTCACCACCTAGGTCCTCAGGAGTGGCGAGAGTGAGATCGAGGCCGCTGACTGGTCCCTCCTCCTGTTCCAGTTGCTGTCTATCCCCTTCCTTCTCCATCAGTCCTCACACAGTGGTCCTCACCACCTCCTGGCTGCTACTACTCCTGCTACTTCTGGCCTTCACCCCCCCAGCAGCCCCATGCCCTGCATTCTGAGATCTTAGCACCTGGGTCCGAGAATACCCATGGGTGTCAGATCAGCAACATGGTTTAAGCCAACACCGGTGGAACTCCCAAGCCTGCATAGCCTCCTGAGGTGCCCAGAAGCAGTGGACAATGCCAGTGGGAGCTTGGAGACATGTCACCTTGAAGCTGTCGTCATCAAGACGAGTTGGGGGGAAGGGAAAGGGAAGGTGACCTGAGCAGGGCCAACTGGGCCCAAAGAACAAGTGAGTGAGGTTGTTAGATTTGATCTTGATCTGCTGCACTATGGAGATTGAATCCAAACCGTGGTTTTACATTAGTGTTTTTCACCAAGCAAGAAGAGAGGGTGCTGCTTGGGGGGGGGGGGGGGGACATGGGACAGTGACTAGGGACGTGACCATGGTCTTCAGAAGGTGATACCCTGGAAAAGAGACCAGGGTCCAAAGTAAGTAGGACGGTACTCAGAATTGGCCTCAGTGTTTGTCTCTGTGGCCACATCAAATCCTTCCTGGAAGAACTTTCATGGATGATACACCAGCGTGTTGCATTTCTTTCCGACTGCACTATTTTTATTTCATTCTGGAGTGTGTTTTGATCTGAGGGGCAAGTGGCTTTCAAGTTGCAGGTCAAGTGAGGTTTTTTGTGTTTGTTTTTTGCCAACCAGATTTTCAGCTGCAAAGACAGGAGAAGGTAGGCCCAAAGGATTTGGGCTCAAAGTAGTTAATTCTGGGCATTTTGAATCTTTTCTGTCATCCTGCACCTGACAGCTCAGTGCTCCAGCGACCTGGCTAGTCCTCAGATGCTGATTTGCACTTGTGATGCTTCTTCCAGTCAGTGTCTCCATTGCCTTCATATTCAGGAATGGAGACCTGAATGCACTTGCTGGTTGGAAAGGGAGCTCAATACGTGTTCACGGCTTGGGGCAGGGGACTCCCAGGGAGCTCCGGTTTCACTGTCATGCTAACATCAGCTCAGGTTGAATTTTAGCCATTTCCCGTCTACCTCCTGAGCCAGTCTCCAAAGCCAGCCTCTGGAACCTTGTGTGTCTTCCTCACTTGGTCTCAGGCAGGAGCATGAAGAAGGACCCTTCTGTACCTGCAGACAGAACGTGTGCAAACGAGCCATTTTTACAGGCCTCGTGACTCTTGACATGTTCCACATGCTAACACACTACAGAGAAACAGCTGTGACTCACTCAAACCACAGGCTCATCTGTATCATCTAATGGAAAAGGAGAAATCTTCCAGATCTCTTGTGATATACTTGGAGGCTGTGTTCACTGTCTAAACTAGGAGACCTTTCTCTGGTGTTAAGAAGACTTGAAAATTCAAGCATTATGGTACAATCCTAGTGGTTCCACTTGGCAGCTGACCTTACCAGCCAACATACAGTGACATTGACCTTTAGAAAGAGATCACTAAAATGCCTTTGGAACAGCAATTCCTATGAGAACAAAGGAAGACATGAATGTTTTGATTGGAGGGACTCTGGTCCAAATTTGTTTCCAACAGGGTAGATAATTTTATAAGCTCTTGGCTTTATTCTCCCCACCCTTTTGTCTCCAGCCATTTTTTTTTCCCCAGCTCTGGGGCCATGTCCCATTTAAAGAAAGAATTTCTAAGTAAGTTAGAAGGACTGAAAGAAAAAAAAGAAAGGTATGTAATTTGGATCTCGGGGGTCCCTGGTTCCTCGGAACCTTTCTGCACAGCTTGGAGCACAGTATTTCATCATGCACCCACCAGACTTCAAGCATTCATAACCCAGCTCTCTAAGTGTGTGAGTTAGGAATAGTATAGGATCCTTTCTCCTGCAGGAGAGAGGAGAGAAAGGAGGCTCCACTCATGAAGTTGGGGGTGGGGAAAAGGCTCTGAGCAATAGAAGGTGCATTCTAGAAAAAAAGGGGGAGAGTAGAATTTTTGCTCCCTGCTGGGGGCAAAATCAGCTTTTCCTTTACAGCAAAGGGGTCCCTGCAGAGTCCCTGGGGGTGGGGCTGGGGGGGAATGCCCACTTGTCTCCCCATTCTTTGCCAAGATCCCTGTGCTCCTGTCTCTTCCTACTTCTTGTTCTTGGATGACAAGCATCTGATGTACGGCAATATGCAGAGTGAACCGAGGCCATGCGGGGGGGGGGGGGCAACTTGAACTTGACAATCATGCTTTGCAGGTCACAGATGGGCACTGAGCTTCCAGTGAGGGGCTCTGAGTGAGGAACGGAACCCTACCACCCATCTGTCGGTTATATTCCTACCCCCCCACCCAACCCCCTTTAGCTGCACTGTTTTTTAATGTGCTGTAGAGTTTTTTGGAAATAATTTATGCAAGTGTTTGGTTTCCACGTTTACAATTTATACAGCTTTCCTAGCATTTTCCATGGAAATGTCAATAAATGCTACGAATCGGTGTCAAATCTTTTTTTTTCTAAAGCAATTTATTTTTCTTTTTTAACTTTAATTTGATAAGGCAGAGAGAAGACACCTTTAGCCTTGCTTCACTACTCATTAAGCTTTCCTCCTGTAGGTGGGGACCAAGGACTTGAACCCAGGTCTTTGTGCACTGTGATGTGTGCACTTAACCAGATGCTCCACCACCTGGTCACTGAAGAAATTTCTTTTACTTATTTTTAGAGATTTATTTATTTATTTTAATTTCTTTATTGGGGAATTAGTGATTTACATTTGACCGTATATACAATAGTTTGTACATGCATAACATTTCCCAGTTTTCCATGTAACAATACACTAGGTCCTCTGTCATCCTTTTTGGACATGTATTCCCCCCCCCCCCAGAGTCTTTTACTTTGGTGCAATATGCCAACTGCAGTTCAGGTTCTACTTGTGTTTTCTCTTCTGATCTTGTTTTTCAACTTCAGCCTGAGTGAGATCATTCCATACTCATCCTGCTGTTTCTGACTTATTTCACTTAACATGATTTTTTCAAGCTTCATCCAAGATTGGCTGAAAACGGTGAAGTCACTATTTTTAATAGCTGAGTAGTATTCCATTGTATATATAGACCACAACTTACTCAGCCACTCATCTGTTGGACACCTGGTTTGCTTCCAGGTATTGGCTATTACAAATTGTGCTGCTAAGAATATACAGATCTTTTTGGATGGATGTGTTGGGTTCCTTAGGATATATCCCCAAGAGGATCATAGGGTAGGTCCATTTCTAGCCTTCTGAGAGTTCTCCAGACTGTTCTCCACAGAGGTTGGACCATCAAATGATCTTTCAACTGTTTCCTGGGCAACAGGAATTCTTTGCCCCTTGGGCACATGTAGAAATTGTATGAGGTCGTTATGAAGTGATTATTTTTATCACTTTATTGGGGGGGGTTAATGGTTTACAGTATAGCTGTTGGTGACTTATGGGTGTAATCTCTCATCTCCCCATGATAGGTGTCTGCAAAACATTCTCACCTCCACCTTGGGTCTTTTTCCACCATCATGAGCCCGGACCCCAAGGACACTCCCACTCCTCTCCCTACCCTCCTTTCCCAGAGTCCTTTGCTTGAGTGCAACACATGAAGCCCAGTCTAAGTTTGATTCGCTGTTTTCCCTTTCTGTCCCTGTTCCTTAAATTCTATCTCTGAGTGAGATTGTCCTGTATTCTTCCTTCTTATTTTTGGCTTATCTCAGTTAGTATGGTTCCATATTAAGTGAGAATGAGGTGGTCTTTTCAGTTGCAAATTTTGACATTACCAGCAGAAATGCCTAGGACTTGCGTTCTTCCAAGGAATGAAGTCAAAAGTTCTAAGTCTGTCTGCTTGGTGTGTGGGGTTTGCATAGTGGTTTCCCCTCCCACTAGTATATTCCAGCCCTTCTGCTATGTTGTGTGTGTGTGTGTCTATGTTTTTGTTTTCCCCACTCTTCACTAATTAAATTGATGCTGCTACTAAAAGCAGGTTCACCGTGGAATGAGATGGTTAAGGTCCTACACTCTAGAAAGATAAATGAGAATAGCAACATTGACAGAATCTTGATAGGTTGTAGGGTGAGGCTGGGTCTGTCTACAAAACCCAAGAAAATAAAAATACAGTGAAACTCAGTGAAGCAAGGCAACAAAGAAATGTGGAATCAGCTAAGGTCCTGGGGCGACAGCAGAAAAGGCTCTCAGTGACAAAACAGGTGAAATCCAAATAAAGAATTATTATTTTTTTCTTTTTTTGCCTCCAAGATTATTACTGGGGCTCAGTGCCTGCACTACAAATCCACTACTCCTGGAGGCCATTTTTCCCATTTTGTTGTCCTCGTTGTTGCCATTACTGTTGTTGCTGGATAGGACAGAGAGAAATCGAGAGAGGAGGGGAAGACAGAGAGGGGGAGAGAAAGACAGACACCTGCAGACCTGTTAATTGCCTGGGCTCAAACCTTGGCTCCATGTGGCAAGGCGTTTTTCCTATCCAGTGAGATATCTCTCCAAGGCCCTGTTAGACTTTACTATTAGAAGCCAATGAAGAAAATGTGGGGGGTAGGTAGCATAATGGTCATGCAAAGAGACTCTCATGCCTGAGGCTCCAAAGTCCCAAGTTCAATCCCTCGCACCACCATAAGCCAGAGCTGAGCAGTGCTCTGGTTAAAAAGAAAAGCTAATGAAGAGGTATAGACATATAGGCAGTGGCACTGTACATGATTTTTGCAACTTTCCAAGTTAGATGACTTTCAAAAAAATTTAAAACATGAATCTAGTACAGGTGGCTCTTGCTAATATTGGAGCCTTGATCAACATTTGTTAAGTCCAGCTGGGGAAGTAGCTCAACTGGTAGAGTGAAGGACTTGCAGACCTGAGGCTCCTACTTCAGTCCCAGTGCTGCATGTATGGAAGAGATGCTCTGGCCTCTCTCTTTCTCAATTTACATTTTACAAAAAAAATCTGTGATGGGCAGTGGCATACCCGGTAGAGCACACACATTGTTATGCAGGAGAATCCGGGTTCAAGCCACCAGCCCCTACCTGCGGGGGGATGCTTTGTGAGCAGTGAAGCTTGCTGCATGTGTCTCCCTATCTCCTCCCTTCTCAATTTCTCTCTGTCCTATCAAATAAAATAGAAAGAGAGAGAGAGAAAGGAAAAAAAGGCCACCAGGAGCAGTGGATTCATCACGCAGGCACCGAGCCCCAGTGATAACCCTGATGGCAAAAAATAATAATAATAACAAGAATAAATAAATAAATTATTACAGAAAAATTAAATTAAGTAATATATAAAAACTCAACAACAGACTAACAGGCCATTATGAACACTTGCACATTTTGATAAAACCAAACGTCATCCTTGAAAGAAAAGAAGCTTAAAAATGTACATACATAGACACCTCAGCCAGACGCTCCAGTACATTAAGACAGAGCTGAAGAAAGATCACTGAGATCTTTAATACATCCTCAAGGGGCCAGGTAGTGGCTCACCTGATTAAGTGCTCACAGTACAGTGTGCAAGGACCCAGGTTCAACTCCTGGTCCCCACCAGCAAGGGGAAAGCTTCACGAGTGGTGAAGCAGGGCTGCAGGTATCTCCCTGTGTCTCTTTTCCTCTCTACCTCTTCCCTTTTCAATTTTTGTCTGGATCTAATAAATTAAATAAAACTTAAGAAAATACATCCTCATACTAGGTTTCAGTTTTAAAGCATGAGCTGGTACAATTTGTTCCCCTTAAGAGACTTCTTTTTGTTGTTGTTGTTGCTATTTTATCATTTTTAATAATTGAGTAATACTCTCCTTTGTATATATACTACAACTTTCTGAGTCCCTCATCTGTTGCTGGGCATCTAGGTTGATTTCATGTTTGGGCTATTATATATAGTGTTGCTATGAACATAGATGGTCATATGTCTCTTTGCATAGTTTATTTATTTATTATTTTTTGATAGATCCCCTAGAGAGGGATTACCAGGTCATTGGATTCTTTCTGTATCCTGAATAGAAACAGGTTAAAAAATGACAGAAGGACAAGGAAACAGCTCAGACTTCAGAGAAAGCCCAGGCTGAAGCCCACACCCAGATCCTGAATACTGAGTTGACTTTAAACCTGCATTGCATTTCTCATTTATCTTTGGCCTCTCCCACTGCTGCACCTGTCAAACACAGCTTAGAGGAAGAAGGCAGCAAGAAGCAGTGACAAGAGGAGACGCCCTTTGCAACAGCACCTGAATGATAGATGAGAGGTCGCTATTGTGGTCAGACCAAGCTCTGTTTGCCTTCCTTTAAAGGTTCCCCTCTTTCCTCACTCCCCCCTCCGGGGGAAGAGACAGGGCTGGTGTGGGGTGTGTGTGTGTGTGTGTGTGTGTGTGTATGTGTGTGTGTGTGTGTGTGTGTGTGTGTGTGTGTGTGTGTGTGTGTGTGTGATCTCTCTGGTGTTGGGGACTTGAAAAATCACAGCCCCAAGTCCAGGCCACTCACACACGGGTAGCTAAGCTGTTCTTGGTTGTACTTGTGCCAAAGTATAGTAGTACAGAAGCATACCTAGAAGGCTCATTGTAAAGTTGTCTGGGGCTTGCTGGGTCATGGATGGTTTACACCATAGTGGAGAGGGTGTCGGGGGAGCTCCATGGAAGAATATCCACCTCACATGCTTGAGGTTCTGGCATAGCTCCTTGGCACTGCATGGGTGAAGCAAGGAGAACTCCATGGATGGTGGAGTGGTGCTTTATTTTGTTTCTTTCTGTCTCGTTCAAAAATGAGTTGGGCAGGGAGATGATTCACTGGTAATATGCATATTTGAAACCATGTGTTCACTATTTGCTACCTCCTTTTAAACTTGTGTATTAGGGAGTTGGGCAATAGCGCAGCAGTTAAGCACATGTGGCACAAAGCGCAAGGACTGGCAGAAGGATCCTGGTTCGAGCCACCGGGGAGTCGCTTCGCAAGCAGGTCTGCAGGTGTCTATCTTTCTCTCCCCCCTCTGTCTTCCCCTCCTCTTTCCATTTCTCTCTGTCCTATCCAACAATGACAACATCAACAACAATAACTACAACAATAAAAACAACAAGGGCAACAAAAAAAGAAATTAAGAAAAACAAGGGCAACAAAAGGGAAAATAAATAAATATAAAATAACCATATGTATTAGTTTAAATTTTTGGACCTCAAACTAGAGCCCCCCCTTTCTTTCTCTCGTTCTCTCTCTCTCTCTCTCATTGCCACCAGAGTTATCTCTGGGGCTTGATGAACTGTTTCTGGAGGCCATTTTTTTCCCCTTTTCTTGATAGGACAGAGAGAAATTGAGAGGGGAGGGAGAGACAGAGAAACAGAGAGACACCTGCAGACCTGCTTCACCACTCATGAAGCTCTTCCCCTGCAGGTGGGGACCAAGGGCTCAAACCTCGGTACTTGTGCATAGTCATGTGTGCACTTAACCAGGCACACCAGTTGCTGGGGCTCCAGCGGGGTGACTCTCAGCAACGAAGGTAAGCTAACCAGTTCTCTCTCTTGCTAATTCAAGGGACTCAGCGAAATAGGCAAGAGACACCGGGGAGAATTGGGACACTCTTGGCAGGTAGGCATAGGTTTAAATAGAGAACCAAACAAAGAACATTTTTCAAATATGTCAGAAATTACAGGTTTCTTAAAGGTCAGCTTGCCCCTATGGTAGGGGGCTGGTATGACAAGAATTGATGCGATACAAGACGGTTATTCTCCATGATGCAAGCAACTTAATTATCCAAAGGTATTTGAGAGAAACATAGGGGTTAAACCAGTAGGGTGAGACAGAGAGAAGATAAACAAGGCTTGATAGACATCAAAGGCCATAAGGAAATAGTGTTTGGGGTTTCTCTTGTCTGGGGTCTGAAGTGTATGATGGAGTGTGTTCTAAAGGTGAGGTGATTGTGTGAACTCTATGTGAACTTCAGGTGAACCTTAAAGCAGGCAGCCATGTGGCCTGCAGTTAGTGGGGAGAGGCAGTGAGATCTTTGTGGGCTTGAGAGTCTGAAAAGGGAGAACTGAGTCTGAGAGACTGTTTTTCCCCTTTGCTCATTCGGTGAGAGAGGCTAACAAGGGGGTGTCTTTCCCAGACCTCCATCTAAGGATGAGGGGAGTTTTCCCTAAGCTCTACCAAGCTTACACAGAGCCCCACAATCAGTGGCATGCTCCACTACCTCTCCCCGTTTCTTTAAGCCCCCCTTTTTTCCCTTTTGTTGCTGTAACTTCACTGTTTGGGGCTGTCTTTTTCAGATAGACAGATATATAGTAGAAGAAAGTAGGAAGTGGAGTTCACAGGAGATGCAGGGATATTATCCCATTGTGCACCTTTTAGTTTTATTTTTTTTTAATTTAAAATCAGAGCAGCCAGGAGATAACTTAGGGCTTGTGCCTTGCCTTGCAAGGGACCCAAGTTTGAGCCCCAGCACCACATTAGAGCATTACAGCATGGGGGGAAACTCCAGTGCTGTGATGCCTATCCCCCTTTTCCTTGCCCTCTCTGCCTCGCTTTCTCACGCTTTTTGAAGTGAAACGATGGAAAAGGGTGGCCAAGGAGTGGTAAAATCACATAAATTTGAGGCCTGTATGCCTAAAAAATAAAACGGAACAGAAAATCTGAAAGATGGTGGTGTTTAATTCAGGCTTAAACACACACACACACACACACACACACACAGAGTCTCTCTCTCCCCCTCTTCCTCTTCCTCTCTCTTTCTCTCTCTGCCCAGATACATATGTTCCTGCATTGGACTGCCCAAGATTACTGTAACTTAACACAAATCAATGGGTTGAGCAAGCCAGAATTAAAAAAGAAAAGACTTATTTTAATCAGTGAGAGAAAGAGAGAAAGATACAGTGAGGGACCATAAAGTACCTAATGAAATAGTTTCTACTTAGATCTATATACCCTCCTCACCTACCTTCTATTGCACATCCCTCAATCACTCCAAAGCTAACCTTGTCAGACACAGTAAGGACTACAAAAGCTGAATAAGGGCAAGAGACTGGCATAATTTTAAAAAATATATATTTATTTTCCCTTTTGTTGCCCTTGTTTTTTATTGTTGTAGTTATTATTATTGATGATGATGTCATCATTGTTAGATAGGACAGAGAGAAATGGAGAGAGGAGGGGAAGACAGAGAGGGGGGGAGAAAGACAGATACCTACAGACCTGCTTCACAGCTTGAGAAGTGACTCCTCTGCAGGTGGGGAGCCGGGGGCTTGAACCGGGATCCCTACGCTGATCCTTGTGCTTTGTGCCACATGCACTTAACCTGCTGTGCTACACAGACATGGTGGACCTAGACCTTGAATAGATCTCTTTCTCCATTAAAAAAAAATATTTATTTGTTCCCTTCTGTTGCCCTTGTTGTTTTATTGTTGTAGTTATTGTTGTTGTTATTGGATAGGACAGAGAGAAATGGAGAGAGGAGGGGAAAACAGGGAGTGGAAGATAGACACTTGCAGACCTGCTTCACCACCTGTGAAGCGACTCCCCTGCAGGTGGGGAGCTGGGGGCTCGAACCTGGATCCTTACTCGAGTCCTAGTGCTTTGTACGACTTGCGCTTAACCCACTGCACTATCGCCTGACTCCCCCTCTCTCCATTATTACTGGTCATCAACATCAGGAACAACAAAATGGACCCCTTTGGGGAGCTCCCATAGGACCTTGCCCTTAATGTGGATCAACAATGGTAGAAAATGTTCTATCCTCTGAAGGGAGGCTTGTTAACATACTCTATTTTCTACCTGAGGAAACTGGGTCCTGAAGTTGGGGCAGCTTGGAACGTTCCTACTCATTACCACAGAATGCAAGCTCAGACTTACAGGGATGCTGAGGTTACATAGGCTCCTGTGCTGACTATGGGCCCCAGATTAAATCTATGGGGTTTATAGTCAACAGTATTTATACACATTTTCCATATTTGGGAGCTACTCTCTTCCATAATCCAGTTTTCTTTTTTAATAAACTTTTTTTTCTTTTTTTTTAATATTTATTTTATTTATTTATTCCCTTTTGTTGCCCTTGTTGTTTTATTGTTGTAGTTATTATTGTTGTTGTCGTTGTTGGATAGGACAGAGAGGAATGGAGAGAGGAGGGGAAGACAGAGAGGAGGAGAGAAAGATAGACACCTGCAGACCTGCTTCACCGCCTGTGAAGCGACTCCCCTGCAGGTGGGGAGCCGGGGTTCGAACCGGGATCCTGACGCCGGTCCTTGTGCTTTGCGCCACCTGCGCTTAACCCGCTGTGCTACAGCCCGACTCCCTATGATCCAGTTTTCTAGCCCCTTTTCCAGCCATGACATCATCTCCCCAGACAATAACTTGGGTCCACCTGCATATCAGATGTCAGGCTCAGCATAAAACTAATAATAGTCATGGGTCCTTTGGAATATAACTGAAGTAGGCCTACTATCTTCAAAACAGAGACCCCCAAATCTTCATCTGCATTATTTTAGCCTTTAGGTTCATGATTAGTCAACAATTTGGGTTTATATGTTATCTCTTTTTTCAGCCACCAGTTTCCAGATTCTAACATGATGACAAGTGGACTTCCTGGGCAGACGACCCCACCAATATGTCCTAGAGCCCCACTTCCCCCAGAGCCCTGCTCACTAGGGAAAGAGAGAGACAGGCTGGGAGTAAGGATCGACCTGCCAATGCTCATGTTCAGCAAGGTAGAAATTACAGAAGCCAGACCTTCCACCTTCTGCATCCCATAATGACCCCTGAGTCCATATTCCCAGAGGGTTAAAGAATAGGAAAGCTATCGGGAGGGGATGGGATACGGAGTTCTGGTGGTGGGAATTGTGTAGAATTGTACCTCTCTTATCCTATGGTTTTTGTCAGTGTTTCCTTTTTATAAATTAAAAAAAAACATAATAACTCATGTAATAGGAGAATTGGGACTAAAAGGGGGGGGAAGTGGTAGATAGCATAATGGTTATGCAAAGGCACGCTAATGCCTGAGGCTCTGAAGTTTCATGTTCAATCCCCGACACCACCATAATCCAGAGCTGAGCAGTGTTCTGGTAAAAAGAAAAAAGAAAAAAAAAAAAGAATCAGGACTTAGCTTTGTACTTACAACACCTGAACTTCTGTATATGACTTTGAGCAAGCTAGTCCTGGACCTTTACAAATGAGGATAGTAGCTCAGAGGATGGGGTTCCCTTCCTAAGTTTTTAGAATATCCCAGAAGGTCATATTTTCCAATTCTTCTTCTCCTTCTTCTCCTCCTCCTCTTCCTCCTCCTCCTCCTCCTTTTTCTTCTTAAGGTAGAAACAGAGAAGCAGATGAGGAACATGAAAGAGACCCCAGTACTGAAGCTTCCCTCAATGTGTTGGGGGTTGTACTGGAACCTGGGTCACTCACATGAACAAGCAGTGCACTCTCCAAATAAACTATTTTGGTGGCTCCATTTATGTCACATTTGTATTATGAAATAAAGAATTTCTTCTTTCTTTTTAGAAGTCTGGAAAGTATATGTGGTTTGGTATACGGTGCAGTGGATAAAGCATAGGCCTGAGATCCTGAATTCAATCCCCAGCAGCACAGGTACCAGAGTGATATCTGATTCTTTCTCTCCTCCCATCTTTATCATTAATAAATAAATAGGGGGTGGGTGGGTGGTAGCACAACGGGTTAAGCGCATGTAGTACAAAGTGCAAGGATTGGCTCAAGGATCCTGGTTTCGAGCCCCTGGCTCCCCACCTACAGGGTGGTTGCTTCACAAGCGGTGAAACAAGTCTGCAGGTGTCTATCTTTCTCTCCCCCTCTCTGTCTTCCCCTTCTCTCTGTCCTATCCAGCAACAACAGCAATAATGGTAATAACACTAATAACAACAAGGGCAACAAAAATGGGGAAAAATGGCGTCTAGGAATGTAGGCACCAAGCCCCAGTGATAACCCTGGAAGCAAAATAATAATAATAATAATAATAATAATAATCTTAAAAATAATTAAAAGAAGTCTGGAAAGTATATTATATTCAAGTACAGAAAAAATCTATACTATACCACTAATAGAAATAAGTATTTAAAAAGTATCCATAAGCTGACAATGTGAAACAGCCCACAGTATCTTTGCCTCCCCTGCACAAGTCATTTTACCTCGTCCAGGGGCAGAAGCTAGTACTCAGCTTCTGATGCTTGTTTCCTTAGCACTGTCAGGTCAGCTTTTCCTCATGTTGTTAGAAACCTGTTTTTATCTCCCACTGATGTCAACAGAAACAGCCTATTCCAAGCCTTTGCTTAACTTACTGTTTATCTTCTTGTTTCAGTCTGAGTTAATTTCTTTACTTCTTCCCCTTTTAGCAATGTGGTTAAATTTGTTTCTCTGTGCAGTGTTGTGGTTGGCACTCCCTTTTGTTTTAAGGTTCCAATAACAGCAATGCTGACTGCTTCATCCTTCTCTAAATATGACTTGTACAGTTTCCCTTTAGGGGCAGGAGCTGAGGCCAGGTGGCAATGTGAACAGGCAACCCCAGTTCTGACCTGCTGGTTTCTAAGCTCATCCTTGTGTGATGGGGAGGCCTGCATGTTTTCTTCTAGGGCTAGAGAGATAGCTCAGTGTTAGGGCACTAGCTAGCACCTCTGAGATCCCCAAGGTCCAACCCGAGCACCACTGTGAGGCACAGCAGAATGATGTTTCTGATTGTTCCCTCAGAAAATAAATGCATCTTTTAAAAAAATCCTGTTTTTTTTTTCTGCTTAAATTTCTATCAATCAACCAGCATCTAACTATTTCCCTGATTCTAAACCTTTAGTTGTTTCTACTGTTTCGTTATGGTGTGCTGGCAAGAGAGATTGCATAGTTGTTAGGCAAAAAGACTTTTATATCTGAGGCTCTGAGATCCCAAATTCAACCCCTAGCACCACCGTAAGCCAGAGCTAGTTAAAAAAAAGTAAATAATGGTGTGTTATTAACTCTGTTTATTATGATGTCATTTCTCCAACCCCCCCCCCAATTCTGATCCTAAGCATTTGCATATCCTGAGCTCTGACACACTGTGTTATCTTCCTTCCACACCCCCCAGCTCAGTTTTCTACTTTTTATTATTTTGAAACAGAGGGAAAGAGGTAGAAGGCCAGACAGAGGAGAGACTGAAACACCACTCCAGCATCCATGGGGTGGCCCCTAGTGCTGTCCATGGTGCTCAGACATGTCCTGGTGTGTGCTCTACTGGGTCAGCTATCTCCTGGCCCTAGAGTTCTATTCAACTACTGGGTTTGACTCTTGTCCAGCTCTTATCACAGAATTAACTTGTTGTGTAGATCAGTTACTCATTTCCACCAATGATTTACATATGTATAATTATCAACTGATGGAAACAACCATTTACATTCTTTCCAACCTCTTAAAACCCCAAGTTCCCAAGCATGTCTTCCTTTGTCTTCACAGCTCTGTTGCTTCATTCTGGTTATTGACCCATGTCTCTGATTCACTCATTTATTGTCTGAACTTTTCCACACACCCAGGTTTGGGTAGGAGGAAGGTCCCTGAGGTTAGAGACACAGTCCCTCATTTCTGAGAAACCAGTGAGAAAGAGAAGCAGGCAAGCATTAAAGTCCAAAGCGCACAGTTACCAAAGAGGAAAAATAAATCAGATTCTTTTTTAAGTGGTAAGAGCATATTTTTATTGGAAAAATACCGTTGCAACAGGAAAGTAAGTCTGGCATAATCTTGGGTTTGTACAGAGGCAATGGGTGTTTAACTGAGAGACTGAGGGAATGGGAAGGGGAAAGTGGTGAGCAGGGATGCATAAAGTCAGGCAAGTGAGAAACTGCAGATATGGACAGAGTAAATGTTGATGAAGCATGTCTGCTCCCTGGCTACCATCGAAGTTAAGACTCTGTCCTACAGAGACTCAGAGACAGCTGTCCTTCCTTCCTAATGAGCACAGTTGATAGGAATTGTTTTTGGATTCTGACTTATAGGAGATGGATTTCTTTTTTTTTTTTTTTAATTTATTTTATTTATTTATTCCCTTTTGTTGCCCTTGTTGAGGAGGTGGATTTCTGTCTGGCTGAATGGATGATGGTCAGATGGATGGGTAAATGGATAGGTGAGTAAATGATGGCTGCTGGGTGGGTGGGCGGATGGATGGATATGTGGTTGAATGGCGGTTGGGAGGATGGGTAGATAAATGGATGGGTAAATGAATGGATTATGGTTGACTGGATGGATGGGTGGTTAGATGAATGGATGGATGGATGAACGGGTGGTTGGATGGATGAATGGGTGGATGGGTAGATGAATGGATAAATAGTTGGATATCTGGTTGGGTAGATAAATAGATGGGTAGATGGATGGTTAGATGAATATTTGGATAGGTTGGCTGGGTGACTGGATGGTTGGTGGATGGATGGTTAGATACTTGAAAGAAGTGAATTTTTTAACTTTAATTTTTATTACCTTTGTTTATTGGATAGAGATAGCTGTAAATTGAAGGTAGGGGAAGATAGATGAGAAAGAGAGACACCTGCAGTACTGCTTCATCACTTGCAAAGCTTTCTCCCTATAGACAGGAACTGGGAGGTAGAACCTGGGTCTTTGTGCATTATAACATGTGCATCTAACCAGGTGCTCCACCACCCAGCCCCAGTAGTTAGATATTTGGGTTTTTCTTAATTATTATATTTATTTATTTATTTGTTTGTTTGTTTATTGAATAGATATAGCCAGAAATCTAAAGGAATGAGGAGATAGAGTGAGAGAGAGACAGAGAAACATCACCAGCACTGCTTCACTACTCACAAAGCTTCCCCTGGCAGGTAGGGTCTAGGGGCTTGAACTCAGGTCCTTGCACATTGCAACATATGTGTTCAACCAGGTGGCCACCACCTGGCTCCATGGTTAGATATTTGGATGAATGGGTGATGGTTGGTTGGGTGACTGGATGGATGGATGCATGCATGAATGGATGGATGGATGGATGGATGGATGGATGGATGGACATATGAATGAGTAAGTGGATGGATGGTTGGGTGAATAGATAAATGGTTTCATAGAAGATTGGGTGAATAGGTAGATGGATAGATAAATGGTTGGATACATGGATGGATGGATAAATGGCATACAAACATAAATAGATATAGATCAGATCCTTGAATAATGTCATTTTGTTCAATGTTTTATTATAATGCTGATGAAGGAAAACCCAGCTCAGTCAGGAACTGTGTGGAACTGGCATGTTCTCTCCATGTATTTTTTTCTCTCAAACTCACATTTCCTCCCACACCCCAAAGATGAGCACGTGAGGTTCATGGTGTGTCTCAGTTGTCCACAGTCTGAGTGAGTGTAGGAATATGTGATTTGCCTGTGGAAGCAGAAGTGTATCTTATCCAGGGCTGGATCCTGCCTTGTACCCAGAGCTTCCTGGATGGGCTCCTGCTACCAGTACCATAAGCAGGAATTAGTAGGTTGGAAAATGAATGAATGGATACTGGTGAGTGTTTCATGTCAGAAGTTGGGGTCTTTATTAAGACATTTGCTGGGGCCTGGGTGGTAGTGCAGTGGGTTAAGCACACATGGCACAAAGCGCAAGGACTGCCATAAGGATCTGAGTTCAAACCCCCAGTTCCCCACCTGCAGGGGGGGTCGCTTCACAAGTGGTGAAGGAGGTCTGCAGGTGTCTATCTTTCTCTCCTCTCTTCCCCTCCTCTCTCCATTTCTCTCTGTCCTATCCAATAACAACAACAGCTATAACAACAATAACAATAACAAGCACAGCAAGGACAACAAAATGGGAAAAATAGCCTCCAGGAGCAGTGAATTTGTAGTCCTGGCACTGGGCCCCAGTGATAACCCTGGAAGCAAAAAAAAAAAAAAAAAAGACATTTGCTGATGTTTCTCTGGCCTGTGGTCAAACTGTCATCATCCCATGCCATTTCATACCAAGTCACAGCTTCCAAGAACCTTTTGATGACACAACACAGCATTTAAGACAGGTAGCTGTACACATGGTGATGTTTACATCTCCAAGGGACAGAAGAAGAATTCCTCTTGTTATTGTAGGCCCCATTTTTGGTAAATGTTCTAAGGAAGAGTGCTCAAGTGATGGAGAGATGTCTAACTGGGTAGTGTGCCTGCCTTGGCCCAGGTATGAATCTTGATGCCACCCTGGAGGTACCATTGCACCAGGAGCAGCAGCTCTGGTGCTGTGGTCTCTCTCTCTCTCTCTCTCTCTCTCTCTCTCTGAATAAAAAAGCACCATAAGGGGCCAGGCTGTGGTGCATTTGATTGGGAGCATACAGTACCACATGCAAGGAGCTAAGTTCAAGCCCCCAGTACCCACCTGCAGGATAAAAACTTGATGAGCAGTGAAGCAGTGCTGCAACTATCTCTCTCTTACTCTCTATTTCCCCCTCCCCTCTCAATTTCTCTCGGTCCAATCAAATAAAATAGAAGAAGAAAGAAGAAAACTCCATAGGAGTGGTGAAATCAGGAATGTGTGGGAACCCCAGTTGTCAAATCAAAGTAATGAGATGGGGAGGGTGCAAAGAAAGGGGTTCAGTGAAACCCATTCAGGGCACAAATAAGGCTCTGGGTTCCATTCCAGCTCCGCTCAAAAGTAAGTGGTCGATGCTAAGAGGAGAGAAGGACTCTGGGTCCCCATCCACACAGGCCTCCCTCTCCCCTCCCCCTCTTCAGATTGGCACCCGTGGACATTCCTGGGCCCCCCACTGCAGGTGGAGTGTCCGCTGCCATCTCCAGAGGCTGAGGTTCAGGCTGGCAGGTCCTTGGACTCCTCAGGGGTGAGCTTCCTCAGCTTGTCCACACACAGAAGGATGAGGGTGAGGAACCACAGGCTCCAGCCCACCGCAGCCCAGATCCAGCCATACTCATCCACACTGCTCTGGCAGCAGCGGGCAGCTTGTGGGCAGAAGTCAAGATCTGGAGGGAGGAGAGAACAGGAGGGGGACATTGCACCAGCCTCACCCTGAGTCCTCTCTGCTGGGCAGTGCAACCTTGACTGAGTCCTTCCTTTGCTGGGTCGCCTCATTCCTCACTGAACTGCTTCTCCAGTCAAAGAGGGCAGAACTTAAACCCAAGTTGGTAGCACCCCAAATTCATCACCCTCTGTTACAAAGAAATAAGAATCTTGCTCTGCACGGGAGGATCCTGGTTCAAGTCATCATCGGCTGCTACACGTGGCTACAAAGAGAAGGATTATTAGAAGTCCAGTAGTGGTGGATGGGTTATTTGGTGTCTCTCCCTCTCCAGCAAGAATATGGATGGGACTGGAAGAGTTCAGACAGTAGAGCATGTGCTTTGCCGCATGCCAGACCCGGGCATGAAACATGAGGATGTCACAGCACTAGGGGAAAATCTAGTTCTGTGGAATCTCTCTGTCTCTCTCTCTCTCCCCTCTCTGTCTCTCTCTCTCAAATAAAAGAGATTCAAAGCCAGCATGGATGCAGCCCGAGAGATGGCACAGTGGATAAAGTGTTGTACCTTCAATCGTGAAGTCCCGAGTTTCATCCCTGGCATTGAATGTGGTAGTGATGCTCTGGTTCTCTATCTATCTACCTACCTATCTATTTATCTATCTATTTATTTATTTATCTATCTATCTATCTTCCTTCCTTCTTCCCTTTCCTTCTTTCTTTCTTTCTTTCTTTCTTTCTTTCTTTCTCTCTCTGTCTCTCACAAACAGGTTTAAAAAGTAAAACTTAAAGAAAATAGCTGCAGGGGGCCAGGTGGTGGTGCACATGTTATAATGTGCAAGGACCCAGATTTGAACCCCTGGTCCCCACCTGCAGGGGGAAAGTTTTACGAGAGGTGAAGCAGTGCTATTGGTGTCTCTTTCTCTCTCTCTCTCTCTCTCTCTCTCTCTCTCTCTCTCTCTCTCTCTTCCTCTAACACTCCCTCCCCTCTCAGTTTCTGGTCTCTATGCAATAAATAAATAAAAATAACTAAGAAAAATTTTTTAAAATTAGAAAAATAAAATAACTGGGGGGCTGGGTGGTAGCACACTGGGTTAAATGCACATAGTGTGAAGTGCAAGGACCAGTATAAAGAACCCGGTTCAAGCCCCCAGCTCCCCACCTGCAGGGGGTCACTTCACAAGTGGTGAAGCAGGTCTGCAGGTATCTATCTATCTTTCTCTCTCCCTCTGTCTTCCTCTCCTCTCTCTATTTCTCTCTGTCCTATCCAACAACAATAACACCAACAACAACAATAATGGTGAAAGATGGTCTCCAGGAGCAGTGCAGGCACTGAGCCCCAGCGATAACCCTGGAAGCAAAAAAAGAAAGAGAGAAAGAAAGAAAGAAAAAGAAAAAAGATGTGGTGCACCTAACAGAGTGCATATGTCACAGTGCAAAAGGACCGGGGTTTAAGCCCCCAGCCTCCACCTGCAGGGAAAAAGTTTTGTGAGTGGTGAAGCTGTGCTGCAGGTGTCTCTCTGTCTCTCTCCCTCTCTGCCTCCCCCTTCTCTCTCAATTTCTGGCTGTCTGTATCCAATAAATAAGAAAGAAAGAAAGAACGAAAGAGAGAGAGAGAGAAGAAGAAGAAGAAAGAGGAGGAAGAAGGAAGGAAGGAAGGAAGGATGGGAAGGGAAGGGAAGGGAAGGGAAAGGAAGGGAAGGGAAAAAAATCACTGCACCAGGAAGTAGTTCAATGGTATCAAACATAAATGAGACCCTGGATTCATTCTCTAGCACCACATAATATATGAAAAGAGAAAACAAAAAGAAACCAGTGGAAAATGGAGTCATTTCTGCTAACTCACAAAGACTGAATTCCTGCAGCCAGTGGCAGCTCAGCTGCTAGACACACACTAGTCATCAAGACGCCCTGGGTTCTACCCTGACACCAGTATGACAGAGTGGTGTTCAAGTCTCTCACTTGCTCATGAAATAAATAAATGTATTTTTAAAAGACTTAATACCTAGTATCATTACAAGCAATTAGGAGTGGGATTTTAAACCAAGCTGTTTTGCATTTCCTGACTAATATAAGTATGGTAACTGATAGGCGCTTGGGAAGGAAGCTTGACTGAAAAAATTCTTCTTCTCTTGTGCTAGTAACCTATAAAAAGCATCCATCTTAGGGTTGAGGAGCCACACAGTACAGGAAAGCTTCCTTGTTCAGTGCCTGGCATCACCAACAGCCAGAGCTGGGTGGTACATTAGGCTTCCTTCCTTCCTTCCTTCCTTCCTTCCTTCCTTCCTTCCTTCCTTCCTTCCTTCTTTCCTCCCTTTCTTCCTTTACGTCTCTCTCTCTCTCTTTCTCTTTTTTTCCTTTTTTTCTTTGTTTTTTTCTTTCTTCACTGCTCTAGGACTGAGCTTCTCAGACAAAGACAGAGACAGGGAGAGACAGAGTACTGGAGTTTATCCTGATGCTTTAATTCTCCCATGTGGGGCCAGGAATTGAACCTGGGCCTCAAATAGCAATGCAGGAACCTCACCTAGTGAGATACCTCTCTACCCCACTTCCCTCTCTCTCTCTCTCTCTCTCTCTCTCTCTCTCTCTCTCTCAATCTCTCGTTTTGTACAGAACTCAGAAAATCCTTATCTCCATTAGATGGGGTTGCTGGCTGATCACTGAGTATCTCTGTCTCTCTCAGGAAAGAGTGAGAGACCAAAACTTCCTTCAATTCAGTAGGGGCTGGATTTGAACCTGGGTCTCACACATGGCAAACCAAAGCACTATCCAAGTGAGTTTGAGTCTCTTGATATACCAATCAGATGGTAAATGTTCTTGAATGAGCTCATTTCAAAGCCCTTCTTTGTCAGTGCCTAGAAGTATACACACTGTGGTACTTTGCTTAGGGCAAGATAAAAAGGGATCTGAACTTGGAATAAAGCAAAAACTCCCTGTTGATAAGTGTCATAGTCGTGATTGCTTTAGGAGGTGAACAAAGTGTTCCATTGAGGGTGAACAGAAATAAGTTGATACCAAAAGCAGAACTACAAACAAAAAACTCCTGCACTGGGTATTAGTTGTACAGGTGGGGTTTTATGGTTTATAGCTTAGCTTCCAGAAGCAATGGAATCTGGGGCATCTTAGGCTGACGTCCTGAAGGGGTGTCCTTAAAAGTTGCCTATGTTGGGAAACAGATGATGTCAGACCCAGTAGAGTGCACATTACCATATACAAGAAGTGGGTTCAAGCCCCAGTCCCCAACCACAGGGGAGAAATTTCATGTGCGGTGAAGCACTGCTACAGGTGTCTCTCTATCTCCCCCTTTCCTCTCATCTCTGTTATTTATTTTTTATTTTTTAGTATGTTAACACCATTCCCACCACCAAAGCTCTGTGTCCTTCCCCCTCCTCCTCCCAGTGAAGCTGAACATCTACCCTCCCCCCAGAGATTTTTTACTTTGATGCCATATGCAAATTCAGTCAGATTCTGCTTTGAGTTTCCCTTTCTGTTCTTTCTCAACTACTGTTTATGAGTGGGATCATCCCATACTCATCTTTGTCTTTCTGACTTCTCTCACTTAACATAATTCCTTCTAGCTCTGGCTCCATCCAAAATGGGTCAGAGAAGGTGGGTTCATTATTCTTGATAGCTGCATAGTATTCCGTTGTATATATATATTTATGTATATGTATATCACAGCTTTCTCAGCCATTCATCTGTTGTTGGGTACCTGTTTGCCCCCAGGTTTTAGTACTTCTCCGTTTTTACCAAAAACTAATAAATAAATCTTAAAAAATAAAAAGGGGCTGGACAGTAGCCCATCCAGTTAAGCACATATATGACCATGTACAAGAACCTGGTTCAAGTTCCCACTCCCCACCTTCAGCAGGAAAGCTTCACAAGTGGTGAAGCAGTTCTGAAGTTGTCTCTCTTTCTATCTCCTCCTCCCCTTCTTAATTTCTCTCTGTTTCTACCCAATAAGTGAATAGATACATAAAAAAATTAAAAACAATTCAAAATAAAATAAAAATTTAAAAACTACTCATGCTTCTAGATTGAGGTCAAGGAAAGGAGTGTGTGATTGTTCTGCCAATAGCTCTGAGTATCAGAAACAGACCACAGCAGTTCAGGAAGACCAGGTGTGCAGCCAGCTACCTGGAGCTGTGAGACCGATAGCTGGGGTTCAGATAGCCAGTAGAGGGAGTTGGGTGGTAGCGCAGCATGTTAAGCGCAGGTGGCGCAAAGCGCAAGGACCTGCGGAAGGATCCCAGTTCAAGCCCCGGGCTCCGGTGAAGCAGGTCTGCAGGTATCTATCTTTCTCTCCCCCTCTCTGTCTTCCCCTCCTCTTTCCATTTCTCTCTGTCCTATCTAACAACGACTACAAGAATAAAACAATAAGGGCAACAACAAAAGGGAATAAATAAATAAAATAAATATTAAAAAAAAAAGACTGCCAGTAGAGACTCACCGGGACACTGCTCCAGGGTCTTGGGGCCTGGATGGATGCTCAAGGTGTAGTTGCTGCTTCTGCTTGGAGCTGGAAGAAAAGACAAGAAAGAGGAGGTCTCAGGCAAGAAGAAGGGCCATCCCCAGGTGTCAGGTTTGAAATCTTTTGCATGAACCAGTGGTGAGCACTGGAAACATGACAGACACTCTAGATGAGGTGAGTCTTCCACAGTCAGAGGCTGAATTTCTAGCCCTCAGCAGGTTAAATGACATAATGGATGTGAGGGCGATCTGGCTGCGACATCTGTCACCCCCCTGATCGCCAGGGTTGATTCGGCTGATCTGGCTGGCTAGGTGGGTGTCCCCTACCTTCCTCACCACTGTGCGTCCCTCCGGAAGCTGCGCTCTCGGTGGAAGAGGACGGCCTTCCCTGAATAGAGACGGACCGGTCTTTGGTTAAGGGTATACAAGTTGTTGTGCTCCCCTGCTAGAACCTCCAAACAAGCTCTCAAGGTTATATGACATAACTGGTGACCTTCAGAAGAGGGTGAGATGCCAGTGGTATCCAGAGAAAAACTATCCTGTGAGAACAGAGTCAAAAGGAAACCAATACAATCCAGGAAGAGTAGCCCCAGAGAAATCAAGTCTAGTGATACTTGGGCTGTCCAGTGCTAGTGTTCAAGTCACCTGCTGTGGAAAGTTCTATCACGGCAGTGAAGTAATATGTTTCCTTTTTTTTTTTTTTTTTACCAGAGCACTGATTAGGCTCTGGTTTATGGTGGTGAAAGGGGTTGAACCTGGGACTTTGGAGCCTCAGGGATGAGATTCTCTTTTGCATAACCATTATGCTCTCTATCCCTGTGTATGTTTCCTCTTTCTAGTTACACCCCAGTGTGGTTCCGTAGCCCCCATGTCCACTTGGTCGATTCCAAATTATATTCCTCCATGAGGATAATTTCTGGAACCATCCGTTCCACCCCGGTTCCATGGCTGCCAGTTCTTAGCAACATCGCCCCGCCAGATATTCGTCGGGATGCGGCATCATCTAAGTTCATTTCCCACGTCTACGCTCGACCGGACCTGCCAATCTACGTGGATATCTTCACCCACCCTGTCCAACGCTTGACGTCTCGTCACCCAATCTGGTCCCCTACGCCTACACTGAACTTCTCTGTTCCAGACTCTTGGAAACAGAGCTGGCAGTCAGCTGAGGTAAAGAACAAACACCTCATCACAGACCCCTGCAAGCGTCAACCCGACTTTGACCTAGCACGTTATGATTGGGCCCTCCTCAATCGCTATCGAACAGGCCATGGCCGGTGCGCCGCTATGTTCCATCGCTGGGGAGCCAGAGACGACCCGAACTGCCCCTGCGGCTCCAGACAGACTATGACCCACATAGTCAACGACTGCCACCTCTCCAGATTCAAAGGAGGTCTGGAAACTTTACATCAGGCTCAACCTGACGCTGTTGACTGGCTACGGAAGAAGGGCAAATGCTAGAAGAAGAAGAAGTTACACTCTCATCTCATCCTAAGATATTTCATGTTCACTCTCACAGCCCTGTGGGAAAATGCTCAGGAAAGATATCTTAGCATGCCAGGCTTGTGCTTGGCAAACCCACAGCCAAATTACACTGCAAGGCTAACAAAGATCTGTAACTTCTCAAACATTAACAGGTGTCTGTGGGAGCACCAGAGCACCAGGCCATAGCCTGTTAGACACCTGATGTGAATGAGGGAGGGGGCATATGACTTGTTGACCTTTGCAGCTATTATCTGCCTAGGAATATTAGTTACAAAATATAGTAAGTTTGTTAGGAGAGATTGGATGGCCTTGCTGTCCCTTATTACACAGCCTATTGGCATAAGTCCCTTCTCCATCCCCCCCCCAACTTTAATGAACTGTTATGGCTTTTGCTGATGTAAGCTTTGCGGAATTCCTTTGATGTATCTCGTAACTAATAAAAAGTCAAAGGGCCAGTGGTTAGTGTTGCACTACTTGAGTAATTAATTATTTGTTGTTCCTGCACCACAGCCCACAAGCCATAGAAGAACACTGCTCCCCAAGCACCACAGGTCAGCTAGACAGGACTTTCCAGGTGCTCTACTGAAGCCACTTTCCCAGCAGACAGCTATGCTGACCAAAGGGTTTTTCCTACTCCTACCTCAAAATGGCCACTAAAATGTTCAGAATATCATGACCAACGAGGGGGCTCAGTGATAGAGTGCTGTGTTCACAAATGTGAGTTCTTGGTTGTAGCCCCATTGCTGCATATGCCACAGCAGTGCTCTGCTTCCCTCCTTCCTCAAGAAATAAATAAATTAAAAATTAAATAAATAAGTGTTCCAGGAGGTGGCATAGTGGACAAAACATTGAATTTTCAAGCATGAGGTCTCAAATTCAGCCCTCAGCAGCACATGTACTAGAGTGATGTCTGGCTTTTCTCTTCTCTCCTACTATCACTCTCATTGATAAATAAATAAATAAATATTTTTTAAAAAATAAATAAAACCCAACGTTTGAAGTGTCTTTTATTTTATTTTATTTTTTTGCTACAAAGACTATCACTAAGATACTTTATCCATCCAACTCTACTGCCATTTTTTCTTCCTTTGTTGCTAGAGACAGAGAGAAGTAGAGGCAGAGGGAGGGAGGGAGGGAGGAAGAGAGAGAGAGAGAGAGAGAGAGAGAGAGCTGCAGCACAGCTCCACTGATCAGAAAGTCTCCCTCCTGCAGGTGGGGGCTGGGGACTTGAACATGGGCTCTAGTGTATGGTAATGTATGTGTTCTGCAGAGTGCTCCGCCATCTAGTCCCCTGGAATGTCTATTCATGACTCTTTTCCATTCCTTTCAAAAAGTCAAACATAAACCTCTCATGGAACTGGGAGGTGGCTCTATAGGTACAATTTATGTGTGAGGCCCTGGGTTTATCCCTAGCACCACATGGTATCACTTTGGACAGCACTAAGAGAGCTTCATAGATGGTCGAGAAGTACTTAGGTGTCTCTCACTCTCTCTCTCCTTTCTCTCTTTGTCTTTCCTCCTCCTCCCTGATTCTCAAAAATACAGAACAACAGTTGTACTGAGGAAAACACTCAATGCATGCACAAGATCCTGGGTTCAATCCCCAGCACCACATTAAAAAAAGAAGCGATATAGACATATAAGCCCTGAAATATGACTTTGACTCATTTCTGATGGTTGTGATGGTTTTTCACAAGTAGAATGTTATTCATTAATTAATTCATTCATTTTTATAAAATATTTTATTTATGTATTGAATAGAGACAGAAATTAACCAGGAAGGAGGAGATAGATGATAGATAGATGATAGATAGATAGATAGATAGATAGGTGGAGGGCATGAGGGAGGGGGTGGGGAGACAGCATAATGGTTCTGCAAAATATCATTCTGAAAGACCAAAAGACTTTCCTGCCTGAGGCTCTAAGTTCCCAGGTTCAATCCCCAGCACCACTATAAGCCAGAGCTGAGCAGTACTCTGCTATTTCTCTGTGTCTTTCTCATTAAAATAAAACAAATAAAATATTAAGAGAGAAGGACATCTGCAACTCTGCTTCACCTTTCATGAAGTCTCCCCCCTTGCAGCTGAGGACCAGAGGCTTGAACCTGGATCCTTGCTCATGGTAACATGTTCATTCTACCAGGTCTGGCCTCACAGATGGTTTAAAAAAAAGTAGATGGTGTACAGACATGTACAGAGGCTGCCAGAAAGTGCAACACTTAAAACTGTCCTTTATGTAATAAGCAAAGACAACAAAGAATCCTCAGAGTTCTCCCAGGGTTTGGGGACTGAGATGAGGTGGCAGAGTGAATGCAAGGGTTCCTGAGGAAGATAAGCTGAAGCTCAAGTCACCTGGTGCCACTGAGAACACAAAGGTCAATGGTCCAGAGTCACTGTGGCCAGGATGGCAGCCACTAGCCTAAATTCACATTTTATTAGAATTAGACTAAGCAGTGTGGAGCTGTACTCCTGTGACTTTATAACCTTGTAAATGTCTATTAAATCTCTTTCTCCTCCTCCTCCTCCTCCTCCTCCTCCTCCTTCTTCTTCTTCTCTCTCTCTCTCTCTCTCTCTCTCTCTCTCTCTCTCTCTCTCACACACACACACACACACACAGATTGACCAGCAGAGGAAGTAGTTCAGTGGTAGAATGCAGGACTTGCAGGGCAGAGCCAAGATGGCGACTTGGAGACAACACCCGGTGTGAGCTCCAAAAAGAAGCAGCTTACAACCTGGAGAAGCCACCAGGTTCCAGATGCTAACATGATGCCAACCGGACTTCCCTGGGCAGACGACCCCACCAATATGTCCTGGAGCTCCACTTCCCCAGAGCCCTGCCCACTAGGGAAAGAGAGAGACAGGCTGGGAATATGGATCGACCTGCCAATGTCCATGTTCACCAGGGTAGAAATTACAGAAGCCAGACCTTCCACCTTCTGCATCCCACAATGACCCTGGGTCCATACTCCCAGAGGGATAGAGAATAGGGAAGCTATCAGGGGGAGGGGATGGGATACGGACCTCTTATCTTATGGTTTTTGTCAGTTTTTCCCTTTTATAAATATAAATAAAAAAATGCAGGACTTGAAAGCATGAGGTTCTGAGTTTGATCCTTGGCACTGAATATACCAGAGTGATGCTCTGCTGTTTTTTTTCCCTCTCTCTCATTAGATAAATCAATTTAAAAATTAAACTGACTAGAATTCAATGTAAAATGCATATTCTTGGTCATAACTGTCTACAATTCAAGTGCTCCATCACCACATGCAGAATCTTTTATCAGAAACAGCACAAACATGGAACATTCTTTCTTCTCTCCTTCCTTTTATAGATGGAGAGAGAGAGAGAGAGAGAGGGAGAGAGGGAGAAAGACACCACACTAAAAGATCCTTCCGCTGGGATCAAACGTAGGTCTCACTCAAGCCAAAGCAGTGCACTAAGTGAGCTGTTTTGCTGGTCCAGCACAAAACTTTTCACCAGCAAAATCATTCTCCTTGGGGCTGGGCATGTAAGTCAGTGACAGAGCACACACTTTTGACCTACGAAACACTGGACTCATTCCCCACCCCACATCACTCCCCCAAAAGAAGTCTTACTAACAGGTGTACTCCAGATAAATCAAGACCAAGAAACCAATTATTAAAGATTCTTTCTGGAAGGTCTGTCACTGTTCAGTGGTCTGCTTCTTTGGGAGTGTAAGCAAAACAAAACCATGGTCTGGGAGTCCTCTAGACCCCACTGGCTCTTGGTCCTACATGCATCCTTCAAAAGACCTTGTTGTCCCCATAACAGGACAAGCTAGATGAAACCTGTTGGTTCTAAACCACAACATTCCTGCTGGGACTAATGTTATACCCCCCTCATGCAAGCCATCACAATGTCCTGCTGAAAGCTAGTAATTAGCTCTGTGCAATCTGATGGCTGCTGTAAATGATTTACCGTGGAGTGACGAGGAGCTTGGTCTCTGTTTTAGAGAGATTGATGCCTTAACAATTCAATTTCCCCAAGTTCCCAAATCACTTCCTTGAACCTGATTTTCATTTCTCCTTTACCCCAGCAATGGAAGTGGCCCACCAACTAAAGTAAGTGAGTGGGGGCAGAAAAACCTAGCTAATGGGATGCTGGGATTGAGTAAAGTCATCGGGAAATGCCACTTCTGCAGGGTGAACAATGTTCCCTGTTAGCAGTTACATGTAGCACAAACCAAACAGCCTTGGTTTAAGTTCCTAGGAATTTCAACATCACTCTCCTCCCTCAGAAGCAGTCAGGCTACTGGGAAGACAAAACAACTCATTGTGGTTACATTTCCAACAATACCAACATGCAGCCAAGTGTTGGCACACACTATGGTAGAGTATACACATTATCTTGGGTAAGGAGCTGGGTTGAAGCCTCTGGCCCCCACCTGTGGGAAGAGAAGTCTCATGAGTGATGGCGTGGTGCTGCAGGTATCTCTCCCTTCACCTCCCCTCTCCCTCTCCCCCTCTCTATTTCTGTCTCTTGTCATCTGTTAAGGAAAAAAAAAAGTCACCAGGAAATGGTAATAGATTTTTTTCAGGCACTGAGGCCCAGTGATTTAACATAGGTGGCAAAAGAAAAAGAGAAAAGGTTTAGAGAGATAGCACAGTGATACTGCAAAAGGCTATCATGCCTGAGACCATGAAGTTCCAAGTTCAAGTTCCAGCACCACCATAAGCCAGAGCTGAGTAGTGCTCTGGGGGGGAAACCAAGAAAGAGAGCGAAAGAAAAGAAAAACATCAGGTCAGCAAAATAACCTATTTGTCTATGTTTGTGAACCAGACTCAAGCCCATCCCCCACTGGAAGAAGCTTACCTGCTGTGGTTTCTTTCCCTTTCTGTCTCTCAGTCTCTGTCTCTCTATATCTTAAAAATATCACTCCAGAGTAGGGCACCAAAGTAAAAATCTCTGGGTTGAGGGCAAGGGCAGAAGTTCAGCTTCACTGGTGGTGGTGGGCGGAGTTGGGATGGGATACAGTCTTTTGGTGGTGGGAATGGTGTTTGTACACTCCTATTAATAGTCATACAAACCACTGTTTAATTAATATGAGAGGGGAAAAATTGATTGAATGTCTCAAACTTTTTAATGCACAGACCATAGTCTGAGTCTTTGTTATGTTGATTTTTTAAAAAGCTTAGACCATGGAGAACAGAAGCAACCAGTGGCATTACTCTATAAGACACAGCTATATACAAATAATGTCAAAGGACATAAATCATAGCAATGTTGTGTATGATACAGAAAATCCTAACAAAGGGATTTTCCAAAGTTAACCCAATTGCCAAATAATTTGATTACAGCAATAACTATCTATTGCTTTCTTAAACTCTTAGACAGAAGGAACCTCCCATTTCCTCTATAGAACCTATATTTCCCCAGTCCTGGATCCTCTGGGGTGGAGCTCAGTTTCCTGCATGCTTCTCTCAGTTCATACCAAATGATATTGCATCTTTTGATCCCAACCTAATCAATGCAATGAGTACTACCTCAGCATGCTTCACTTCAGACCATGTCCAGAGACATCAGGCATGGAATGTCAGCCTTTCACCCTCATTACTCTGGGGAGACCTTTCCTTTCATAGTATTCTCTAATTCCATTCCAGGAGGTTCACTTCCTAACAAAGTCCCAAAACCTAGATATAGACCAGGTCCCATTAGATAGAGCATATGTTCACATGTATCAATAAATTAGAGCAAAATATATACCTGAAAGCAAAAATACACAATGGTCTGCAGTGAGTCAGTATAAAGTTCATAATGAAATAGTGTCTACTTAGACTTAGATACCCTCCTCACCTACTTCCTGTTACACTTCCCTCACTCACTCCAAAGCTAACCTTATCAAAGCAAGGACTGCAAAAGCGGAATAAGGGCAAGAGACTGGCATACTTTAACGATGACTCTTTAGTCACTATAAGGCCACCCCATCAGCTGAGTCCTGAGGTTCCCAAAAAGACATAATGGGCCTAGACCTCGAATAAATCCCTCTCCCTAATATTAACAGTACCACAGAATGTGAGCTCAGATCTAGAGGGATACAGTGGTCACATAGGCTCTTAAGCTGAATGTGGTCCCCAGATCAGATCGAATCAGTGGGGTTTACAGTCAACAATATTTATACAACTTTCCCATATTTTGGAGCTACTCTCTTCCCTGATCTAGCTTTCTGGTCCTTTTCCCAGCTATGACACCATCTCCCCAGACAATAACCTGAGTCCACCTGCATATCAGATTTCAGGCTCAGGTGAAAAAAAAAAAAAAAGAAAACAAACTACTATAGTCACAGGCCCTTTGGAATAGAACTAAAATAGGCCTACTAGCTATCTATAATATGGAGACCTCCCAACTCTTTATCTGCTCTATTCCAGCCTTTAGGTTCATGATTAGTCAACAACTTGTTTGGCTCTATATGTTAGCTATATTCAGCTACCAAGTTCCAGATGCTAGCACGATGCCAACCAGACTTTCCCAGACAGACAACCCCACCAATGTGTCCTGGAGCTCCGATTCCCCAGAGACCTGCCCTACTAGGGAAAGAGAGAGACAGGCTGGGAGTATGGATTGACCCGTCAACACCCATGTTCATTGGGGAAGCAATTATAGAAGCCAGACCTTTAACCTTCTGTACCCTATAATGACCCTGGATCCATACCCCCAGAGGGATAAAGAATAGGAAAGCTGTCAGGGACGGGATGAGATGTGGAGTTCTGATGGTGGAGTTGTACCCCTCTTATCCTATGGTTTTGTCAGTGTTTCCTTTTTATAAATTATATATATATATATATATATATATATATATATATATATATCACCCCAAAGCAGTGAAGTCCTGGCAGTGGCGAAATAAATAGATACAGTTCTAAAAAGAATTTATTTTTATTGAGTTATATGATAGAGAGAGGGAGAGACAGGAGTCAGAGCCTCAGTGTTGGCACAGAGTCTTAGTTTTGAAAACGGGGCAGGATAAGTAGGTGAAATAGTTCCCTTGGATAGTGCACTGCTATGGTGTGTGTGTGTGTGTGTGTGTGTTATCCAGGTTTGATCTCAGCCCCCACCACATTGAAGGAAGTTTCATTGCTGTGGTCTCCTTCACTATCTCTATCACTTTGCCTTCTCTGTCTCTAAAGAAGAAGTAGGAGAGGAAGTCAGGTGGTAGCACAGCGGGTTAAGTGCACATGGTACAAAGCACAAAGACTGGCATAAGGATGCCAGTTCGAGCCCCCAGCTCCCCACTTGCAGGGGAGTTGCTTCACAGGCGGTGAAACAGGTCTGTAGGTGTCTATCTTTCTCTCCCCCTCTCTGTTTTCCCCTCCTCTCTCCATTTCTCTTTGTCCTATCTAACAACGACAACATCAGTAACAACTACAATAATAAGTACAACAACAATAAAAAACAACAAGGACAACAAAAGGGAAAATAAATAAATTTTTTAAAATTTTAAAAAGAAGAAGTAGGAGGAGGAGAAAAAAAAACAAAAAAAAAAAGGGCTATCAGGGGTATTCATGTCCTGTGTTCTACTGGCTGAGCTATTTCTCTGGCTCCTTAATTTATTTATTTTTTTACCTCCAGGACTCTTACTGGGGCTTGGTGCCTGCACTATGAATCCACTATTCCTGGCAGCAATTTTTTTCCTTTTTATTGGATAGGACAGAGAGAAATTGAGAGAAGAGGGGTAAATAAAGAAGGAAGTGACCCCCCTGTAGGTGGGGAGCTGGGGGCTGGGGCCTGGATCCTTGCTTGGGTCCTTGCACATAATACAATGTGCGCTTAAGCTGGTGTGCCACTGCTTGGCCCCTGTAATTTGTCCCCTTTTGAGGCTTTTTCACAAGCAAAGCACAGAAAGAAGTGATCTTATTTGGAGAGAGGTGATACTAGGGTGGGGGAGGGGGGGATGAGACTGTTCCAAGTATTCAGTGCTGGTCATGCACTATTTTATTTGAGGGGAAAATTGATTCCTCAGTGCTTAACTTTCCCCTGTAACCCAGATAACTTCCTTATAACCCCAATAATTTACTTGATGCTTTATTTTACTTAAATTAATAATTTAATTTTGGTATATTACATTATGGAATTTTTTTCCTGTTACTACGACTATTACTACTACCACCATTAACTAGACCCCTGCTTAACTATAGCTTATGGTGGTACTGGGGATTGAACCTGGGACACTGGAGTCTCAGGCATGGAAGTCTGTTGTGCTACCAATGGTACTACCTCCCCGGGCACTAGTTTAGTATATTATTAAATAATTTTTTTCTTTTTAAAATTTTATTATTTTTACCAGAGCACTGCTCAGCTCTGGCTTATGGTGGTGCAGGAGATTGAACCTGCGGCTTTGAAGCCTCAGGCATGAGAGTCTTTTTGCGTAACCATTACGCTATCTCCCCCGCCCCTTAAATAATTTTTAAAAATTATTTACCTGAGTGCTTTTTTATTCTTTATTATCTTTATTTATTGGATAGAGACAGCCAGAAATCAAGAAGGTAGGGGGAGACAGAGAGGGAGAGAGACAGACAGACACCTGCAGTATTGCTTCACCACTTGCAAAGCTTTCCCTCAGCAGGTGAGGACAGGGGCTGAAATCCAAGTCCTTGTGCACTGTAACCTGTGCATTCATTCGAGTGCACCACTGCGTAGACCCTGAAGTGCTTTTCGTTCATATTTTTCCCCTTCTTCTTTTTTTTTTCTTTTCTTCTTTCTCTTCTTTCTACAAAAGCTTTTGCACAGGTACAAAACCACTGTTTCTGGTAGGCCCAATTTTTCTTTTTATTCTTCTCTTTTAAATTTATTTATTCATTTATGTATTTTGGATAGAGACAGAGCAAAATTGAAAGGGAAGGGGAAGATAGAGAGAGAGAGAGAGAGGGAGAGAATGAGAAAGATCTGCAGTATTGCTCCATTATTTGTGAGTGAAATTGAGAGGGAAGGGGAAGATGAGAGGGGGGGGGGAGAGAATGAGAAAGATCTGCAGTATTGCTCCATTATTTGTGATGTTTCCCTTCTGCAAGTGGGGAACAGACCCAGGCCCTTGTGCACTGTAATGGGTGTACTCCATCAGGAGTGCCCCCATCAGTCCCTTCTGTTACTCTTCTTTATTCAGATAGAGAGAAACAGACAGAGTGGGAGAGACAACACAGCACCACTCAGGAAGCCTCTCTTTTGCATGATACTCCCAGGGGGGCAGGCTGGGGTTCCACCCGGGTCCCTGCGTGTGATGAAGAGTGCTCTCCTTCTCCTGGGTGTGCTCTTTCTTTACATCGTATCTCATCTTTAACTCACCTTTTACACACAAGCAATACAAGGACCTCACATCAAAGATAAGCAAACCCAGGCACAGAGACATTTAACAATCTCCTCCATGTCACACAGCCAGTGAGTGATACCAGGCAAGAGCTGGACTGAGGCTGAGAGGCTTGAGAGTCTGGGTTTTGACCCTCTGAGAACAGACTGAGAATGAGAACAGGGACACTCACTCCAGGGAGGTGGCCAGGATTGATTTGGAGAGAGAGAATGAGTGACCAGCCAAGCAGGACAGACTGTGTTCTGGAGGGGTCCGGTGGGGCTGGGAGCTAGAGAGGAAGGGGACTAAAGGGATGCAAGGGGAGGTGGTGGCTTGCAAACCACAAAAAGGGGGGAGCCTGGGAATGTCATCTGGAGTCACTGAGGTCCCCTGGTGAAGTCCCAGCCCTGGGCTTTCCCTTTAGGTTGCAGAGGCCATCAGGACCCCCTCCCCACCCCGCCTTGGGTGAATGTCAGGTGAATGTCCCCAACTCGCTTTCTAAAGCCCAGGCATTTCCTTCTTCCCCCTCCCCTCCCAACCCTACCTGCCGAGCCAGCCCAGAGGAGGTTGGCAAAGGCCAGGCCGAGCAGCAAGGCGGCCTGGGGCCCCGGGCAGACAGAGCCGGAACCGGGGGTCCACGCCATGCCCGGCCCTGCGCTGGGAGAGTTGTGCTGGCCGGCGGCAGATGCAAACCACTCAGCTGCAGGAAAGATCCCTCAGCTCTGCGCCCAGGGGGAAAGGCCAGGGGGTGGGGCCAAGGACACCTGAGCTGTCACTCTCCCGGGGAAAGGACGGAGGGGCAGTCTCTGCCATTCTCCCTGGAGCTGAGGTTGGGTGCCTGCCTCTTGGGGGGCGGTGGGTGTGTGTGTGTCCCTGCTCCATCCAGCCCATTATTTCCTGAGCACCTACTAGGAGCACCGCACGTGCATGGGGGCTGGGAACAGTTGCCCTCTAAGTGTTTTCACTTCTTCTTCTAGCGTTTGCCCTTCTTCCGTAGCCAGTCAACAGCGTCAGGTTGAGCCTGATGTAAAGTTTCCAGACCTCCTTTGAATCTGGAGAGGTGGCAGTCATTGACTATGTGGGTCATAGTCTGTCTGGAGCCGCAGGGGCAGTTCGGGTCGTCTCTGGCTCCCCAGCGATGGAACATAGCGGCGCACCGGCCATGGCCTGTTCGATAGCGATTGAGGAGGGCCCAATCATAACGTGCTAGGTCAAAGCCGGGTTGACGCCTGCAGGGGTCTGTGATGAGGTGTTTGTTCTTTACCTCAGCTGACTGCCAACTCTGTTTCCAAGAGTCTGGAACAGAGAAGTTCAGTGTAGGCGTAGGGGACCAGATTGGGTGACGAGGAGACATCAAGCGTTGGACAGGGTGGGCGAAGATATCCACGTAGATTGGCAGGTCCCGTCGAGCGTAGACGTGGGAAATTTAGATGATGCCGCATCCCGACGAATATCTGGCGGGGCGATGTGGCTAAGAACTGGCAGCCATGGAACCGGGGTGGAAAGGATGGTTCCAGAAATTATCCTCATGGAGGAATATAATTTGGAATCAACCAAGTGGACATGGGGGCTACGGAACCATACTGGGGCACAGTATTCTGCAGTGGAATAGCATAATGCCAGAGATGATGATCGTGGTGTGGAAGCGCTCGCGCCCCATGAGGAGCTGGCCAGTCTTGCAATGATGTGAATATAATTTGGAATCAACCAAGTGGACATGGGGGCTACGGAACCATACTGGGGCACAGTATTCTGCAGTGGAATAGCATAATGCCAGAGATGATGATCGTGGTGTGGAAGCGCTCGCGCCCCATGAGGAGCTGGCCAGTCTTGCAATGATGTTATTCCTCGCGCCCACCTTTGCTGCAGTTTTTATGAGATGTTCGTGAAATGACAGAGTGCGATCGAGAGTAACGCCAAGATAGACTGGCTGGGCTTCATGCTGGATTCTCATATCGCCAAGCTGCACATTAAGCTCACGCGAGGCCGAGGCATGGTGTAGATGGAAAACAGATGATACCGTTTTTGCAGTGCTAGGGATTAGTCGTCATTGTTTACAGTAATCAGATATCAGAGACATGTCTTTCGTGAGTGTTTCCTCGAGGATGTCGAATTTGGATGCCTGAGTTGCACAGCAGATGTCGTAGGCATAGATGAACTTCCTTGAAGAAGTTTCTGGGAGGTCATTGATGTAAATATTAAATAGCGTAGGAGCCAGAACAGAGCCCTGGGGGAGGCCACTTGAGACAAGTCTCCATCTGCTAGACTTGTCACCCAGATGCACCTGGAATCTTCTGTTTTGGAGAAGGAACGATATAGTGTTGGCCACCCATGGAGGCAGGCATCTTGAGATCTTGACTAGGAGACCACGGTGCCAGACTGTGTCATAGGCTGCTGTGAGATCAACAAAGACAGCACCCGTCTTTAAATTCTTCTGGAATCCATTCTCAATGTAAGTTGAGAGGGCCAGGGCTTGTTCGCAGTGTTTTCACTGCAAACAGGCATCACATCCTTAAAACAGAGCAGGGAGTGGCGCAGAGATAGTTCAACGGGTAGGGCGCCTGCCTAGCTGTGTGGATGACCCGGGTTCAAAGACCTCGGGTACCACATGGAAAGGACTATGGCACTGGAGGAAGCTCTGGTGCTGTAGTGGCTTTCTTTTCTTTTTCTTTTAAATATTTATTTTTTTATTCCCTTTTGTTGCCCTTGTTTTATTGTTGTAGTTACTGATGTCATTGTTGTTGGATAGGACAGAGAGAAATGGAGAGAGGAAGCGAAGACAGAGGGGGAGACACCTGAAGACCTGCTTCACCTCTTGTGAAGCGACTCCCCTGTAGGTGGGGTATAGTGGTTTTCTTAGTCCCGCCCCACCCCCAGAGCAGGGGGGCAGGAGAGCTCACCAGGTAGAGCACATGCCATACCATGCACAAGACTCTGGGTTCATGCTCCACATGGGGGTAGAGTGCTCCATGGATGGTGAACCAGTGCTGTGGTAGTGCTTTCTCTCTCTCTTTCTCTGTCTGTCTCTTTCTCTCATCCCTTCCATCTTTCTGCTTCTCAAAAAAAAGGGAGGGGCACTAACCCTAACCCTGACAGGCAGGAATGGTGGATCTGGTGGATCAGATCTATGTGTTGAGTTGTGTGTGTGTGTGTGTGTGTCTTGCCATCAAGATCATTACTGGGGCTCAGTGCCTACCTGAGGAATCCACTGCTGTTGTCAGACATCTGCTCCCTACACTCTGGACTTAGGACTGTGGTATCTGTGCTTGTGCTACCTCTCTCTCTTCTTGAAGACTGTATACAGAGACTTTAAACAAGTTAAAAAAAAATCAATCACCTTATGATCCAGTAATATCCCTCTTAGACATTTACGCAAAGGACATTGAAACACTAATTAGAAGGGACATATGCACCCCTGTGTGCATAGCTGCATTGTTCACAATAGCCAAAGAGTGGAAGCAGCCTAAATGCCCATCAACAGATGACTGACTAAAGAAGTTATAGGATATGTACTCCATGGGATACTAGTCTGCAATAATAATAATAAAAAAACAATTTTGTATCCTTTGAAACAAGTGGATGGTACTGGAGGTGACTATGTTTAGTAAAATAAATAAAGAGATGAAAGATAACTACCAGATGGTTTCATTCATATGTGGAATCTAGAGATCTGATACATATCAACTTACAAGATAAGCAAACAAATCAAACAAACTGTTTCTAAGACTTTGTGAGAACTATAGTGGTTATCTTTGGGAAGTGGGAGGGTGGTGATACAGAACTCGGGTGCTGTGTGCAGTGTAGAACCAGATCCTATGATCTTACAATCTTGTGATCTACATTAACCACAAATCAAAAAATCAAGGGAAAATCACATTCATTTTATGAGAGAGTGTGTCAGTCCAGAGCACTCCTCCATCATAAACTAGGGATAGAACTCAGGATATCACACATGCAAGACTGCATCCCACCCACTGCTGGGCAACTTCTTTTAGTGGAGAGCAATTGCTGAACACCTCCGCTGCCCCCCCCCCCCAAACACAACATACCCACTCACAGCCTGGTAGTGAGATCAAGCAGAAAAGAAAGGACTGCAAACAACAGTGCAGTTAGACCACAGCATGGGGATCTTCCACAGAAATGGAGAGAGGCAAGAGGTGGACCTGCAAGGGAGCACTGGGGTGGTGGGTGAGGGATGGTCAGGACTGAGGGGGGTGCCACGTGAGCTGAGAGCAGAAGTCTGCCTTAGTGAGAACACAGCAGGCTGTCTGGAATAGATTTGGGTGGGGGAGTCCTGCCTAGGGGCCAGCTTGGGCTGGGCAAGTGGGGAGGGTCTAGCTCACCCTTGTGCTATCTCCCCAGTTGTCTGTCTCCCTCTCCTTCTCTCCCTCCTCCTCTTATTCTTCTCCTCTTCCTCCTCCTCCTCCTTCTTCTTCTTTTCTCTCTCTCTCTCTCCCCCCCCACCAGTGTTATCACTGGGGTCAATATTGGGGCAGCCTGGAATGTTCCTACTCATGACCACAGAATGTGAGCTCAGTGCTAATACAATGACTACATCACTCTAGTAGCCATATCTTCTTTTCTGCTTTCTTTTCTTTCTGATAGAGATAGATTGATAGATAACTGCTGTGCTGGTGAAATAGTTCTCTTGGGTGTGTATGATACAGCAAATCCTAACAAAGGGATTTTCCAGAGTTAACCCAATTTCCAAACAATGTGATTATAGCAATAACTATCTATTGTCTTCTTAACCCCTAAGACAGCAGGAACCTCCCACTTCCTCTATAAAGCCTATATTTCCCCCAGTCCTGAAACCTCTGGGGTGGGGCTCACTTTCCTGCATGCTTCTCTCAATTCATACCAAATGATATTGCATCTTTCGATCCCAACCTAATCAATGCAATGAGTACCATCTCAGCATGCTTCAATTCAGACCGTGTCCAGAGACATCAGGCATGGAATGCCAACCCTTCACCCTCATTACTTGGGTGAGACCTTTCCTTTCATAGTGTTCTTTAATTCCATTCCAGGAGGTTCACTTCCTAACAAAGTCCCAAAACATAGATATAGACTAGGTCCCATAAGATAGAGCATATGTTCACATATATTGATAAATTAGGGCAAAATACATACCTGAAAGCAAAGGTACACAATAGTCTGTAGTGAGCCAGTATAAAGTTCATAATGAAATAGAATACTTATAAATACTTAGACTTAGATATCCTCCTCACCTACTTCCCATTACAGTTCTTTGGCTCACTCTAAAGCTAACCTTATCAAAGCAAGGACTGCAAAAGCTGAAGAAGGGCAAAAGACTGGCATACTTTAAGGATGACTCTTGTCATCCCATCAACTGGGGCCCTAATCAGGGAATTGTGAGATTCCCAAATAGACTTGATGGGACTAGACCTCGAAAAAATCCCTCTCTCCATTGTTACCAGTCATTTCTATCAGGAACAACATAATAAACCCCTTTGTGGGCCCCCATAGGACCTTGCCCTCAACTTGGATCAACAATGGTAGAGAATGTTCCAAAGGGAGGATGGACAACATACTCTGCCGGGCTAGCTTCGCAGGTGGGAGAGAGACGACCAGGGACTCATGGCTGAGTGGGACGCAGTTCAGTCTTTATTGCTGGGCTAGCTTCGTAGGAGAGAGACTCTGGGACTCTTGGAAGGCAATTCCACTGTGTGTTATATCAGAAGAGCAGCTGTATTTATACTCGCCAAGTAGGGTGGAAACAGGATGTGACATAGAGAGGGTGGAGTCAAAAAAGAATGCAAACTAGTGGTGGAGAACAGGGTGTGACTAGGAGAGGGGGTGGAGCAAAAAGAGAGTTTGAACCAGTGGGATTAAACCAATGCCCTGTAGGCAGGGCGGTTCCCAGGTAACACAGTGATTATGTAAATAGACTACAGTGATTAAGCAGTGCAACAGAAGGGGTCTTAGAAGCAGAATTTAGAAGCAGACCAACAATACTCTATGCTACAGCTGAGGAAGATGGGTGAATATTGGGGCAGCATGGAATGTTCCTACTCATGACCACAGAATGTGAGCTCAGATCTAGAGGGATGCAGAACTCACATAGGCTCCTAAGCTGATTATGGGCCCCAGATCACATCAAATTGATGGGGTTTATAGTCAACAATATTTATACCCCTTTCCCATATTAGGGAGCTATTCTCTTCCCTGATCCAGCTTTCTGATCGCTTTTTCAGCCATGACATCATCACCCCAGACAACAACTTGGATCCACTGGCATATCAGATTTCAGGCTCAGGAACAAAAAGAAAAAGGAAAAAAACAAAAAACAAACAAACAGAAAAAACCCAACAACAACTAGTCTAGCCACAGACCCTTTGGAACTTAACTAAAATATGCCTACTAGCTATCTACAAAATGGAGGACCCCCAACTCTCTTCCTCTGCACTATTCCAGCCTTTAGGTCCATGATTGGTCAACAATTTTTTTGGCCTTGTATGTTAACTCTCTTTGTATGTTAACTCACCAGGTTCCAGATGCTAGCATAATGCTGACCAGACATCCCTGGACAGACAACCCCACCAATGTGTCCTGGAGCTCTGCTTCCCCAGAGCCCTTCCCCACTAGGGAAAGAGAGATAGAAGCTGGGAGTATGGATCAACCTGTCAAAGCCCATGTTCATCGGGCAAGCGATTACAGAAGCTAGACCTTCCACCTTCTGCGTCCCACAATGACCTTGGGTCCATACTCCCAGAGGGTTATAGAATAGAATAGTTATCAGGGAAGGAGATGGGATAGGGAGTTCTGGTGGTGGGAATTTTGTGAAGTTGTGCCCCTCTTATCCTATGGTTTTGTCAGTGTTTCCTTTTTATAAATAAAAAATTTAAAAAAAAAAGAAATAGCTCTCTTGGATAGTGCACTGCTTTGTCATGTGCAGTTCAAGCCCACTGCACTCAAGGAAGTTTTGATGGTGTGATCTCTCTCTCTCTGCCTTTCTGTCTCTATCTAAGAAGCACACACAGAGACACCTACAGCACTGCTTCTCTATTGGTGCAACTTCCCCCCTGCACGTGGAAGGTTCCAGTTCCTTGCAGAATCCAAAGTGGCCTGAAATAATAAATTGGGATGAGGTTGGAGAAGAGCACATCACAATCTGGGGCATTCATCAGGATGGGGAATGTGAACAGAAGTACAGTTAGAACTTGCTTGGGGGAGTCCCTAGGTTTGATTCCAGAACCCTACCAACAGCCAGAGCTGAACAGCTCCCAGATAGATAGGTAGATAGATAGGCATTGGCAGAGCCAGTAAAGGCAGACACACTGAAGCTCATTGGAGAGAGGGCATGAGAATATGTTTCAAAAGGAACCACCTGGGTGGAGCTCAGGAGGTGATGCAGTGGATAAAGAGTAGGACTCTTGAGTCTAAGGTCCTGAGTTCAGTCCCCAGCACGGCATGTGTCAGAATAATACTCTGGCATGCTCTCTCCCTCTTTCATTGATTAATCAGTATATCGTTTTTAAAAGAAAGGAGTTGAATGGAAGTTCAGCAAGTCTTGGTGATTGAACCAGGGACTTCAGAGCCTCAGGCATGAAGTCTTTTGCAGAACCATTATGCTGTCTCCCCAGTCTACCCACCTCTAATTTCTTTTTAAAAGGTTTATTTTCTTTACTGTGTGTGAAAGAGTTTCATGTGAGACAGAGAAAGAAAGAGTGAGAGAGGGAGAGGCAAGTCAGAACACCACTCTGGTACATGTAGTGCTGGGAATCTCAGGTGTGCAAGTCCAGCACTCTGCTGGCTAATTTACATTCCTAGTCTTTCAGTCAAACACTGTCTTTCTTTTCACTTCCCTTGTTTATGTTGAGATCTGCCTGTGTAACTGGTGCTCCAATTTCTCTCTTTTTTTGGTTGTGTGCTTTTGGCTTTGTCATTGGTGTCAGTAATTGTACTCTGATGTATGTGAATTTCTTTTTTCTTTCTATCTTTTTTCTTTTTGTCTTGCTTGGGTTTGTAGGCAATTGCATAAAGGTTTTGATGTCTATCGTCAGTTTTGAAATTCTCAGCCATCAAGTTCCTGTTTTGCTTTCTTCTTTTCTCATGCATAGGTTAGACTTCTCCACTGTGTCTTCTGTTCTTGCCTTTGTCTTTATTCTCCATCCTTTTGCTTTATGTGCTTTAATATGTGGTATAACTTTGCAAAGCTGATTTATACTGGATATTTTGTTCTGCCCTTTGAAAAAAATAAATCTCTTGACATCTGTATCTAATCCACTTGTGCAACTACCCCTTGGAATCTCAGGTTCTAAGATTTCCATTGTGTTCTTTTGCTGTAGTTTTTCTGTTTGTTGGTTTTGTTTTGAAATTTAGGCTGTTTCTCCATCTTCATAAACAGGGCAGGAGTAATTATTTTCAAATCTGGGTCAGGCCCCTTTACTTTCAAATCTGGCAAGTCCTCCTCATCAGTCTGTTTCTCTTGTCTGTTTTTCCCATGTTTTTCATTCACACTGTCCTGCTTCCCTGTTGCCTTGTCATTTTTTATTGCATGCAAAACTGCAGTTACATACAACTATTTGCAGGAATAAGAGACCTTGGATGTCATTTTCTCTAGTCATGATTTTTTTTTCATTGGTTTAAACAGGTGCTTGGGAAAACAATCATCTGTTAGTATGCCAGTTCAGTCTGAGCAATTGAGATTATTTGTAGCTAAGCTGTAGTTTTTTTTTTTTTTTTTAGAGATACAGACAAAAGGTAGAGAGACAGAATAAAGGGACCACAACACATAAGCTTCCTTCTGTGTGATGGAGGCTTGGCTTGAACCTGGGTGGTGCACATGGCAAAGGAGAAAATTATCCAGGTGAGCTGTTTTGCTGGCCCAGCTGTGGACTTTTGTAAGAGTTTGATTAGTTGGGTTTTCTTTCCTTCTATGGTTCATATGGTTCAGGTTACTATTATTATTATTAAATTAGAGATGAACATAGAAAATGTGTATCCAAGACTCTGTATATCAACGCTGCAATGTTTGTAAAAATGAAATCTTAGGAGGCATTTATAGTGGAATAAATGATGGCTATTAAAGTGATGTTTTTCTATAGTGGTGATCAGAGGAGAAGGAATCACAGGCATTTTTGTGGTGGGTGAATACTCACAGGAAACTACACCCCTGAAATCTCATCATTTGTAAACCAGTGTTAGACCAATATTAACAAAAACCTAAAAAGTGACATTTATACAAAGGGCATAAAACCAGGGAAAAAATAATTCAAAGGGAAATAGGCAACCCTGTGTTCATAGCTGCTTTATTCACAATAGCCAAAGAGTGGAAGCAGCCTAGATGTTCGTCATCAGATGACTGGCTAAAGAAGTCATGGGATATAGACTCCATAGAATACTATTCTGCAATCAAAAAAGATAATATTGTATCTTTTGGGGAAAAATGGATGGGACTAGAGGCGATTATGCTTAGTGAAGCAGATGAAGAAGCAAAAGACAACTACCAGATGGTTCCATTCAGATGTGGAATTTAGAGAACTGAGACATATGAACTTGCAAAACAATTGAAAGACAGAAGTAAACAAACTGTCCAAAGACATTTGAGAATTGTGGTATTTAATTTTGGGAGGGTGGGGGCACAGAAATTTGGTAGTGTGTGTGATGTTGAACTATAACCTATAATCTTGTAGACAACTATTCATACACTTTTAAGAATTTTTTTAAATATTTATTTATTTATGTATTCCCTTTTGTTGCCCTTGTTTTTGTTTTGTTGTTGTTGTCATTATTGTTGTTGTTCTTGATGTTCTTGTTGTTGGATAGACAGAGAGAAATGGAGAGAGGAGGGGAAGACAGAGAGGGGGAGAGAAAGATAGATACCTGCAGACCTGCTTCTCCACCTGTGAAGTGACTCCCCTGCAGGTGGAGAATTATTTTTTAAAAAAGAAGGCAGTGTGTACACAAGCCTCTAGCAGGAAAAGAAGACACTTAAAAATGAATAAGAATGCATTTCTAGGGCCAGGTGGTGGTGCCCTTTGTTAAATGCTCACATTATAATGTGCAAGGACCCAGGTTCAAGCCCCCCAGTCCCTACCTACAAGGGGAAAGCTTCACAAGGCGTAAAGCAAAGCTACAGGTGTCTCTCTGTCTTTCTCCCTCTCTCTTTTTTTCTTTACTTCTTCACCACTTGTGAAGCATCCCTGCTGCTTGTGGGCATGGGGACTAGAACCTGGTTCCATGCACACAGTACTATGTACACTTAACCAGGTGTGCCACCACCCAGCCCACTGTCTTTATCCCTCTCTAATTCCCCCCTCTCAATTTCTCTCTGTCTCTATCTAATAATAAATAAAGATAATAAAAATAAATGCATTAAAAAGAATCACGTTAAGTGAGATAAATCAGAAAGAGAAGGATGAATATGGGATGATCTCACTCATAGACAGAAGTTGAAAAATACTATCATGGTGCCAGCCTGTCTTCCCTGGGCAGATGACCTCACCAATGTGTCCTGGACCCCAGACCCCTACCCCACTAGGGAAAAATAGAAATAGGCTGGGGTATGGATTGGCCTGCCAACACCTATGTTCAGTGTAGAAGCAATTGAAAAAAAATATATATATGTATCTCAATTACAGTTCCAGTTATAGATGGTACAGACAGATAACTGTGCTCTTGGGGTACTCTAAACATTTAAGAGAATGTGCAGGCATCCCAGAATGTTCAGGGAACAACTAAAGCTAGAAACAAGAAACAGGAAAACAGTCTCAGATGGCAGGTGGCCTACCTCAGTCCTTAGCAGGTGACACTGTTCCTGCTGTGGCATCAAATTTTAAATATAGTTTTTTTTTTTTCCAAGGCTGATGAAAACGACTCTCAGAGTTAGACCAGAAAATTCCTCACCCTTAGAAGGAGCTTAAGACATTTGCCAGTGCACAGACTGGCTGCTAGCTACTAGCCATTCTGAATAAGAATATCAGTAGGCAAGTTTCCACACCATGTAATTGACTAAGACAGGAAACTACCCCTGAAGCCAGCCACTCTTCCGCCTCTGTTTACCCAACAAAACCCAAGATTGATTAGAAGTTTCTAACCAACGCAACAAGTACCACCTCAGCATGCTTCATTTCAGACTGTGTCCAGAGACGTCAGGCATGGAATGTCAACACTTCACCCTCGTTACTCGGGCGAGACCTTTCCTTTCATAGTAATCTCTAATTCCATTCCAGGAGGTTCACTTCCTAACAAAGTCCCATAACCTAGATATAGACCAGGTCCCATAAGATAGAGCATAAGTTCACATGTATCGATAAATTAGGGCAAAATATATACCTGAAAGCAAAAGTACACAATAGTCTGTAGTGAGTCAGTATAAAGTTCATAATGAAATAGTGTCTACTTAGACTTAGATACCCTCCTTACATACTTCCTATTACAGTTCTCTCACTGACTCCAAAGCTAACCTTATCAAAGTAAGGACTGCAAAAGCTAAATAAGGGCAAGAGACTGGTATACTTTAATGATGACTCTTTAGTCACTATCAGGCCACCCCATCAACTGGGGCCCTAATCAGGGAGTCCTGAGATTCCCAAACAGACTTGATGGGCCTAGAACTTGAATAAATCCCTCTCTCCACTGTTACCAGTCATTTCTATCAAGAACAACACAATAGACCCCTTTGTGGGCCCCCATAGGACCTTGCCCCCAACTTGGATCAACAATGGTAGAGAATGTTTTGAAGGGAGGATGGACAACATACTCTATGCTACATCTGAGGAAGATAGGTCGGTATAGGGGCAGCCTGGAATGTTCCTACTCATGACCACAAAATGTGAGCTCAGATCTAGAGGGATGCAGAGGTCACATAGGCTCCTAAGCTGATTATGGGCCCCAGATCACATCAAATTGATGGAGTTTATAGTCAACAATATTTATACCCCTTTCCCATATTAGGGAGCTATTCTCTTCCCTGATCCAGCTTTATGGTCCTTTTTCCAATCATGACATCATCTCCCCAGAAAATAACTTGGATCCACATACATATCAGATTTCAGGCTCAGGGGAAAAAAAGAAAAGAAAAAAAAAACTAGTATAGCCACAGACCCCTTGGAATATAACTAAAACATGCCTACTAGTTATCTACAAAGTGGAGGACCCCCTAACTCTTCCTCTGCACTATTCCAGCCCTTAGGTCCATGATTGGTCAACAATTTGTTTGGCTTTGTATGTTAACTCTCTTTGTATGTTAACTCACCAGGTTCCAGATGCTAGCATGATGCTGACCAGACTTCCCTGGACAGACAAGCCCACCAATGTGTCCTGGAGCTCCGATTCCCCAGAACCCTTCCCCACTAGGGAAAGTGAGATAGAAGCTGGGAGTATGGATCGACCTGTCAATGCCTATGTTCAGTGGGGAAGCAATTACAGAAGCCAGACCTTCTACCTTCTGCAACCCACAATGACCCTGGGTCCATGCTCCCAGAGGGATAGAGAATGGGAAAGCTATCAGGGGAGGGGATGGGATACAGGGTTCTAGTGGTGGGAATTGTACCCCTCTTATCCTATGGTCTTGTCAGTGTTTCCATTTTATAATTAAATACATTAAAAAAGAAAGAAAAGAGGAAGGAAGGAAGAAAAAGGGAAAACCATTAGCCAATGGAGGAGTTTCCCCTTCATTCCTTATTCTTCTTGATGCCTGATTTTTTTTTCCCCCACCAGATACTCAAACTGCAGTACACACCGTTAGATCTTCAGAAAACCAAGGTTATTTTTTTTATCATACAATATGGATGTTAATAGTTTTCCTCTCCTCAAGCCCAGTTACTATAAATATTCAGAAGACCAGGATTTTATCGTAACAATATGGATGCTAACTAGATGTTAACTAGTTCCTCTCTCCCTGTGCTGGCTTACAGGTCTGCTCATCTCTTTGCTTGGTGACTATTTCTTAACTTGTTTATTCCAATAAACTTTCTCTAACCTTTGCTGTGTGCTGCCTTAGTCTCTCAGGACCCCTGAGCATCCCCAGCCAGATGAGAGCAGACAGGTCTTCAGTCCCTGTGAAGGAAGTGGAGAGCTAAAGTTTGGTATCCCTGCCCCTCAAGGTCATTACCTTAGACTTCAAGTTCAGTAGCTCCAGTAGCAGGTTTCTGCTTGTTCTGAAAGCAGTCAGTTCCTGCACGGGGGTGTCTGTTGCTTGCTGGAAACTTGAGTGAGTGAGTTACTAGCATCAGACGGGCCAGGGCATTTTCAGGTGAAGTTAATAATCAATGGGCAAGGGGGGTGGGGTGGGCTCTTAGCTCCTGGATGCTTTGATTGTGATCTCTGGCCCACAGTCTTCCCACTGGGGCAAAATATTTCTGTTGGCACTGCAGCGCTTGTGGTTGGTTCCACTTCTTGTTTCATAAACAAGAGATGGGTATTTTCAAAGAGTAATTTGGGGCTAAGGTTTTTGGGGGGAATAAACTGCGTGTTTGTGATCAAACACTTGGCCAGTCTTTCCAGTTTTGTCCACATGAGACCACAAAGGGCCAGAGAGGAGAGAAAGAGTCTGCTGGCTCTCTCTCCAACTTCACCTCCACTGAGATGTCCTCCAGAAATGGAACCCCAAAATGATACATTCTTAAAATAAATAATAACACAACTGTCAGATAAGGAAAACAAAAATAAAACTTTATTAAGAAGAAAGGGAGGAGGACCTAGTGGGGGTTGTATTGTTATGTGGAAAACTGGGAAATGTTATGCATGTACAAACTGTTGTATTTACTGTTGAATGTAAAACATTAATTCCCCAATAAAGAGATTAAGAAAATAAAGAAGAAGAAAAGGAGAAAACCAATGGCCTATGGGGAGAAAGGGGATAGAGTGCTCAAATCTCTGTCCCCTTCCCTCCTTCCCTCCTGTGTTTCTCAGTTACATAGTTTGTCTCCTTGTGTCTACATATATAACTTCAGGTTCTCACATGGAAAAGGTGAAATCAGGTGTCTTCTTCCATCAGGCATTTAAACCACAGGAAACATCTGTAAGTATTCAAACATCAATAGATAGATATTCAGACTGGAATTCTCTTCGCACTACTAATGTTAATGGGTGTGAATTAGTCTTTTTCCTCTTAATTTAAAAAATTTCTTTCAAATCTTATTTATTTTGTTAGGACAGAGAGAAATTGAAGGATGAGGGGGAGGAAGAGAAGGAGACAGAGACAGACACCTGCAGCACAGTCTCATGAGGCTTTCCCTCTGCAAGTGGGGGCCAGGGGACTCGAACCCAGGTCCTTGGGTAACATGTGCATTCAACCAGGTGTGCCACTGCCAGGCCACCAAAATCTCTTTCTTAAGGCCAGTGTTTTTATCTTAACAATGTGGGTGTTAACTAGTTTCGCTGACCCTCTTTACTCTTTATCAGGAGTCCTGGATCCTGGTTCTAAGTTCTCACTTCCTAAATGGCCTTGGAGGAAGTCTTGTGATCTTGGCGAAGGCGCTGCCAACCTATTTGGAAGGGGCTCTGGTAAGGTTGGGGGTAATCCAGGGCAAAGCCTCTACAAATAAACCTCTGGGGAAAAGTCTTTGCCCAGACTCCTCAGAACTCTTCTGAGAGGATACAATCTCCTCCGCAGAGGTCAGAGAAGTATTATATTCCCTGACTCAGAGGAGCGATCACCTGTGAGATAACACCTGGCAGGTTCTCGGTAAAGGAGAAAGAGCCTTGGAATCAGAATTCCCAATTCCACAAACAATAGTATAAAATAAAACAAATTCCTCCCCAAAGCCCTACCTCACTAGGGAAAGATAGTTGGGAGCCGGGCGTTGGCGCAGCGGGTTAAGCGCATATAGTGCGAAGCGCAAGGACCAGCCTAAGGATCCTAGTTTGAAGCCCTGGCTCCCCACCAGCAGGGGATTCGCTTCACAGGCAGTGAAACAGGTCTGCAGGTGTCTATCTTTCTCTTTCCCTCTCTATCTTCCCCTCCTCTCTCAATTTCTCTCTGCTCTATTTAATAACAACATAAACAACAATAACAACATGGGCAAGGACAACAAAATGGGGGGGGGGGATAAGGTAGAGGTATGGATCGAACTGCCAATGTCCATGTCCAGCGGAGAAGCAATTACAGAAGCCAGACCTTCCACATTCTGCACCCCACAAAAATCTTTGGTCCATACTCTCAGAGGGATAAAGAACAGTAAAGCTTCCTGGGGCCCGGCGGTAGTGCACCGGGTTAAGCTCAAATGGCAAGAAGTGCAAGGACAGGTGTAAGGATCCTGGTTTGAGCCCCTGCTCCCCACCTGCGGGGGAGGGGTTGCTTCACAGCGGTAAAGCAGGTCTGCTATCTTCCCCATCTCTCTCCATTTCTCTCTGTCCTGTCCACACAACAACAGCAATAACAACAACAACGATAAACAACAAGGGCAACAAAAGGGGAAAAAAATAGCCTCCAGGAATAAGTGGATTTGTAGTGCAGGCACCAAGCCCCAGCAACAACACTGGAGGCAAAAAAAAAAAAAAGAAAGAAAGAAAAAAGAAAAAAAGAATAGTAAAGCTTCCAGTGGAGGAGATGGGATATAGAACTCTGGTGGTGGGAATTATATGGAATTATATCCCTATCCCTATTATCCCACAATCTTGTTATAATCATCATGAAATCACTAATAAAATAAAAAAATAATAAAGTAAAATAACTCCAGGGCTGGGCGGTGGCACACCTGATTGAGCACACGCACTGGAGCCTGTACGAGGACCTGAGTTCAAGCCCTCTGCTTTCATCGGCAGAGGGGAAGCATCATCATGAGCAGAGAAACAGCGCTTCAGGTGTCTGTCAGAAGTTCTCCCTTCCTCTTTATCCTCCCTTCCCTCTCAATTTCTCTGCCTCTGTCCAAAATGAATAGAAAAATAAAAATTAAAAATAAAATAAATCCACGTTGAGGGGGTGAGGGAGAGAGAGAAGAGAAAGAACAAGGACTGTGAATGACAGGCTCAAATGCCTACTTAAAGGTAGACAAGTGTTAGGTAAACAGAGGATAAAATCCGATTATTTGCATGAACTGGGTCTGGCTGGAATTCAGTTGAGAGAAACCAGACATGATTGTTTGAAAGTCAGGTCTTGGCTTTTTCAGAGGGATTGTTATTTTTGGCTGGATGGCCTCTTGCTCTGCACTTCTGTCTCTTTGCTTGGCCAGGGATGTAGATGTTCTCTTGTAAATCGATCTTCTGCCTGGCCTGCGGTTAGGCCCAGGAGAGGCTGACAAAGGTGGCCCTTTGTTTGAAAAAAAATGTCCACATTGAATGGGAACACTCAATTCTTGATCTCAAGAGCCATCCGACAGAGCCCTTGGGGGCAGGAAAGTGACTCACCCAGGACCTACCTCTGGGGCCAAGTGTGAAGTGGCCCCAGCTGACAGGGTACCCAGACTTGTTCCAGGAATGGGGACAGCCATGTTCCATACCACGTGTCAGAGCATTGTTCCACAAATCCACAGTTAAGTGTGATTTGTTTTCCCTTCCAAGTGTTGAGTGGGGGACTTTTGAGGACACAGAGAACGAGATTAGTGACTTGCTCTTATGAAAGACAGTGGATGAATGGAGGTCACAAAGGTGACATCTGAGCACGTTTCCTGAGTTCACGCCATTTGCCCTCCCAGAATCGATCGACTAGGATCTTCTTGTGGACCAGAGCTGTGTCCCCTTCATTCTTCTCTCCGCTCTTCTCTCCTTCCTTCACTGAGAGATTCAGAGTAGAGAAGGTCAGACAGTTATTTGGGTTTTATACTACTGGACTGTGGCTACTAAGAGCCCCACTGCAGGGTGGTGGTGTCTGGTCGAGCACATACATTATAGTACTCAAAGACCTGGGTTCAAGCCTCTGTTCCCCACCTGCAGAAGGGAAGCTGAGAGAGAAAGAGAGAGAAAGAGAGAGAGAGAGAGACCCCCACTGCTCCACCAACGTTAAGTCAGCAGTGCTGTGAAGTGTTGCTTATCCATGCCTGAGCTTAGCCAGGATGCTTCCAGAATTTTATTTATTTATTTTTATGCAATATCAAGGAATGACCCTAGTTCCTTGTGCTTGTGCTCTGTCACCTGGACCTATTTCTTCCTTACTTACTTACTACTTATCTTCCTGCCTTCCAGAGTAAGAAGAGAGGAGAAAGGGGGAGAGAGAGAGAGAGAGAGAGAGAGAGAGAGAGAGAGCACATGAAGAGAAAGAGGCAGACAGAGACACTGCAGTAATGTTCCACCATCCATGGAGCTCCCCCCTTGATGTCCATGGTGCTCCCATGTGGTGCCAGGGCCCCACTTATAGTAGGATGTGTGCTACTGGGTGAGCTCTCTCAGATTCTTCCAGAGACAGGGATAGGATCCCTCTGTGTGGTTTAAGGAAACGTTCAAGTGTAGGAGACAGAGAAAAAAAAAGGGAAAGTGACTTTTTTTTTATTTTAATTTTTATTTATTAAAAGGGAACATTGACAAAAATCACAGGATAAGAGGGATACAACTCCACACAGTTCTCACCATAACTCCGTATCCCATCCTCTTTCCTGATAGCTTTCCTATTCTTTATCCCTCTGGGAGCATGGACCCAGGGTCATTATGGGGTGCAGAAGGTGAAAAGTCTGGCTTCTGTAATTGCTTTCCTGCTGAACATGGGTGTTGATAGGTTGATCCATACTCTCAGCATGCCTTTCTCACTTTCCCTAGTGGGGTAGGAATCTGGGGAAGCAGAGCTTCAGGACAGATTAGTGGGGTCATCTGCCCAGGGAAGTCTGGTAGGCATTATGCTAGCACCTGGAACCTGGTGGCTGAAAAAAGGGTTAACATATAAAGCCAAACAAATTGTTGACTAATCATGAACCTAAAGGCTGGAGTAGTGCAGATGAAGAGTTGTGAGTCTCCGTTTTATAGATAGTTAGTAGGCCTATTTTAGGTATATTCCAAAGGGCCCATGACTATACTAGTTTTTTTTTCTTTTTTCTGAGCCTGACATCTGATATGCAGGTGGATCCAAATTATTGTCTGGGGAGATGATGTCATAGCTGGAAAAAGGACCAGAAAGCCGGATCAGAGAAGAGAGTAGCTCCCAAGTATGGGAAAGGTGTATAAATATTGTTGACTGTAAACCCTATCGATTTGATCTGATCTGGGGCCCATAGAGAAGGTGACTTTTCCTCAGTGAACTGTTCACCTAAAGTCTATAGAGTTCTTCCTTATTGCCCTAAATTCTCTTGGAGTGTCAACAGACACTTCTCTTGAAGAAAATCATTCAGACCCTCCTGTGCTTCCTGCTTCAGTTCACAGCCTGAATCATTACTTGTAGTCAATCTGTCTTTTTAAAAAATTATTCTTTCTTATATATGTGAGGGGAAGAGAGACATCTGTAGCCCTGCTTCACCACTTATGAAGCTTCCCCCCTGCAGGTGGGGATCAGGGGCTTGAACCCAGGTTCTAGTGCATTAAAACATGTGTTCTCAACCAGGTGTGCAACCACCCGGCCCCATCAATCTGTCTTTACATGTTAGTTTTTGTTGATGTACTTGATGAGAAGCTAGCCTGTCATAGATATGAGATTTAATAGAAAAAAGAAACAAACAGGGCCCAGGTGGTGGTGCACCTCATTGAGTGCACACACTATACTGCATAAGGACTGGGATTCAAGCCTCTGGTCCCCACCTGCATGGGAAAAGCTTCATGAGTGGTGAAGTAGAGCTGCAGGTGTCTCTCTGTCTCTCTCCCTCCCCCTTCTTAATTTTTTATCCAATAAAAAAATCAAAGAAAGAGAGAAAGAAAACATCTCTACTAGTTTGTTTATGTAACTGCAAACATTTTTCTTTGATGTTATACTGGAATTTAGCAGTTAGTAATTTTAAAATATGTATTTATTGGTTAGAGACAAATAGAAACTGAGATGGACAGAAAAAGAGAGAGAAATTGAGAGGAGGGGGAGATAGAGAGGGAGAGAGACAAAGATACCTGCAGCCCTGCTTCACCACTCATGAAGCTTTCCCCCTGCAGGTGGGGACTAGGGGCTTGATCCTGCATCTTTGTGAAGTGTAATATGTGTGCTCAACCAGGTGCACCACCTCCTGGCCCTGAGAAACTGAAATGGGATGGGATGAGAGAGACACCTGTAGCACTGTTTCACTGCTCATGAAGCGTCTATGCCGCAGGTGGGGACTAGAGGCTTGAACCCTGGATCCTTGCACATGAAAACACATGCACTCAACCAGGAAAAATACCACCTGGTCTCAGCAATTAATAATTTTTGAAAACTTCATTGTACAGTAGAATCAGAAACTTCAAAAATCTTTTCATTAAAATCTATTTGTTAGGGCTAGGGAAAAAGTGTAATGGTTATCCAAAAAGGTTTTTCATGCTTGAGGATCTGAGGTTCCTTCTCTCTCTCTCTCCCTATCTTTTTCATGAATAAATAAATAAATAAAATATTTAAAATAAAATAAATAAAATATGGTTTGCACACATGGTAAAGCACGTGCGCTATCCAGGTGAGTCATCTTGTTGACCCTTGCCTTAATGATTTATTTATTTATTATTGGATAGAGTCAGAGAGAAATTAAGAGTGGAGCAGGAGATAGAGAGGGAGAGAGGCAGAGAGACATCTGCAGCCCTGATTCACCACTCGTGAAGCTTTCCCTCTGCAGGTGGGGACCAGGGGCTTGAACCCGGGTCCTTGAGCACTGTAATGTGTGAACTTAACCGCCTGGCCCTTTGACCCTTGTAATATATATATATATATGTCTTTAACTCCAAAACAAAGGACTCCAAGGAAGGAGGGGAAGTGATGGAATGGGGGGGGGGCTTTGGGGTTCTGGGGCATGATGGTGGGAAAGGAGCTTGGCTGGGAGAAGAGAGTGCCCTGCAGACACCTGTCAAGGAGTGATGAGGGGTTGTACCTATGAGTCAACAACTGAACTGTAAACCATTAACACCCCCTCATAAAGTGAAAAATATTAATTTTTAAAAGATTTTATTTATCTATTCATGAGAAAGATAGAAGGAAATAGAAAGAACCAGACATCACTCCAGTGCATGTGCTTTGGGGGATTGAACTTGGGACCTCATGCTTGAAAGTCCAAGGCTTTATCTACTGCATCACCTCTGGGACCACCACTTAGTTTATTTTAATTGGAAAATGAGAGGCCAGAGCAGCGCTCAACTGTTACTGATGGTGGTGTCAGCGATTGAACCCGGGACATCTGGAGCCTTAGACAAGCAAATTGTGTACTCTAACATATTGAGCTATCTCCACAGCCCCAGTTTCTTTTTCCAAAATATAATGACCCTGCAGATATGTCTGTATGTATTTTACTGGAGGTGGGCCCTGGATATGACATTCAGGGTCTCTTATATGGCAAGCAGGTCCTCTACTACTGAGCTGCACCTCCAGACTGACCATGCACTTCTCACGAATATCTTGCTCACAAATGATTTTATGACATGACTCTTCAGCTGCTTGGAAACCACTGGCTCGCTGAACCCTGTGGGCTTCAGGCTTGTCACACTCTGTTTCGATCTGCACATCTCAGCGTGCCAAGAAGCACGTGTGTAAACATCATCCCCATAGACATATCTTCATCAACAATGTTGTCAAACTCGTCTGCACAGTTTTCCAAAAACTCTAATTGTGATTGAAAGTTCAAAATGTCTTATGCTTGGCAACAATGTTGCTTGTTTCCCTTTGGTTTATCAGCTTCATTAGTTGTTAAGAAATCATCTCCTCAATTCCAACCTTTGAAGAACCACTGTCAGCTGCTCTGTCAAGTAAAAATGGAGCCCCATGAAAAGAGCAGTGAGGACCAGGAGGTGGTGCTTCCAGTTATTATCATGAGTCAGAACTGGGGTTCAAGTCCCAATCCCCACCTACAGAGGAGAAGCTTCATGAGTGGTGTAGCAGTGTTGCAGGTAGCTATCTATCTCTATCTCCTTTCCTTTTCAGTTTCTCCCTGTCCTATCAAATAAAATAAAAAAAGAAAAGGACACTGGGAGTGATGGATTCATCTTGCAGACACTAAGCCTTAGAAATAACCCTAGTGGCAATAAAAATATTTTTTAAATATTTATTTATTCCCTTTTTTTGCCCTTGTTGTTTTATTGTTGTAGTTATTATTGTTGTTGTTGTTGGATAGGACAGAGAGAAATGGAAAGAGGAAGGGAAGACAGAGAGAGGAAGAGAAAGATAGACACCTGCAGACCTGCTTCACCCCTTATGAAGAGACTCCCCTGCAGGTGGGGAGCCAGGGGCTTGAACTGGGATCCTTACGCTTTGCGCCACCTGCACTAAACCCACTGCACTACCACCTGACTCCCCAAAAATATTTTTTAAAAAGGGCTGGGAAGACAGCATAATGGTTCTGTAGAAGTCTTTGATGCTTAAATCTCTGAGGCCCCAGGTTCAATCCCCAGCACCTCCATAAGCCAGAGCTGAGCATTTCTCTGATCTCTGACTCTGTAGCTCTTTCATAAAATAAATAAAATATTAAACAAAATAAAAATTAAAAATTAAGAACAGCAAAGTCAACTTGCAGCTAGAAGCACTGCTTTACTTACTTCCATGTGGCATGAAATGCCTTGTGTGTGTGTATCTTCTGTTTCCCCATAAGATATTAAATTCTCACTGGCATAAACCAGGTTTGAGCCAGTGCCCTCTGCACAGAGGGGAAATTTGGAGCCATGATGTCTTTCTATCTTTCTTTGTGGGGGCAAGAGGGGGTGCATCCTGTGCCTGCATAACTATTCCAGTGCAACCAATTTTTTTTGGTCTTTCTTTCTTCCTCTCTTTCTTTCCTCCTCCTCTCTCTCTCCCTTTCCCTCTCCCTGTCCCTGACCCTTTCCCTGTTCCTCCCCCTCTCCTCCCCCTCCTCTCCTCCTTATTGGCTAGGACAGAGAGAAATTGAGAGGTGGGGATAAAGAGGGAGAGAGAAAGATAGACACTTGCAGACCTGCTTCATTGCTCTTGAAGTGTCCCTCCTGCAGATGGGAACTAGGGTCTTGAACCTGAGTTCTTGCGCATGGTAACATGTGCACTCAACTGCATACACCACTGTCCAGCCTCTCTATGTCTCTATCTCTGTCTCTGTCTTTCTGTCTGAAAAAGTCAGTCTGGAGCAGTGAGGGGGCATATTGAGTTCTGGTGCATGATGGTGGAAAAGGACCTCAGCTGGGGCTGAGAGTGTTTTGCAGACACCGAACATGAGGATGAAATATTATACCCACGTGTCAACAAATGTATTATAAGCCATTAACCTCACAATAGACAAAGGAAGAGAGAAAGAGATATATATTTTTTTCATCTTTTTGTTGTCATTGCTATGTCTGGAGCTTCAGTGCTGTGGGAAGACCTTTTCAGATAAAAAGAGAGGGACTGGTGGTGGTGCTTCTGGTAGAGTGCACACCTTACAGTATGTAAAGATTGGGTTTCTAGTCCCAGCTCCCCACCTGCAGGGGGGGAAGCTTCATGAGTGGTAAAGCAGTGCTGTTGCTGTTGTCTCTGTCTCTCCCTCTCTCCCTCCCCCTTCCTTCTCAATTTCTTTCTGTCTCAAAAAAAAAAAAAAAGTCGGAGGCAATGATGGAGTGTGACAGGCAGTTAGAGATTAAAGGCCTGTGAACACTGCTGAACTTGGTGTGGTTTGGTGTGGCCGAACACTTGACTGGGTTCCCGGAGAAGCAGGTGAAATGAAATCTAGTCCATCGCCAGGGGTAAGATGGGAGAATCCTTTGAAGGCAGTTATAAATTTCAGTCTTGTGCAGTTGTTCATGCAAAAGAAAGAAAAAAAAAGTAAAATTATACTCCCCAAATGAGTTTCTTGCACAATTTTTGTCTTTTTTATTTCTAGCAGATATACTTTTTTTTTCTTTGAGGGAGAGGGAAAGGGAGAAGGAGAGAGAGGAGCACTGCTCAACTCTGGCACAGGTGATGATGCTAGAACTAGAACCTGAAGAGCTTCAGATCTGCAAATCTGTGCTGGACAGCTGAAATTCCTCACTGACCCCTTATTTTTTGTCTTTGTTCACATGGTTCCTCATTACGGCTGAGAAATTTACAAAAATCTGAAAACAAAACAAACAAAAAGGTTTGCTTTTTTTTCACAGGGATTTGGGAACATAGCTTGACCTGACTTCAAGTGGCTCACTCATACGCAGTCAGTACTAATTCTGACTAATAGCAATATATAGATATATATATATATATATTCAAGTAGAGAAGGATTGACCTGTTGGGACTATGGGCTGCTGATGGGGGGTGGGGGAGGCTGAGGGGTGTTATGTAATACACAGTTTATCTTTCCAACATAACAAGCATCCTGCAATCTGAGAGTCATGCTGCCCCAAGCAGTTTAGATTTGCAATGCAAGAATTTAACTCGTCTGTTAAAGAAATTCTAGAAAAAAAAAAAAAAAAAGAAAGGAAAAGACACAGCCCATGGGTAATACTCCAAACCCAAACCCCACCAACAGTGATGATTTCCCATGAGTTGAATTAACACTACATATAAAGTTATGTGAGGTTTTGTTTTTTCTATCAGTATATCAAGAACACATCTCCTTGCCAACAGAAGGCTTTTAGTGCTTATTTGAATAGCTGCACTGTAGGGGCTGGGCAGCGGTGTACATGATAGAACACACACGTTAGCAGGTTAAGTGCAGGTGGCGCAAAGCACAAGGACCGGCGTAAGGATCCTGGTTCGAGCCCCCAGCTCCCCATAGGGAAGTTGTTTCACAGGTGGTGAAGCAGGCCTGCAGGTGTCTTTCTCTCCCCCTCTCTATCTTCCCCTCCTCTCTCCATTTCTCTCTGTCCTATCCAACAACGAAGACAACAATAATAACAACAATAAAACAACAAGGACAAATAAAGGGAATTAATAAATAATTTTTAAAAAGAACACACATATTACTATGTGTATGGTTCAAACTCCTGGTCCCCACCTGCAGGGGGGAGCTTCACAAGCAGTGAAGCAGGGCTGCATATGTCTCTCTCCCTATCTGCCCCTTCCCTCTCAATTTCTCTCTATGTCTATCCAATAAATAAAATACTAAAAATAATACCTGCATTAGTCTAGGAGGTGGCTCAGTGGATATAGCGTTGAACTCTCAAGAGTGAGGTCCTGAATTCAATCCCTGGCAACACACGTACTAGCGTGATGTCTGGTTCTCTCTCTCTCTCTCTCTCTCTCTCTCTCTCTGTCAACCTATCTTCTTCATGGATAAATAAATAAAATCTTTTTTTTCTTTTATTTAATTTTTATTATCTTTGTTTATTAGATAGAAACAGAAACCGAGAGAGAGGAAGGGGAGACAGTGAGGAAGAGAACAGAGAGACACCTGTAGCACTGCTTTACCACTTGTGAAATGTTTCCCCTGCAGGTGGGGACCAGAGACTCAAACCTGGGTCCTTGTGTATTTTAACATGCTCTCAAACAGGTGCACCATCACTCGGTCCCAATAAAATAAAATCTTTAAAAAAATAGCTTCACTTGTTTTCTCACAAGTATTTTTAATTTTAAACCAGTTATTAAGCAGCGTTAACATCATCAGTTTCCCAAGTCTCTTATTTTGGAAATTGTTATAAATTTCATCAACTACAAACTATAGGTGTGTGTGTGGGGGAGGAGTCCTATATACTCAGAACATAAGTCACTGCTTATATCTTTATTAAAATTTTTGTTGTTGATTTCATAATAATTTACAAGAGTATGAAACTATAAGGATGAAGTTCCATACCGTAAGCACTAGACTTCCCTGTGTGTGTGTGTCCCTTACTGCACCCTCGCCCCACCCCCACACACACCTGCAACATTTTGGTTGTCATAAAGTCTTTGAAGAGTTTCCAGCTTGGCTACTTTTTTTTTTTTTTGCAAGTTCATGTGTTTCAACTCTCTCTATTCCAAACATGAACCAAACAACCTCATAGCTGTCTTTCACTTCCTTTCTTACTTTGCTAATCACTTTGTTTTGTTTTAGTTAGAGACAGAAAAGGCAGAGACAGAGCAAGAGAAAGAGACCATAGCACCAAGATTTCCTTCAATGCTACAGGGGCCAGGCTTGAACCTGGGTCATGCACATGGCAGAGCAGTGCACTGTCCAAACTATTTCGCTGGCCCTATTGCACATATATATATATATATATGTATGATTTTATTTATTTCTTCAGGAGAGAGAACAAGAGAACCAGACATCACTCTAGTACATGGGCTTCTAGGGACTGAACCTAGGTCTTCATGCTTTAACCATTGTGCCACCTCCCAGGTTACCCTACTGTTTTTTTTTAAATTTTTTAAATATTTATTTATTTATTTCCTTTTGTTGCCCTTTTTGTTTTGATTATTATTGTTGTTACTTATGTTATTGTTGTTGGATAGGACAGAGAGAAATGGAGAGAGAAGGGGAAGACAGAGAGGGGGAGAGAAAGATAGACACCTGCAGACCTGCTTCACTGCTTGTGAAGCGATCCCCCTGCAGGTGGGGAGCTGGGGAAGCAAACCGGGATACTTAGGCCGGTCCTTGTACTTTGCATCACACTTGCTTAACCTGCTGCACTACTGCCCGACTCCCACCCTATTGTTTTTATCCTAAGTAACTACAGTGTAATATTAGAAGCGGGAAATGGATGATGCTACAAAACATGTATGTTGTTCAATGTTATTTTGCCAAATTTTAACTGCCAATACAATCAAGATTTGGGACTACTTCACCACCACAAAGATCAGATATCTAAGATCTTTCTTGTTACACACACACGGACACACACAGACACACAGACACACACACACACACACACACACACACATACACACCACTCCTCTGATCTTTATCTCTGCAGCTTCATCAAATAGAAAAGATCATATATAAAGACCTAGAAGAAGAACAACAAAGGAACCCTAAAGCAACCAGAAGGACAGAAATCACTAAAGTTAGGGCAGAAATCAATAACATTGAGAATAGCAAAACCATACAAAAGATCAACGAAAGTAAATGTTGGTTCTTCGAAAGAGTAAACAAAATCGACAAACCTTTAGCCAGACTCACAAAACAAAAAAGGGAGAAGACCCAAATAAATCGGATAGTAAATGAAAGAGGAGATATCACAACAGACACCGCAGAAATTCAACATATCATGCGAGGCTTCTATGAACAACTATATGCCACCAAGCTAGAGAACCTGGAAGAAATGGATGATTTCCTAGATACCTACCAACTTCCAAAACTAAGTAAAGAAGAAGTGGATAACATGAACAGGCCCATCACAGCTAATGAAATTGAAATAGTTATCAAAAATCTCCACAAAAATAAAAGTCCTGGACCAGATGGTTTTACAAATCAATTCTACAAAACCTTCAAAGAAGAACTAATACCTCTACTTTTAAAAGTCTTCCAGAAGATTGAAGACACTGGAATACTCCCTGCCAGTTTCTATGAAGCCAACATCACCCTGATACCAAAAGCAGACAGGGACACAACCAAAAAAGAAAACTACAGACCAATATCTCTGATGAACATAGATGTGAAAATATTGAACAAAATTCTAGCCAACCGGATACAGCAGTATATCAAAAAGATTGTTCATCATGACCAAGTGGGGTTTATCCCAGGCATGCAAGGTTCGTTTAATATACGTAAATCAATCAATGTGATCCACCACATCAACAAAAGCAAGACCAAAAACCACATGGTCATATCAATAGATGCAGAGAAAGCCTTTGACAAAATACAACATCCCTTTATGATCAAAACACTACAAAAAATGGGAATAGATGGAAAATTCCTGAAGATAGTGGAGTCTATATATAGCAAACCTACAGCCAACATCATACTCAATGGTGAAAAACTGGAAGCATTTCCACTCAGATCAGGTACTAGACAGGGCTGCCCACTATCACCATTACTATTCAACATAGTGTTGGAAGTTCTTGCCATAGCAATCAGGCAGGAGCAAGGAATTAAAGGCATACAGATTGGAAGAGAAGAAGTCAAACTCTCCTTATTTGCAGACGACATGATAGTATACATGGAAAAACCTAAGGAATCCAGCAAGAAACTTTTGGAAATCATCAGGCAATACAGTAAGGTGTCAGGCTATAAAATTAACATTCAAAAGTCAGTGGCATTCCTCTATGCAAACACTAAGTTAGAAGAAATTGAAATCCAGAAATCAATTCCATTTACTATAGCAACAAAAACAATAAAATATCTAGGAGTAAACCTAACCAAAGAAGTGAAAGACTTGTATACTGAAAATTATGAATCACTACTCAAAGAAATTGAAAAAGACACAAAGAAGTGGAAAGATATTCCATGTTCATGGGTTGGAAGAATTAACATCCTCAAAATGAATATATTACCCAGAGCCATCTACAAATTTAATGCTATCCCCATCAAGATCCCAAGCACATTTTTTAGGAGAATAGAAAAAATGCTACAAATGTTTATCTGGAACCAGAAAAGACCTAGAATTGCCAAAATAATCTTGAGAAAAAAGAACAGAACTGGAGGCATCACACTGCCAGATCTCAAACTGTATTATAGGGTCATTGTCATCAAAACTGCTTGATACTGGAACATGAATAGACACACTGACCAGTGGAATAGAATTGAGAGCCCAGAAATGAGGCCCCACACCTATGTACATCTAATCTTTGGCAAAGGGGTCCAGACTATTACATGGGGAAAGTAGAGTCTCTTCAACAAATGGTGTTGGAAACAGTGGGTTGAAACATGCAGAAGAATGAAACTGAACCACTGTATTTCACTGAATACAAAAGTAAATTCCAAGTGGATCAAGGACTTGGATGTTAGACCACAAACTATCAAATACTTAGAGGAAAATATTGGCAGAACTCTTTTCAGCATAAATTTTAAAGACATTTTCAATGAAACAAATCCAATAACAAAGAATCTAAGGCAAGTATAAACCTATGGGACCACATCAAATTAAAAAGCTTCACAGCAAAAGAAACCACTACCCAAACCAATAGACCCCTCACAGAATGGGAGAAGATCTTTACATGCCATACATCAGAGAAGAGTTTAGTAACCAACATATATAAAGAGCTTGCCAGACTCAACAACAAGACAACAACCCCATCCAAAAATGGGGGGAGGACTTGGACAGAATATTCACCACAGAAGAGATCCAAAAGGCTGAGAAACACATGAAAAAATGCTCCAAGTCTCTGATTGTCAGAGAAATGCAAATAAAGACAACAATGAGATATCACTTCACTCCTGTGAGAATGTCATACATCAGAAAAGGTAACAGCAGCAAATGCTGGAGAGGGAGTGGGGTCAAAGGAACCCTCCTGCACTGCTGGTGGGAATGTAAATTGGTCCAACCTCTGTGGAGAACAGTCTGGAGAACTCTCAGAAGGCTAGAAATGGACTTACCCTATGACCCTGCAATTCCTCTTCTGGGGATATATCCTAAGGAACCCAACACATCCATCCAAAAAGATCTGTGTACACATATGTTCTTGGCAGCACAATTTGTAATAGCCAAAACCTGGAAGCAACCCAGGTGTCCAACAACAGATGAGTGGCTGAGCAAGTTGTGGTCTATATACACAAAGTAATACTACTCAGCTGTAAAAAATGGTGACTTCACCGTTTTCAGCCGATCTTGGATGGACCTTGAAAAATTCATGTTGAGTGAAATAAGTCAGAAACAGAAGGATGAATATGGGATGATCTCACTCTCAGGCAGAAGTTGAAAAACAAGATCAGAAAAGAAAACACAAGTAGAACCTGAAATGGAATTGGCGTATTACACCAAAGTAAAAGACTCTGGGGTGGGTGGGTGGGTTGGGAGAATACAGATCCATGAAGGATGATAAATGACATAGTGGGGGTTGTATTGTTAAATGGGAAACTGGGGAATGTTATGCATGTACAAACTATTGTATTTACTGTTGAATGTAAAACATTAATTCCCCAATAAAGAAATAAATTTAAAAAAAAAGAAAAGAAAAGATCATATAAATACTCACATAGCATATGACCTTCTCAGACTGTCTTGTTTTCCTTTCTCACCCTCTCACCCTGATGACCTTGAGACCTTAACCCAGGTTGTGCTAGACAGCAGTGTACTACACTGAGGGCTGGGTAGTCCTGTGGTGTGCCTGTAGCAGAATTAGGAACCTTTGGTTGCTTCCAGTTTGAGGTAACTAAAAACGAATCAACAAATCGATGGACAGTTTTTTTGTTTGTTTGTTTTTTGTCTGCCTTTGCTGTTTTGGTGAATCTGGTTCCATTTCTCTGGGACAAATGCTCATGAATGTGGTTACTGGAACATGAGAAAGATGCATGCTCTGTCTCTCAAAGACCTGCCAAGATATCTCTCCATATGTCAGTACCATTTTCCATTTCCTGTAAATGAATGAGAGATCCAATTTCTCCTTCTTTTTTGTCCCATTTGGAAGTGTTGCTACTGATTCTTTTAGCAGTTTGAGGAGATATGTACTGATATTTCATCATGATTTTAATCTGTAGTCCCCCAGAGACTATCAATGTTGATTATTGCTTCCTGTCCCCCTACTCCTTCCCTTTCTCCCTCCCTTCTTCCCTTCCTTCTTTTCTTTCTTTTGCTACCAGGGATGTTGCTGGTGCCTTTTCCCCCTTACCTTCAATACATGGTGAGAAAGAGAGAGAGAGAGAGAGAGAGGCAGAGAAGAGTAGAGACATCTGCAGCACTGTTCTACCACTTGTGAAACTTCTTCCCCTGCAGGTGGGAACTAGAAGCTTGAAACTGGATCCCTGTTATAGAAACTGTGTGCTCTAGTGATGGAGCCCCCACCTGGCCCTTCCATGTCCTCTCTCTCTGTATGTCGTCATAGGTGATATGCCTCTTCAAGTGTTTGGTTCATTTTCTTTTCTTTTTACTAGTGATTTACAAGATTATAAGATAATAAGCATATAATTCCACACCACTCTCATCACCAACGTTCTGTGCCTCTACCCCTCTCCAGTGGTAAACATATTTCTTCCCAAGCTCATAGATATTCATTGAATATATACACACATGCACATGCACACACACGCACACACATATCCAAGTTCATGTGCTTCAATTCTCTGTATTCCACACATGAGTGAAATCCTCCCATAGTCATCCTTCACTTCCTTACTTACTTCACTAAGTATAATCACTGCCAACTCCATTCTTTTTGTCTCAAAGGATATACTACAATTTTTTAAACTGCTGAGTAGTATTTCATTGAGTATATGTTCCATGACTTCTTTTCCCCCCCTTTTTGTATGTATAAGACTTAAATGAGCAGCTTTTATTCCATTGTTAAAGGCTTTTTTTTTGCGGGGGGGGGGAGTCCATTTTCTAAATGGATGATTTGATTTTTCTTTTTCTCTTTCACTGGTGACATTTGAGAAGTCTATAGATCCTGGGTATAAATCAGTTATGGAGACTTTGACTTGCAAATATATTATTTAGCTTGTCTTGTTTTAGGTCAAGAGAGAGAAAGAGGAGAGAAGGAGAGACATTGCAGCACTGACCCACCATCCAAAGATTCCCCAGTGCTGGTAACATTTGCACAGGCTTCTCCTTTCTCTCTCCCTCCCTCCCTCCCTCCCTCCCTTCTCCTGCTCTCTACTTCTTGCCTTACTTTCTTCTTTCCTCTCTTCTGTCATGATGATATCAGAGCCGTGTGTGTGTGTGTGTGTGTGTGTGTGTGTGTGTGTGTGTTACTTCACTGCTCTGGGCTGAGTTTTTTTATTCAGAGGGAGAGGCAGATGTATAGACACAATGAGGGAGTGAGGGAGAGATATCCCCACCCCATAACCTCTGAAGGTTCAATGCTACCCCCAGTTCTACCACAGCTCTGTCCATGGGGTCTTGAAGGGCTCAAACCTGGACTCTTGTGCATGGCAGTGAACTATTTCTCTGGTCCCCAAATCCAAACATCTAATGAACCCCAACCTCTATTCTGACACACGTCACTACTCATCCTACCCCCCTCACACCCTGCCAGCTTCTTCTTTCTTGAGCAACAACTAAGCCTTTTTCAAACTAAAAGACAATATCACGCAGGCATTGTAAACAAGGACTCTGGTGTCAGATGGCCTGTCCTAAGTGACTGTCACCTTGAGTGCGTGCGTTACTGAGCCTCTTTGTATCTCTACTTCCTCATGTGTAACATGAGAATAGGAAGACTGCCAACCTCATATGATCGTCAGGGGATTAGATGGGTTAATACATGGCAAACACTTTGCTCTGAAGTCTTTGTGAGCCTTTCGCAGGACTTGGGATGCACTGGATTTCCCCAGAAAGTATCATACCCCTGTACAATCCCGCCCCAGATGCCTCCTATTTCTTCTTGTGAGGTGGGTTCATTTCAACCCCTAAGCCTCCACTCAGATGACAGAACCCCAAGAGAGAGGTTTTATTTACTTACTGGAAGTGACCCTTCCTAACGCTAGGGAAGTGACTCAGTCAGGAGAGCTCACTTCAATGAGAAATATGTAGTGGTGGGTGAAGGCTAGCAAAATAGCTCATCTGTACAGTGCGCTGCTTTGCCCTTGGTGTAACCCAGCTACAAGCCCAGCTGCTACCACACTAGCAGAAGCTTTGGTGCTGTGATGTCATATATATGAAACACTGACTAAACCATAGGATATGAGGGGTACAACTCCACACAGTTCCCACCACCAGAACTCCATATCCCATCCCCTTCCCTGATAGCTTTCCCATTCTCTAACCCTCTGGGAGTATGGACCCAGGGTCATTGCGGGATGCAGAAGGTGGAAGGTCTGGCTTCTATAATTGCTTCCCTGCTGAACATGGGCATTGACAGGTCGATACATACTCCCAGTCTGTCTCTCTCTTTCCCTAGTAGGGTGGGTTCTGGGGAAGTGGAGCTCCAGGGCACATTGGTGGGGTTGTCTGTCCAGGGAAGTCTGTTTGGCATCATGCTAGCATCTGGAACCTGGTGGCTGAAAAGAGAGTTAACATACATTTGCTTTGTATGGAAGCTTTTCTATTCTTTATCCCTCTGGGAGTATGGACCCAGGGTCATTATGGGATACAGAAGGTGGAAGATCTGGCTTCTGGAATTGCTTCTCCGCTGGACATGGGCATCGGTAAGTCAATCCATATTCCCAGCTTGTTTCTAGCTTTCCCTAGTGGGGTCCCTTCTTTAAATTTTTAAAAAATATATTTATTGTTTTTTAAAGGGGGGGCTGAAGTAGTGCATTGTTCAGCTCTACCCTATAAAGATCTGGGTCTGAATCTGCAACCTTGCAACCTCAGGCATGCAAAGCTGGTGCACTCTAGCTGTGCTATCTCCCCAGCCCCTCTGACTGTCTCCCGTCACATGGTCATCACTTCCTGAGCAGAAGGCCGTACCCTCAGAGCCCAGAACACAGTGAGTATGTAGTGGGCTCATCAGCATTTATTGAACTCCAGGAAAAATTCTGTTGTTTACAAACACAAGCTTCTGCCCAGGTGGGGATCACATTACAGTGCACAAGATCCAAGGTTCAAGCCCCTGGTTCCCACCTGCAGGGGAAAAGCTTCACAAGTGGTGAAATAGGGTTACAGGTGTTTTTCTGTCTCTTTTCCTCTCTATATCTTCTTCCCTTCTCAATTTCTTTCTGTTTCTATCCAATAAAAATGGGGGACAGGGGCTGATAGCATAATGGTTATGCAAAGAGTCCAGGTTCACACCACCATAAACAGAACTGAATAGTGCTCTGGTAAAAAAGGAAAAAAATTACAGGCTTCTTACTGCAAACAAAACTCCAAGGTAAGATAGATTCTTCTAGCTAAACTTTGCTGTATATTCTTTTTATAGCTTTAAAAAAAGTGTTTTGGGTTCTGGGAGACGGTGCAGTGGATAAAGCATTGGATTCTCAAGCATGAGATCCCGAGTTCGATCCCTGGCAGCATATGTACCAGAGTGATGTCTGATTCTTTCTCTCTTCTTCTATCATTCTCATAAATAAACAAAAAAATTTTTAAAAAAAGGTTTCTTGGTGAGAAAGAGAGAATCAGAGTGGCATATATTATGCCACTGATCTAACTTGGAGCATCATGCTTGTAACTCTGGGTGGCGACTGCAGACCTGGTAGAGCACACATGCTTCCATCCACAAGGACCCAGATTCAAACCCCCAGTCCCTATCTAATAATAATAAATCCATTAATTAAATTTAAAAAGTTAGGGCATTTGGCCAAGATAGTGGCAGACCTGTACACCCTGTTTTCTCTTGCCTGCACTGCCACAAAACTTATAACACATACAGTAAAATCAGCATGAAAACGAGTTCAGAGAAACTAACAACAAAAGGTGAGAGCCCAGAATCCAGACACTGAGGACAGAGACTCTAACAACAGAGGTAAAGACCCCTCCCCCATTTGGTTCCATAATACTTAGTGAGACTCCCCTTGTTGCCAGCTGCCCTACTGCACTCTTAGCACCACTGCTCACCTGGCTCAGTCCCCCCTCTCTACCCCCCATTCCACTGTCTCCTAATCAGACCCTAGGGCCACTGCCATCTGTCCAGCCTACTACTGCCTCCCACCCCATCAGCTCACCAGCCTGGCAGGAAAGGGAAAACGAAAGTCAGAAATGGTGTGGTAATTTCAAGTGGTTGAATGTGGCCAGAGGAAACTGCCTATGATGATGGGCTAAGACAACAGCTTGAAGAAAAACTCACTATCAGCAAAGTTCTATAAACCTTCCGGTGTAGCCCTCAGAGCTGTGGTCCTAAGCATGCTCAGGATTGAGAAGATTAATGCAATAGGATTGTACCCAAGGCAGAGCAACGATGAGGGACATGACAGAAAAATTCACTGCAGCAATCAGAGGAATGGAGACTGAAGTGATTGAGCTAAAGAGGGGCATACCTGCAGGAAGAGAGAGGCCAAAGGTCAAAGTGGAAATCCAGAAGTCAGGGTAAAGAAAGCCATCCTCTCCCAAATAGGAAAACGTAAAAAGAACTAAAACATATAAAAATAATGTGAGGAGGTTATGGGACATCAAGAGGAACAACAATCACAGAGGAAGAGAGAAAGGGAAAGAATTAATATTTATAGGTCCGGGAAGTGGTGCAGTGAATAAAGCACTGGACTCGCAAGCATGAGGTCCTGGGTTCTATCCATCGCAGCACATGTACCAACCAGAGTGATGTCTGGTACTTTCTCTTCCCTTATCTTTCCTGTTAATTAATAAATAAAATCTTTTTTAAAAAAGAAAAAATAATAATATTTGAAAGAAATATTCACTGAAAACTCCCCAAATTAAATAAGGGGATAGATACGCCTCATGATCCCCAGGTCCTGGAAGTTCAAAGAGCACCATGAAAAATTACTCCAAAATCTAAGTTCACTAGGGATTGTGAAAATGAAAATGACAAAAATCAAAACCAAATAAAAGATTCTGAAAGAAGCCAGAGAAAAGCCAAAGTCACTTATGAAGGACATTCCATAGAACTGTCAGCTTATTTCTCAGAGGAAATGTGAAAGGAGTTGGTGGACTGGAGTTGGTGTATTGCATCAAAGTAAAAAGACTCTGGGGGAAGGGGAGTATTCAAGTCTTGGAACATGATGACAGAGGAGGACCCAGAGGGGTTTAAAGTGTTATGTGGAAAACCAAGAAATGTTACACACGTACGAACTACTGTATTTTACTGTTGACTGTAAGCCACTAGTACTCCTCCCCCGGGAAAGAAAGAAGGAGAGAAAAAAAGAAAGATGAAAGGCTAGACAAGATAGGCAAGATGTATTCAAAGGTGTGAGAGGAGGAATCATCCAGCTAAGAATACTGTATACTGCTAGGTTATCAGTCAGGCTCGATGCAGACACGAAGAGCTTTTTAGATAAGTAATAACTAAAGGAATTCCTGTATAAGCAGTAGGAAAGGAACTATGTTGTTAAAATTCGGAGGCTCTTGCCGGGCTGGCTTGCTTCATGGCGGGTAACAGAGACGCGGAGACAACGGCTGGGCAGGGAAGCTGTATTTCTTTATTCAGGAACAACGATTCATAAACTAAGACAAACTAATCACCAAACAGAACTCTGCTGTCTCTTTGCGGCGGCGCAAGCACTCTTTCCTTTTCTGTAACTCGGGAACTCTCCAACTCTGGAACTCTGGAACTCTCATACTGAGGAACCCTCTGAAACTCTGGCACACTGGAACTCTCTCTTACTCTGTAACCCAGAAACTCTCGAACTCAGGAACTCAGGAACCCTCTCTCCGGGTTTCTTGGGGCGGGGCCAAGCAGGCCCGCGAAATTAACAGGACTGATCCAATTCTCTAGACGGGGGAGGGCTAGAACAAACCAATGTAAAGCATATGACAATTCCCACTATAAGACCAACAAGAAATATTAAAGCATACCTGCAAAAAATATTAAAAGAAATTAAGTGAAAATATGGTAGAACCTGGGGCCAGATAATGGTGCACCTGGTTGAACACACATGTTATAAAGCACAAGGACCAATGTTCAAGCCCTTGGTCCCCACCTGCAGGGGGAAAGCTTTGAGAGTGGTGAAGCAGGGCTTCAGGTGTCTCTGTCTCTCTTCCTTTCTATCTCTCCCTTCTCTGTTGATTTATGGCTTTCTCTAATTAATAAATAAAGATAATAAAAAAAAATTAAAAAATATATATGCTAGAACCTCACCCATGCTGGGTAAACAAACAAAGCAAGGAAAATAAGCAAAGCCCAAAGCTGTGGCCTCAGAATGTGAAACTCAGCCTAACAAGGGGGATGGGGAGGGGGCAATTTGGGGGGAGACATTTCTCTGAACTTTGGTGAAGGCATATGGGTGCTTTGGTTCTAGTGGAGTGGAGTTATGCATTTTGAGAAGGTGAGAAAGTATCCTTCTAAAACATTTACAGGGCTATAAACCAAGGTCACGTCCCTCAAAAACAAAGAAACTGATGATAAAAACATCTTTTTATTTTTTATTATTAAAAAATTTTAAATTATCTTTATTTATTGGCTAGAGACAGCCAGAAATCAAGAGCGAAGGGGGTGATAGAGAGGGAGAGAGACAGAGAGACACCGGCAGCCCTGCTTCACCACTCATGAAGCTTTCCCCCACAGGTGAGGACCCGGGCCTCAAACCTGGGTCCTTGTGCATTGTAATACATGCACTCAACCAGGTGTGCCACCACTTGGCCCCTAAAACATCTTCTTTTTAGGGTGGACTTCCTTAAGTGGGATTCTTGGGTTGGGAAGGGTTCTGTTTTGTCACGTGTGTGATCCAGGATTGAGTCCAGTTCTCACCACACCAGGAGCGGGGTGGGGGAGGGGAAGCTTTGGAACTGTGAAATCTTCCACTGTCTTTCTACTTGTCTTTCTCTTGCTGAAAAAATTGTCCCGGAGCAGCAAAATTCTGGTAAGGACACACATTGTCAAAGAGTGGGCTCACTGAGTTTAAGGGCATACCAACTGTCTTTCAGACAGAGGGAGATGATTTAGACTCCTGCCAGTATCCCATGGGTGTGCTGACTTTATGACCTTTGACTTGGGACTCTTCAAAAAAAATAAATAAGCAAGTCTGAAAATATTCTCTCCCTGGGCTGGCAGGTGGCTCACCTGGTAAAGTACACGTGTTACTATGCACAAGGACCTGCGTTCCAGTCCTGGGTGATCAATGGGTGCACCTGCAGTAGAGCAGTGCAGGTGTGTCTCTCCTTTTCTCTCTGTCTTGCCCTCGCTACCTCTCTATCTCACATCCTCTATTTAGAGGAAAGAATTAAAAAAAAAAAAAAAAAAAGGCTACTGGAAGCAGTGGAGTTATGTGGCTCTGAGCCCCAGAGAGTCCCTACTATGCTTACATGTATTTATATTTTTTTTATGTTTTATTCATTTTATTTGACTGAGCTGGAATCTTACACACGTGCGATTTCACTGCACCTGGTTTGATTTTTTCATTCAGAGAAAGAGACACACAGACAGACAAACAGACATGAAAACAGTGGAGCTTCTTCCGAATTATGATCCTCTCATGTGGTGCCAGCACTTGAACCCAAGTCACACCCTATCCAATGAGATGTCTTTCAAACAACTAGAATATTAAAATTATATATATGGTGTGTGTGTGTGTGTGTGTTTACATATTTACTGAGAGAGAACATGACTGCACCATTCTGGTGAACGGGGTGCTGGGTATCAAACTTGGGACCTCGCACGTGCAGGCAAGTCCTGCACTCTATCACTGAGCCACTTCCCCAGCCACAAATACACATTTAATTTAATTTTGTTATCTATATGGTCATTTCTGGGACTTCACTGCCCTGGAATGATTTTTCAAATAGAGACAGAGCTAGGCACATGCTAATGGTTCTGCAAGACTTTCATGCCTGAAGCTCTGAGGTCCTAGACTCAATCCCCAGCACCACCATAAACCAAAACCGGGCAGGGCTCTGATCTCTCTGGATCTCTCTCTCGTTAAAATAGATAAAATAAATATTTTTAAAAATTACCTGTGGATGCAGAGGCAGCACATGGAATTAGCTTTCCCTTCTGCTGATCTGAGGTGGGGGCTGTGGAGGGAGGGAGGGAGAGAGAGAGAGAGAGAGAGAGAGAGAGAGACTCAGTAGGAAAAGAGTAAACCTCATACTGCCTTCTTTCCCTAGGTTCCACAAGAAGCTGGGTTTTAGCTCCCTGCCTCGCCTCTCCTGATGAGTTCACCTTCAACAATGACAAGAAAGACCGCCCTGTGGAGGTTCTGGAAAAGCCTCTCCAGTCCTCCTCCCCTCCCGGGGCTGAGTCCTGCAGCCCCAGGGGAAAGTCCTGCTTCCTGGCAAGGCCCCAAGGTCGGGGCCTAGGGCGCAGGTGGGGCGGGGACGGGGAGGGGGCGGCGGCCCGGGAGTCCGCACCCACCGCGGGGTGTTGACTCAGCAGAGCCGCCCCTGGGCGCTGGAGCCGCAGCCTCCGAGTCCTGGCCCGCCGGCTGGTCCCACCCGGACGTGGCCGGACCAGGCGACAGCTAGCCCCGTCTCTCGGACCCCGGCCCCGGGACCAGCTCCCTGGATCCTCGGTAGGAAGTAAGCATCCTCACTCTAACTCTGTGCTAGGGGTTTTCAGGAAACTACAAGCTCAAGTCTCTGAAAACTTTGGCTCCGTAAAAAAAAAAAAAAAATCAATGAGAGAGTAGAGTACGTTTTGATTGTCTGGATTTTGATACAAAAAGCAAAGAAAGTAAAATGAGAAAGGAGAATGGTGTAGATTTAAGCCTCATTTGAATGATTACTCTTTATTTCTATTAGTGATTGAACAGCGTTGGATAAAAGGATAGTTTTTTTTTAGGGGGGGTTTAATGATACACCCATAAGTGTTTATCAAAATCATTTAACGTAATCACTATGGAAACATAATTTTTAAAAATTTATTTATTTTTTATTTATTTTATTTATTTATTCCCTTTTGTTGCCCTTGTTGTTTTATTGTTGTAGTTACTATTGTTGTTGTTGTTGGATAGGACAGAGAGAAATGGAGAGAGGAGGGGAAGACAGAGAGGAGGAGAGAAAGATAGACACCTGCAGACCTGCTTCACCGCCTGTGAAGCGACTCCCCTGCAGGTGGGGAGCCGGGGTTCGAACCGGGATCCTGACGCCGGTCTTTGTGCTTTGCGCCACCTGCGCTTAACCCGCTGCGCTACAGCCCGACTCCCTGGAAACATCATTTTAAAAGGGTGACTCTAGAGGGAGGTGGTGATGCTTATTTAACTCCTGGTCAGTAAATCAGTTTTAATTTTAATTGTTCAAAATATAGACAGAATGAACGAGACCACAGAATGAAGCTTCCTTCCTTCCTATGGGGGGATGGGTGGGGTGGGCTCGAACCTGAGTTGCTCACATGGCAAAGCAGCTTACCATTTTTTTTTTGTCAATGGTGTTTTTCACCATTGAAGAGTTTAGCCTTTAGATTAAAAACAAAACAAAACTGTGTTTGTTTGTTTTTTTTAGGTAGGGACAGAGAAAGGAGAGAGAGAGAGAAGACCATAAGGGCAAAGGTAGGTAGTAGGTAGCATAGTGGTTACTCAGAGACTCTCAGACCTGAAATTCCAAGGTCCCAGGTTCAGTCCCCCGCACCATCAAAAGCCAGAGCTGAGTAGTGCTCTGGTAAACAAACAAACAAGCCCCCACAAAAGCACAGCATTGCAACTTCCTTCTGTGGGTGGGAACCAGGCTTGAACTTGGGCAAAGCAGTGCATGACCCAGTTGAGCTAGTTCTCCTGCCCTGGCTTTAGATTTTGACCCTTATGAAGCTGCTTTTATGAGGGAATTAGTTTTGTGGTTGAGCCACCTTGGGGATATGGTAAAAGCTAGACCTTGCTCTCATTTGAAGTTTTGACATTGGCTGGTGGATTGAGCCAAGTAATTGAGGTGGTGTGTTTTTCTGGTGGGCTTGGGGGTGGTGTGGGGTGGGGAAAGGGAGCTGAGGGGCTTGGTTCCCTGAGGCTGGTGGAGAAAGATGTGAAGAGGTGCTTGTAGGAAGAAGACCCTTACACTGAGAGACCCAAATCCCAGAGCTAAATTGGGTGTGGGGGGTGCTAGGTGAGGAAAGAGGGATTTAGTTTCTTGGACTAGGAGAAAGCATGGACCAAGATCCCGGGGCCGGAGGGAGCTGGGTGAGATTTCCTTTGTGTGTGTGTGTGTGTGTGTGTGTGTGTGTGTGTGTGTAGGGGAGGGTAGTAGGGGAGGAGGAGTCTGGGAACAGAGGTGGAAGTTAATTCTTTCTTTTTTTTAACATTTTAAAACAATATTTATTTATTTATTTCCCTTTTGTTGCCCTGGCAGAAGTTAATTCTTTTTTTAAATTAATTAATTAACTAATTCCCTTTTGTTGCCCATGTTGTTTTTTATTGTTGTAGTATTATTATTGTTGTTGTAGTCGTTGTTGGACAGGACAGAGAGAAATGGAGAGAGATGGGGGGAGAGAGAGGGGGAGAGAAAGATAGACACCTGCAGACCTGCTTCACTGCCTGTGAAGAGATTCCCCTGCAGGTGGGGAGCCGGGGGCTCGAACCGGGATCCTTACGCAGGTCCTTGCACTTTGCACCACCTGCGCTTAACCCGCTGCACTACAGCCCGACTCCCAGAAGTTAATTCTTATAGTCTTGTTCACCAGGTTGAGGATTTGAGATGGTGTCCCTGTCCTGTGTGAATTTGGGACAATTGGGAAGAGGCTTAGCGGTAGAACAGATTTTGTTCAGATGAGGCCCTGGATTCAGATCCTGACACTACATAGCAGGCTGCACCAGCATGCTGGTTTCTTTCTTCTTCTTCTTTTTAATAAAGTTTATTTACTTTTTAAAATGTATTATCATTATTTTTATTTTACCAAAGCACTGCTCAGCTCTGGTTTATGGTGGTGAGGATGGGGCGGAGGGGGATTGAACCTGGGACCTTTGGTGCTTCAGGCCTGAGAGTTGTTTGCATAACCATTATGCTGTCTCCCCCACCCTTCTGGTCTCTTTTACTACCAGGACAAATGAATGAGTGAGTGAATGAATAAACAAAAGCACTGATGAATGAGTAAAATAAAACATTCGCAACCTCTCTACAAAACCAACCACAGTGGGGGCATAAATTTAGCGGCTGGCAGATTGTAAATACTCCATGTGCCCTAAAATTAAAGGAGGAAAGGGTCCCACTCAGGAGGAGTAACCATTTTTCTAAGAGGCTGGGTTTTGGGGGGAGCAATTTCTTGCTAGGTCTTTGATGGGGATCCTGGGTATATGAGCCACAGACCTGGCTCATTCCTGCCGTCTTGTTGCCTGCATGGGGCTGGCTGTGTTGTATGAACCTAGTCACTGCTCTGTTGATCACTATTTAGTATAGATCTAATTATCTAAATGTTACAGGAATATTCCAGTGCCTCTATTTTTTCCATACACCACACTCCCAAGAAGGAATGAATATCTTTGGACTGGTCATAGATGAAGTGTCAGGCCACACCTGCTTTGTGCAAGAGAAAGCTCAGCCCATAAGAGTGTAGTTCTGGGGGAGTTGGGCTGTAGTGCAGCGGGTTAAGCGCAGGTAGCGCAAAGTGCAAGGACCAGAGTAAGGAATCCCAGTTCGAGCCCTGGCTCCCCACCTGCAGGGGAGTTGCTTCACAGGCGGTGAAGCAGGTCTGCAGGTGTCTGTCTTTCTCTCCCCCTCTCTGTCTTCCCCTCCTCTCTCCATTTTTCTCTGTCCTATCCAACAACAATGACAAAAGGGAATAAATAAAAAAATTAATTAAAAAAAGAGTGTAGTTCTGGCATGCTTGAAACCCAAGAGGCCCCAGGTTCAAACCATAGTAACACTAAATGGCAAGAGCTAAGCAGTGTTCTGGTCTTTCTCTCACACTTACTTTCTCTTGCTGATGATAAACACATAATGTTATTTATTCAATATTATTATTTTTTAGGGAGGGCAGAGAGAGAGAGACAGAGTGAGAGAGAGAGAGAGAGCAAGAAAGAGACCATAGCAAAACTTCCTTCAGTGTGGTGGGGTCCAGGCTTGAACCTGAGCGGCACACAATCCAAGGGAGCTGTTTTTTCAGTTCTAAATTCAGTGTTGAGCCCCTGGAACACGAGACTCAATCTCATGCCTTAAAAAACAGAAAGAGAAAAAGAGAGAGTGTGAGCCCTGACTTCTGATGCCCTCCACACTGAGTCTTCAATCATAATTAAAACATTATTTATTTTGAATGGAGACAGAAATTGAAAGGGAAGGGAGAGATATGGGGAGGGGGCAGAGAGACACTTGTAGCACTGCCTCACCACTCATGAAGCTTCCCCCTTTGCAAGTGTGGTGGACCTGGGGCTTAAATCTGGGTTGCTGCACTTGATATCGTACATTTTGCCAGGAGTGACACCATTTTACCCAATCATAATTTTTAATCTTTATTATCTAATGTTTAATCTAATAATTGGTAGAATTGTTATCTTATTCTTGCTTCTATATATTTATTCTTGCCCCTTGCTTTTCATTGCTTCCTGGACCAACTTTCTCATTCACATAGAGAGACAGGGAGAGAGGGAGAGAAACTACGGAATCTGAGATTCCCCCAGGACCATAACACCTTCTGTGTGGTGTTGGGGCCAAAAACCAGGATCACATGTAGAGCAAGTCATGTGCAATAACCTGTGAGACATCTCTCAGGCCTTTGTTTAGGCTTTAAAATGATTCCTGTCATATACACATACCTATATACTTACATCTATACATACATACATATATATGTGTGTAAATATACACACATATATAAAATATATATATTTTCCTGCTAAACTTTAATTCAGCTAAAAAAATATTCACAGAAGATCTGGAGACTTAGAGAGGGGAAGGCTAAAGGGTGTTGGACTGGGAGTACAGAGCCCTGTGGTGGAGGGTCAACTGACATCCATCTTGGGGAGATGTGCTGGGGATTGAACCTGGGACCTTGGTGCCTCAGGCATGAAAGTATTTTTGTTGTCTCCCAGCCCAGCAAAGTAGTTAAAAACAAAACAAAACAAACACACTGGTCTTTGGATCCTGAGCACCTCCCATGTCACCTCAGACATCCTTTTCTTCCACAGACAGAGGCCTTGCCAAGATGGCGTCTGTGTTCCGAAGTGAGGAGATGTGTCTGTCGCAGCTCTTTCTCCAGGTGGAGGCGGCCTATTGCTGCGTGGCTGAGCTGGGGGAGCTCGGGCTGGTTCAGTTCAAAGATGTAAGTGCTGTGGACACCTGGGGAAGGTGGAGTGGGAGACGGCCACTCTCGGCACCACTACTTGGCAGTGGACCAAGGGACATGTTCAGGGAGAGAGGAGGCCTGAGGTGGAGCCCACAGACTCTGGCTCTAGTCTTTTCCTGTTGGAATTTGCTGGGATGCCAGTCTGGCTTCTCCTGCTTCTAGTTCATTTCCTCTCCAGGAACGTGTCACAGCTCTGATGTAATTCCTGCAGACTCATGAGATGAGACTTGTCAATGTCTGAACTTCCCTGTTCCAGTCTCTTGGAAACAGAGTTGGCAGTCAGCTGAGGTAAAGAACAAACACCTCATCACAGACCCCTGCAGGCGTCAACCCGGCTTTGACCTAGCACGTTATGATTGGGCCCTCCTCAATCGCTATCGCTATGGAACAGGCCATGGACGGTGCGCCGCTATGTTCCATCGCTGGGGAGCCAGAGACGACCCGAATTGCCCCTGCGGCAACAGACAGACTATGACCCACATAGTCAATGACTGCCACCTCTCCAGATTCAAAGGAGGTCTCGAAACTTTACATCAGGCTCAATCTGACGCTGTTGACTGGCTACGGAAGAAGGGCAAACGCTAGAAGAAGAAGAATGTCTTTGTGTTGTGTCACCCGATGGCATAGCAAGTCACTTCCTGTGCAGCATTTCCAAAACATGGAGAATATGCAATGGGCAGATGAGTAATCTAGCCTTGTTTTGAGGACATTTATCTATCCAGGCTTTCTGACCAACCTAAGGACAGAGTACCCCTGGGGTCGACAGTAGCCCTGGAGTGGCATTCTAAGGATGGGCTCTTCAAAAAAAAACATTTATTTTTCTGAGTAAGACTAGAGCTCAGCTGATGGTGCTGGGGATTGAACCTGGTCCTTCAGGCATGTCAGTCCTGTTCTCACATGAAGAGCTGCCTCTCTGGCTCTTGGGTAGATTCTCTTGTGTATGGTATTGGGGTGCCAGTTCCTGGGGAGAGGGTCATCCTTGCCTAGCTCTTTAGAATCTTAAGTCTATCAATAGAAAGTTGAACTCATGGTCTGGGAGGTGGTTCAGTGAATAAAACACTGGACTCTCAAGCATTAGGTTCCAGGTTCAATCCCTGGCAGCACATGTATCAGAGTAGTACACTAACTCTCTTTCTCTCCTCCTTTCTTCCGTATTAGTAAGTAAATAAAATCAGGCAGCAAGAAAGAAAGAAAGTTAAAGTTTTGGTTAGAATGAGCCTGCACCATGAATCCACTGCTCCTGGAGGCCATTTTCCCCCCTTTTGTTGCCCTTGTTGTGGTTATTATTATTATTGTTGATGTCATTCATTGTTGGACAGGACAGAGAGAAATGAAGAGAGATGGGGAAGACAGAGAGGGGGAGAGAAAGATAGACATCTGCAGACCTGCTTCACCGCCTGTGAAGTGACTTCCCTGCAGGTGGGGAGCAGGGGGCTCGAACCGGGATCCTTATACCAGTCCTTGCACTTTGTGCCACATGTGCTTAACCTGCTGTGCTACCGTCCGACCCCCGGCAGTCTGGTTCTTTTACCCCTACTTCCTAGCACCAGCAGTTCTGCAGTGCCAAGAGCCCTGGGCACAGAGGCTGGGTTTGTGTTGGTGGTTGGGAGACGTGGCAAATGGAAGTGCTGTTTTCCAGGTTATGTCCAATGATGACTCTACAGAGAATGTCAGGACTCAGTTGTAAAATTACTGCAGCTAAAATCAAGAAAACTTTAGCTGGGGTGGGGTAGGAGGGCTGTCCCTCTAGAAGTGGAGGAAAGGCTTTGGAGCAATTGTGTATAGAAGAACATTCAAATGTATTTTGTTGCTTCTTTTTTTGTTTTTATATTTATATTTATTTATTTTTCCTTTTGTTGCCCTTGTTTTTTATTGTTGTTGTAGTTATTGTAGTTATTTTTATTGTTGTTGTTATTGATGTTGTCATTGTTAGATATGACAGAGAGAAATAGAGAGAAGAGGGGAAGACAGAGAGGGGGAGAGAAAGATAGACACCTGCAGACCTGATTCACCACCTGTGAAGTGACTCCCCTGCAGGTGGGGAGCATGTGGGGGGGCTGGAACCAGGATCCTTACGCTGGTCTTTGCGCTTTGCATCACGTGCTACCGCCTGACTCCCTTGTTTCTATTTTTTAACTAGAGCACTGATCAGCACTCTGGCTTATGGTGGTGTGAGGGATTGAACCTGGGACTTCAGAGCCTCTGGCTTGACAGCCTGTTTGCATAACCATTATTCTATCTACCCCCCACCCGCTGCTTTTTTAAATTGTCGGTAGGGTTGCTCTGGGATTCTGTGTCTACGTGACAAATGCACCACTCCTGGTGGCCAAGTCTCCCTCCTTCCCACCTTTCCTTCCTCTTTCTCTCCCTCCTTCCCTCTCTTTTGTTGATACAGAGAGAAATTTGAGAGGGGAAGGGGAGACAGAGAGGGAGAGGAAACGAGAGACACATGCAGCACTGCTTCACCACTCGTGAGCTTTCCCCTTGCAGGTGGGGAACCAGGGGCTTGAACTTAGGACCTCACACATTGTAATATGTGCGTTCTCCTGGGTGCTCCACTGGCCAGGTCCTGTCTATCTTGCTTCTAACTCTCTGCTCTTCTGTGTGGACAGATCTGCTCCTAACAGCTTCTAGTGCCCTTTCCTAGCACTAGCAAAAATTATGCTCATGTTCAGCAGGGAAACAATTACAGAAGCCAGACCTTCTGCACCCCATAATGACTCTGGGTCCATACTCCCAGAGGGATAAAGAATAGGAAAGCTATCAGGGGAGGGGTGGGGTACGGAGTTCTGGTGGTAGGAATTGTACCCCTCTCATTCTACGGATTTGTCAGTGTTTCCATATTATTAAAAAACAAACAGACAAAACAGGCCAACCAAAAAGACTGTTGGCAGCCGCTGCTTCTAACACACACTCTCTGTTTCTCCCCACCCTCCTAGTTGAACTCGAATGTGAACAACTTCCAGAGGAAATTTGTGAATGAAGTCAGAAGGTGTGAGTCCCTGGAGAGAATCCTCCGTGAGTCAGTCCTCTGCTTCTGGTCTCAGTGGGAGATGACGGGGAGGAGGGAGGAGAATTCCCAGGGCCCAGGGAACAAACAGGTCTCTATGTGCCATGATGCTGGAGCCAGGGAAGGGAGGCTGGAGATGGCATCTGGGTGTGGGGACAGGTCCCAGGGCACTCAGGCTGAAGTCTGGCTTGACTTGAGTCTGGGCTTCATCCCTCAGGTTTTCTGGAGAAGGAGATGGAGAACGAGATTCAGATTCAGATCTCAGAAAAGTACCCCTTGACCCCACTCCCCCGGGAGATGATTACCCTGGAGGTAGGTTCTTCCCGCCTTTGCTGTCCCTTTGCTGGGGACAGCCAGTGTCCCTCATGGTCTGGAGGAGATTATGGGCTGTCTGCTTTCTTGGAAGCTCACCTCACTTGGGGAGTGGAGGGTGAGAGGTGGGGGGTCCCCTTTGTGGGAGGTGGATTCTCATGGACACCAGTGCTTTGCATGACGCCACCTAATAGTTACGTGCTAACAAAGCATAATTCCTTTCTCCATTTTACTTACTTTTATTTATTTTATCATTATTTGTTTATCACCAGAGGGCTGCTCAGCTCTTGTCTGTGGTAGTACTGAGGATTGAATGCGGAAACTTGGAGCCTCAGGCATTGTGAGAGTCTGTTTATACAATCATGCTATCTCCCCCACAACTTAAAAAAAAATTTTTTTTATATTTATTTATTTTCCCTTTTGTTGCCCTTCTTTTTTTATTGTTGTTGTAGTTATTGTTGTTATTGATGTCGTCACTGTTAGATAGGACAGAGAGAAGTGGAGAGAGGAGGCAAAGACAGAGGGGGTAGAGAACAAGAGACACCTGCAGACCTGCTTCACCGCCTGTGAAGCAACTCCCCTGCAGGTGGGGAGCCGGGGCTCGAACTGGATCCTTATGCTGGTCCTTGTGCTTTGCACCACATGCTGCTCTACATCTCGACCCCCTCTCTTTTCCTTTCTGCCTCCCAGTCCCCTCTTCGTTTCTGACTGTCTCTATCCACTGAATAAATAAGGATTAAAACCAAACAAACATGGAGCCTGTCATGTACTGTCACCTTAAAAGTAAGGCCTGGTGATCCTGTTTTTTTATACAAAAAAGAAAGAGAGAACTTCAGGGAAGAGGGTGGGGAGACAGGGGAGGGGTGGAAAGGTGCTGGAGGGAAGGTGAAAAGACTGGAAAGCCTGGGAGATCTTGGTAAGTGCTTGGGATTTTTTTTTTTTTTTTTAATCCTCAGAAGAGGAAGAGCTCTTTGGGCAAGGTGGGCAGACAGGCTGGGGCTCCACTGAGCTGAGCCTTATCTCTGGCTGGTGTTTTCCCTTAAAGACAACTTAAAATTCTTGACATTTTTGAAACTATCGGCTACATTGATCTAGAGCCTCTAGCAGCTGGGACATTGGCAATTCTGGTAGAACATATTTTGAGATGGTGTCATATATTAGATTTCAACTTTTTTTTTAAACTGGAAATTTAGATTTTTGGGGGAGAGCCTTTTAAAAAATCTCATTTTATGAAAAAGTTTTTTTATTACAATTATTTTCTTTATTATGTAAAACAAATCTTAAAATAATATGCTTTATTTATTACATAACATACAACAGAGATTATATAACAGAAATTATATATATATATGTATAATAAACGTGAAAATTTAGTAGTAAGTTTGGCCATTATTAAAGAGAAAACATAAGTATCGCATGATAATGTAGAAGTAGACACATTATGTTACACATATTACTACATATGATGTATTTATATAGAATATGTTATATGAGACACACATACATGGTGGTGCCAGGAATTGAACCCGAAGACCTCTGGGGCCTTATGCCCTGCAAGTCTGGTGAGCTACCCCTTTTCAGTCTCCCTTGGCCCAGATTTTATTTTATTTTTAAAATTGCCTCTTGATTGCTTGATCCCACAATTCCTCAGGATTACCACCCGCCCCCATCACTTCATTCCTTTCACTTCAGATTGAGAGAGACAGACATGGATGGGAGACACCATTAGCACTGCAGCACCACTCCGCCATTTGTGGAGCTTCCCCCGGTCACCGTGGTCCTCCCATGTGGGATGGGGCTCTAGCCTAGGTCCTCTCACATGGTAAGGGATGTGTCCTACTGGGTGAGTTATCTCACAGTTGGGAGGAAAATTTTAACCAATATGAATTGGGTCTTCAGTCAGTCATCTTCAGTTTCAGCCTCGTCTCTGAATTAACCTCTCACTCCACTCTCTCTGTCTTTCTCTCTTAAATATTTAGATGTAAAAATGTATACTTAAGGGGGGCTGGCATACCCAGCTGAAGGTACAGATTACCGTGTGTAAGGACCTGGGTTCAAGCTCCTGTTCCACCTCCTGCAGGGGAGATGCTTCATAAGCCTTGAAGCAGGTCTGCAGGTGTTTCTCTTTCTCTATCTCCTCCTCCCCTCTCACTGTCTCTCTGTCTTATCAAATAAAATAGAAAACAAAAAGAAAGAAAGGAAAAGAAAAGGAAAAAATGGCCACCAGGAGCCAGAAAATAGCATACTTAAATTAAAAAATCCAGTGTATTTAAATGCATTTACTTCCTGTAAGAGACAGTTGATCATGAGAGAGAGAGGGTGAGACCAGAGCACCATTTGATCCCTGTGGCACCAGGGATCAAACCCAGAACTTCAGGCATGCAGGTCCTGTGCTCTAGCAGCTGAGCTATCTCCTCAGCTACCTGTCCCTTCTTTCACATAAAGACTCAGTTAATCTTGCCCTTTAGACTCCAGTTCATGCCACCTGCTTATAAAGTCTCTTGCACTTGCCAAGGCACAGAAAGTCCAAGTTTCTCCAAACTTCTTTTGGACTTGGGATCAACAGTCCTCCCTCACTCCCTCCCTCCCCCCCTCCCTCCCTTTCTTCCTTTCCCCCTCCTCTTTCTCCTCCCCCTCCTCCTTTATTAAGAAAGGCAGAAAGTCAGTGAAAGAGACTGCAACACTGAAGCTTCCTTTGATGTGTTGGGGGCTGGGCTTGAACCTGGGTTGTGCACATGTGAGGAAGCACACTCTCCAGGTGAGCTATTTGGACTCTTAAGAAGTTAGGGTTTCCAAATGGCTTTGTCTATGGGTGTTGTTTACTGAATTAGGAACTAAAACTGGACCCCCTCATACCCCCTAAAAAAGTTCATTTACAAGTAGCAATCCTATTTTGTTACATATTAATCTTTTTTTGGTAAATGAAACAGAACTATATTTTCCAAGACGGAAGCATGAGTAAGAATGGTGGTATTGTTCACACATCTCTTAAATACTTAATGGAAAACTGACTGATGGTGTCTGCTTCCCGGGCTTGGAGTCTGTTGCAATAGTCTTTCTTTGTGGAAATTCAGAAAGACAGTTGGGTCTTACAGAGGCATGGATTGGGCTGTTGGAAAAGTCATGATGCATTTTGCATTTTTGTATAAACAGAAAAATACGTTATGACTTTTCCAACAATCCAATAACTGAAAAAATGTCGTTGTGTTGTCTCCTTGTTCCACTATTTCACATTTTAAGATTTCTAAATTGTTCTTTTAATATCTATTCTCCCATTTTAGGATGTTTACTACTTCTGATTTTCCTTTCTTTTTAATTTTTTCCCTCTTTTTCTTTTCTTTCCCTCTTCACCTTCCTTCCTTCCTTCCTTCCTTCCTTCCTTCCTTCCTTCCTTCCTTCCTTCCTCCCATTGGCACCATGTTTTATCTCTGGGGCTTGGTGCCTGCACAACAAATTCTCCGCTCTTGGTGGCCATTTTTTTTTTTTTTTTCTCTTTCTCTTTTGATTAGAGGCAGAAAGAACTCGAGAGGGGAGAGGGAGATTGACAGACATCTGTAGCACTGTTTCACTATTTGTGCAACTTCACCCTTGTGGGCGGGGTACAGGGTAGGGCGGGGCAGGGGGAAAGGGCTTGAATCTGGGTCCTTTTGTATGGTACTGTGTGTGCCTTTACTGATCCCCTGATTTTCCTGGTCAGTGGAAGCAATACCTTCTTTTGTCCTATTGAGCATTCTGAAAACTCTCTGTACTCTTTTTCAGACTATTTTCAAAACCATTTCTCCCGGCTGATTTTGTTGGTTTTTGTAGCCACTAGACAACTTGCTTTGGGTTTGCCACACATTTGTCCTTTGTCCTCACCTTCTCACCTTCTTCCCTCAGAGCTCATCCTTATCTGCTGCCTTTTTCTCACTTGCTTCTATTTGCCTCTAGAACCTGATTCAGAACTGGCATCTGTTTGGAGATGATACTAGGTTTCTTTTTTCAGACTTTCATACAAATTCCATTATATCATTGCATTGTGGGGCTGAGGAGACAGCATAATAATTATATAAAAAAGAAAGAGAGAAAGAAAGGAAGAAAGAAAAAAAGAAAGAAAGAAAGACTTCCATGCCTCAAAAGTCCAACAAGTTTCAGTGCCCAGCACCATCGTAGCAATGCTCTGGTGATCTCTTTGTATCTTTCTCTCTCTGTATCTCTTTTCTTAAAATAAATAAATAAATTTAAAGTACCTTGGTTAGAGAAAAGAAAAATCATTGCATCATGCTTGGGGGTGGGAGAAGATATTCTCAACATGCAAATTCATTTTAGCTTTCTTTTTAATGTCTTAAATGGAAGTGGGGGAAGGGTTAGTAGTTAGTCCAAATGTCTGATTTCTCATGGAGTCAAACCTTTTTTAAAAAGCAGATCTTAATCTTTTTTTTAATGTTTTTTTCAATTTTTTTCCTTTTGTTGCCCTTATTGTTTATTGTTGTTGTTACTGCTGTTGTTGTTGGATAGGACAGAGAGAACTCTAGAGAGATGGGGAAGACAGAGAAGGGGAGAGAAAGATAGACACCTGCAGACCTGCTTCACCACCTGTGAAGTGACTCCCCTGCAGGTGGGGAGCCGGGGGCTCAAACCGGGATCCTTATGCGGTCCTTGCGCTTTGTGCCATGTGCGCTTAACCTGTTGTGTTTAATGTTGTCTTTATTGGGTAAAGACTGAGAAATTGATAAGGAAATGGGGGATATAGAGAGGGAGAGAGACAGCTTCAGTGCTACTTTACCATGTGAGAGGACCTAGGTTAGAGCCCCATCCCACATGGGAGGACCACGGTGACCGGGGGAAGCTCCACAAATGGCGGAGTGGTGCTGCAGTGCTAATGGTGTCTCCCATCCATGTCTGTCTCTCTCAATCTGAAGTGAAAGGAATGAAGTGATGGGGGCGGGTGGTAATCCTGAGGAATTGTGGGATCAAGCAATCAAGAGGCAATTTTAAAAATAAAATAAAATCTGGGCCAAGGGAGATTGAAAAGCTTTCCTCCTGCTGGTGGGTGTTAAGGGCTTGAACCTGGGTCCTTGCATATGGTAATTTGAATGCTCAACTGAGTATTCTTCCACCACCCAGCTCCTGTGAAGCTGACTTCTACTCCCCTTAGTATTTTTTCATGCTTATTTGAAGATGGATGGCTTAGAAGTTCATTTATTTATGAAAGAGAGGAGGCAGAAAGGCAGGACTTCACTCTGACACATGTGATACCAGGGATCCTGCTTGGGGTCTCTTGCTTGAGAATCCAATGCTCCATCCACTGCACTACCTCTCAGGTCACTGCACTGCACATATATATTTAATTTTTTATTATCTTTATTTATGTATTGATAGAGACAGCTAGAAATTGAGAAGGAAGGTAGAGATAGAGAGGGAGAGACAGAAAGATACCCACAGCACTGCTTCACCACTTGAAAGACTTTCCCCCTACAGGTTCTAGCTGGGGGCTAGAACCCAGGTCCTTGCACATTGTAACATGTGCACTCAACCAGGTGTGCCACCGCTACCTGCACCCATTTGAGATATATATTTATTTAGCTGTGGTTAATGCACTGTCAGTATGGCACTTTCTGCTTGACTTACCTCCTTTTCCTCCCTGCATAGACTGTTCTAGAAAAACTGGAAGGAGAGTTACAAGAAGCCAACCAGAACCAGCAGGCATTGAAAAAAAGCTTCCTAGAACTGACTGAACTTAAATATCTTCTGAAGAAGACCCAGGACTTCTTTGAGGTCATTATAAGGGGACTAGTTACAAAAGGGCCCTGTCCCTCAGATCTGCAAGTGTCCATTTGGATAACTGGCTGCATCGAAATATGAACTAATCATTCTGTTTCTGGCTCCAGCAAATCACTATTGGTGGTGGCGGTGAGATATTTTGGGTGGACTAATTATAATCCCAGTTGAACTGAATGCAGCAGTACGATGATTGTTAAAAGGCATGTGCCTCAAACATTCTACACAGAAGTGGGGAGTTGAAACAAAGCAGAGCAGATAGTTTGAACAGATTTGGGTAGTCTCCATCTGGCAAGAGACACTTGGTATTTTGATTTCTATTGTCTAATCATGGAAAATGAAGGTTTCATTAATGACAGAAGCCCTCATGTGCAGGCTACTTTTAACTGCATTTGAAAGAAACTCTTTCATTTTCAGACAGAAACCAACTTGACTGATGATTTCTTCACAGAAGATACTTCCGGCCTCCTGGAGTTGAGAACTATGCCTACGTACATGGCAGGGAAGCTGGGGTCAGTTTAATGCCCTGCTCTGAAAGTTATGTACAGATAAGTCCCTGGTCCATAGTTCCTTCTCCATCTGAGTGACTGAGGGAGTGAATAGGTGAGAAACAACAAACAAAAACACCTACTTAAAAACAAACAAAAAAACAAAAAAACACCTACTAGAAGAAAGACTCAGTCCTGTGAATGCAAGACCTCCTTGCAGTGACCAGCCTGTGTAACAATCAGGCTGGGTGGACAGGTGGTGGTGCACCTGGTTAAGCACACACATTACAGTGTGCAAGGACCTGGGTTCAGGCCCCTGGTCCCCTCTTGCTGAGGGGAAAGCTTTGTGAATGGTGAAGCAGGGCTTCAGGTATCTCTCTGTCTCGCCCTCCCTCTCAACTTCTTTCTGCCTCTGTCCAATAAATAAATAAATAAATATAATAAAATAAATAAGTAAAAGTCAGGTTGGGGGAGCTGGAGAGCATGTTGACTTCTTGTTAATTGTGACACTAACATTCCCGAGACCCACTTGTACTGTGCTCATATCATCCCCACACGCTTAGATGGGTTGTTGATCATATCTGCAACTGCAAATAGGGGCTGGGGAGACATAATGGTATTGTAAAAAGACATTCCTGCTTGAGATTCCAAAGTCCCAGGTTCAGTCCCCTGCACCACCATCAGCCAGAGCTGAGCAGTGCTCTGTTTAAAATAATAATAACAAGAGCTACAGAAGTGAACACACAGCACTGGGTGTATTAGGAAACTTTTCCATGTCAAGGTAGACTTGGAGTGTTGGTTGGGGCTGGGGTACAGAGTGACTTTGTGACCCCTGTTAGATGGAACCAGGTTACTCTCTCCTGCTCAAGCAGGAAGTGCGCCCCCTCTGGCAGCGGCCTTCCCGTGACAGGTGGCCTCCACCCTGCCCTGGGCACCACACCACTTCCCGTTGTTCCCAGCCCTGTGTTGTCTCTTGCCTGCCAGGTTCATGGCCGGGGTCATCCACCGGGAGCGCATGGCCTCCTTTGAGCGGCTGCTGTGGCGGGTGTGCAGGGGCAACGTCTACCTCAAGTTCAGCGAGATGGAAGCCGTCCTGGAAGACCCCGTCACGGTGGGTATCTTGGGAGCACATGTGTCACTTTTTTTATTTGGGCTGAGAGACATACATCACAGTTCAGGAGCTTCCCCAGGTGCTATATGATTTTTCCCATGTGTTGCCAGGACTAGGACCTGGGCCCTATGCAGTAAGCTTTTGCGCGACCCACCCTCATTTCCTTTCTTTCCTTTTTCCCATTTAATTTTATTTTTTTAAAAAATATTTTATTGGATATGGTCCGGGAGGTGGCTCTGTAGCTAAGGCACTGGACTCTCAAGCATGAGGTCCTGAGTTCAATTCCCGGCAGCACATATGCCAGAGTGATGTCTGGTTCTTTCTCTCCTCCTGTCTTTCTCATTAATAAATAAATAAAATCTTAAAAAATATATTTTATTGGGAAAGGGTGGTGGTGTATTTGGTTGAATTCACATACTACATAATGTGCAAGGGCCTGGGTTCAAGTCCCCCCAATATCCAAAAAAGCTTCATGAGTGGTGAAGCCGTGCAGTAGTTTTCCATCTGTCTGTCTCTATTCCTCTCTATCTCCCCCCTCCTTTGACTTTGGAGCCTCAGGCATAACATGAAAGTCTTTTTGGAGCTCTGTTACGATATCTCCCCACCCAGCCAGACTTATTTCTAAAAGAGTCAGCATCTTTCTCCAGAGTGAAGGCTAAAAAAATTTGTCTTAAATTCTATTTCGTGGAAAACAACTTCATAGTTTGTTTTATTTATTTACCAGAGTACTGCTCAGCTCTGGCTATGGGTAGTTAGACCAATTGGCAGAATGTGAAGTTAAATCAGTCATTTAATCTTACTTATTTCTTTTCACCAGTGCATTGGTCAGCTCTGGCTTATGGTGGTGCCTGGGATTGAACCTAAGATCTTGGAACCTCAGGCATGAAAGCCTGTTGGAAAAACCATTGTGCTACTGCCTGGCTTTTGATCCTCTGTTAAGTCCTAAAGACAGGACAAAAGGGGCTGGGTGGTTGCGCACTTAGTTAAGCACACATAGTACTATGTGCAAGGACCCGGGTTCAAGCCGCTCCATACCTACAGCAGGGACGCTTCACAAGCGGAGAAGCAGGTCTGCAGGTATCTCTCTTTCTCTCTCCCTCTCTGTCTCTCCTCCTCTCTCAATTTCTCCCTGTCCTATCCAATAAAACAGAAAAAAATGGCCACCAGGAACAGTGGATTTGTAGTGCTAGCACTGAGCCCCAGAGATAATCCTGGAGGCAAAAAAAAAACAAACTTGCTTTTTCTGATTTTCCAGAAAGAAGAAATTAAAAAGAACATTTTCATCATATTTTATCAAGGAGAGCAGCTCAGACAGAAGATCAAGAAGATCTGCGATGGGTGAGGGAGAATATTGATGACTCTTCAGTATTATTTCTGATTTTAGTAATTTATTTTGGGTAGAGACTAGAAAGAAATTGAGAGGGAAGGGAGGAAAAAGACGCCTGCAATACTTGCTTCACCAACACTCTTGAAGTTTTCCACCTGTAGGTAGGGAGCCAGGACTTGAACCCAGGTACTTGTGCATGGTAACTAACCTGTGCATGTAACTGGGTGCGCCACGCTCTCGTCCCTTAAATCTGCAGAATTTAAAGGTGAACTTGAGCTAGACGTTGCCCCTGCACACCTGCCACAGCAGCCTCTCAAAGGAGGTTATAAGCTCCGGGTGGGGTGGATGACCCCAGTAGTGAACCTGGCAGGCAGCAGACAAGACAGGGCTGGGAACCGGAAATGGAGTGGAGCTCAGGAAATGGAGTGGAGCTCAGGGCAGAATGGGGGCCACCTGCTGTGGGAAGGCTGCTGCGGGGGGGGGGGGGGGGGGGGGGAAGGGGGGGCAGAGGGGTGTACTTTCTGCTGAGCAGGAGAGAATGACCTGATAAACAGGTCACTGGGTAAGGGGGTGCAGAAGAGACAGGTCTGCCTATAGCTAACAGTTCTCACAGTTTGCAAGAAATGGGTGCTAGGGGCCAGGTGGTGACGTACCTGGTTAAGTGCTCATATTACAGTGCACAAGGGCCCAGGTTCAAGCCCCTGGTCTCCACCTGCAGAGGGAAAGCTTCACAAGTGGTAAAGCAGGGCTTCAAGCATCTCTCTGTCTCTCTCCCTTTTCTATCTCTCTCTCCCCTCTCAGTTTCTCTCTTCCTCTACCCAACTTCTCTTGATAGAGACAGACAGAGGCAGAGAGAGAAGGGGGAAAGACAGACATAGGAAATGGCTTTTCTAATAATACAAGCCCAGCTTGAGCTCACATAGCACCTGGGATGTGCTGGGGACACTTAGGGCTGGAGGTCATCCCCAAGGCCAAAGGGAAAAGGTGGCTCCTGATAGATAAAGTGTGCCAATTATGGCTTAGCAGAGGAGGGGACATCCCTACACATGTGCTTTGGGGTGTATGTCCCCGGCAGGTTCCGAGCCACCATCTACCCCTGCCCGGAGCTGGCAGCCGAGCGCAGAGAGATCCTCGCCGGCGTCAATGTGAGGCTGGAAGATCTAATCACTGTGAGTGGGGCGTGCAGGCAGGCTGGGGGCTGCAGACAGCTGGTGCCACTGTGACTATCCTATAAAAGCCCTGTCCCCAGCCTCCAGGCTTCCAGGCTGGATGGAAAGTTCGCTGAGCTTGGCTGAGATTTCAGACCCAGTGGAATAGGTGCCCAGTATCCTGGAGGGCAGGAAATTCTGCAAGTCCAGATTCTTCTGGGAGTATGAGCCCTGCTTCAGACTCTGGTCAGCTCTGCGGGGTGGTAGGCAAACCTCCCAGTTTGATACAGGAACCCTAGAATGTCAAGATTGATTCCTTTGGGATATACTCAAGTTGCTCATTGAGTTAACCAACCAGAACCTGACTGTTTTTTTTTCCTTCTTTTTATTTATTTATTGGCTAGAGGAAGAGAGACAGACACCTGCAGCACTGCTTCACCACTCACAAAGTCCCCCTGCAGGTGAGGACTGGGGGCTCAGACCCAGGTCCATGCACACTGTAACATGTGCTCTCAACCAGGTGTGCCACCCACCTGTCCCTGCTAATTCTTCTGGTGAATTAACTGCCTGGCTGTTTGGACCAACTGGCATTAAATTACAACACCTGTGTCAGTCATAGCAGGGTTTTTTTTTTTTTAATCTATTGTTATTTTACTTTCCATTAATGAAAGTGTATATATGCATATATATATATATATATATATATATCTTTTTTGCCATTTTTAAAATCAGTTGTTAATAGTAGGTTATAAGAGTGTATGGCTAGAGTTCCATGCTGCACTTACCACCAAAGTTCTGTGCCCACCCCCAAAGATAACCAACATAGTTCTCACAAAATATTAGAGACAGTTTGTTTGCTTCTGTTTTTGCCCATGTTCAGTTCATGCATTTCAATCTTCTGGGTTCCACACAGGAGCGAAGCCATCTGGTAGTTGTCTGTAAGTATTATTTTAAATGAAGGAGATGGAATTACATGTCGCAAGAAGTTTTTCATGCTAAAGGTTATTATATATATAATCGAGCACAAAAGCTCCAGAACTTGCCACAATGACAGGACAGTCTCAAAGCTCACATATTTTTTTCTCTAAAGTCTCACATAGCCTTAGAGACAGACTGGCCACTTTTTTCTTTGCAAGTTCATGTACTTTTAAAAAATATATATTTGTTTTTATTTAAACGAGAGAAAGACTGTTCAACCCTGCTTATGGTGGTGCTGAGGACTAAGCCTGGGATCTTAGAGCCTCAGACATGAAAGTCTTTTTGCATAACCATTCCACTGTCTCCCCAGCTTGTTCATGTATTTCAATTCTGTATTCCACATATGAATGAAACCATCCAGTAGTTGTCTTTCATCTCCTTACTGCACTAAGTATTATCTCCAGTTCCATTTATTTTGTCCCGAAGGACACAATCTTTTTTTTGATTTCAGAGTAGCATTTCATTGAGTATATGTCTCACAGATTCTTTATCCAACCCTCTATTGATGGGCATTTAGGTTGCTTCCACCCCTTGGCTACTGTAAATAAAGCATCTGTGAATAGGGGGACACGATTCAATCCAGTAAAAGAGTGGTACAGTAAAAGTAGGCATTCAGAGGGAAGGAGGATCCAGTCTTTGCCTGCGTCTTCGCACTGTGTTTCCTTGCTGAATTTTTGCTTGTTTTGTCCAGGTCATCTCACAGACAGAGTCACACCGTCAGCGCCTCCTGCAAGAAGCCGCAGCCAGCTGGCACTCCTGGACCATCAAGGTGCAGAAGATGAAGGCCATCTACCACATCCTTAATATGTGCAACATCGACGTCACCCAGCAGTGCATCATCGCTGAGATCTGGTTTCCATTGGCGGACAGGGCCCGAATCAGGAGGGCCCTAGAGCAGGGCATGGTGAGGAGGGGCGGGGCCTGACATAGGTGGGGGCATATCCAGTGGCAGAGGGGCAGGGTTGGGGCTGCAGGGCGGGGCCAGGGCATGGGAGGAGGGGCAGAGCTAGGGGCGAAGGGGGTGGGGCAGGGGAGGAGCTTCCAAGTGGAGGTACAGAGGGCAAAGTCCTCAGGTCGCTGTTTCTCTTTGTATTAAAAAATGCTGCCAGACAGGGTGGTGGCGCACCTGGTTGAGCGCACATGTTACAGTGCACAAGAACCCGGGTTCGAGCCCCCGATTCCCACCTGCAGAAGGAAAGCTTTGCAAGTGGTGAAGCAGGGCTGCAGGTGTCTCTCTTTCTCTCTCCCTCTCTATCTCCCCTACCCTCTCAATTTCTGACTGTCTCTATCCAATAAATAAAGATAATAAAAAAATTTAGAAAAAAAAAGCTGCAGTGGTGCACCCAGTTAAGAGCACACATTACCATATGGAAGAACCTGGGTTCCAGCCTCTGCTCACCACCTGCAGGCGGGACCTTCAGGAGCAGTGAAGCCGGTCTACAGGTGTCTCTTTTTCTCTCCCTATCTTCCCCTCTCTTCTCAATTTCTATTTGTCCTATTTAAAAAAATAGGAAAAAAATGGGAAAATAATCACTGGGAATGGAGGATTCACAGTGCTGGTGCACCGAGCTCCAGCATTAACCCTGGTGGCAAAACAAACACAAAGACACCAGCAATAGTGAAGTCCTGCAGGCACAGAGCTCCAGAGATAACCCTATTGGAAAAAACAAAATAATAGGGACCAGGTGGTGGTGCACCGGGTTAAATGCACACATTAAAGTGCGAAAGACCCGGGCTCAAGTTTCTGGTCCCCACCTGCAGGGGGAAAGCTTCATGAGTGGTGAAGCAGGGCTGCAAGTCTCTCTCTCTCTCTCTCTCTCTCTCTCTCTCTCTCCCTCCCTCCCTCCCTCCCTCTCTCTCTCCCTCCCTGCCATACCCTATCAGTTTCTCTCTGTCTCTAATAAAAAAATAAACAAAAATAAAATACAATGTCTTAGGATCGTATTATAACATGTGCATTGCAGGGGAGAGATCACAGCCAGAGAATCAGACAGCTCTCTCTCCACACCCCTCCTGTGAGGCAAAGGAAATAAATATTCAGAAGGAATACACCTTCCCGGGTGAGGTCCTGAGTCTGAGAGAGGTCAGGAAATTGTCCGAGTGGTGGCAGGTGTTCAACTGTGAGCCCAAGGCCCTCTTCTTACTTTCCTGTCACTTGTTCTTTCTGCAGGAACAAAGTGGCTCCTCTATGGCCCCCATCCTGACAGCAGTACAATCCAAGACAGACCCCCCCACGTTTAACAGGACCAACAAATTCACAGCTGGCTTCCAGAACATCGTGGATGCCTATGGTGTAGGCAGTTACCGGGAGATAAACCCAGGTAAGGGGCCTGGGGATTCAGCCTACTTATTTCATGAGGCAGAGGGAGGAGGGAGGGGAAGAGAAGAGAAGAGGAGAGGAGAGGAGAGGAGAGAAGAGGAGAGGAGAGGAGAGGAGAGGAGAGGAGAGGAGAGAAGAGAAGAGAAGAGAAGAGAAGAGAAGAGAAGAGAAGAGAAGAGAAGAGAAGAGAGGACACATAAACACAAGAGGGAGTGGTCAGCACACTGCCGTGGTACATGGGGTACTGGGAATGGAACCTAGGGCTTCTTCAGGTATGCAAGTCTTATGCTCTGCTTGCTGAACCAGCTCCCTGGCTGTCCGGCAAAGAACTTGATCCAGAATTGGGCAGCTTCAAATTGGGAAAGATGGGGGCTGGGTGGTGGTGCACCTGGTTGAGTGCACACATTACCGAGTGCAAGGACCCAGGTTGAAGCCCTCCATCCTCACCTGCAGGGGGAGCTGCAGGTGTCTCTCTTTTCCTTTTCTTCTCTATCTACTCTTCCTCTCTGTTTTTCTTCTATCAAATTAAAAAATAATGAATATTAACCAAAAAAGTGGTTAAGATGTACCCCTTGAGATCACCTTAAAGGAGGACTTAAATAATATTTTTTGTCAGTATTTCACCTGCTCTTTTTTAAAAAAAAATTAAGAAATTAATTTAGTTACTTATTATTAGATAGAGACAGAGAAACTGAGAAAGGAAGTGGCTATAGAGAGGGAGAGAGACAGAGAGACACCTGCAGCCCTACTTCACCACTTGTGAAGCTTTCCCCTTGCTGGTGGAGACCAGGGTCTTAAACCTGTGTCCTTATAAATTCAGCCAGGTGCACCACCACCCGGCCCCTCACCTGCTCTTTGTGCAACCATCAGGCAGCTGGATTCAATCCTCATCTCCTCTACCAGGCATCTTTATCTTCCCACAGTTGTTATGTGGGAGACAGGAGTGTTTAGAATAAGACTCAAAATCAATGTCCTGGGCTGTGTGATCTGGCCAGGCACACTAAAATAAAGGGGTAGACCAGATACCCCTTTCGTGAGCTGTGTAAGATGCTGTTCTTTTGGTTTTGTTTGGTTTATAGAGAGAAACAGGGAATTAGAGAGTGAAAGAGACCTCACACCAAAACTTATTTCAATGTGGTTGGAGCTGGGTTTGAACCCAGGTCGTGTACAGGGCAAAGCAGCTCACTATCCAAGTGAGCTATAAGCTGACCCTCAATGATGCTGTGCTCATCCAACCTAGGTCCCAGTTGAACTTGTGTCAAGTATGCAAGCATCCCCAGGCTGAGAGTCCTGTGTGTGGTGCATGTGAATGGTGGAGAAACTGATACATGATGGTAACAGAAGATTACAGAAAGACCCCAGAGGAAATTGGTGTTATTTATTTTTAGTTTTTGTTGATCAAAAATTTGATCCTTCTGCCTTTTTATTAGTGGTTTTACAGAGTTTTTACATGAGGAAACTGTTTTTTTTTAATTTTTTAAATAATTTTTTAAATATTTATTTTATTTATTTATTCCCTTTTGTTGCCCTTGTTGTTTTATTGTTGTAGTTATTATTGTTGTTGTCGTTGTTGGATAGGACAGAGAGAAATGGAGAGAGGAGGGGAAGACAGAGAGGAGGAGAGAAAGATAGACACCTGCAGACCGGCTTCACCGCCTGTGAAGTGACTCCCCTGCAGGTGGGGAGCCGGGGTTCCAACCGGGATCCTTATGCCGGTCCTTGTGCTTTGCGCCACCTGCGCTTAACCCGCTGCGCTACAGCCCGACTCCCAGGAAACTGTTTTAAAGTGCTATTTCGGTGTATACAAGCATGCTTTTATTTGTATCTTTTTGTTAAACATGGCATTATTATTTTTTTCTTTAAAAATTTTTTTTAGGACTGGGGAGATAGCATAATGATTATGCAAAAAGACTTTTCCCCCCCTCTGTGGTCTTAGGTTCAGTCTTCAGCATCACCATAAGCCAGAGCTGAGCAATATTCTGACATCTCTCTCTCTCCCTCCCTGTATGTACCTCATTAAAATAAATAAATAGCTAAAATGGTTTTTTTTTTAAGTTTTTTAAATTTTTTAAATTTTTTAACCAGAGCACTGTTCAGCTCTGGCTTATGGTGGTGCGGGGGATTGAACCTGGGACTTTGGAGTCTCAGGCATGAGAGTCGTTTTGCATAACTATTATGCTATCTACCCTCCATCCCAACTAAAATGCTTTTAAGATATTTTTATTTAGTATTGGATAGAGACAGAAATTGAGAGGGGAGAGGAGGGGAGGTGGAGAGAGACTCCTGCAGCACTGCTTCACCACTTGTGAAATTATTCCCCTGTAGCTGGCGGCCAGGGGTTTGAACCTCGGTCCTTGCACACTGTAATGTGAATGATTAACCAGGTGCACCACTACCTGTTCCCATACTAAAAAAAAAAAAAAATTTTTTTTTTTAATTTAAGCATCCAGGGAGTTGATGCAGTGGATAACACATTGGACTCTCAAGCATGAGGGACTGAGTTCACGCTCTGGCATTCCATGTGCCAGGGTGATGCTCTGATTCTCTCATTAATAAATAAGTAAGTTTAAAGATTTTATTTATTCATGAAGAAGATAGGAGACAGCGAAACAACAGGCATCACTCTGGTACATGTGCTGCCAAGGATAGAACTCAGGACCTCACGCTTGAGGGTCCAGTGCTTTATCTGCTGTGCCCCTTCATGGACTAATTCATTTTTTAAAAAAGAAGTATTTCATTTATTACATAATAGAGATTTTACATGGGACACAGTGGGAAGAGAGAGAGAAACCAGAGCACCATAGTAGTATTTGCAGTGCTAGGGACTCAACCAGGAACCAGACATTATAGATACACACATCCTCTCCAGGGTGAGAGATAGCTTACCAGGCAGGGTGTGTTTATTTATTTAATTATTTACTTTTAATTTTTATTTATAAAATGGAAATATTGACAAGACTATAGGATAAGAAGGGTACATTTCCACACAATTCCCACCCCCCAGAACTCTGTATCCCACCCAAGCCCTTGATAGCTTTCCTATTCTTTATCCTTCTGGGAGTATGGACCCAGGGTCATTATGGGGTGCAGAAGGTGGGAGGTCTGGCTTCTGTAATTGCTTCCCAGCTGAACATGGGTGTTGACAGGTTGATCCTTACTCCCAGCCTGTCTCTCTCTTTCCCTAGTGGGGCAGGGATCTGGGGAAGTGGGGCTCCAGAACACATTGGTGGGGTCGTCTGCCCTGGGAAGTTCAGTTTGTATCATGGTAGCATCTGAAACCTGGTGGCTGAAAAAGAGTTTGTTGACTAGTCATGAACCTAAAGGCAAGAATATTGCAGATGAAGATTTGGGGTCTCCGTTTTGTAAAAAGCTAATAGGTCTATTTTAGGTATATTCCAGAGGGCCCACAACCTTACTAGTTTTTGCCTTCATCTGACATCCAATATGCAGGTGGACTCAGGTTATTGTCTGGGGAGATGGTGTCATAGTTTTAAAAAAAGGGCTAGAAAGCTGTATCAGGGGAGAGAATATCTCCCAAATATGGGGAAAGTATATAAATATTGTTAACTGTAAGCCCCATTGATCTGATCTGTGGCCCATAGTCAGCACAGGAGCCTATGTAACCTCTGCATCCCTATAGGTCTGAGCTCACGTTCTGTGGTCATGGCTAGGAACATTCCAGGCTGCACTAATTTCAGGAACCACCTTCCTCAGGTAGTAGGTAGAGTATGTTGTCCAACCTCCCTTTGGAGAGTGGAACATTCCCTACTATTGTTGATCCACCTTGAAGGCAAGATCCTATAGGGGCCCCCAAAGGGGTCTGTTATGTTGTTTCTGATGGAGATGACCAGTGACAGTGAGTAGTGAGAGGGATCTATTAGAGGTCTAGGCCCACCATGTCTGTGTGGGAACCCCAGGGCTCCCTGACTAGGGCCCCAGGTGATGGGGTATCAGGGGTGGCCTGGTAGTGACTAAAGAGTCATCATTAAAGTATGCCAGTCTTTTTTTTCCCTTATTCAGCTTTTGTCGTCCTTACTTTGTCTGACACAGTTAGCTTTGGAGTGATTGAGAGACGTGTAATAGGAGGTAGGTGAGGAGTATGTCTAAGTCTAAGAAACTGTTTTATTAGGTACTTTAAGGTGTCTTTTTAGGTCTTTCTATTTGCTTTCTTCATTTATTGACTCACTGCAAACTATTGTTTACTTTTGACTTAAGGTATATATTTTCCCCTAACTTATGGATACATGTGTACATAAGCCCTATCTCATGGGCCCTGGCCTATATCTGGCCTATATCTAGGTTTTGTTAAGAAGTGCACCACCCAAACTGGAATTAAGGAGTCCTATGAGCTAGGAAAGGTCTCACCAGAGTAATGAAGCTGAAGGGTTGACATTCCACTCCTGATGTCTCTGGACACAGTCTGAAGTGAAACATGCTGAGGTGGTGCTGGTTGCATTGATTAGGTTGGGATCAGCAGATGCAGTATCAGTTGGTATGAATTGAAAGAAGCATGCAGGAAAATGAGCCCCACCCTAAAGGCCCTAGGATTGAGAGATGTATGGGATTTATAGAGAAAGGAGAAGGTTCCTGCTGTCATAGGGTTTAAGAGGGCAATAGATAGTTATTGCTATAACCAAATTATTTGGCAATTGGATTAACTTTGAAAATCCCATTGCTAGGATTTGCTGTATCATACAAGACCTCACCATAATTTATGTACTTTTATGCTGTTTACATATAAAGTAACACCATCAGTTGCTTCTGTTCTCCCTGGTCTAGACTTTTAGAAGATTTAATATTTCAAAGAACAAATCATTGTTAGAAATATATTAACAATTTGAGCCCACTGTTAAAATTCAATCAGATTACCAATTTGAAGTTTTAAGTGCTTAGGTTGAATGAACATATACTCAGAGGTATGGCCTATGCATCAGAAGTTAGAGACATTCGATCTATTTTTCCCAGGGTGTATTTACTTCCCCAGGCATGAACCCTAGTTTTGAGCCCTGGCACCACATGAGAGCACTGTGGGCGACGGGAGCAGCTCTGATGCTCTGGCGTTTGCCTTCCCTCTTTCTCTGTTTTGTTTATGTCTCTCTTTCTCTCTGTTTTTCTGTCTAATGAAAAAAAAAAATCCTGGGAGTGCTATAATCACACATGCTTAAGGCACTGGGGAAAAAAACAATCTCCTCGAGGTCTGGGAGGTGGTGCCGTGATTAAAGCCATGGACTCTCAGTCAGGAGGTCCTGAGTTCAATCCCCGGCAGCACATATACCAGAGTGATGTCTGGTTGTTTCTCTCTCTCCTCCTATTATCCTTCATGAATAAATAAATTAAATTAAAAAGAAAAAGAAAAAACGATTCCTTTTAAAAGGCTTTCTCCACCACCAGCCCCCATTCCTCCTGTCCCATTCTGATGTGCCCTGAGTAGCTGGGTTTCAGCAGCAGCCGGAAACTGCCTTCAGATTCTGTGATCTGGGGCAAGTCACATGGCATATGTGGTCAAGGGAGCTCTCCTGGACCCTGAGAATAAAACTCCACACACTTGGCGGAGCTCAGTGATTGTGGGGAGATGAGGTGTTGAGGGACAAGGGTAGACACACTTATAGGGACACCAGGGGACCGTCCATGGGTCACGGGGGATGTGGGGACTCAGGCTGCATGGTTTCACCTCCACAGCTCCCTACACCATCATCACCTTCCCCTTCCTGTTCGCCGTGATGTTCGGAGACTGTGGTCATGGCTCCGTCATGCTCCTGGCTGCCCTGTGGATGGTCCTCAATGAGAGAAGGCTGCAGATGCAGAAGAGTGACAATGAGGTGGGTGGCCCTCGGTGGCTTCTCGTTGCCTTTCACTGTCTTGGGTTTTAAGTTAGATTTTCTTTGTGTCACTGGGGGTTATCTGTAGGGCTTGATGCCTGCACATCTCCACCATTCTTGGCCATTTCTTTATAGAGGGATATATATATATATATGGAGAGAGAGAGAGACCTGCAGCACTGCTCTGTTTGTGAAGCTTCTCCCCTGTAGGTGGGGACCAGGGACTTGAACTTGGGCCCTTACACATGGTAACATGCGCTCTACCAGGGAAGCCACCTCCCAGCTGCCATAAATAGAAAAAAAAATCCAGTATAGCATAAATATAACAGTGCATAAGGACCTGGGTTCAAGCCCCTGGTCCCCACCTATAGGGGGAAGTGTCACAAGCGGTGAAGCAGGGCTTCAGATATCTCTTTCCCTCTCTGTCTCATCCTCTCCTCTCAATTTCTGTCTCTATCCAAAATAAATAAAATCCTAAAAGTTTACCAAAAATTATTAAAACTGTGGATACCCTCCTTAGAGAAATAGCCTGTCTTGGGGCTGGGGGGTGTCGTGTGTCAGCAGTTTCCTGTAATGAATCACACTTTCCATTTCTGCAGTTCTTTGAGTCATTGAGTCATAGTGTCCAGGAAGCTTGTTTTCTTTCTTTCCTTCCATCTACCCATCCTTTCCTTCCTTCCTCCCTTTTTTCACTGGATAGAGACAGAGAAGGGAGAGAGACACACATCTGTACCACGGCTTCATTGCTCATGAAGCTTCCCCCCTGCAGTTGGGGACTGGGTGCTTGAACCCAGGTCCTTGTGCATGGTAATGTGTGCTCTACCAGATGCACCACTGCCTAGCATCCCGAAACCCCTTATTTTGAAGTGCTTTCCTTTTGAGGTTAGCCTTTCACTTCTGCCTCAGTTATGTCTTCTTTCTCCTCTTTAAAAGAATTTCTCCCCCCCCCCTCCTTTAACACATAGGAGAGAGAGAGCTTCACATGAGATAGAGAGTGAGAGAGAAAAACAGAGTAGCCAGAGTTCCACTGTCCAGGACTGAATGAAAATCCAGAAGGGCCTGGGTTCAAACCCCCTGCTCCCCACCTGCAGGGGGGAAGCTTTACAAGCCATGAAGCAATGCTGCAGGTGTCTCCTCTTTCTCCCCTATCTCCCTTTTCTCTCTTGATTTCTCTCTCTCCATCCAATAAATAGATAGATAAATAGTTTTTTCAAAGACTGAATGAAAGAATTTATGGTTAAGTCCAGGGATATAGCACAGGCCATAAGTGAGCAGTGCTCTGGCATCTCTCTAAAATAAACTGAGGAGGCGGTGCAGTGGTGGGTTCTGGACTTCTAAACATAAGGTCCTGAGTTTGATCCTCAGAACCGCATATACCAGAGTGATGCTCTGGTTCTCTCATGAAATCATATATTCATTTTCTCCTTCTCTCCCTCCCTCCCTCTTTTTCTTTCTTTCTTTCTTTAATTTTTTTTATTGACACCAGGCTTATCGCTGGGATCGAGTGCTTGCATTACAAATCACCTTTCTGGGTGGCCATTTTTCCCCCCTCTATTTTTATTTGACAGGACAGAGAGAAAGACACCTGCAGACCTGCTTCACTGCTCATGAAGCTTCCCCCCCCACCCCCCCACAGGTGGGGACCTGGGGCCCAAACCCAAGTCCTTGCACATGGTGATATGTACACTTAATTGTGCCACTGACCGATGCCCCTTTTTTTATAGAGACAGAAATGGAATGAAGAGAGAGATACCTGCAGCACTGTTTTAGCACTCATAGAGCTTCCCCCCTTCAGGTGGGAACTGGGGCCTTGAACCCAGTTCCTTGCTATGGTAACATGTGCTCTCAACTGAATGCACCACTGCCTGGCCCCAATAAAATAATTCTTTAAAAAGAAAGTCAGAATAGGGGGCCTGGGCCGTAGCTCATCTGGTCTTTACCTGCAGGAAGGAAGCTTCCATGAACGGAGAAGCAGGGCTGCAGGTGTCTCTCTTTCTCCTTCTCAATTTCTGTCTCTATCAAAAATAAATTAATTAACTAAGAATAAAATAAAAGCAGAATAGGAGGATTACGTGATTTTGCTTCCACACTAACAACCGCTAGTCTAGAACATTCCTGGGTCCCAGGAGGATAGTGTCCTCTGGATGATTCTGATGACCACCTCCTCACATGCTCTCAGCTGGGGCTGTTCCGGAGGGGAGGGGTGCATCTGGGTTATGGACACCCCTGGGCCTGGCTGGGAGCCCACTGACAGTGCCATCCATCCTGGAGCCAGATCTGGAACACCTTCTTCCACGGCCGCTACCTCATCCTCCTTATGGGCATCTTCTCCATCTACACTGGCCTCATCTACAATGACTGTTTCTCCAAGTCCTTCAACATCTTTGGCTCCTCCTGGAGTGTCCGGCCCATGTTCAGAAATGGCACATGGAGGTGAGTCCCCACACTGATGGGGGCTGGGGAGCCTCTGGGACTCACTTCAGGCACTGTCGTGAGAGCAAGTGGTGGCATGGGTGGGAGCCAGGTTTCCTGGAGGAGGTGGCTTTGGAAATATACCTCCCTCAGGCAGGGGACTGCAGGCAAGCTCTCTCTCTCTCTCTCTCTCTGTCTTTCTCTCTCTCTCTGTGTCTTTCTCTCTCTCTTCTTACATGCGCGTGCACTTGGGATTAGTGGTAAATTGTTAGATTCTAAGTTTGCAGTGTGTATTCCATTCCACACCCACCACCAAGGTTCTGTATCCCCCACCCCCTACCTCCCAAAGATAACCACCAAAGCATTTTTTAAAAGATTTACTTAGGGTTGGCTGGTTGCACATCTGATTGAGCACACACATTACCATGCCCAATGACCTGGGTTCAAGTCCCCAGTCCCCACTTGCAGGGGGGAAGCTTAATGAGTGGTGAAGCTGTGTAGTGGGTGTCTCTCTTCCTTTCTCTCTCTTTTCCCGACTCTCCTCTCCATTTCACTGTCTATCCAATAAATGAATAAATAGGTAATATTTAAAAACATTTAATTGTTGCTTGTTGGTTTATCTATGAGAGATGCTGGTATGCTTCTAAAACCCCTTCTGTTTCATTGGTTTAATTCCCCCTGCTTAACACTGTATTCTATTTACATAACCACTGTTAACTAAGCACTGCTCTGCCTGCAGGGCATTGGTTTAATCCCCACTGGTTCATGATGTCTTTTGCTCCGCCACCTCTCGTAGTACACCCTGATTTGCACCAGTCACTTTTCGCTCCACCCTCTCTACGTCACATCCTGTTTCCACCCTACTTGGCGAGTATATATATAAGGACAGGATTGTGATTAGAGATGGCTTAGATTGCACAGTGTTCTGCATGAATAAAGAGATACTGCTTGCCAGTTCAGCCACGAGTCCCTGGTCGTCTGACTCCCGCCCGTGAAGCCAGCTCGGCATGATGGCGCCCTGAACAGGGACTGGCAAGAGAACCAGAACATCTCTGTCGCAGCACATGTGATATCAAGGGTCAAACTCAAGACCTCATGTTTGACGCTGCAACATTTGATCCACTGTGCCACCTCCTGGGTCTTCAGGCAAACATTAAAACAAACAAACAAACAACAACAGCAACAACAAAAAACAGGGGTCAGGCAGTGGCACACCTGGTTAAGCACACACACTACAGTGGGCAAGGACCTGGGTTCAAGCCCCTGGCCCCCACCTGCAGGGGGAAAGCTTTACAAGTGGTGAAGCAGGGCTGCAGGTGTCTCTCTTCATCTCTGTCTCCCCTTACCACCAATTTCTCTGTCTCTATCCAATAATAAATAAATTAATTAATTAAAAAAAACAGGGGTGGGTACCAGGAGTCTCTCTGTCTCTTTCTTTCCCTCCACTCTGAATTTCTCTCTATCTAATAAATATAAATAAAATTAAAAAAAAACTCAGGAGTCATGCAATGGCTTAAACAGTGTGCTGCTTTGCCATGTGCATGACCCAGATTTGAACCTGACCTTCACTGCATTGAAGGAAGCTTTGGTGCTGTGGTCTCTCACTCTCTGCCTTTCTGTCTCCATCTTAAAAAGAAAGAGAAAGGGAGTCAGGCAGTAGATAGCGCAGCGGGTTAAGTGCATGTGGTGCAAAGTGCAAGGACCGGCGGAAAGATCCCGGTTCAAGCCCCCGGCTCCCCACCTGCAGGGGAGTTGCTTCACAAGTAGTGAAGCAGGTGTGCAGGTGTCTGTCTTTCTCTTTCCCTCTCTGTCTTCCCCTCCTCTCTTCATTTCTCTCTATCCTATCCAACAATGATAACATCAATAACAACAATATCAACAACAATAAAAAAAACAACAAGGATAACACAAAGGGAATAAATAAATAAATATTTTAAAAAATAAAAAAGAGGGTCCAGGTGGTGGTGCACCTGGCTAAGTGCACACATTACAGTGCACAAGGACCTGGGTTCAATTCCCCATTCTCTACCTGTAGGGAGACACTTTATGAGGGTGGTAGGTGTCTTTCTGTCTCTTTATCTCCTCCTCCCATCTCAATTTCTGTCTCTGTTCAAATAATAAATAAAAATATTAAAAAAGAAAGAAATGATCTTTATTGTTACTGTTTTGTATCTCCAGAGTCTCATACATGCACAGTTAAACTCTTCCCATGTTGACTTTTTTTTACACTTTTCTATTTTAGAAAGAGAATAACTAATAATAATAATAATAATAATAAAATAAATTGGAGCAGCACTCTAATACCCATGTGCCAGGATGGTGCTCTGGATATCTCTTTCTCTCCCCTTTCTCCTCCTCCTAATAATAACAACAACAACAATAATCTGTTTAAAAGAGTAGTTGAATGGGCCAAATTGGTGAGTAAAGCTGAGTTGGGTTTTGACTACCTTGCAGTCTCATGACTGGTGGCCCCCTGTGGCATTTGTTCTACTTCCGCCGGGTCACTGGGTCTGTTAGACTGATAGAATCACTGATAGTCACTGATAGAATCACTGATAGACTCACTGATAGACACTGGGTCTGATAGACTGATAGAATCATTGATAGAATCACTGATAGAATCATTGAGAATCACTGATAGACTCACTGATAGACACTGGGTCTGATAGACTGATAGAATCATTGATAGACACTGATAGAATCACTGATAGACACTGGGTCTGATAGACTGATAGAATCACTGATAGACACTGATAGACTCACTGATAGGCTCACTGATAGAATCACTGATAAACACTGGGTCTGATAGACTGATAGAATCATTGATAGACACTGATAGAATCACTGATAGACACTGGGTCTGATAGACTGATAGAATCACTGATAGACACTGATAGACTCGCTGATAGACTCACTGATAGAATCACTGATAGACACTGGGTCTGATAGACTGATAGAATCATTGATAGACACTGATAGAATCACTGATAGACACTGGGTCTGATAGACTGATAGAATCACTGCTGGTCACTGACTGATAAAATGTCCTGTGTTTCTCCTCTCTTCCTCTCTAGTGAGCACGTGCTGGAAGCAAACGCATACTTACAGCTGGACCCCGCCACCCCAGGAGTCTACTCGGGGAAGCCGTACCCATTTGGAATCGACCCGGTAACCACCTTTCCTTGGCATGAATCATGACTGTGTGGAATGACTCACTGAGGAGATCTTTGGGGAGAAAGTGTCAAAACCTGTGAAATCGACAAACTGAAGTTGAGATCGGATCAGGTGACATGTGCTGAGGTTTCTGTGACACACTTTGTTGGAGTGAGGTCAGATGTCCTGCCTGAACCTTTATGCTTTCCTTTTTTTGAGACAGAGAGGCAGAGAGAGAGAGAGAGAGAGAGAGAGAGAGAGAGAGAGAGATATCACAGCACCAAAGCTTCCTTCACTGCATTGAGGGTTGGACTTGAACCTGGGTCACAACATGGCAAATCAGCTCACTATCTAAGTGAGCTATTTTTCTGGCTTCATCAACTTCACCCCTGGTAGTTAGTGAATCCATCCTTCCTTCCTTCCATCCATCCATCCTTCCTTCTCTCTTTCTCCTCGCCTTTTTCCTTTCTAGATTTATTTTTTCCTTCCTTATTTTATTTTTTTTTATTACTTTTAAAATTGCCACAAGGGGGAGTCGGGCGGTAGCACAGTGGGTTAAGCTGCAGATAGTGCAAGGCGCAAGAACCGGCGTAAGGATCCCAGTTAGAGCCCCCGGCTCCCCACCTGCAGGGGGGTCACTTCACAAGTGGTGAAGCAGGTCTGCAGGTGTCTATCTTTCTCTCCCCCTCTCTGTCTTCTCTTCCTCTCTCCACTTCTCTCTGTCTTATCCAACAACAACATCAATAATAACTACAATAAAAACAACAAGGGCAACAAAAGGGAATAAATAAATAAATAAATAAAATTTTAAAAAAATTGCCACTAGGGTTATCGCTGGAGTTCAGTGCCTGTACTACAAATCCACTGCTCCTGGTAGCCATTGTTTTTCTTTTTTTCTTTTTGATAGGACAGATAGAAATTGAGAAGGGAGGGAGAAATAGAGGAGACCCAGGTTTGAACTCCCACCCCCCCATCCCCTCTTCCTGCTGCAGGTGGGGATGGGGGCGTGGGGGTTCAAACCTGGGTCCTTATGCCTGGTAATATATGCATTCAACTGGGTATGCCCCTGCCCGGACCCTCCCTTATTTTATTTTTTGCTTTTTTTTAACAGAGCACTGCTCGGTTCTGGCTTATGGTGGTGCTGGGGATTGAACTTGGGAGCTGAGAGCTTCAGGTTTAAAAGTTGTTTGCCTAACCATTATGCTGTCTCCCCAGCCCAAGATTTATCTGATGAGAAAGACCACAGCATTGCTCTTGTATAGGTGGTGCCAGGAATTGAACCCAGGGCCTCATGCATGCAAATCTTGTCTTCTACCTACCAAACCCACCCTCCCCGTCCAATCACAGTAGTCGGCTCATTTTTATTAGCTAAAGGTAGAGAAACTGAGATGGAAGGCAGAGATAGAGAGGGAGAAAGAGAGACATCTGCAGCGCTGCGTGAGAAGTGTCCTCTGTGCAGGTGGGGACTGACTCAGACCCAGGTCCTCAGGCTTGGTAACGTGTGCGCTCAGCTACCTAGCCCTGGTGTTTGCTTTTACTCTCAGTTGCTTGGAAAGTAAACATCTTAGATAAACAATTTAGCAACCTAATTATGTTGCTGTTTCTGCATATTCTGGCAGAAAGAAGGGCAACATTTCTCTTCTTCCTAAAAAACAAACAAGCAAACCATGCATTTGCTGTTGATTTTGCTTTATCGTATCACATGACATTAAGGATTGAATTGTTTGCTTATGAGAGAAGGGTATGGGGAGAGAGAGATAGAGAGAGAGAGAGAGAGAGAATCCCCCTGGCACATGTGATGTTGAGGGTTGAACTTGGGACCTCAGGCTGCAGAGTTCAGTGCTTTATCCACTGTACCACCTCCCAGGCCCCATAAAGGCTATTTTTAATTGTATATGATGACTTTTATTTGCATATCTATCTCAGTTGAATTTGAGTTAGGCAAAGCAAAGGTGGTTCCTTGTGCAAACTTGCCTACTTAACTCACGAAATTACACACACGATGGAGCAGTGACCTTGTTTACCACCAGGTGGCGGTCTTGTGCTCCAAGTGAGCCTGAACAGGCTGGTCCTTAACTTCACAAGCTTCCAGAAAAATCTTCTAGGTTCTTTCTGTGGGCGAGACTGTGGTTTTCACTGAGGGCAGTGAAGGATAAACACACTGACTCTAAAATTAGCTCCCTGGCCCCTCCTATCTCATAGGTTCTCTCCTCTTTAATTTTTGGGTCTCCCTACCATCAGCCTCACCTCCTGTTTTTTTTTTTTTCTTCTTCTTCTTTTTGTAAAAGCCAGAAAGCACCACCCAGAGATTGAGTGTTTAGACTTGCCACGCAGGAATAGTGGCTTTCCAACCCTGGGTTTCAGGAGTTTCATGATTAGTCCTGTGGGGACTGATATTCAGGTCTTGGTGCCCTTCCTTGGTGCTGACTCTGAGCTCTCCCTGATTTCTGTCCTCTGATGTCCTTTCACAGCCCGGGATTCTACATGGTTCTGCCCCCTCCCCCCAGGGTCACCTCACCCCCCTTATTCAGAGCTGAGGGACCTGGGGTCTTTCTTTCCTGTGCGTACAATTTTGTCATCTGCAACACCCACCTCCACCTCCCAGTTAGAAAAATAAAAAAATGTGAGGGTGGGAGGGAAGCTGAATGGTGAAGATCAGTTTTCCCCTAGTATTTTTCACTTTCTTTGTCTTTTAAAAATAATTTTATTTGTTCAGATTCATAAAGAATATCTACCCATGAGACACCCAGAGAAGAGTCAGATAGGAGAGATGCCCCAGTAAATCATTTCTTCCTAGATGGGTATATAAGCCGTTATACCCTCCACTCCTTGGGCTGTGAAATGGAAATACCGTGTCTATTGTATAGCATTTTTGTTAGAATTAGAGATGCAGCCTTGTCAAGAGCTTGGCTTGTGCCTGACACTTAAACAGAAGCATTTTTTAGTTCAGTGATATATATATATTTCAGATATATATATATATATTTGTTGTTTTTTTAATCTTTTAATTTTTTTTTTTTTAATCAGAGCACTGCTCAATCCTGGTTTATGATGGTGCTGAGAACCTTGGGTGCCTTAGGCATGATAGTCTTTTTGCATAACAATTATGCTATCTCTCCAGCCCCATCCTTTTATCCTCTCTTCTTCCCTCCTTTCTTTCTTAAATATTTTTATTTATTAGTCAGGAAGATAGGGGGAGAGAGAACCAGACATTCACTCTGGTAGATGTGCCGCTGGGTTTGTACTCAGGACCTTATGTTTGAGAGTCCAATGCTTTTATCCACTATGCCACCTCCTGGACCAGTCTGTCTTTTTTTCCTCTTTCTTTCTTTCTTTCTTTCTTTCTTTCTTTCTTTCTTTCTTTCTTTCTTTCTTTCTGTCTTTTTCTATCTCTCTCTTATCTCTTCTCCTCCTCCTTCTTCTCCTTTTCCTTCCTTTTATTTGACGGGACAGAGAAATTGAGGGAGAAGGCAGAGATAGAGAGGAAGACAGAGACATCTGCAAATCTGCTTCACCACTTGTGAAGCTTCCCCCCCCCCCATAGGTGGGCGTCAGGGACTTCAACCCGGGTCCTTGCACATGGTAAGATGTGCACTTAGTCAGGTGCGATGCCCAGCTGCAGCCCCACATTCTCTTGTTGTTTGTTTTTACCAGAGCACTGTTCAGCTCTGGCTTCTGGTGGTGCTGGGGATTGAACCTTTGATGCCTCAGGCATGAAAGTCTTTTTGCATCATCACTCTGCTATCTTCCCAGCCCTGCCTTGAAATTTGAAAATGGGGCTCCCAGTGTGCCGTGCTTGGGAGGGAGGAGTGCTGTGGCAGAGCCCCTGACCCCATCTTCCATGTTTCTCCCCGCCCAGATCTGGAATCTGGCTTCCAACAAGCTCACATTCTTGAACTCTTATAAGATGAAGATGTCAGTGATCCTGGGGATTGTGCAGATGGTTTTCGGTGTCATCCTCGGCCTCTTCAATCATGTGTAAGTGTCCCCATGTGCTCTGCAGGGAGCATGGCTGTCGGATATCTGGCGGGGTGATCTCCAGGGGAAAGGTAACAGACTGGTTCTTTCTCGCTCACGACAGGGGTGACACGAAGTAAAAGACACCAGGGAGCTCCTCAGTGTGTAACTCAGAACTCAGAACTCGTTTATTAGCAAGGTGGACATGAGTTAAATAGAAAAACAAACGAAGGGATATTACTGAAATATGTCAGAAATTACAGGTTTCTTAACGGTCGGCATGCCCCTAAGGTAGGGGGCTGGTATGACAGGAATTGATGAGATACAAGACAGTTATTCTCCATGATGCAAGCAACTTAATTATCCAAAGGTATTTGAGAGAAGCATAGGGGTTAAACCCGTAGGGTGAGACAGAGAGAAGATGGATATCAAAAAGCCATATAGTTTGGCATTTCTCTTGTCTGGGGTCTGGGGTGTATGATGGAATGTGTGATAAGGTGTGTTCTTCTGTGATCAGAAGGTGACTTTGAATAAGTGAATCTGTGGCCATGTGGCCTGCAGTTAATGGAGGGAAGTATTGGGGTTTCTGTGGGCCTGAGAGTCAAGAAGGAAAGAACCAAGTCTGAGTTTCCCCCCTTTTGCTCACCTCGGTTGAGAGAGACTAACCAAGAGGGTATCTTCTCAGACCTCCATCCAAGGATGGGGGTGGTTCTCCCTAAGCTCTATCAGGCTTCCATATAGTCCCAACACGTGGCCATATAGAGGGCAGCAGGGACATGCTGACAGAGTCACAGGCAGGCCACCAGCTTCCTTCCCTGCACCTGCTGGCGTCAGTCAGACTGGGCTGTTTTGCCAGAAATGGCTACTGCTCCCCTCTCAGTTTCTCTCTGTCTTACCACAATAATAAATAATATAAAACCAAACAAATAATACATACGTATTTTTTAAATGAATAAGTAACCATTGTATGCTTTGGGAAGCATACAGACTTAACTTGCTCTCCCCTCACAGATACTTCAGAAATTTCCTCAACATCGTTCTGCAATTTATCCCCGAGATGTTTTTCATCCTGTGCCTGTTTGGCTACCTGGTCTTCATGATCATCTTCAAATGGTGCTACTTTGACGTCCACGTGTCCCAGTATGCCCCGAGCATCCTCATCCACTTCATCAACATGTTCCTCTTCAACTACGAGGACCAGGCCAACGCACCACTGTACACACACCAGGTACGCGGGCTGCCTCTGTCGGCCTCGAAGACACTGGAGAGAGCAGGCTCTTGACCTTTTGTTTGTACTTATTAGTGGCCAGTCAGTGGCGCACCTGGTTAAGTGCACACGTAGTTCCATTTGAAAGGATGTGGGTCTGCTGGTGTCTCTCTTTCTCTCTCCCTCTCTCAATTTTTCTCTGTCTTTATCAACTAAAATAGAAAGAAGAAAAAAAGGAAAAAATGGGGGGTCGGGCAGTAGTGCAGCGGGTTAAGCGCAAGTGGCACAAAGCACAAGGACCGGCATAAGGATTCAGGTTCGAGCCCCCGGCTCCCCACCTGTAGAGGAGTCACTTCACAGGCGGTGAAGCAGGTCTGCAGGTGTCTGTCTTTCTCTCCCTCTCTCTGTCTTCCCCTCCTCTCTCCATTTCTCCTGTCCTATCCAACAATGAATGACATCAACAATAATAACCACAACAAGGCTACAACAACAAGGGCAACAACAACAAAAAAGTTGGGGGATGTCCTCCAGGAGCAGTGGATTCATGGTGCAGGCACCGAGTCCCAACAATAACCCTGGAGGCAAAAAAAAAAAAGGAAATAATGGCTGTTAGGAGCAGTGGATTCATGGCACTGGCGCTGAGTCCTGTGGTGATAAAAGCTGGTGGTGATAAAATTATTTTGGATAGAGCTAGAGAGACTGAGAGAAATTAAGAGGGAGGTAAAGATAGAGAGGTAGAGGGACATAGAGATACCTGCAGCTCTGTTTCATCACTTGTGAAGCTTCCCCCCTGCAGGTGGAGAACAGGGCTTGAACCTGGGTCCTTGCACTAGGTGAGGTGTGTGATCTACCAGGTGCACCACCATCCGGCTCTCCAGGTGTCCTCAGCAGGTTCTTGTTAGATGGCTGAGGTGTGCTGGGCAGTGATGGGGGGGGGTCTCTCTAGTCTTTCCTGAGGGTCATGCAAGGCAGAAGTGATTCATGTGGGGATGAAAATGACTTAGAACAAAAGAAAAAAAAATCCTTCCTGTTGATGGGCATGGAGCTGCTAATGCTCTCAGTAGCCCCTGAGAAATGAAGACTCTTATTCTGAAATTAAACTCCACTGAAAGTTCATGAGGAAGAAATTGGCGTCAAGAAGAGTCCTTCTGTGTTCCCATGGAGAGTGGGTTTCTGGAGACCAGTGAACCAAACTCAGGCTCCGTTCTGACTCTGGTTGAAGACATCTACTCTTTTCTAATTATATATATATTTTAGGGTCAGGTGGTGGTGCACCTGGTTAAGTGCACATAGTAGAATTTTTAAAATGACACCAGGATTATCGCTGGGGGCTTGATGCCATGAGGACTTCAACCCAGTCCCTGCATATGGTAAGGCATGTGCCCTCCTCTTTAATGAGCTGTCTCCTGGCCCCAGGCTGCTTTTTAAATTTTTTATTTTATTTAAATAGTAAACAATGACCACAGACAATCTCTCTTCGCAGTTGGAGGTTACTGTCTTTCTGACTTCTTCTGGTTCTTCAATTCTTCCAGCCTCATCACTGACTTAATATTTTATTTGAAAAAAATATACATGTTTGTGGGAGCCGGAGATAACAATAGCTCCAAAAGTAATTCTTTTTTTTCAAAAGTATTTTGATTTATTTTTATTATTGGATAGAGATGGAGAGAATTTAGAGGTGAGGGGGAGCTAGAGAGAGAGAGAGACAGAGAGACAGAGAGATACCTTCAGTTCTGCTTCACCACTTGTGAAGCTTTCTCTCTGCAGGTGGGGACTGAAAGCTTTAACCACCATTCCCTGTGCACTGTAAGGTACTTAACCAGATGCAGCGCAGCATGCCCTCACCCCCCCCCCCCCCCCCCCCGCTCACCGTAAGTAATTCATTGGTGGAATGAATTGTCTTTTTCTTCTGGCCTCTCACTCCCAGTGGTTGACTTGGCAATGCTGTTTGAAGGTTGGTTTTCACTGCAGAAGAGCCCATGTCATTAAATCTAATTTAATTTTTTTCTTTTTTGTTTTAATGTTTTATTTATTTATTAATTTATTTTCCTTTTTTGTTGCCTTTGGTGTTTTTATCATTGTTGTGGTTATTATTATTGTTGCTATTGCTATTGTTGTTGTTGCCAAATAGGACAAAGAGAAATGGAGAGAGGAGGGGAAGACAGAAGACAGACACATACATGACACATGGAGAGTATGATTATAACATGCATGACAACATGCACACCAGCCCCATATGTGTGTGTGTGTTCATTTGCTTTGGACATTCCAAGGATCAAGAGTCTTGCATAAAAATAGAGAGCTTGAATGGAGCTTGAAGAAATCACATTAAGTGAAATAAGGTAGAAACAGAAGGATGAATATGGGATGATCTCACTCACAGGCTGAAGCTGAAAAACAAGGTCAGAAGAGAAAACAGAACCTGGACTGGAGCTGGTGTACTGCACCAAAGTAAAAGACTCTGGGGTGGGTGGTGGTGGTGGGGGAAGGGTTCAGGTCCTGGAACAGGATGGCAGAGGACCTAGTGGGGGTTGGATTGTTATGTGGAAAACTGAATAATGTTAAGCATGTACAAAGTGTTGTATTTACTGTCAAATGTAAAACATTAATCCCCAAATAAAGAGGAAAAAAGTAGACAGAGAGGGCACCCAGCAGAATACACACATTCCCGTGTGCAAGGACCAGGGTTCGATCCTATTATCAGCACTTGAGAGTTCTTGCATGGTGGTGGTGGTGGTGGGGGGGTAGGAGAACTTAACAAGTGCTGTGACAGCTCCCTTTCTCTCTCTCTGTCTCCTCCTCCCTCTTTGTCTCTTACTCTCTAGCTAAAAAAAAAAAAGTAAAATAAAGAATAAAGGAAGAAAGGAATAAAAAGAGCCTGTGGGGAACAGAAATCATGCAGGTACAGTGCCCTAGGGAAAACTTTGGGGGCAGAGAGAGAAGAGGGAGAGGGTAAGAGCGAGCAGAGAACAATGGGGTTGTTTTGTGCTAAGGGTCGGAAGGCTGGAATGTCCAGTGTGTGACTATGTCCTTCCCTCCCTTTCTTGAGCAGATAAGAATCCCTTGAGGTAGAAAGAGGTAGAAAGGAATCCCTTGTTATTGGGGTCAGTCTTGTTACAATTGGGATGATAAATCAGTATGAGTCCTTTTTCCCTCTCCTTCACAGCAGCTAGGACTAAGCCTTCCAAGTCTCCTGGTTTATTTATTTATTTAAATATTTTTAAATTAATTAATTAACTTCCTTTTGTTGCCCTTGTTGTTTTTATTGTTGTCGTAGTTATTGTTGTTGTTACTGATATTGTTGCCATTGTTGGGTAGCACAGACAGAAATGGAAAGAGGAGGGGAAGACAGAGGGGGAGAGAAAGATAGACACCTGCAGATCTGCTTCACCACTTGTGAAGCGACTCCCCTGCAGGTGGGGAGCTGGGGCTTGAACTGGGTTCCTTACGCTGGTTCTTACGCTTTGCGCTATGTGCGCTTAACCCACTGCACTATCACCCGACTCCCTATTTATTTGTTTTTTTTATGACATTTTATGGGGCTGCTGTTCAGTGGTTTACAGTACAGTTGTGACACGTGAGTACAGTGTCTCCATGGTAGTGTCTGCAAAAACACTCTCAGCCCCAGCTGAGGTCCTTTTCCATCAAAAAGCCCCAGGACCCCAGAGCCTCCCGCACTCATCTCCCTGTCTTCCCTTCCCAGAGTCCTTTTCTCCGGTGCAATTCACCAAACCCAGTCCAAGTTTTACTTTGTGTTTTCCCTTTCTGCCCTTGTTTCTTAAATTCCACCTCTGAATGAGACCATCCCACATCCATCATCCTCTTTGTGGCTTTTCTCGCCTTACAGAATTCCTTCAACTTTCATCCAAGATGAAGCCAAGATGAATTCTTAACAGCTGAGGAGGTTCTTCTGATGAAATTTTTAAAAATAATTATTTCTTTATTGTTGGACAAAGATAGAGAAATTGAGAAGGGAGGGAGAGGTAGAGAGATAGACAGACACCTGGAGTTCTTGTGAAGCTTTCCCTCTGCAGGTGAGAACTGGGGGCTTGAACCTGGGTCCTCGCACACTGTAATGTGAGCACTTAACCAGATGTGCCACCATTTGGCCCCAGGAGGTTCTTTTCGCAATTGCATATCAATCTGGGTCACTCCTTGAGACTGGTGACCAGTGACTGTTTAATGACAGGGTGGGGTTGTGGGCATGTGGAAGGACATAGGAACCCGGATAGGGCGGCACCTGGGTTTCCACAGAGACGGAGAAACCACAGATGTCTCATCCCAAACGCCTTGAAGCGAGAACAGGAGAGAGAGTCTCAGGGTGGGGAAGTGGCATAGCAGGTGGAGCGCAGGACTTGCGTGCTTGAGGTCCCATGAATTTTATTCTCAGCACAGCATATGATGGAGCGGTGGGGTGCTCTGGCTTCTGTCTCTCAAAATAAATAAAATTAACCTTTAAAAAATTGCAATAGAAACAAGGCAACGTACCCTGTAGAGCCCATGCATTACCATGCACAAGAGCCTGGGTTCAAGGCCCTGTTCCCACCTGTGGTGTGGAAGGGGGAAGCTTTACTAGAGGTGAAGCAAGGCAGCAGGTGTCTCTCAGACTCCCTCCCTCTCAGCCTCTCCCGCCCCTCAATTTCTCTCTATTCTACCCAATAAAAGTCAAATAAGATCAATTACAGAATAAATATTAGAGAACATACTGGGTAATTCATCCACATATCTACTGGCTGAGATCATGTTTGTGACGTAATGTCACTGAGGCCTTTTACTTTCAGAGTTATCACTGAAGCTTGGTGTCAGCGTTATAAATCCACTGCTCCTGGTGGCCATTTTTCCACTTCTTCTTCTTCTTCTTCTTCTTCTTCTTCTTCTTCTTCTTCTTCTTCTTCTTCTTCTTCTTCTTCTTCTTCTTCTTCTTCTTCTTCTTCTTCTTCTTCTTTTTCTTCTTCTTCTTCTTCTTCTGAATAGGACAGACAGAAATTGACGTAGGGGTGGAGGAGCTAGAAAGGGAGAAAAACAGAGATACCTGTAGACCTGCTTCACCACTTGTGAAGTGACCCCCCCACCACCACCACAGTTGGGCAGCTGGGGGCTTGAACCAGGATCCTTGCACTTTGTACTATGCACACTTAACCCAGTGCACCGCTGCCCAGCCCCCCCTTTTTCTTTTCTTATAGACTAGAGAGAACTTGAGAGGGGAGCTGGAGGGATGGAGAGATAGAGAGAGAGAGAGAGACACCTGCAGACCTGCCTCATCACTCATGAGGCTTCCCAGCTGCATGGAGGGAATGAGAGCTTGAACCGATGTCCCAGTGCATGGTAACATGTGCGCCCAGCTGAAAGAAGTTGCCTTTCTGATGTATCTCCTGAATACTTTCATGAATACAAATGGCTGGCTGCAGACACTGTAGGGGTACTGACCGTATGAATGCACGTGCTTAGAGAAGGCGTGGGTGAGCCAACCCTTCTCTCCGTGTGGTGGACTGGAAGTGAAATGGCCTCACTGAGATACTTCCCCTCTCCTATGATGCTGCAGAACTAAAATCACCCATCACCATCTGCTTTGCATGGAAGCTGTGCCCATGCTCACCTGAAAGTGACCCGATCTTCCTGTTTTGGTCTTGCAGCAAGAAGTCCAGAGTTTCTTTGTTGTCATGGCATTGGTTTCTGTGCCCTGGATGCTTCTGATCAAGCCGTTCATTCTTAGAACCCAGCACCGGAAGTCACAGGTAAGAGCCTGGAGTTTTAATTCATTCACCTGGACAGGACTGTGAACTCCTTGGGAAGAGCAGCCTGTTTTGTTTTATTCTTTAAACATTTTATTTATTGTTTGTTTATAGGGTAGAGACAGAGATATCAAGAGGGAAAGGGCTTACAGAGAGGGAGACACACACACACACTGATAGCACTGCTTCACTTCTCATGAAGCGTCTACCCAAGTTCAAGTCTTGCATATGGTAACACATCTGCTCAGCCCAGTGGACCAACACCCAACCCCCAAGAAGCCCAGATTTTAAGAGAGAATGTGGGGGGTCCCAGAGGCCTGAAGGACAAGGGCAAAGTATTGATGAGTTAGTACATCTTGCTCCGGAGAATTTTACTTTCCTTGATGTTTTTGTTTATTTTTTATTTGAGAGAGGGAGAATGAGAGAGAGAGAGTGAAAGAGACCAACCACAGTGCGGCCTTCCTCTAGTACAGTGGAGGCCAGGCTCAAACCTAATTCATACATGGCAAAGCAGTGAGCTATTTTACCAGTCTATCTTTGAGGTCCTCTTATTCTGGTGTTATATCCTACTAGGACTGTTTATATCATTTGTCCAGTCAGCTTGGCTTGGGCTGTGTGTATGGACTGTGTCTGGTAGTACTTAAGGATTTAAACATGGTGGATTTATTAGCTGAAAGTAAGCTGATTTCTCTGCTGTTAGTTTGTCAATGAATAGTGAATATTGAAAATTGTTTTTTTCAGCTATTTTATTTATTTTTTTGCCACAAGTTGTGCACCTTTACTATATTATGATAGAGACTTTTGTAAAAAACAAGCATGGTAGAAAGATTCAAATTCATCCATTCTGTGGCCATGCGAGTGGCTCAGTGGGTTAGAGTGTAGGACTTGCCTAAGTCAAGTCCTGAGTTCAGTCCCTAGCACCACACATGCTAGAGTGATGCTCTGGGTCTCTCCGTCTCTCTTTAAATGACTTAACCTTTTTGTTTGTTTATTTTAGCCAGGTCTTTTTAAAAAAATTATTATTAGTGATTTAATATTGATTTACAAAATTACAAGATAATGGGTACAACTTGCACCTTTCCCACCACCAGAGTTCTGTATGCCCATTCCCTCTATTGTAAGCTACAGCAATTCAAAACCAGTTGGTTTTCTTCCTCTTGGGGCCAAACATCAGTTCCCACCAACTCCTAGACTTACTCAGAAGGTGAAGAAGAGTGTAATGTTGGTCTAAGTCTGGGCAGGAGGAGATAGCATGTTGGTTATGCAAAGAGACTCTCATGCCTGAGGCTCCAAAGTCCTAGGCTCAATTCCCCACACCATTTTAATCCAGAGATGAGCAGCATTCTGGTTAAAAAAAAAAAAGTTCTGGAAAGCAGTTACAGAAGCCAGACCTTCTACCTTCTGCAACCCACAATGACCCTGGGTCCATGCTCCCAGAGAGATGGAAAATGGGAAAGCTATCAGGGGAGGGGGTGGGATATGGAGATTGGGTGGTGGGAATTGTGTGGAGTTGTACCCCTCCTACCCTATGGTTTTGTTAATTAATCCTTTCTTAAATAAAAAAATTTTAAAAATAAAGTTCTGGGAGCAGTAGCACAGCGGGTTAAGCGCATGTGGTGAAAAGCGCAAGGGCCAGCATAAGAATCCCGGCTCAAGCCCCAAGCTTCCCACCTGCAGGGGAGTCGATTCGCCCGCAAGTGGTGAAGCAGATCTGCTGGTGTTTTTCTTTCTCTTTCCCTCTCTGTCTCCCCCTCCTCTCTCCATTTCTCTCAGTCCTATCCAACAACAATGACGTCAGTAACAACAATAATAACTACAACAATAAAACAAGGGCAACAAAAGGGAATAAATATATATATATTTAAATTTTTATTTATTTATTTTATTTATTCCCTTTTGTTGCCCTTGTTGTTTTATTCTTGTAGTTATTATTGTTGTTGTCGTTGTTGGATAGGACAGAGAGAAATGGAGAGAGGAGGGGAAGACAGAGAGGAGGAGAGAAAGATAGACACCTGCAGACCTGCTTCACCGCCTGTGAAGCAACTCCCCTGCAGGTGGGGAGCCGGGGTTCCAACCGGGATCCTTATGCCGGTCCTTGTGCTTTGCGCCACCTGCACTTAACCCGCTGCGCTACAGCCCGACTCCCGGGAATAAATATTTTTTAAAAAGAAATAACACCTGATGATGCTGGAGATGATTTATCTCTGCTTCCCTCCGGACCCACATGCTGAAGTTGTATTTCCCACATGGTTGTAGACTGAATTCTCTTTTCCAGAAATCCTTGTCAGATGTTGGTACAAAGAAATGGTTGAATTGAGTTACCCATAAGTGACAAGGCTGCAGTTAAGGTGTTGCCCCCTAGGTGGCGCACTGTTTCCATATCTTCTCTGCTCACTATTTCCTGTCAGAAAGCCTGTCTGAAATAGAGTGTATGTAGGGTAGAAATAAATTGGAAGACAAAGCAAAGAATGCTTCTTGAGGTTTGGTGAGGTGGTGAGAAGCTGAGGTGGGAGGGAAGGTTTTCTTAGCCAGCCATCCTGGGGGAGCATCCTGGGACACTGGGGACCAGGAGAACTGTGTTGTTGGTTGGCAAGGGGTGGGGTGTGCATGGTCCTTCCTTGGCTGGTTCCTGGGGCCTCTCGTTAGAGTCCTGGGGCTTTTTTCTATCTGAGGAACATGGCCAGGGCAGCTGTGTTGCTGGCATGAGCTTTGGACTTGAGTCTAATTCCCAAGTTATTAGAAGGGTTGATTTGAGATAGGAGGCTAGAACACATTTCACTTAGGAATTGCTTGCTTTGGTTTATAATTAAATTTTTTAAATGTAATTTTATCTATTTTGATAGGACAAAGAGAAATTGAATGGGGAGGGGAATACAGGGAGGGAGAGAGACACCTGTGACATTGCTTTACCACTTGTGAAGCTTTCCTCCTGCAGGTGGGGACCAGGGGCTTGAACCTGGGTCCTTGCACACTGTAATGTGCACTCTCAACCAGGTGCACCACCACCCGGCCTCTTGATTTATAAATTTTGAAAAGGCTCCTCCACTTCTTCCTCCTCCATCCCTCCCTCAGAGCCTACACCATGACTCCACTGCTCCCTGTGGCCATTATTGTCTTCATTTTTCTTTTTTATAGACAATGAAATAGAGAGAGAGAGAGAAGGGAAAGATATAGAGGAGAGACACCTGCAGCACTGCTCCACTTCCCATGAAGCTTCCCCCCAGCAGGTGGGGACCAGGGGCTTGAATCCTAGTCCTTGTGCATATGATAATGTGCTCTCAGCCTGGTGCACCACCACCCATTCCCCCAAGAACTTATGTTTAGGTGGATTATACCTGGCTGGGGAGACAGCATAATGGTTATGTAAGACTTTGGGGAGTTGGGCGGTAGCGCATCGGGTTAAGTGCAGGTGGCGCAAAGTGTGAGGACTGGTGGAAGGATCCCAGTTCAAGCCCCCGGATCCTCACCTGCAAGGGGAGTCGCTTCACAGGCGGTGAAGCAGGTCTGCAGGTGTCTATCTTTCTCTCCTCATCTGTCTTCCCCTCCTCTCTCCATTTCTCTCTGTCTTATCCAACAACAATGACAACAATGATAACTACAACAACAAACAACAAGGGCAACAAAAGGGAATAAATAAATAAATAAATACTAAAAAAATAAAAATAAAAAAAATACTTTCATGCCTCGGGCTCTGAGGTCCCAGGTTTAATTCCCAACAGCACCACAACCCAGAGCTGAGAAGTGCTCTGGTAAAAAATAAATACACAAATGAACTGCTACAACTCTTTTTTTGGGTGAAGATTTGTTTTATTTATTTCATGAGATAGATAGATAGATAGACAGACAGACAGACAGATAGATAGACACCAGAGAGGCAGTCTGGCCTATGTTATATGGCTTCTCTTAATTTCTCTCTGCCATATATATAAAGAAATAAAAATGGTTCTGGGAGTGGTGGGTTCATATGCATGCACCAAAGTTTGCCCTCACCGCCACCTGCTGGGTTACTGAGTCATTACAAAACTGAGGATGAATCTAAGGCTTCCTTTCCTTTCTGCTTGGCAGCTGCAGGCTTCTGTGATGGAAAATACCATCGAGGACATAGAAGGTGACAGTGCCAGCCCTTCCATGAATGCCACCCAAAAGCCTTCTACAGGTGGCCACAGGGATGAGGATGACCATGAAAAGGTATTTGGGATGCTGACCTCCACAAAGCCTCCCCAGTTGGCATTGATTCTAAGGACAGGATCTGGTGAGGGGTGACAGTCAAATACTGGCCGGCAGACAGGGTGGTGGGTGGCTCAGTGAGTAGAGCACATGCTCACTGTGCATTAAGCCCTGGGTTTGATCCCTGGCACCACATGGGAGCACCTTCCTTTTCCTCTTTCTATCTCTTTCTCCTTCCTCCCTCCCTTCCTTCTTTCATTTTGTCTTTTTCTTTCCACTTCCTCCCTTCCTTCCTGCCAGGGCACTGCCTGGCTCTGGTTTCTGATCATGCCAGGATTGCATCTGAGGCCTCTAGGACGTCAGTCATGAACACCAGTTTCTCTACTGATAGTCCTATCTCCCAGGCCTCTTTTTTAGAATTTCACTTTATTTATTACATTTTTGAGAGAGCTTCACATGAGAGAGAGAAGCCAGAGCATCATTCATGCAGTGCTGGGGATCAAACCAGGGACCCTAGGCCTCTGAATCCAGTGCCCTACCAGCTGCACCATCTCCCAGCCGCTCTTCTTTTCCTTTGTTGAAGGGGACAACTCATGGGCCAGAGCCGGGAGAGAAGAGTTGGGGCAGGTGGGGTTTGAAGAATGAGAAGAAGGGCAGTAGGGCAGATGTGCGATTCTTCAAGAAGTTTTTTGGTTTTTTTTTTTTTTGCCTCCAAGGTTATTGCTGGGGCTTGGTGCCTGCACTAACAAATCCACTGCTTCTGGAAGCTATTTTTTCCCCTTTGTTGCCCTTGCTGGTATCATTGTTGTTGGACAGGACAGAGAGAATTCGAGAGAGAAGGGGAAGATAGAGAGGGGGAGAGAAAGATAGACACCTACAGACCTGCATCACTGCTTGTGAAGTGACTCCCCTTGCAGGTGGGGATCCAGGGGCTCGAACCGATATCCTTAGCCCATCCTTGTGCTTTGTGCCATGTGTGCTTAACCACTGCTCTATTGCCCAGCCCTGTTTTTTATTGTTTTTTTCAGTTTTTAAAAAAAATTTTCCCCATTTCTGTTGATTTATTTTGATCTGGGCACTGCTCAGCTTTGACTATTGATGGTTCCAAGGATCAAAACTGGGACCTTTTATTTTCTTAAAAAAAAATATTATTATTATTTTTTAGTTTCTTTATTGGGGGATTAATGTTTCATAGTCAACAGTAAATATAATAGTTTGTACATGCATAACATTTCTCATTTTTCCACACAACAGTACAACCCCCATTCTGCCATTCTATTCTAGGATCTGAACTTCCCCACCCACCCACCCCAGAGTCTTTTAGTTTGGTGCAATACACCAACTCCAGTTGAAGTTCTGCTTAGTGTGCTCTTTTCTGATCTTGTTTTTCAACTTCTGCCTGCGAATGAGATCATCCCATATGCATCTTTCTGATTCTGACTCATTTCACTTAACATAATTTCTTCAAGCTCTATCCAAGATGGACTGAAAACAGTAAAATCACTATTTTTACTCTGAAAATGTCCAATAGTTCTAATTTATCTCTTCATTTAGTTCCTTCATTTCTTTACTGATTTTTCTGCCTGGATGATCTGTCAGGTTGAGAGAGTGGGGTGTTTAAGTCCCCTACTATGACTGTGTTGCTCTTTTGGTATAAGTTTCATGCATTTAGATGGCCTCTTCTTGGGTGCATAGATGTTGATAATCATTAAGTCCTCTTGATTGACTGATCCTCTGAGCACTAAGTAATGTCCATCCCTATCTTTTTAAATTTTATTTATTTTAAAGTCTATCATGTCAGATGTGAACATAGCTGTTCCTCCCCTTTTTTGGTGGTCCATTGGCTTGTATGGTAGTTTTCCATTTTTTCACTTTGAGTCTGTGTTTGTCTTGTTGATGCAGACAACATATGGTTAGGTTGTGTTTTCTGATCCATCTTCCTACTCTGTGCCTTTTAAAAGGTGAATTCAGGCCATTGACATTTATTGATATCATAGATTGAAGATATTTTAATGCCATTATTGTAGATTTTTAGAGTGTTCTGCTATATGACATGTTTTTGGTGATCTGACTGTTTATAGGAGAACTTTCAGAACTTCTTTCAGGGCAGGCTTGGTGATAGTTGATTCCTTCAGCTGTTGCTTATCTGAGAAGGTTTTTATGCCTCCATCTAGTCTGAATGACAGTCTAGCAGGATACAGTATTCTTGGTTGAAAGCCTTTCTCACTGAGCACTCAATCGATATCTTGCCATTCACTTCTGACCTGTAGTTTGTGTGGAGAAGTCTGTTGCTAATCTTATGTGTTTTCCTCTGTAGGTGACTCTTTGTTTTTCTCTTTCAGCCTTCAGGATCCTTTATTTATCCTTACTCCTTTAAATTCTAAATATGATGTGTCTTGGTGTCTTTAAATCTGGGCTAGTTATGTTTGGGACCCTCTGGGCTTCTTGAACCTTTATGTCTTTTATCTTGTCTAGAGTAGAGAAGTTCTCAGCTATTATGTCCTGTAGAATGTTTTCTTCCTCTTCCTCTCTTCTTCTGGTAAGCCAATAATGCGTATATTATTTCTTTTGAGGTCATCCCATAGGTCTCTGTTGTTGTTTTCAGTATCTCTTAATCTCTTTTTGAGATCTCTTCTTAGTTTTCTCTAATCATCCTCAATCTTGCTGATTCTGTTTTCTGCCTCATTTATTCTGTTCTGTCTCCCCCTCTGTTGTTTCTGTAGCTTAGCTATTTTGTTACCCTGTTGTGATACTGTAGTAGCTTGTTCAGCTAGTTGTGCTTTTAGCTCAGCTGTTTCAGCTTTCTGTTCTCTAATTAGTCAAGATAGTGCTTTCTTTCAGAGTCTCATTTGTTGTTTCTGCATTTCTCATGACAGTTCTTCAAACTCTTTCCTCACTCCTGTGACTAATTCCTCAGGTAGTGTTTGGATATTGATCTCATTCTTCTGTGTTTTTCCCTTTGGGGGGGTTTTAGCTGGACTTTTGTCCTGATTAATTTCTCCAATGTTTCTCCTTGGCTTAACCATTATTATAGTGTATTAAGAGGTCTCAGTACTTTTCAGTCCACTGATTACACTTACCTGGATTGACTTGTGTCTAAATAAGGTACTTAAAGTGTTCACAGTTGTGGAAATTGACAGTTGTTTCAATGTTATCTCAATCCCTGAGTTGAAGCACAGTGGCTGCTAATGTCTCTTTTGTTCTTTTTTTCCCTGTAGGCTATGGAAGCCTGAGGGCTTTCTATCTATAAGTAGGTTTTTAAGTCACTCACTCCTAACCAAGAGATAAAGCAGGGTGGGGGAGAGATAGCACAGTGGTTATGCAAAGAGACCTCCACATCCCAAAGATGCAAAGCTCCAGGCTCAATTCAGCTTCTCTGCCAAGCCGGGAAGCACTGCTGTGCCCTGTGAATTTCTAAACAAGTCCCATTTATAGTCTGTAGGTTCTGAGGCAATTATTCACCATGTTCTTCTCAGGAAAACAATGTGGGAAGGCTCCCACTGTACATCCCCACCACTAGCGCACTGGGGTGTAGCTCTTCTCCTGAGTTTCCTGGTCAGTTCTCTGCTTCTGGATGTCAGCACAGGGCCTCCCCCTTGCTGCTCCAGCCTCTGAGGGCAATAGCAATGGAGACTCACAGTTGCATTTGGTGAGTCTTAGGGGAGTCCTCTCCTACCTTCAGCCGTCTTTTTGTTGGTGAAACAGACTGGAGGTGGTGTCTCAACTGGTAAACTGCCGGACTGTTACCAGCTTCTTGGGAGTAGATGGGCTTTAGCCCAGGAATCTCCTCTCTGTCCACAAGCTACATGTGTTTTCACTCACCGGTGACTTGGTGGGTTCCCAAAGTAGTCCCAGGCTTGTCTTGTTGCATTCTCAGATGATCTTTGATATTCCTTGTTCTTTAGAGAAGTTTCTCAACTGGGAGCAGGAGGTCTGGGCAGAGTTGTGGTCTCTGGATGCTCTGGTGACTTAGTGGGTTCCCAAAGTCGTTCTAGTCCTGTCTTGTTGCAAAACCTGGGACCTCTTACATGCAATACCTGTGCACTACCTCTGTGCTATCTCCACTGCCTCATTTCTTCCTTAACTAACGGGAGAGAGAACTGGAGCATCACTCTGGCATAAGCAATGCCAGGGGTCAAGCTTGAGACCTCACTTTGCAAGTGCTGTGCCATCTGTTATTTTATTTGATAAGATAGAGAAATTCAAAGAGGAAGGTGAAAGAGAGACCTGCAGCACTGCTTTACTGATAGGGAAGCTTCCCCCCTGCTGGTGGGGACCAGGGACTTGAACCCGGGTCCTGAGCATTGTAATATGTGTTCTCAACCAGGTGTGCCATCACCCAGGCTACCTAAATGTGTGTTTAATTTGCTTTATTTTAGTGAGATAGAGATGGAATGAGGGAAGAGCCACCAGAGCTCTGAGTCATGATGGTGCTGGGGATTGAGCCTGGTACTTTGGTGGCCTTGGGCACAGAATCTATTATTGTTGTCGTTATTACCATCATTATTATTATTTAGATAGAGACAGGCAAATAGAGACATCAGGAAAGAGTCCACAGCATCAAGGCTTCCTTCAGTGTGGTGGTGGCCAGGTTTGGCTCAAGTGAGCTATTTCCCAGACCCTGTGTGAATCAGGTGTTTGTTTAACTGATTACAACTGAGTTATTCTTTAACATTCTTCAACATTTAAAAAATACATTTTCTTTATGAGAGAGTGAAGAAGAGAGAGAGAGACATACAGACATACACTGGGCAGAACACTACTGTGGCCTAGATGGGGTCAGGGATCAAACCTGGGGCCTGCAGCATGCAAATCCTGTACTCTTGTGCCGAGCTGTGCTGGTGAAGCATGACCCTCTCTCTCTTACAGTTTGACTTCGGCGACGTGTTTGTGCACCAGGCCATCCACACCATCGAGTATTGCCTGGGCTGCATCTCTAACACCGCCTCCTACCTGCGCCTCTGGGCTCTCAGCTTGGCGCATGCGCGTGAGTCAGCACGCTGAGCTTGTGGGCTCGGGTCCTGCCCTGCCCGCCCCCCTTCCCCGGCTGTGTCTGCTGACTGTTTGTGTCCCCTCTTTCATGGGAAGAAGTGACTTGAGGTGGGGAGGGGAGGTGCACCAGGGGTTTCATGCATGTGTGACTAGGCCAACTTTTTCATTCTTTTCATTTTAGATAGAACAGAGGATGGCGGTGGGTTGGGACAGAAAGACTCAGAGAGAAAGAGAAAGACACTGTAATACTGGGGCTTCCCCTGCTGTCATGGTACTCCCATAGGCTACCGGGATTTGAACCTAGGTCTCATGCACAGCAAGACTTGAACTCTACTGGATGAGCCAGTCCTGAGCCTCAGTCTTTTTTGTTTTTTTTCCCTTGAGAGAGAGAGGAGATTCCACCATCCATGGACCGCACCATGTGGTGTTTCCCTCCCCCCCCCAGTGCTGTCCATGGTGCTGAAAGAGGAGAAACACCACAGCCCTGCTCCACCATCCGTAGAGCTCCCTGGGTGTTGTCCATGGTGCTGAGAGATAGAAGAGACCCCACAGTATTGTTCCACCATCTATGGAGCTTCCTTGAGCACCATCTGGAGTGGGAGTTACTGAATCCTGGGGTATGCAGCTCCAGGGTAGGGGCAGGAGAGGATCCTATTGGCATATGGACAAGATCCTTCCTTTCCTGTTTTGCAGAACTGTCTGAGGTACTCTGGACCATGGTAATGAACATTGGCCTGCGCCTGCGTGGCTGGGGTGGACTTGTGGGAGTCTTCATCATCTTTGCTGTCTTTGCCTTGCTGACAGTCGCCATCTTGCTCATCATGGAGGGACTCTCTGCTTTCCTACACGCCCTCCGTCTTCACTGGTAAGGGAGGCTACCTGATGAAGCCAGAGACTGATGGAGAGAGAAAGACAGAGAGACAGAGGAGGGAGAGTGTGGGCTGTGGGGCGAGTCAACTACCTTCAAACCCTAGTCTATTGTATGACATCAGTACTGTCCATGCCTTTTTGGAGCCTTGGCTCCCAGCTAGCCACCTCTTGGCATCATTATAAGTGGTGGGACAGCCTAAAGCCCAGTCATGGGTACTTGAAGAAATGAATACATTTTCCTTCATGTTTATTCGATCAGGAAAGTGATGGAAGGGCTAGATGATGGTGTGCCTAGTTGACTGTACATGTTACCATGCACAAAGACACGGGCTTAAGCCCCTCAGTTCCCACCTGCAGGGGAGAAGCTTTATAAACTGTGAAGCAGGTCTGCAGATATCTGTCTCTTCCTCCATATCTCCTTTTCCCTCTCTCTTTCTCTGTTCTATCAAATAAAAACAAGGGGGGGGGACACTGGGAAGAGTGGACTCACTGTGCAGGCACTAAGCCTCATTGGTAACCCTGGTGGCAATTAAAAAAAAAGTGATGAGAAAGTCAAAACTCAGACAGTGTTGAAAGCAGTTATGTTTCTCAGGGATGTGGTCTTTTATTTCATTGGTCTTGCTATCTTTATTTCAACAGAAGGGTTCTTTCCTAGGAGAGGTCTTCAGAGGATTGATTGCTTCACTGAGAGATCAATTTTTTTCTATGATATAGATAGATAGATAGATAGATAGATAGAGTGAGTGAATGAGTTGTGTCACAGTACCAAAGTTTCCTCCAGTGTGGTAGGAGCTGGGCTTGAACCTGGGCCATGCACTTGGCAAAGCAGTGTACTATCCCAGTGAGCCCTTTTGCTGGTTTGAAGGGCCCAGAACATGAACCCATTTGCTGAGTCACCTCCCTGACCAGCAACTAGTTTCTGTTTTTTCATTTTTTTAGAGTATTTCACCATTTAAAAACTTCATTTATTTATTATTATATATAGACAGAGAAATTGAAAGGGCAGAGGGAGAGACACTTGCAGCCCTGCTTTACCACTCATGAAGCTTTCCCTTTGCAGGTGTGCACTAGGGGCTTGAACCAGGGTCCTTGCTTACTGTGGTGTGTGCACATAACCAGGTGTGCCACTACCTGGCCCCAGTCATTTTTTTTTAAGTGCAGGAGAGTACTGACCTGGTATAGTGACTGCACATTGGCTCTGAGGCAAATGGAGTTTCAGATTCAAACCCCCTTCTCACCAGAAGCCAGTGGTTCAACCCTCTAAGGGACAAAAAAAAAAAAGTACATTTGAAAGAAGTTTGTTTGATTTATTTGTCTATAAGAGTTTCACATGTGTGAGGGTGGGGGGCAATGAGAGCACCACTCTGGTACTTGCAGTTAGGGATTAGGGATCAAACTGGGCACCTCAAGCACAGAGTCCAGTGTTCTCCCAGCGGAGCTGTTTCCCCAGCCAGTAAACAATGTGTCCTTGTGATGACAGTCGAATTCAGTCAGAGGGACACCTCCTCAAGTCATGGCAGGATGACTGAGGTGGGCTGAGTGGATCTGGGCAGTTCGCCCTTTGCTGCCAAGTGGGCAGAAGTTGATCATGGGGTGGAAGAGAAGGAGGGAGGCAGAGGGAGGAGACACTCACCAGAGGTCCTTGACCTTTTTAGATGTGTCCCAAGGCAGTCACCATTAGTGGCTTCCCAAATAGGAATTCTGTTCAAGGCTCTATTTTTGTGCCTAGTCACTTCCTCTCCTCTCCTCTCCTCTCCTCTCCTCTCCTCTCCTCTCCTCTCCTCTCTTCTTCATTTTAATATTTATTTATTTATTTATTTTGGATAGAAACAGAGAGAAATTGAGAGGAAAGGGGGAGACAGTGAGGGAGAAAGAGAGAGACACCTGTAACACTACTTCACTGATCATGAAGCTTCCCCCCTGCAGGTAGGGATCAGGGGCTTGAACCTGGATCCTTGTAATGTTTGTACTGAACTGGGTGCACCACTACTCAGCCCTTTCCCACCCTCCCTTCCTTCCTTCCTCCCTTCTTTCCTTCCTTCCTTCCACCCAACCTCCACCTTAGACTTAACTCTATGATTTAAGGTCTGGCTAGGGACTGGGGAGATAGCTCAGTGTTCAAGCATAGTACTTGCATGCTTGAGCCCCCAGAGCTTCAGTCCTCAGTACCATCGTATGCTCGAACTGAGCAATGTTTTAGTCTATCTCTCTATCTCTGTCTCCTTCACCACATTGGGGGAATCTTTGGTGCTATGGATTCTTTCTTCCTATCTCACTGACTTCTGTCTCTCTGTCTCTTCTTTCTCTTTCTCTCTCCCCCCTTTTCTTTCTTATCAGAGCACTGCTTAGCTCTGACTTATTTTTTTTTTTAAATATTTATTTTATTTTATTTATTTATTCCCTTTTGTTGCCCTTGTTGTTTTATTGTTGTAGTTATCATTGTTGTTGTCGTTGCTGGATAGGACAGAGAGAAATGGAGAGAGGAGGGGAAGACAGAGAGGAGGAGAGAAAGATAGACACCTGCAGACCTGCTTCACCGCCTGTGAAGCGACTCCCCTGCAGGTGGGGAGCCGGGGTTCGAACCGGGATCCTTATGCCGGTCCTTGTGCTTTGCGCCACCTGCGCTTAACCCGCTGCGCTACAGCCCGACTCCCTAGCTCTGACTTATATAGTGGTGTTGGGGATTGAACCTGGGACCTTTGGTGCTTCAGACATGAAAGTCATTTACATAATTATTCTATCTTCCTGGCCCTCTTCCATAATTTCCCTTCCTTTCCTTCTTTCCTTTCTTTCCTTCCTTTCCTTCTCTCTCTCTCTCTTTCTCTCTGTCTCTCCCTTCCTCCCTCCCTCCCTCCCTTCATCCCTCCCTCCCTCTTTACCCAGAACCCTGCTCAACTCTGGTTTATGGTGGTGCTGGGGATTGAGCCTGGGACCTCGAAACCTCAGGCATCAAAGTCTTTTGTAGAACTATTACACTTTCTTCCCAGCCCTTGTCTCATTCTTTCTATCTGAAAAAATCAGCCCTGACCAGTGAAGCTCAGATAGTAATACCATCCAGTGAATAAGCAAATAAATTCATACACAAGGTCTGAACAGAAATGACCTCCTGGCATGTGTCTCCTCACAGCTATCACTTCTTCACAGTGATGGGAGGTGGCACCCTGAGCTCCTGGGGGCTGGTGGGAGGGTGCCTGTGGGGCGACTAGCAGAGAGCTGAAGGATTTGGGGTGGGAAGAGGGAGAGCTGGTGTTAGGAGGAGAGAGAGGAGCTGGAAGAGGCCTGAGCCACACTCTTGGCAGCTGGCTTGAAGTGACCTTGACATTGTCAAGATGCTCAGCCCTGTCAGCTGCTGGCTCTGACCTTTGCGTCTGACACCCCTCCCCCCCACCATTTCTTGCCCTCCAACTGCAGGGTGGAATTCCAGAACAAGTTCTATGCCGGAGCTGGCTACAAGTTCTCCCCGTTCTCCTTCAAGCACATCCTGGATGGGGCCACGGAGGAGTAGCTGCCAGTGGGAGGGAGGACTCGGGCCCTGTCTCAAGGCTGGCTGGTCAATCAGAGGATTGTTCTCTACTGAGTGGACCCTGGAAGCCAGACATGACTTGCTGATAAGCCCTAGGCTTTGATTTGACTTGGCCTGAATCAGATGAGAACTGGCTGGGTCTGGGTGGTTCTGACCTCATGTCGGGGGTGTGTGTGTGGGGGGATGTCTTCACTTGTCAGATTCAACCACCATTGAGCAGTGGGGCTAGGAGAGTGCTCCATCCATGTGTTCTGGCCACACCTGAAGTCTCTCTTATTTAAGAAAATAAACCCCTGGGCTCTGTGCCTTAAGACGTCTTGATTCACAAGATCATTCTGTGAAGTTCAGTTTGATGATGACAGGCTGAGGTGAAACATGAGTGTTACTGAGACTAATCTTGGGAGAGGGTTTATACTGGTGTTCATTCTGAACTTCCTCCTTTCTCTGACACCTTTTTTTTTTTTTTCCTTGTTGGGGGCTGAGTGAAGTAAGTAAGAGACTTTCTCCTGAGTTTTTACTCTAGCTGAGGAAGTTGGGATCATGGGGCTCTGTGGGGGTAGAGGGCTGCCCAGGGATAGCTCTTACTTAAGCCCTGTGGAATGAAGCATGACCACATGATGTCATCGGCCATCTTGTGCAAGAGAAACTGAAGAAAGACTATAGATAGGCCTGAGCAAGTTCTGGAAAAATGGCTCCAGAAAATGGCTTCCTGCATCCTGGGGACTTGAAGTAATTACCTAGGAGGTTAGGTTAGCCAAGGCTTGAGAGCCAAGTACAGAATAAAATTTGCTTCAGTGACTCTGACTGGAATGACCTTTATCTGTGTAAATAGAATCCCTGTGGCCTCTCCCTGGTTAGAACTCAGTAGTCTCGACACTGGCAAGGGCCTATACGATTTTTCAGAGCACTTTCATGAGGCTCTGAAGAGGATTCCAGAAGATCTGACCCGAGTTCAGAAACACTGCTCTGGACCACACTGGTATTTTCAGCATCCATCTGTTCCCTCTGTGTGGTTGACTTGTGCTCAGGAAGTTGTTGCTGGTCTTCCCTCATGAAGTTTCTATGGCCCCTCACCCATGTCAGTGGGAGACTTGTCAGCTACAGTGAAATGCTCCATGAGGGCTAGAACACAGGCTGGGTGGTGGTTCACCTGTTTAAGTGCACACATTACCATGTACAAGGACCTGGGTTCAAGCCCCCAGTCTTCCCTTGTGGGGGGAAGAAGCCTCATGAGTAATGAAGTAGTGGTGCAGGTGTTTTTCTTTCTGTATTCCTTCTTGATTTTTTCCCTTTTAATTAAAAAAATACTTATTATTTATTAGATAGAGATAGAGAGAATTTGAAATCAAGAAGGAAGGGAGAGATGGGGAGGGGGGAGAGATACCTAAAGTCCTGCTTCACAGCTCATTAAACTTCCCCCCTGCAGGTGGGGACTGGGGGCTTGAGTCCAGGTCTATGAACAAGGTAGTGTGTGTGTGCTCAACCAGGTGCGCCACCACCTAGCCCCTATCCTTGATTTCTGTCTCCACTCAATAAATAAAAATGTAAAAATAATATAATTAAAAAGGTACCAACAGGAAGCCCAAGAATGGTAGACCAGACCTCAGGAGATGCTTGTCTGTAGTTGCCCATTCCTGCTTTATCGTGAGTTCCCCTGCAGAGAAAATGGATTAATGGCTCCCAAAAAAGTGTGTGTATGGGGGGCGGCAGGGCCTGGGGTACAGTCATCTCCACCTCTGGTCTGTGAAGCAGAAGATTGAAAGCACCAGTTGTGGGTGATGTCCTTAGCCCATGTGACTGACCAAAGCGAAGAACAGACCAGGTCAGTGAGTCTGTGGTGGACAGACACCCACCATTGCTCCCTGGGTCCTGGGCCACTGGGCAGCTTCAAGGTTTTCAGCTCGCCTCTACCTTTCTCAACCATGGCCACAAAATAAGTTATGCTTCAGCAGGTGGCCAGCCTTCTGGCTCCTGAATTCTGAGCAGCGGGAATCTTAGGGAAAATGTTTGAAAGGGCAAAAGGTCCCTCTGCCCTTAACTTGGACTCCAAGAGCCCTCTGGACCTTCCTGACCCTAAGAGGTCTGCTGAGGTTTGGGGTTCAGTGAGAGATGTGTTTTCCCCTTTAAAAAGGAATCAGGGAGGATGAAGGAGAGTTGCCCAGAAGGAGGTGTGACCTGGGTGTCAATCATTTGCTCCCTGTGTGAAAGAATCTTGCTCTTAAGGCAGGGCTGGAAGGGGAGGAGAGGACCTGGCTCCAAGCTTCTTGGGACAGAAAGTCTAGAAGCCCCTGAGAAGCCCAGCTTGTACATGAGCCTGGCCTAGGGGTGACGGGCAGGGAAAGTGTCTGGAGCTGAATCACTTTCTGAGAGCAACAGAGGTAAGGAACTCCCAGGCAATGGTGGGGGGTTGTCCTGGATTTCTAAGCTTGTGTGTGTGTGTGTGTGTGTGTGTGTATGCACATGTGTGCATGTGTGTTTTGAGGATTTGTGTGTGTATGCGCATGTGTGCATGTGTGTTTTGAGGATTTGTGTGTGTGTGCATGTGTGTTTTGAGGATTTGTGTGTGTATGCGCATGTGTGCATGTGTGTTTTGAGGATTTGATCATGAGTTCTTAGTTGAATGTACCTGGAGTCTGGAATGTTCATTCTTGTGAATGATGAGATTGCAAAGCAGATTATATCACACATAGACGTCAGTTTTAAAAAATATCTTATTTTTTTGGCTGGAGATAGAAATCTAGGGGAGAGGGAGATGGAATGAGAGAAAGACACCTGCAGATCTGCTTCACTGCTCATGAAGCTTTCCTCACCTGCAGGTGGGGACCGGAGGCTCAGAAGTCAGTTTTAAAGAGCTCTCCATTGCCTTTAATACATTCAGGATAAGGAAGTGCAATCAAAATGTCTGTCTGGGAGATGGTGCAATAGCTCACTGGGATAGTGCATTGTTTGGGACTGAGTATGATGCAACCCAGGTTAGAGCCCTGACCTCTACCCCATTAAAGGAAGTTTCAGTGATGTGCTTTTCACTCCCTCTCTCTCCCCTTCTCCATCTCTACCAACAACAAAATTAAACATCCATTTATCCCTTAATTTTTCTTTTTAATTTATTGCCATCAGGGTTGTGGCTTGGGCTCAGTGCTGGCATTACAAATCCACCACCCCCAGTGGCCATTTTTCCCCCTTTATATTATACTTGATAGGACAGACAAATTGAGAGGAGGGTAGATAGAGACAGAGAGAGACATGCAGCCCTGCTTCACCACTCATGAAATATTCTCCCTGCAGGTGGGGAGCAGGGGCTCGAACCTGGGTTCTTGCATTTGGTAATATGTGTTGGCACTGAGCCCCAGTGATAACCGTGGTGGCAAACAAATCCAAGCAAAACAGAATCACACAGGCTGGCTTCTTGTAATGCTGCCTGTTTGTAACTGATCCCAACCAGTTTGAGACTTCTTTGTTCTTTCTCCACTCCCACAACCTCAAAAAAAAAGGAAAGATGAGAAAAGAAGAATACTTCACAACTCAAAGTAGCAGTGACCAGGAGTAACATTGTCTCAATGAGAAAGGACTGTATCTTTCCCCTGTGAAAGAGACCTAGAGCTTCAGTGTCCAAGGCTTTCAGGGAGAGCTCCCAGCTCAACGTTTCCATTTTGCCATCTTCACATTTGTATCATAGCCCAAGATGACTGCAGAAGAGCTAGCCATCACATCCCCATGAGGCAGAAGGAAGAGAAGAGTAAACATAAGGGAAAGCAGTTGTTGCTATATAGGACGGCAGTAAGCGATTTTCTCCCCCCAGTAGTGGATATTATTTATATTTTTCAGAGAAAGGAACTCAGATAAGAAGAAATCAAAGGCCAGCAAGATAACTCACTTGGCTAGTGAGCTTGCTTTGTCATGTACACACCCCAGGCTCAAGTCCGGTCTCCACCATCCTGAAGGAAGCTTCCATGCTGGGATGTCTCTGTCTCTCCGTCCCTCAATTCTTCTTTTTTTCCCTCTTAGTGCTTGACAACTGAGATTACAAATAAAAGTCCTCTTATATGTTTTATTTGTAATGTCAGTTATTACAGAAAATGAGCAGTTTTCCAGTTTGGCTTACAATTCACCTTGCCCCTTGTAAGTTGTCTATTTGCAGTTTTGCCATCAGTGTACTAGGATCTTATTTTTCCCTCTTGTTATTTGGAGTTTATATCTTATATCTTTGACAAACATTTGTTGAGTGTATATATACAGTCGAGGGGATATAAGTAGCTGCTCTTCCCTGCTAGAACCTCCAAACAAGCTCTCGATTCTCTAGATTCTAAAATCATCTGGTAGTTGTCTGTCATCTCTTTACTTATTTTGGTGAACATAATTACCTCCAGTTCCATCATTTTGTCCCAAAGGACACAATACCATCTTTTTTATTGCAAAGTAGTATTCCACAGCGTATATACCCTATAACTTCTTTAACCAGTCATCTATTGATGGGCATTTAGGCTACTTCCACTCTTTGGCTATTGTGAATAATGTAGTTATGAACATAGGGGTGCATATATCCTTTCAAATTAGCATTTGAGTGTTCTGTGGACGTGTTTATATTTACATATCTAAGATGTAATATTTATGTCTAATAGTGGTATTGCTGGATCACAAAGTAATTCTATTTTTACTTGTTTAAGGACTCAACATATAGTCTTCCAAAGGGGCTGTCCCAGTTTGCATTCCCACCTGCAGTGGAGCAGAGTTCCCTTTTCTCCACAACCTCACCAACACCTGTCATTTCTTCTTTTGTTGGTGTAAGCCATTCTCACAAATGTGAGGTGGAATCTCAGTGTAGTTTTAATTTGCGTTTCTTGAATCATAAGTAAAGTAGAGCATTTCCCCTCCTATCTGTGGGTCATGTATAGCTCTCCTTTAGAAGACTGTCTATTTAGTTTAGGTCCACTTTTTTATTACGTTGTTATTAGTTTGTTGTTCAACTGTATTGATTTCTCCCTCTCCCTTTGGTGTTTTTTTTTTTTTTTTTTTTGCCTCTAGGGTTATTGCTGGGACTTGGTGCCTGCACTACAAATATACTGATCTAGAGGCCAATTTTTAATTTTTTATTGGATAGGACAGAGAAATTGAGAGAGAAGGGGAAGACAGGAGAGAGAAAGATAGACACCTGCAGACCTGCTTCACTACTTGTGAAGTGACTCCCCTGCAGGTGGGGAGCTGGGGGCTCAAACTGGGATCCTTGAGCTTCATACTATGTGTGCTTAACCCAGTGTGTTACTGCCCAGCTCTTGTGATTTCTCTATAGATGTGTGTTATCAATTGCTTGTCAGATGTGTGATGTGTAAATATTTTCTCCCAGTTACTGGGATGCTTGTTTATCCTTGTGTATTTTGTTTTTGATGTGTAGGATTATATACATTTTTTTTTTTAGTCTGATATAGTCCCATTTATTTAATCTTGTTTTCATTTCACATGCACATGGAATTGAGTTTCCAAAGACATCTTTGATGTTAAGGTCTTTCAGAGGTCTAATGTACAGGTCTCTGAACTATTTTGATCTAATATTTTATTTATTTATTTATTAGAAAGTTAAGAGAGAGAAAGAACCAGACATCACTCTGGTACATGTGCTGCCAGGCATTGAACTCAAGACCTCATGCTCGAGAGTTCAGTGCTTTATCCACTGTGCCACCTCCCAGACCACCTCTAGTTTAATTTTCCTACATGTGGCTGTCCAGATTTCCCAGGGTCATTTGTTGAAGAAGTCTTCTTTTTCTCAATTAATGATTTTGGCCTCACCCCTTTGTCACATATTAGGTTGCTGGTTTTTCTTTCTTTATTATTTTTTTTATAGGGAGGGAAAGGAGAGGGAGAGAGAGATGGAGAGAGAGATCAGATACCTGCAGCTCTGCTCTAACTTGTGAAGCCCCTCTCCCCACAGGTGGGGACTGGGAGATTGAACCTGGATCCTTATGCATGGTAAAGTGCAAACTTCACCAAGTGAGCCATCATCCTGCCCTGTCATCCTTCCATTTTAACTTCCATGGCCCATGTTTCTTTTGGATAATCTTGCTGTCTCATTGTCAGAAGTAACACTTCTATCCAAGTCTGTGTCTTGTTCACATATTAGCTCTAAACCTGAAAATGAATCAACAGTCTTTTATTAAGACCATGTAATATTACTGACTCAAGGATTAAGAGTTATCTGCAAAGATGGCATCATTATCTCCAGAGATCCCACCCAAGTCGTGACTCAAAGGAGTTCTCTTTTCATCAGCTTTTCAGTTACCTAAAGCCACACCACATTTTTGTTTTTATGTTGTACAGGAGGTAATACATGACCCCAATCAAGCAAGTTGTGAAATTACAAACATGGATCTCCCTTTATATGATCAACTTTAATGCAAGAGCAACTAAAATGGTTGTCTCTGGCCTCACACCTCTTGCCAAGCTGCTTACGCTGAATCACTTCTCTTTGCTGATTAGAATTATTTTTTTATAGAGAAATTGAGAGAGGAAGGGGAGACAGAGAGGGAGAGAGACATTTGCAGCCCTGCTTTATCGCTCATGAAGTGCCCTTACCTCCTCCAGGTGGGGAGCTGGGGTATGAACCTGGATCCTCACTCATGCTAATGTGCTTGAAGCTGGGTCCTTGAGCATGGTAATGTGTATGTGCTACTTCGAGTGCCGCCCCCTGGCCTCATGCTAATCAGAGAAGAGAATATGTGGAGTAGATTCATGAGCCGTAATACTATGTAGTTAATCAGATTAAGACCCTTTGACTTATATCAAACCTGAGCTTGTTTTGCTCATACTGAGTGGCAGACTTCCTGGTTTCTTTGTTTCTCTCTTGCCACCCCAGACTTAAAGCAAAAAGACCTGCTGAAAATTGTCTCATTCCCTTTCTGAAACATAAGCCTTTGGGATTGTTAAAATTATATATATATATATATATGGGGCCGGGTGGTAGTGCATCGGGTTAAGCGCACAAGGTGTGACGCGCAAGGACCGGTGTAAGGGTCTCAGTTCAAGCCCCCGGCTCCCCACCTGCAGGGGAGTTGCTTCACAAGCAGTGTAGCAGATCTTCAGGTGTCTATCTTTCCCCCTCTCTGTCTTCCCCTCCTGTCCTGATTTCTCTGTTCTATCCAACAATGACAGCAATAACCATAATTACCACCACAACAATAAAACAACAAGGGCAACAAAAGGGAAAAAAATAGCCTCTAGGAGCAGTGGATTCCTGGTGTAAGCACTGAGCCCCAGGCAATATATATATGAAGTCAGAAGACAACTGGCAGAAGGGATTGGGTTTTGATTGAAGCTAGAACTCAGTGGTAAGCTTTTTAGTTGACAGTGAATTTGGGATGAGTGTACTGGGATTTTTAAAAAGTTGTATTTGTACTGGGGAGATTGTAGAATGGCTCCACAAAATGTTTTCCTGCTTGAGGCTCTGAGGTCTCAAATTAAATGCCCAGCACCACTGTAAATCAGAGCTCAGCAATGCTCAGGGGTCTTTCTGTATCTCTCTCTTCATCCCCCCCTGCCATTAAATTGAAATATTAAAACAAAAACATTATATTCTCACCAAACTAAATTGGTTTATTCTTGAACAATATAAATGTCTGGAATCTATTTTGACTTTTCAGCCTGCTGTCCTGGTCTGCATCATCATCATCAAATCATATCATCATTAATTACTGCAGGATTATCTCTGGGACTTGGTGCTTGTATGACTAATCCATTACTCCTCCATAGCCAGCCCCCCTTTTTCCTTTTCATTATTTGATAGAACAGATATAAATTAAGAGGGGAGGAAGAGATAGAGGTAGAGAGGGGCTAGGACACAACCTAATGGTTATTCAAAAGACTTCCATGCCTGAGCCTATGAGGTCCCAGGTTCAATCCCCAGCCCTACAATAAGCCAGAGTTGAACAGTGCTCTGATCTCTCTCTCTTTAAAATAAAATAAATAGGGAGTCAGGCAGTAGCACAGTGAGTTAAGTGGATGTGGTGCAAAGCACAAGGACCAGCGTAAGGATCCCAGTTCGAGCATCTGGCTCCCCGCCTGCAGGGGAGTCGCTTCACAAGCGGTGAAGCAGGTCTGCAGGTGTCTATCTTTCTCTCCTCCTCTCTGTCTTCCCCTCCTCTCTCCATTTCTCTCTGTCCTATCCAACAGCAATGACATCAAGATCAACAACAATAATAATTACATCAATAAAACAAGGGGAACAAAAGGGAATGAATAAATAAATAAATATTTAAAAATAAAGAAAAATATTTTTAAAAGTGAGAGAGACCTGAAGTACTTGTTTCTCATGGAGCTTCCCTCTGCTGGTGGGGAGCAGGGACTTATGTCTAGGAGTCTAATAACTTGTACATTTAACCTAGTGTGCCAGTGCCCAGCCCCCCCTCCCCCATCATCAGTTTTTAAAGCTTTATTTATTACAGAGAAAGAGAGAGAAGGGAGTCAGGTGATGGTCATCTTGTTGATCCTACACCATTGTGCAAGGACCCTGTTTCAAGCTCCTGGTTCTCACCTACAGGGGGTCACTTCACAAGTGGTGAAACAGTGCTGTGGGTGCTTCTCTGTCTCTCTCCCTCTTTATTTTCCCTTCCCCTCTCAATGTCTCTCTGCCCTATCAAGTAAATTTTTTTTTTTAAAGGAGAGACAGGAAGAGGAAGAGAGGAGAACTAGAGCTTGGCATGTATATGTGATGCTGGGGTGGGATGTCACACTTGGTTTATATAAGATTACAGGAGTTTAATTCCACACTGCACCCACCACCACGGTTCTGTGACACCTACTCTCCCCCAGCATAGTTCTCACAGAATCTGAGAAGCACTCCTAGATACTTTACTTTAAAAACCAACAGATAAAGAACTCCTCTTGAGGGGCTGAGTGTCAGCTCACCTGGTAGAGCACACACATTACCGTGTGCAAGGACCCAGGTTCAAACCCTTAGTCCCCACCTGTGTGTATGGGGAAGCTTTACAAACCACGAAGCAGTGCTGCAAGTATCTATCTATCTCTCTCTTTCTCTCCCCTTCTCTCTCAGTTCCTCTCTATCTTATCAAATGAAAGAATAGAAGGAAGGAAGGGAAGGAGGAAGAAAGAAAGAGAAAGAAAAGAAACTACTGAGGAAGGAAGGAAGGAAGGAAGGGAGGAAGGAAGGAAGGAAGAGAAGGAAAATATGGGCACTTGGAGTGACAGATTCATCATGCAGGCCCCTAAGCCCCATCAACAACCTTGGTGACAATGAAAATTTAAACAGACAAAACTAAGCAAAAACAAACAAACATGAAACATCTCTTGAGATAGTGTTTGGACAATGTCACAAGAGGGAGAGAACAGCTACAAACTTTAGTCTCCCTAACTCCCAGGCTCTCACAAGGGTGGGGAGACCAATTATTTTTACTTTTTCAGCTCTGTGAAGATAATAACTTTTGTACTTTCCCCCACTTCCCTTGGCAAAGAGGACAGCTTGGACTTCCATCTGAGCGTTAATGGTCCATCTCCCCACTGGGGATGTGTGTGTCTCTGTGACAACGTCTTAAGGAAACAGATTATATCTGCATCACAGTAGAGTTGGCTTTATGTTCCTCTTTGATGTCGCCAACTAGATTAAAAAGTCCTTAGGGCAGGAGACATTCAAAACTTCCTGTAAAGTCGCCATAGGAGCCCTCACGAGAGGAGACTACAGCAGGCATTTGACACACAGTAATAATGACCTTGTTGGCTCACCATTCCATGGCTCTTTCTGTGTCTGGGAAGAGCAGTCATTAAAAAATATTATATATATATATTTGCCATCAGGATTATTTCTGGGACTCAGTGCCTGTATAACAAATATCTCTGGGTGGCTTTTGTTTTTTAATCTTTAAAAAAAATTTTAAGCTGATTTTCTTTTCTTTCCTTAAAAAAAAAATTGGAGCCAGGTGGTGACACACCTGATTGAACGCACATATTACAATGCACAAGGACCTAAGTTCGAGCCCCTGGTCCCCACCTATAGGGGGAAAGCTTTGCCAGTGGTGAAACAGTGTTGTCTCTCTGTCTCTCTTCCTCTCCATCACCTCCTTCCCTCTCAATTTCTGGCTGTGTCTACCCGATAAATTAGTAAAAATAAATAATTTTTTTTCTTCCTCTTTTACCAGAGCACTGCTCAGCTCTGGTTAATGGTGGTACAGGGCATTGAACCTGGGGCTTCAAAGCCTCAGGCATGAAAATCTTTTTGCAGAACCATTATATGCTATCTCCCCTGTTCTTGAGTGTTTTTTTTTTTAATCTCACTTTTCTGATAGAGATGGAGGGAGAGAAAGAAAGAGAGCCACCAGCAGCACTACTCCACCTCTTATGAAGCATCTCCCCTACAGGTGGGGCTTGGTACTGGGTGTGCTCTGCCAGGTGAGCCACCACCTGGCCCACTGCTGTGCTAAGACTTACAAACTTTGGCAGCTCTTCATTTTCTTTCACCAACTGTTTGGTTCCCTGACAAGCTGCAGAAGAATAAAGGCAAGATATTTGCTAGCTTTTGGGAGAATGAGTTGGTTCCTTAGTAGCTTCCAAAGGTGAGCAAAGAGACTTCCATTTTGATTTTCTCATCAACTGTGGTTTACACTAGAGTGTTTTGTTTTATTGCAGTTATTCTTCTTGGTGCTTAAAGTGTTCCATCTTTGACCACTGGGAGAATTTCTCTCTCTCTTTTTAAAAAAGATTTTATTTATTTATTTATTAGAAACATAGGAGAGAGAAAGAGCCAGACATCACTCTGGTACATGTGCTGCCAGGGATTGAACTCAGGACCTCATGCTTGAGAGTCCGCTGCTTTATCCACTGTGCCACCTCCTGGACCACAGGAGAATTTCTCAATTTGAATCTTGTTCATCAGTTTTTTTCTTTTTTCTTTTCATCTCTTCCCTTTATCTTGTATGACAAGCTGTTCCTGGTTCATTTTTTCATTTCCTGCCCCAGATCCAGTTAACTGCTTGTCTAAGGCTCTAGGGTCTCTTTTAGTAGGAAAAAGAAAGAATACAATCTATACTTTAAACATGCTGACTAGTCATTTTTTTCCTAGACACTTCAGTGAATGGAATTAGGCTGTATAAAAATATATATAGGTGTGGGATTATGTGAACGCATGGTAGAGCATAGGGGAACTCCCCCATCCTTGAGATGGAGGTCTGAAAAGACACCCCACCTGTCAGTCTCTCCCTTTTGAGGATAGAGCTTGGAGGGAAATGCTTTTCTTACTCAGTTTCCCCTTGTCAGTCTCCCAGGCTTCACAGAGGCCTGCAACCTCTCATACTTAACTCATTCCCCTGCTGCAGACCAAATGGCTGCCTGCTTGAAAGTTCATTTAAAGTTCACTATGTTCACTATAAGTTCATTATCTTTTGATCACATACAAAGTAGACACTTCATCGCACTGCCTTGCCAGTAACTCAACAGAGAGACCCCTACACCTCACTTCCCGGATTCTTTGATCACCATGATTTACATCAAACTCTGCCCTTCTATACTTTATCTCACCCTGTTGGTTTAACCACCATGTTTTTATTAATACCTTTAGATAGTTAACATCTCTTGCTTCATGGAAACTAATTGCTTTGACCTTTTGGTATCCCATCAATTCCTGTCATTCCTTAGCTTTCCCCACCATAGGGGTACTGACCTTTTGAAAACCTATGATTACTGACATATGTGAAAAATGTTCTTTGTTTCACTTTGCTATATAAGCTTTATCCTCCTCTGAATAAACTGTAAGTACATACCTGAATTTCTCCTGGCTGTTTCCTTCTGTATCACGCGATCCCTAGAATCGGTGACGGGAAGCCAGTGGCTTACCTCTGTTGCAAGGCCACACACATGAGCACCAGCATATAGTGAATTTGTATTTTTCCAATTAGGATTATAAAGTTATTATATCTATACATTATAGATACATTATTATATCTTTTTCTTTTTATATGAAGTAGCTTTGTTCCTAATAATAAGCATAGTTACTTATTTTATCTTCCAATATGGATCAGTATCCAAATAATGATATCAATATTATTACTAACAACATAATTACCATTCATGCCAATAGGGGAGTGTTTAAATTAATGTGTCTTAAAAGCCATTTGAGGGGAAAAAAACAACTTTTTTGTTCAATTTTATTTATTTGTTTATTGCCTCCAGGGTTATTGCTGGGGATCAGTGCCTGCACTATGAATCCACTGCTCCTGAAGGCTATTTTTTCCCTTTTGTCACCCTTGTTGTTTATTGTTATTGTTGTTGTTATTATCGCTATCGTTGTTGGATAGGACAGAGAGAAATTGAGAGAGGAGGGGAAGACAGGAGGAGAGAAAGATAGACACCTGCAGACCTGCTTCACCACCTTCAAAGTGACTCCCCTGCAGGTGGGGCTTGAACTAGGATCCCTGAGCCATTCCTTGTGCTTTGCACCATATGTGCTTAACCTGCTGTGCTACCTCCCAGCCCCCCATAATTTAATTTTTAAAAAGATCTTATTTTCAAGAAAAAGTGTTGATTTATGTATTTACTCATGAGAGAGAGAGCCAGAACATTAGTCTAATAGGTAGATAAGCAGTGCCAGGGATTAAATTTGGGATTTTATTGTGCAAGACCTGTACTCTATGCCAAGCCACCTCCCTGACTGCACTTTGCTTGATTTTGATTTTTTGGGTTGAGAAAGGATAATAAGAAATGCTCCATGGGTTTCTGCAAGAGTTGAAATCCCACTATAAACCATAGGTCTGTGGAAATGTAAATTGCTGGCTCTTGGGATTATTTCTTGGTACCAAGTCCATCTTCACCCCACTCCGGATGTTCTTGATGAAATCACCAAGTGTTACCCTGTTCTCAAACTTGGTTGGATATTGGCTACTGGGGTCCCACTGTTCCAGTGTGCCGGGATAGCCTGAGGGTGCTTCTTCCCAAGCTGGTGCTCTCTGGGTTGGAGAGAACTCAACTGGAGCCGATCTAGGCTGCTGCGTGGGAGAGGGATCAGGAACTCGTGCAGCACTAACTTCGCAGGAGATACACTCTGGAACCCTCGGAGCTGGAAAGCAATTTCCAAGTGTGTTTAATCAGAAGAGCAGCTGTTTTTATGCTCTTCAAGTAGGGTGGAAACAGGATGTGACATAGAGAGGGTGGAGGCGAAAAGTGACTGGTGGAAGATCAGGGTGTGACAAGGAGAGGGGGCAGAGCAGGTGAGAATTTTACCACTAAACCACTAATGCCCTGGAGGGAGTGTGGTGCTTTATGTAAATGTAAAAGTGATTTATGTAAATAGACCGCTTTGAATGGGATCAAACCAATCCCTATATAGGCATACCGGTGCTTGGTTAAGCAGAAGCCAGGGGGAGCTGGCATACTATCCAACACCAGTGAACCATTAAAAAAAAATTTTTTTTTTGTTTATAAAAAGGAAACATTGACAAAACCATAGGATAAGAGGGGTACAGCTACACACAATTCCCACCACCAGATCTTCGTATCCCATCCTCTCCCCTGATAGCTTTCCTATTCTTTAACCCTCTGGGAGTATGGACCCAAGGTCATTGTGGGATGCAGAAGGTAGAAGGTCTGGCTTCTGTAATTGCTTCCCCACTGATCATGGGCATTGATCCATACTCCCAGCCTACCTCTCTCTTTCCCTAGTAGGGTGGGGCTCTGGGGAGCGGAGCTCCAGGACACATTGGGGTCATCTGTCCAGGAAAGTCTAGTCGGCATCATGCTAGCATCTGGAACCTGGTGGTGGACAAGAGAGTTAACATACAAAACCAAACAAATTGTTGAACAATCATGGACCTAAAGGCTGGAATAGTGCAGATGAAGAGTTGGGGGGGTCCTCCATTTTGTAGGTAGCTAATAGGCATATTTTAGTTATATTCCAAAGGGCCTGTGGATATACTAGTTTTTTTTTTTTTTTTTCCCTGAGCCTGAAATCTGATATGCAGGTGGATCCTAGTTATTGTCTGGGGAGATGATGTCATGGCTGGAAAAGGGACAGAAAGCTGGATCCGGGAAGAGAGTCGCTCCCTAATATGGGAAAGGGGTATAAATATTGTTGACTGTAAACCCCAACTATTTGATTTGGTCTGGGGCCCATATTCAGCTTAGGAGCCTATGAGACCTCTGCATCCCTGTAGATCTGAGCTCATATTCTGTGGTCATGAGTAGGAACATTCCCAGTGAACCATTTAAGCTCTTTGTGTCTCAGACTCCTCATGTGTGTAAAACCCTGATGAATGTTAACACTGACAGCCCAGCTTAAAACAGAAGAGGTCATTCATGCTAAGGCTTCTCATTTTTCCTCTCCTTTGTTTCTCTCAGGGAAGCTGTGTGGTGAACTTGACCTTTTCAGATGATGGCAGCCAAGCAGACAGAACCTGTCACCATCATTAGCCTCAGGAAGCTGAGCCCGGGGACCCCAGAGCCACAGCTTAAAGGTAAGACAAAAGTCACAGAAGTAGGTCTGGGTGGTGGCGCAGTGGATAAAGCATTGGATTCTCAAGCATGAGGTCCTGAGTTCAATCCTCAGTAGCACATGTACCAGGTTGATGTCCGGTTCTTTCTCTCCTTCTAACTTTCTCATCAATAAATGAATAAAAACTTAAAAAAAAAAACCTCACAGAAGTCTTCAGCCCTCAGGTTCAGTCCACATATTCCTTCTGCCCTATTTGCTCCTTTTCACAATCACAGATGTTTTTTCCAGTTCCCTGAGAGGTGAGGGACACCCCCCCCCAATTCCTTTCCTGTTATTTTTTAATTTATGGTTAATAGTGGGTTACAAGATTGTGAGATGACAGGGTATGTAGTTCCACATCATCACAGGTGTGTCCCCACCCTCTCTCCTCCTACTGATAACTACCATAGTTCTCACAAAGTCTTAGAAACAGTTTGTTTGGTTCTGTTTGCAAGTTCACATGTATCAGTTCTCTAGATTCTACATACAAGTGAAACCATCTGGGAGTTGTCTTTCATCTCTTATTTTGATAAGCATAATCACCTCTAGTTCCATCCATTTTGTCCCAAAGAGCACAAAATCATCTCTTCTGTGACTGCAGAGTAGTGTTCTGTGGGGTATATATCCCATAACTTCTTTAGCCAGTCATCTGTTGATGGGCATTTAGGCTGCTTCCACTCTTTGACTATTGAATAATTGAGTATTTGTATAATGCAGCTATGAACATAGGGGTGCATGTGTCCCTTTGAATTAGTGGTTGAGTGTCTCTCAACCACTAGTGGATAAATGCCTGAGTGGTACTGGATCATAAGCTACTCCCATTTTTATTTGCTTAAGGAGCCTCCATACAACCTCAAAGGGCTGACTTGCATTCCCACCAGCAGCATATTAGAGTTCCCTTTTTTCTCTACAATCTCGCTAATACCTGTCATTTCCCATTTTGTTGACCCACATTCCCTTCTGCTTTGTCTTTTCTCCTTAGAGACAAAGACATTCACGGTGGAAGACGCTGTGGAGACAATCGGATTTGGACGCTTCCACATCGCCCTCTTTCTCATCATGGGCAGCACCGGGGTAAAACCCGCCCCGCTCCCCCCAGTCTCCAAATGTTGGGCACATTGGGTTTTTTTTTCCTTTCTATCTATCTTTCTTTCCTTTTTTTTTTAGAATTTATTTATTTATTATTTATTTATAAAAAGGAAACACTGACAAAACCACAGGATAAGAGGGGTACAACTCCACACAGTTCCCACCACCAGAACTCTGTATCCTATCGCCTCCCCTGATAGCTTTCCTATTCTTTATCCCTCTGGGAGTATGGGCCCAAGGTCATTGTGGGATGCAGAAGGTGGAAGGTCTGGCTTCTGTAATTGCTTCCCCACTGAACATGGGTGTTGAAATATATAACTGAAAGCAAAAGTACACAAAAGTCTACAGTAAGTCAGTATGAAGTTCATAATGAAATAGTGTCTACTTAGACTTAGCTACCCTTCTCACCTATTTCCTATTATACTTCCCTCACTCACTTCCAAGATATCCTTATCAAAGCAAGGACTGCAAAAGCTGAATAAGGGCAAGAGACTGGCATACTTTAACTATGACTCTTTAATCACTATCAGGCCACCCCATCAGCTAGGGCCCTAGTCAGGGAGTCCTGAGATTCCCAAACAGACATGATGGGCCTAGACATCAAATAAATCCCTCTCCACTGTTATCAGTCATCTATATCAGGAGCAACAAAACAGACCCCTTTGTGAATACCCATAAGACCTTGCCCTCAACTTGGATCAACAATGGTAGAGAATGTTCCATCCTCTGAAGAAAGGCTGGCCAACATACTCTATGCTACACCTGAGGAAGATGGGTCCTGAAATTGGGGCAGCATGGAATGTTCCTACTCATGACCACAGAATGTGAGCTCAGATCTATAGGGATGCAGAGGTCACATAGGCTCCTAAACTGAATATGGGCCAGATAAGGTCACATCAAATTGATAAGGGTTACAGTCAACAGTACTTATACACCTTTCCCATATTTAGGAGCTGCTCTCTTCCCTGATCCAGATTTCTAGCCCTTTTTCTAGCCATGACATCATCTCCCCAGACAGTAACTTGGATCCACCTGCATAATAGATTTCAGGCTCAGGAATAAAAACAACAAACAAAACCTAGTATATCCACAGGCCCTTTGGAATATAACTAAAGTATGCCTACTAGCTATCTACAGAATGGACCCCCCCCCCCCCGCCCCAGCTCTTCATCTGCACTACTCCAGCCTTTAGGTTCATGCTTAGTCAGCAATTTGTTTGGCTTTATATGTTAACTTTCTTTTCAGAATTTATTTATTTATTAATGAGAAAGATAGAGGAGGAGAGAGAAAGAACCAGACATCACTCTGGTACATGTGCTGCTGAGGATTGAACTCGGACCTCATGCCTGAGAATCCAATATCCACTGTGCCATCTCCCGGACCACCACATTCAGATTTTCATTGGCCTCGACCCTGGGGCGTCCATTTAGAGAGGGTGTGTCAGGAAGCAGGGACCCTGTGAGGCTAGCCTCTTTTTTGGCAGGTTTTCAGGTATGAGCCAATAAATATCTGTGTGTCTCTCTGTTCTGAGAGGTCAGTGTTTAGCTTTAAAATAGCTTTGAGGGGGCCGGGCGATATTACAGCTGGTTAAGTGCACATGGCTCCAAGTGCAAATGATCACCTAGTATCCATCCTGACAGGAGTACTGCTCAGCTCTGGTTTACGATGGTGTGAGGAATTGAACCTGTGACATTGGACCCTCAGGCATGAGAGTCTCTTTGCATAACCATTATGCTATCTCTCTACCCCCCTCTCTGTCTCTGTCTCTCTCTCACACCCTCTATCAAAATAAAGGCTGTTGGATCAGTGGAGCTGTGCAGACACTGAGCTCCAGCAATAACCCTGGTGGCATAAAAAATGAATTATAAATAAAATAGAATGCAAATTTAGTGCTATCCCCATCAAGATCACAACCACTTTTTTTTTTGTGGGGGGAGAATAAATGCTACAAATGTTTATCTGGAACCAGAAAAGATCTAGAATTGCCAAAACAATCTGAGAAGAAAGAGCAGAACTGGAAGCATCACAGTCCGAGATCTCAAATTGTATTATAGGGCCATTATAATCAGAACTGCTTGGTACTAGAACATGAATAGACACACTGACCAGTGGAATAGAATTGAGAGCCCAGAAGTAAGCCCCCACACCTATGGACATTTAATCTTTGACAGAAGTACCCAGACTATTAAATGGGGAAAACAGTCTCTTCAACAAATGATGTTGGAAAAAAATGGGTTGAAATATGCAGAAGAACCACTATATTTCACCAAACAGAAAAGTAAATTCCAAGTGTATCAAGGACTTGCATGTTAGACGAGAAACTATCAGATATTTAGAGGAAAATATTGGCAGAACTCTTTTCTGCATAAATTTTAAAGACATCTTCAGTGAAACGAATCCAATTATAAAGAAGACTAAGGCAAGCATAATCCTGTGGGAATTAAAAAGCTTCTGCACAGCAAAACAAAATAAAACAAAGCAAAACAAAAAAAACCACTACCCAAACCAAGAGACCTCTCACATAATCACAGAATGAAAGAAGATCTTTACATGCCATACATCAGACAAAAGTTTAATAACCAAAATATATAAAGAGCTTGCCAAGCTCAACAACAAGAAGATAAATAACCCCACCCCAAAATGGGGAGAAGACATGGACAGAATATTCACCACAGAAGAGAGTATTCACCAAAAGGCTGAGAAACACATGAAAAAATGCTCCAAGTCTTTGATTGTCAGGGAAATGCAAATAAAGACAATAATGAGATACGACTTCACTCCTGTGAGAATGTCATACATCAGAAAAGGTAACAGCAGCAAATGCTGGAGAGGTTGTGGGGTCAAAGGAACCCTCCTGCACTGCTGGTGGGAATGTCAATTGGTCCAACCCCTGTGGAGAGCAGTCTAGAGAACTCTCAGAAGGCTAGAAACGGACCTACCCTGTGATCCTGCAGTTCCTCTCCTGGAGATATATCCTAAGGAACCCAACACATTCATCCAAAAATGTCGTGTCTCTCTGGCGGGGTGATCTTCAGGGGAAAGGTAACAGACTAGTTCTTTCTCGCTCACGACAGGGGTGACACAAAGTAAAGACACCAGGGAGCTCTTCAGCGTGCTCAGAACTCAGAACTCGTTTATTAGCAAGGTGGACATGAGTTAAATAGAAAAACAAACGAAGGGATATTACTGAAATATGTTAGAAATTACAGGTTTCTTAACGGTCGGCATGCCCCTAAGGTAGGGGGCCGGTATGACAGGAATTGATGAGATACAAGACAGTTATTCTCCATGATGCAAGCAACTTAATTATCCAAAGGTATTTGAGAGAAGCATAGGGGTTAAACCCATAGGGTGAGACAGAGAGAAGATGGATATCAAAAAGCCATATAGTTTGGAATTTCTCTTGTCTGGGGTCTGAGGTGTGTGATGAAGTGTGTGATAAGGTGTGTTCTTCTGTGATCAGAAGGTGACTTTGAATAAGTGAATCTGCGGCCATGTGGCCTGCAGTTAATGGAGGGAAGTATTGGGGTTTCTGTGGGCCTGAGAGTCAAGAAGGAAAGAACCAAGTCTGAGTTTCCCCCCTTTTGCTCACCTCGGTTGAGAGAGACTAACCAAGAGGGTATCTTCTCAGACCTCCATCCAAGGACGGGGTGGTTCTCCGTAAACTCTATCAGGCTTACACATAATCCCAACACAAAAATATTTGTGTATACCTATGTTCTTAGCAGCACAATTTGTAATCGCCAAAACCTGGAAGCAACCCAGGTGTCCAACAACAGATGAGTGACTGAGCAAGTTGTGGTCTATATACACAATGGAATACTACTCAGCTATTGAAAATGGTGAAGTCACTTCATTGTTTTCAGCCCATCTGGGGTGGAACGTGAAGGTATCATGTTAAGTGAAGTCAGAAACAGAAGGATGAATATGGGATGATCTCACTCTCAGGCAGACGTTGAAAAATAAGATCAGGAGAGAAAACACAAGTAGAACCTGAACTGGAGTTGATATATTGCATCAAAGTAAAAGACTCTGGTGTGTATGTGTGTGTGTGTGTGTGTGTGTGTGTGTGTGTGTGTGTGTGAATACAGGTCTAAAAAGGATGACAGAGGACCTAGTGGGGGTTGTATTGTTATGTGGAAAACTGAGAAGTGTTATGCATATACAGACTATTGTATTTACTGTCAAATGTAAAACATTAATCCCCTATTAAGAAATTAAAAAATTAAAATAAAATAGAACCAGGGAAATTGCTTTCTTGGATAGTGTGCTACAATGCCCTGGCTCAAGTCTGGCCTTCCTCAAATTAAAGGAACCTTCAGTGCTGTGCACTCTTTTCACTCCTTCCTTGCCTCTCTGCCTGTAAATAATGAATAAATAAATGCTATTTGCCCAGGGTACCCTTGAGACCCTCCTGAGGATGAAACAGCAGAGCTGGGGGTTGGGGGAAGCTAGCTTTACTCAGTACAACAACCCCACAGGCCCCTCTCATGATGGCTACAGTGTATGTCACCATCAGTCAGTCAGTCACTGATCTGGGTGCCGTGGTTTGATGTCAAAGGAAGCCAAAGTCCAACCAGCAGGGAAGAGGGAGTAGGAACCCATGGGTCCTGAGTGAGGGTGTGAGGCTGGGTGGGCATATGGAGTGTGGGAGGCTGGCACTGATTCCTGCATCTCCCCTGTTCTCCAAGGTGGCTGAGGCGATGGAGATCATGCTGATCGCTGTGGTGTCTCCTGTCATCCGCTGTGAGTGGCAGCTGGAGAACTGGCAGGTGGCTCTGGTGACCACGGTGAGTACCCACTTCCTCTGAGGAGGGTGGGTGTCCGGGTCCCCGGGCTCTGCTCAGCCCCCTTCCCTCCTAGAGTGTGCTGGCTTCCAAAGCTTCTGGCTCTGCAGACCAGGACCTCCATGTCTGCTCTCAAAAGAGCACAACTGTGAATCACTTATTGTCCAGCTCCTTAAAAAAAATCCCAGAGGTGAAGCAAGAAAGTATCAGTTTTTGTTTATTTGTTTTGTTTTTTTCCTCTAGTGGTGGTGCTGGGGATTGAACCTGGAATTTCTTGTGTGCAAGTCCTGTGTGCTGCCTCTGTACATCTCCATGGCACCCAGAAAATTTAGTGTATCTTTTTTCATCTTATTTTACTGAGGGATTACTGGCTTACAGTACAGTGTAGTCACTGACACACAAACACAGCCTCCCATTTCCCTTGGTAGGAGTCTAGTGTCTGAGAGACAGTCCCCCAACATAAGCCTCTCTCCCCCCTTATATACCTTATACTCCAGGACCCCAGTGTCTCTTGGTACCATCCTGATCCCTCTTTCCCCAGAATCTTTTGCTTTGGTGCAATATGACACTACCAGCCCAAGTTCATCTTATGTTTTCCCCTACTGTCCTTGTTTCTTTTTTTTTTCTTTTTCTTTTTTATTTATAAAAAGGAAACACTGACAAAAACCATAGGATAAGAGGGGTACAACTCCACGCAATTCCCACCACCAGAACTCCTCCCCTGATAGCTTTCCTACTCTTTATCCCTCTGGAAGCATGGACCCAGGGTCATTATGGGGTGCAGAAGGTGGAAGGTCTGGCTTCTGTAATTGCCTCCCTGCTGAACATGGGCATTGGCAGGTCAATCCATATTCCTGGCTGTCTCTCTCTTTCCCTATTGGGGCAGGGCTCTATGGAGGTGGGGCTCCAGGACACATGAGGGGGTCACATTGGTGGGGTTGTCTACCCAGGGAAGTTTGGTTGGCATCATGGTAGCATCTGGAACCTGGTGGTTGAAAAAAGAGTTAACATATAGAACCAAACAAATTGTTGACTAATAATGAACCTAAAGGCTGGAATAGTTCAGATGAAGAGTTGGGGGGGGTCCTCCATTTTGTAGATAGTTAGTAGTCCTATTTTAGTTATATTCCAAAGAGCCTATGACTATACTAGTTTTGTTTTTCCTGAGCCTGACATCTGATATGCAGGTGGATCCAAGTTATTGTCTGGGGAGATGATGTCATGGCTGGAAAAAGGACCAGTTATTTTTTAAGTTCCACCTTTGAGGGAGATCTTTTAGCATTGGCCCTTCACTTTCTGGCTCATCTCAGTCAACATGATACTGCTCAGCTTTGGATGATGGTGGTGCTGAGGCTTAAACCTGGGGCCTAAAGCCTCAGGCGTGAAAGTATTTTTTTTCCTTTTTTTCTATTTATTTATTTATTTATTTAAAAAAAGAGATATTAACAAAACTGTAGGATAGGAGGGGTACAACTCCACACAGTTCCCATCACCACCAGAACTCCATATCCCATCCCCTCCCCTGATAGCTTTCCCATTCTTTATCCCTCTGGGAGTATGGACCCAAGGTCATTGTGGGATGTAGAAGGTAGAAGATCTGGCTTCTGTAATTGCTTCCCCACTGAACATGGGTGCTGACTGGTCGATTCATACTCCCAGGCTGCCTCTCTCTTTCCCTAGTAGGGTGGGTCTCTGGGGAATCAGAGCTCCAGGACACATTGGTGGGGTCGTCTGTCCAGGGAAGTCTGGTCAGCATCCTGCTGGCATCTGGAACTTGGTGACTGAAAAGAGAGTTAACATACAAAGCCAAACAAATTGTTGAACAAATATGGACCTAAAGGCTGGAATAGTGTAGATGAAGTGTTGGGGGTTACTCTCTGCAGACTATTGTGTACTTTTGCTTTCAAGGCATAAAAGTCTTTTGCATAATCTCTATGCTCTCTGCAGACCCTGAAGTGACTCAAAAGTCATCAGTTAGTTCTGGTTGAATCAACTGTTCAGTATCAGTTCACATCATTAAAAGGCTGTTTAATTGGGCCCTAGTGATGGACACTAGTCTCCCTCACTCAACTGTATTATGTTACATTTCAACTCTTCCCAGAGATCACTATGCATGGCCCTCAGAAGTGCACACCATGTCTTGCTCCTGAGTAAATTATTGGAATATTTGACTGGATAATGAGAAGACAAGAGGCCAAGATCCTGTGCCTTGTTCACATCTCAGAGTTGAGAGATAAAACTTCAGACACACACACACACACACATTATTTATTTTTAAATGTTTTTTAATTATTTAAAAAAAATTTTAATATTTATTTTCCCTTTTGTTGCCCTTATTGTTTTTTATGGTTGTTGTAGTTATTATTGTTTTTGTTATTGATGTTGTCATAGGACAGAGAGAAATGGAAAGAGGAGGGGAAGACAGAGAGGGGGAGAGAAAGATAGACACCTGCAGACCTGCTTCACTGCCTGTGAAGCGACTCCTCTGCAGGTGGGGAGCCGGAGGCTCGAACCAGGATCCTTATACCAGTCCTTTGCACTTTGCACCACAAGCACTTAACCCACTGCGCTACTGTCTGACTCCTATATATATAATTTATTAATAATAGTATGTTTAGGATTGTAAGATTACAATGTATAGCTTCACATCACACCCATCACCAAAGTTCTGTAGCCCCACTCTCTCACCTCCGAAAGATAACCACCATAGTTCTTCTAAGTCTTACAATTTTTCAGAGATTCTTGATGGTTGAATCAAGGGAGTCTGGAGATGGACACACACACACACACACACACACACACACCCCACAGTGGGCTGTTAAGTGTTTGCGTGTGTGACCCTAACCAAAACTCCTGTGTTCAAATTGAAGTGAGAAGTGGATGATTGGTGGTCCCGGAGGTAGCACTGTGGATAAAGCATTGGACTATCAAGCATGAGGTCCAGAGTTCAGTCCATGGCAGCACATGTACCAGAGTGATGGCTAGTTCTTTCTCTCTCCTCCTAACTTTCTTACTAAGAAATACATTATATATAAAAAAGAAATGGATGATTGGAACAAGACAGTACCTTCTTATGCTGAGTTCAGCTTCTACAGTCTTGGAAGGTTCCTCCCTCACTACTTTTCAATCCACTGATCATACATGCCTGAATTGACTTGTGTCTACATAAGAGTTTACAGGAGTCTGGCGGTAGCGCAGTGGGTTAAGTGCATGTGGCGCAAAGTGCAAGGACTGGCGTAAGGATCTCAGTTCGGGCCTCCAGCTCCAGCTCCAGCATTGAAGCAGGTCTGCAGGTGTCTGTCTTTCTCTCCCCCTCTCTGTCTTCCTCTCCTCTCTCCATTTCTCTCTGTCTTATCCAACAATGATGACATCAATAACAACAACAATAATAACTACAATAATAATAAAAAACAAGGGCAACAAAAGGGAAAATAAATAAATAAATATTTTTTAAAAATAAGAGTTCACAGTTGCAAATCTTTTTTTTTTTTTTGCAGAGTCTATCTTTTATTTTATTATTATTTTTTTCAGGGCAGTCTTTTTTTTTTTTCTTTTTAAGAAAGGAGACATTAACAGAATCATAGGATTGGGGGGGTATAACTCCACACAATTCCTGCCACCCAATCTCTATATCCCGTCCCCTCCCCACTAGCTTTCCCATTCTCTATCCCTCTGGGAGCATGGACCCAGGGTCGTTGTGGGTTGCAGAAGGTGGAAGATCTGGCTTCTGTAATTGCTTCCTCGCTGAACATGGGCATTGACTGGTCGATCCATACTCCCAGGCTGCCTCTCTCTTTCCCTAGTAGGGTGGATCTCTGGGGAAGCTGAACTCCAGGACACATTGGTGGGGTCTTCAGTCCAGGAAAGCCTGGCTGGCATCCTGATGGCATCTGGAACCTGGTGGCTGAAAAGAGAGTTAACATACAAAGCCAAACAAATTGTTGCGAAGAATCATGGACCCAAAGGATAGAATAGTGGAGATAAAGTGTTGGGGGGTACTCACTGCAAACTCTAGTGTACTACTGCTTTCAGGTATATATTTGCCCTAGTTTATGGATACGTGTGGACATATACTCTATCTCCTGGAACTTGGTCTATATCTAGGTTTTGGGACTTTGTTAGGAAGTGAACCACCTGGGATGGAGTTAGAGAATACTATAAAAGGAAAGGTCTCACCCGAGTGATGAAGCTGAAGGGTTGTCATTCCACACTTGAAGTCTCTGGACACAGTCTGAAGTGAAGCAAATCTTAACTTTTTTCCCCTCCATCCCTGAGGTGAAGTGCAGTGGCTGTTAAACCTTTGTTATGTTGACAGTGGATTGTCAGTCATTTATCTTCCCTTCTGGCTATGTGAGCCTGAGTCAACCAGAGAGCTTTTTAACTACAAGTAGATTTTTTTTTTTCATTTAATCACTCACACATGGCCAAGAGGTCAAACAGGGCAGAGGACAGAGAACACAGTCATTATGCAAAGAGACTCCTATGCCTGAGGATCCAAAGTCCCAGGCCTGATCCCTGCCCCACTGCCAGCCTGAGCTGAGCAGCATTGTATGGCCCAACAAGTCTCTGAAGAAACCCAGGTTGCACTCTGTTGAGTCCTCAAGTGATTCTTCCTTGTTCTTCTGAGTCTGTCAGGAGAGCTCTGTGAAAACACTCCTACTCCACATCCACATCTCCGGATCACTGGGATGGTAGATTTTTAAAAATTTTCATTTATAAAATGGAAATATTAACAAGACCATAGGATAAGAGGGGTACATTTCCACACAATGCCCACCCCCAAAGCTCCATATTCAATCTCCTCCCTTGATAGCTTTCCTATTCTTTATCCCTCTGGGAACGTGGACTCAGGATCATTATGGGGATGCAGAAGGTGGAAGGTCTGGCTTCTGTAATTACTTCTCAGCTGAACATGGGCATTGGCAGGTCGACCCATACTCCCAGCCTGCCTCTCTCTTTCCCTAGTGGGGCAGGGTTCTGGGGAGGTGGGACTCCAAGACACATGATGGGGTCATTTGCACAGGGAAGTCAAGTTGGCATCATGGTATCATCTGGAACCTGGTGGCTAAAAAAAAAGGTAACATATAAAGCAGAACAAATTGTTGACTAATCATGAACCTAAAGGCAAGAATATTGCAGATGAATATTTGGGGTCTCTGTTTTGGAAAAAGCTTGTAGGTGTATAGGAGGGTAGATTTTTATCCTGAGTCACAGGGCAGTTCCATGCCCTTCGTGTCAATATAAAGGTCCCCTGCTGTTGTCCCAGCCTTTGAGGGGCAACAGCAATGGAAACTTAGAACCCACTATTGTAAACTGGTGAGTCTTAGGTGATTTTTCTCCATTTTTTAAACAAGATTTTATTTATTTATTAATGAGAAAGATAGGAGGAGAGAGAGAGAAAGAACCAGACATCACTCTGGTACATGTGCTGCTGGGAATTCAACTCAGGACCTCATGCTTGAGAGTCCAATGCTTTATCCACTGTGCCACCTCCTGGACCACTATTTTCTCCATTTTAAAAATAATCTTTTGTTGCTAAAACTCAAACCTGTAAGTGGTATGTCTCAGCTGGCAAATTCCCGGACTGGCAATAGCCATTCCTGAGTAAGGTCTTTTAGTCCCAGGAATCTCTCCTTCAGCCCTTTTCTGTCCATGAGCCACACATGCTTGTACTCACCTGTGGTTTGGTGAGTTCTGGTTGTAAATTGTTGAGCCTTCAGGTTCATAGTTGATGAGGGTGAGCAAAATGCAGCTGCTGTAACTCCCTGAAAAAACTTTTTCTCCCTCACCAAAACTCCCATAGAGTATTTATTACCAAAAATTCATCATTACATCAGAGCATGGAATGAGAAACACCACAGGTATCTTTGCAGAGGGACACAGATTTTGATAGTTAATGTAAGACCACCATGGCATTGTCATGCAGTCCTCTGAGTATGTAATAGGTATCTTGTCCACACCATAAACCCCCTGGTCTGAGGGGTGGAAGTGTTTGTCACGGATGCAACTTTAGGCCTTCTGCCTCCAGGTCTTGTTGACTGAGCTGTTGGTTAACTTAAGACATCCAGCAGATGCCTGTTGGAGACAGGAGCTGAATAACTAGAAGGCAGAACACGAGAGACAGCAGGTGCAGCATGCCTCCGGCGCCACACAGATTCTCAGTAATCAGGAAAATAGACTTTTCCCCCCATTGCACTGCTCAGCTCTGGTTTATGGTGCTGGGGGCGGGGGCCTGAACCTGGGGCTTCTTCCTCTTCAGCCTCTCCCTCTCCTCTTCCTCCTTCTTTCCTTCCCCCTTTCCCTCTCCATCTCCTTCTCCCTCTCCCCTTCTTTCTTCTTATATTACAAATATATAAATGATGAAGGAGGACGTAAGGGGCAGGGACAAAGAGACTCTCATGTCTGAGGCTCTGAAGTCCCAGGTTTAGTCCTCCCCACCCCCCATCCACCCGCCCATCACCACCATAAGCCAGAGCCAGTCAGTGCTCTGGTTAAAATAAAATAAAATAAGATAAAATAAAATGTTCAAACTTAAAAAAAAAAAAAAGGAAAAGAGGAGGAAGTGATGCAGAAAAAGGAGACAGAGGCCGGGTGTTGGCGCAGTTGGTTGCGTTTACCTGTCACAATGTGCAAGGACCTGGGTTCGAGTCTCTGGTCCCCACTTGTAGGGGGAAAGCTTTGCTGGTGGTGAAGCAGGAATGCAGGTCTCTCTCTCTGTCTCTCTCCCTCTCTATCACCT